>NC_138529.1:52919680-53519680 GCF_964234715.1 Podarcis melisellensis
GGTGGACTATCCTTCTTGGAGGTCTTTAAGCAGAGGTTGGATGGTCATCTGTCATGGATTCTTTAGTTGAGATTCCTGCATTGCTGTGGTTTGGACCAGATGACCCTCAGGAGTACCATTCAATTCTACAATTCTATTATATAGTAATTTAAACCACCTTTCCCAGTATATTTGTTTATATGAATAAATCTAAGATAACCAGTTAAATATAAATTGTAGTTGTTTAAAGCTTTTTGCAAACCTGTTGACCTTTACTGGCATTTCAATATTTAGCATGGAAAATCAGTTTTATTTTGACTGAAGCACAGCAGAATTGTTCATATTTATGTTAAACTCTGATATTCTTTGGAAGAAAAAACACATTGCATCCTTAATTCAGGTCATTTATTGTATAACATGCAATAATAAACTATAGTTTTGTTGCTTCTTGCCTGCTTAAGTTGTTGCATGTGAAACCTACGTTTAAACTTTCTTCCATACAAGTTATGAAAATCAAATGGGGTTCATTTCTAAGCCTAAAATCCTTCCATAATAATACTGGGAAAGATCTGAATATGTGGGCAGAATTCTGGGAGCTGAGAACAGTTGAAGAAGAGTATTGCGCTCATCCACATTTTCACTTGAACTGTATTTTGATCATATTGTGTACCCATTAATTCCCCCAGATCTGAAAGCTTTTCTCATTGTTCTGTGGCTGTGCCTTGCGAAATTTCAATCTTGCCTGCTGAATCAGCTCTTATCAGACGTGTGGAAAATCCAAAGAGAAATTTTGCTTAATCAAACCAGTTCAAGTGCTAAGATCAGATGTTTGCAAGGCAGAGCCACTGAACAACGAGAAAAGCTATTGGACTTGGGAGAATAAATCAGTACACAATACGATCAAAATATGGGTTAAGCAAAAGTGTGGCTGAGCCCCAGGTTTTAGCGGCACTGTGCAAATTTTAGTTCTATGAGGGTCAAATGCACATTTTTGCTTGCATGGCATGATTCTCCATTCCGATGGAAAACATTACTTTTTGACATTCATACATGTTCATACTCAATTTTTAATTACGTCATTCCATGCTTCCCTTTGAAGGACCTTGCTTGATTTTTGTAAGGTTGAGTCTGTACGTGTGAGATACTTTCAGCAAAAGCAAAGGTTATGCTCCTCAATCAAGTACCAAGTGAGATTTTTCTAGCTGCCAGCCTTTTTACGACTTGTTCTATGCCAACTGTCAGGGGACCTATTTGTTTTCTATGTATTGCGTTCTGTTACACTTTTTTTTTAAAAAAAAATTTATTAGGGATTTCAACATAACAATTTGTCAAAAATACATCATCCTCATTCCCCCCATTTCCCCCTCCCCCTCCCCCCTAAAGAGAAAACCCCCACTCCCCCGCCCCAGACTTCCCTCAGCTCCTCTCTCTGGTTTCTCAGCACACATTATTCTCTGCATGTTGTAAAATTGTAAAAATCCTCAGTTTGTCTATCAGTATATTGCCAATAAAGAGTTTGTGAATGTTTATTCAAAACCTGCCAAGGAGTCCAGTTCATTTTGTTGTTTCTTTAAGTACTTGGTAAAGGTTCCCATTATTCTTTAAAGTCACGGTTATCCTTGTCACGTAGTTTATGTGTCAGTTTTGCCAATTCCGCATAGTCCATCAGTATCTCTTGCCACAGTTCTTTAGTTGGGATTTCCTCATTCTTCCATCCTTGTGCTATTAAGACTCTTGCCACCATTGTCTCATACATGAAAATGTTTCCTTGGCAGGTCTTTTCCTAAAATCCCTGTGTTCTGTTACACTTAATGCAAATCAATAGCCAAGACCTTCCAAAAGATCTACACATATTTTCTTTACAGTTCATTCCCCGCCCCTCAATCAGCTTTACCACAACAACGTGAATAGAGGGTTTTATGCTCTGTGGCCCTGATCATAAATTGACTTAATTGAAAGTCTTCTTTTATGAAATACTGGGGTTGGGGTGGGGCTGAATCAAGAAACATCCCCTACGAGCACTTGGGATTTGAAAACAGATATTTTTGATGCCCAAATGTCAGTGATGAATGTCACAGTAGTGGATGGTGTCATGGGGCAGTGGCACTTGTATGACCTCCTGACAGCTGAGTTGCTGGAGTTGCTGCTGTTTACTTGGCGGTGTGAGGTGGCAAGGAAGTCAGTGCAATGCAAATGCCCCAGTAGGGGCACTAGACTGAAGCTGATGAAAGTCCAACATTTGGTCCAATTTTGGCAGTCATGTGAGTGGGACAGGTGGGGTGGACCTCTGCACACACAGCAGGGAAAGAGAAGAGGGTAAGACACCCACTGAATAGATCAAGGAAACAGAAGCAGCATGTGGAAGCATTTTTAATGAATCAATGGCCTCCTCCTTTAGCATTACCTAAGACGGGGAAGAGAAAATATAGAGAGAACGTCTTAGCAAAAAAAGAAACATCCTACTTAATGTAGGAACTGCATGAAACATCAGTGAAAATGTGTTTTCATGATTTATTTACCCATGATATGTTTTATTTAAGAGAATGATGAAGTCAGCCCCATTTACATCTTGTGTTTTGGCTAGAACATTTCTAACCCTGCCCTACGAAAGAAATTTGGGGGGACGGGACAGCTAACACATTTTACAAAAGTACATATAAGAAAAATAATAAGCTTACTAAAGTTCTAATAATGCCGAATTAGAAAGGCATCTTGTATAAATTACATTGGGTGGAATTCAGTGTTGCGCTGAGGTAATTTTTCTGCCAGTGTCAACTTTTCTGCTCACCAGATGGCTCCATTGCCCCTCTTCTCCCCTAGTACTCTGATCTGGGGGGCTCTCTCGACTCTCATGAGCTGACCTAGGGAGGGCATGGGTCAGAGGGAGCGATGCTTTAATGCCTTCCACACAGGGGCGCCGACTTATAAAAAATATTGGGGGGGCGGGGGCCCATACCGACTTATAAAAAATATTGGGGGGGCCCAAGACCTCCAAACCGCTGCTGCTGGGGGAACGAAAGCGGCGAGCCCCGGGCTGCCCCAACCTTAAGTGAACCTGTGAGGGCCCGCCCTTTGCGGCAGCCGATTGGCTGCCGCCGTGGGCGGTGAATATTAATGAGCTAGGGGGAATCCCCGCTTCTCGCGGGGCTGACGCCAGGGTCGAGAGCCCGCAACCCCACCCCCTCTCTAGATCGGGAGTGGCTTTGTTTTAACTCATTACTGAATGTATTTTAAAAGGTAACTATCGTCAAACAAGGAAAATAAAAAATACCAACATAATTTTGTGATTTTACAAAGCATAATATAACTAATAATTTTCTTAAATTATTGGGGGGTCGGAGCCCCCCAAACGAATTTTTGAGGGGGCTCGGGCCCCCTCAGGCCCCATGGAGTCGGCGCCTATGCTTCCACATGCGGTGCGTCAGAAAGATTTTGGGCATCACGTGGCAAGGCAGAGTCTCAAAGAAAGATATGCTCTCTCAAGCCCACATTCTCAGCATGTTTGCAGTCCTGTCTCAGTGACATCTAAGCTGGCTTAGTCATGGCCACAGAATGGAAGATGGCAGGATCCCCAAAGACGTGATCTATGGGGATCTGGCTTCAGGCACCAGGCCCGTTGGCAGGCCAACTCTGCATTGCAAAGATGTCTGCAAGAGTGATATGAAAGCTGGCAACATTGACCCTGCAATGTGGGAATCCCTTGCAGACGACTTCAGTGCTTGGAGAGAGGCTGTCTGGTCATGCATCCATAGCAGTGACCAGAGGAGGATTGACCGATGGAAAGAGTGCAGTGAGAATAAACACCATGGTGCATCTGCATCAGCACAACCGGACACCTTCATCTGCTCCAGTTGCAACAAAACATGTCTCTCCCCTTATCAGTCTCTACAGTCACAGCAGATGCTGTAACCTTCCAACAGTTTGACTTCACCCCCAAAGGCACACTCCTCCATTGTTTCCAGAGACAGATGGGTGCTAGGAGTTTGTAGCTATGCAATGTGGCACTTTATCTCTATTTGACAGCTTTGAAAGCCCCAGGGGAAGCATTCATGATCTGACTCACGATGTGAAATGTGATTGTTGGGTGCTGTTTATACATGGTGATGTAAGTCATGTCCCCCCCCCCCCCGAAATAAGTTCCAGTGTTTGTTCCCTGCATTGGTGTGGGTGTGCGCAGGAAGCTCATGTGAAACTTAATAGGTTGCACTCAGAAAGTCGTTTTGCTTTCTAGCAGTTAGAATAAAGTATCAGCCACCAGGGAGTGCAAATCGTGCATCCCATGTAGCATAACCCCACATCCTTACTTTCTCTGTGACCCTGATCCTTCCCTATGAGCGATAACGTCCATTGCCATCTACACAATGATTCCCACCTGACTTAAGCATAAATGAAGCTAGCTGGCTGCACCACAAGTCCATGCTTCTAAGGCTGGATAATTATTTATGAGTCAGGCCAGCCAGGCGAATGTTCTAAAAACACAACAACAATAAACAGGGCCTTTATTTTTATTTTATTTAAAGAAAACGTCTTGTGTGGAAACTGCTGCCTCTTGAAAGCCCTAAAACCACTGCTTTCTGGTTTTTGCAATACTGCTATTGTATCGTTATGAGGGAGAAATGCCATATATAATTTGCTATTCACACATCCAGAAGTTGAATTTTAAACAAACAATCTGGGCAAATGATTGGTGATAATTTATTCAAATGCCTAGGACCGAAGCCTTGCGTGTGTGTTTGAACAAGACTTTGGGTGACACAATAGCAAGTTGAGTTTGGGCTATTAATATGATGTGTGTATGTATGCCTAAGGTCCTTAATGCTGATTTTGCAATTGGCAATTTCTCCTGGGGTAGGAATATTTTCAGTGAAAGGCCATCAGACAAAGATGACAAGTTCCCCCTGGCCCAGCCTTCCCTTCTGCCTGGCTTTATGGTTGCCTCTTTAATGTTTGTTTAATTTTAACTGTCACTTCTTACATAACCACTTTTCCCCCCTGCCTGCAGTCTTTAAGGTCAGACAAAGGTTTCACTTGAATAAAGCATTCAGCATCTGCATATGAAGCATGCCAGCTCCTGGAATATATTATTATTAATGATTTAATAAGCACTTACATTTGTCAGCTTTGACTACTTTGCCAGTTTGGAAATTCTCAATATCAAGTTTAGGCTTTCAAGAGTTCTCACGATGCTGCTGCAAACATTTTAGTATTTTAGCTGTTCCAGAGTTCTGCTTCATTGGTGCAGCTTCACGTAAGGAACAGTGGTGTAATGGAGGGGGAACACAGAGGAGTGCAGGGAAATTTATGGATCCTCCTTACTCAAGTAACTGAACAAAGTGATAGCGAGGCTTTCAAGTTTGTTATAGATTAGCATAGAGGATCTTCAGAGAATGAGGAAAACAATCAAGCAGAGGTTGCATGCGTCTTTGGTGGGGTTCCTATTTCATACCCAGTTAAAATGTGAGCACACTTCTTCGTGAAATTGTTTGCATTTCAGCTAGCTGGGTTTTTGAAATTGGACTTAAGCAGTCAGAAATAAGCACAATGGAGGTTACTCCCAGGAAAGTGTGTATAGGATTGCTGTCTAAAGGATTGCAAATTTCCGCATGAGACCAGTGGGTAGAAACCAAGTCAAGCCAATTTGAGCTGTGGCTAAATCCTCAGCTGATGTAAAGACGTCTTAGCAGAAAAGCACTTCGAGGCAACAGCAAAGGTATAGTTCACTCATCTTATATGGCTGGAAGGCAGGAGGAGGGATCTGTAGGGAAATACAGTCTAAACATATTAATTGACCACAGCAATAAATTAATAAAAGACTAAAATCCATCAGGTTAAGCAAGTCCCCTCATAGGTACAGGTCTATCTCACTTTGAAACATGCTTCTAACAGGAAGGGAATTCCAAGTGGAAATGATGAAAGTGCTTTCCTCCCAGATGTACATTAGTTTTCAAATGTGCCTGACTCTCTCAAGAAATGTTAGTGCAGTAAGTGAGCTAATGGACGAATATTCAGGAAAGCTCAGCTGAGACCTTATTTACCAGCTGCAGCACTGTTTTTTTTTAGTAATGAACATGTTCTCCAAAAGGTAGCAGATGATGGGTGACACCTCTGCTGTGGACAGTGGAATGATGCTTCCAGCCAGAGAGACATCACTGGGCTCTGTGGACCAATATAATTTGACTCGGTATAAGGTGACTTCCTGTCTTTCTAGGAGTTGAGCTGCAGTCCTGGAAGTATTGCTAGCCCTTGACTAGAAAAGTCACATATGTTGAAAAAAACACGTTTGATGGATTCCCCCCACCCACTGCCTTCCTTCCAAGGTGTCTGTTTGTAATTCTCCTGCCTGCCTTCAGTATCACTGTAATGAGTGGTTTTAAATTCTCCCAGCTGAAATGAATTCATATATACAAATGGGCATCCCACACATCATTTCTCCTAATCAAATCTTTTGACCCAGTGCATTAAAGAGATGTGTGTCAATATTTAGATAGTGTGTATGTGTGCGCGCATCAGCTTTTTAGCTCCAAATATTACAGTATTTGTGGATTCCAAGCCGGAAAGTAAATAGACACAAAAGGTAACATCTGAAGTGCTGAACTCTGTGCTTCATCCATAATACTGGAGCTGACAGCTTTCTGTTTTCAATAATATAAACAGTGGCATTATAGAATTTCAATCACGCTGTATCTCGCCAAGAGTTTGCAAATAACTTGGAGGAATTGGCCCAGCCATACTTTTTCATGTTTCCCAAATGAGCAGTGCGGTGTTATGAAAATTAAGGTAGGAATGAGAAAGAGGAATGCCCTTCTAAGGCACTGAAGGTCAAAAGACATGTTTTCACTTAAAGAGTCCCCCCCTCCTGCTGCCGCCACGTGCACAAACTACTTGTAAACAAGGTCAGAGGAAAATACAATTAGCTGAGAGCAAACCTGGTTTTCTTTTTTTTTCTGTCTTAAAGGGCCTGAGTGCCTTTTTTTTAACAGAAATTTGAGCCGTTGTTGAAGAGCTGTGTGATGCTGTGAATTTCAAGAATAACACTAGGAAATTAGTTCAAAACCACGTCTGAACCAGTTTGCCTTTCTATGCCATGAAATCTTTTCTAAGTCTATATGAATGAATGTTGAGAAATATTTTTCAGTTTTCCTAACCCCTTGCCACAAAAAAGCTATACTTCAACAACATGTTGGTTCATGCAACTGCTGGGTTCTTTGCACACATACAGCCAGCCTTGGCCAAAGTTCTGTGTTTTGAGATGTAGTGTGAAAATGAGGCCAATCTAAAAGGACATTCTAAGATTAAGAAGAAGAAAAGTAGCAAGACGCTACTTTTGCCACCATTTTTGCCACCAATTTGCATTTTCAGAAGATCCCAGGCACCTCCCAGGCTTGAGATGGCTGTCTAAAACCCTAGAGAGCCACTGCCTGTCAGTGCAGGCAATACCGAATGAGCACATGGAATTGTAAGACATAAGCCATCTTCCTATGTTTCTGTGCTACTGGTAGCAATTCTCAGGGGGTGGAGTCAGTGAGTCACCATTTGCTTCCACCAACAGCATTCATGGAATGTCATAACACTGTGATATAGCCCCATTAGAAGGGGGTTTTGGGAAGTGGGGGTCTTATTTTTAGTGTTCTGTCAAACTGCAGAGAAAGAAGAGGGGGGATGAAAGAATAAGGCCAAGTGTTGAATCTTGGAGGCTAAATTGCAACGTTCAAAGCAAAAAACAACAACTCACCATTATTAAGCTAGGAAATGCCTTTGAGAAACAGATGGTATTTTACAGCCACTCTTGTCTTTCATTTTCAAGCGCCAAAACCTTTAGCCCAAACAGCTGAAAGTTCAGTGGCAGAACACCGGTTTATGCATACAGAAGGTCCAAGTTCAATCTCTAGTTATCTCCAGTTTATTTTAGTTTTTTTTTAAAAAAAAATGGATCCCGGGCAAAGAACTTGGCAGCAGCTCAACTTGACACCCCAGAGAGTTGTTTTCAGGCAAGAGTACACAGGCAATTGTGGGCTATGTAGGACATTAGTCTTAAACTTGGCTTCATGAGTTGTGGTAATAGGGACAAAAGGGTAAGAAGACTCTGCTTTCAGGCACTTCAAAATGTTGCAAGGTAAAAATGTTTGTTGCGGCCTTTGTCAAAGCCTTCATGCAGCTCTCACATGTTTCCCATTGCAGTTCAAGAGCCAGCAAAAATCTCCAAGCTGCTTGTGTGTTTTTCAGCATTTGCTTAGAAACCACATTCCCAAAGCCTTTAAAACATAGGCTGTTCAGCAGCTTTGGCTTATTAGTGCATCTGTGACTTGGTGAAAGAAGCTACCTCCAGCTTTTAGGCTAGAGACCCTTTAGAATATAAATGCATGACAGGATTTTATTTGATAAAAGCCAGAAATATTTATGCCCTAATTATCCCCTGCCCCTTATAGATCACATAACAGAAAAAGCACATCGCTTCTTATCTTCCCAGAATATATTCTGTTGCTGTTGTTGTTTGTTTAGTCATTTAGTTGTGTCCGACTCTTCGTGACCCCATGGACCAGAGCACACCAGGCACTCCTGTCTTCTACTGCCTCCTGCAGTTTGGTCAAACTCATGCTGGTAGCTTCGAGAACACTATCCAACCATCTCGCCCTCTGTCATCCCTTTCTCCTTGTGCCCTCCATCTTTCCCAACATCAGGGTCTTTTCCAGGGAGTCTTCTCTTCCCATGAGGTGGCCAAAGTATTGGAGCCTCAGCTTCAAGATCTGTCCTTCCAGTGAGCACTCAGGGCTGATTTCCTTCAGAATGGATAGGTTTGATCTTATTGCAGTCCATGGGACTCTCAAGAGTCTCCTCCAGCACCATAATTCAAAAGCATCAATTCTTCGGTGATCAGCCTTCTTTATGGTCCAGCTCTCACTTCAATACATCACTACTGGGAAAAACATAGCTTTAACTATACGGACCTTTGTTGGCAAGGTGATGTCTCTGCTTTTTAAGATGCTGTCTAGGTTTGTCATTGCTTTTCTCCCAAGAAGCAGGTGTCTTTTAATTTTGGGGCTGCTGTCACCATCTGCAGTGATCATGGAGCCCAAGAAAGTAAAATCTCTCACTGCCTCCATTTCTTCCCCTTCTATGGATCACTGCCTTGCCATGGCGAAGGGGCTTGAATAACTCAGAGAAGCTATGAACTATGCCGTGCAGGGCCACCCAAGATGGACAGGTCATAGTGGAGAGTTTTGACCAAACGTGATCCACCTGGAGCAGGAACTGGCAAGCCACTCCAGTATCCCTGCCAAGAAAACTCCATGGACAAAGACAACAGGCATATTCTGTTACTTCTGTGAAAAAAATAAAAAAAATATTAAGACTTTTCATAACATGTTACGGGGGGGGGGGCTAATCTAAACAAAAACAAAGGATCAAGAGAGAGAGAGTAAAAGATTATAAAGTTCTCCTTCACAGGTAAATCTTAGCTTTTCCCACACAGAGAAAGGCCAACCCTCCCAGCTCTCACCTGGGAGCTTTCTTTTTTTCTCCCAGCCTTCCAACCAGGGAGATCTTCCCTTCCCTGCCTCTCACACGGGGTCCTTCAACAACTAAGCATCTGCTCTTTCTCATAATGCAAGTGAAGTTACTTTCTGAACGTTACACCTAGAGTAGGATGCATCTATTTGCAAAACCCCTTTTCTGTGCTAGCTGTAAACTGTACCTACTTGTCATGACCGAAGGACTTTAAACTTCCCTGAGTTGTGCTTTGCTAATTAAAATTTAGCTGCACTGTTAAATGAAATTGCTAATAATACTAAAATAGTCCTGGGGCGGGGTTTACGTCTTTATGCTTTTATACTTTTTGCACCATTTTTCTCTTTCTTTAACCCTGCAAAGCTTCATTCATTACATACCAATATGCTTATTCCAGAACAATGTTTTTTCATATACTCTTTAGCACATCCCCATTCTTTTAATTATTTTTGGTCCGATTGTCCCCTTATGAATGCTGTGAGTCTTGCCAGATGTATATATTCACAAAATTTAATTTGCCATTCTTTCATTGACGGAAATTTTCTCCCTTTCCAATTATTTGCTATAAGCATCCTGGCAGCTGTTGCTGCATAGAGGAATACTTTCCTTTGATCGTCAGGAATATCGTTTGTGAGTATACCTAAAAGGAATGCTGGAGGGTTTTTTACTAAAAGATATTTTAAACATCTTTTTGAATTCTTCATATATTTCATTCCAAAATTGTTAAATAGGTCGGCATTACCACCACATGTGAAACATTGTTCCTATTTCTTTCTTGCATCTCCAACAGGTATTTGATTTTAATTTGTAAATTTTAGCCCATTTTACCAGAGTTAAGTACCATTGGTACACCAATTTCATCAATTTATCTCTGATTGTATAACATGCTGTAAATTTAATATCACATTTCCATAATTTCTCCCATTGATCCAGCCGAATTGCATAACCTATATCACATGCCCATTTAGTCATAACTTCTTTTACTTCTTCATCCTTTAACTCCCATTCTAATAATAAATTATACATTTTGGATATACTATTTTTCGAGTTTTGTAATAATACTTTTTGTAATTTTGATTCTTCTTTTTCAAATCCTATTGCTTTGTCCTGATTAAATATTTGGGCAATTTTATGATATTGTAACCATGCGGTGCAGTATTGGGTCACCTCTTTGTATGGGCTTAATTTTAATTGGCCCTGTTCTTCCTTTCAGAACTGCTGGTATGTCGCCAGCCTTCCTGTCGTATTTTTCTTTTTGACCGATATCACTTCTAACGGTGATACCCACCATGGGATTTTCGGTTCTAACAGCCTTCTATGTCTCACCCAGACCTTATATAATGAATTTCTGATTACATGACTTAGAAATTCTTTATGCACCAAATTTCTTCTTCTTTCTTCTTCTTTGTAGACCACTTGTAGCCGAGTTAGATTGTCTTCCATGAATATGGTCTTTTTGTATCTGAAGAAGTGTGCATGCACACAAAAGCTTATATTAGAACAAACTTAGTTGGTCTATAAGGTGCTACTGGACATTTTTAAAAAATTATTTCGACTGTGTCAGACCAACACGGCTACCTACCTGAATCTATGGTCTTAACAGAGCTAAAGGTCCCCCATACGTTGTGCATGACTTGCAATGGAGAAAATATGGGATAGAACAACACTATCTCCATTTTGAACGCTGAAAATAAATAAATCA
The DNA here is from genome assembly GCF_964234715.1 of Podarcis melisellensis. Taxonomy (NCBI): domain Eukaryota; kingdom Metazoa; phylum Chordata; class Lepidosauria; order Squamata; family Lacertidae; genus Podarcis; species Podarcis melisellensis. Next base: position 52,930,866 of record NC_138529.1, read on the forward strand.
AGCCTTCTGTGTGTCAGGTGTTTCCAAATTGGCCTCCTGCCTTTGATATGGAAAGCATGCTACTTAACACATTGAAAGAAAGCTGGCTATAAAGGGGCACTGTTGAGAAAAATGTCAGAGTTTCTTGGTTTTATTTTTTCCTCTCATGAAAGAATTTTGCAATATATCAGGAGACAGGCTGAAAGACCCTGTGATTGAGGAACTAGCAGGTAATGCATTTCTGAATACTAACATTTTCATTGCACACGTCCATGGTGTGAATGGGAAGAAAGAGACAGCCAGCCCCATCACTTAAGGGTTTGGTTTTTTTTTTTTTTAATGTTCTGGGGGATTATAGAAAGGCAACACTGTTTTCCCCCTAAATGATATGAAGGGGTCTTGCCACTAGAGTATGTTTCTACAGCAATCTGCTGAAAACTCTGGCATTTTAGTGCTCAGTTGGAAATCTAGCCAGCAGGCATGTTTGGTTATTATAGCCCCAGAATTTGGTGCGGGTAGCTTCTGGATGGTTTTGGGAATGTCCTTGGGCTGGACTTGTAATGAGGAGTCCTAACTTGAATTGGCTGTAAATTTGTGACACTTGGGGTCCCTTCCAACTCTACAACTCTACAATTATATGATTCCATGTGGCCACATGTAATGGCAACCTGGAAAATGGGGACACTTGGAGGGTCTGGATTTGTGGCAGGGGGTGAGGGGTGTCTGCTCAGTATGTTGTGGCCATGGGGAAAGAGTACTGGCCACTCCCCCCCCCAAGATCCAGGGTCCTGGTTGGCTCAGTCTACTTATAAACTAGAAAATTGGAAGTTAAGAGCAAAGCCTGCATGTGTTGTTGTAAATAATGGCAGTGGCACTAGTTCACAATTCCTTTTCTGTTGCTCTGAAACGAGAGGAAACCATATCCCTGGTTTTCAGAATGTTAGCAACATGATCTTTTTATATTCCACTTTTTCTCTTTATAAACATACATGCATATGTGTAATGGTTATATGGGGTTGCTTGTGCGGAAGTTGCCGCCACTCCTGGCTAGGTAGCCTGGTTAAACCTTTCCTGGCTGGACAGCCCTTCACTTCGTGGCTGTTCAGTCACTAGCAGAATCCGTCAGTGGGCGTTTCTTGAACTTCTTCCAGCAAAGAAGTTCTTTGACACCAAGTCTACGCCTACTTTCTCTGCGCGGAATTCTTCTGTGCAGGGTGGGTGTGGGTAGCGGAGGACCTGTGCTCTCCCCGCTGGTCTCCAGTGAAGAGTCCTGGAGCCCTCTCTCCGATTTCCCCATCCGCACCCCTTTATCCCTGGTGTTACGCTGATTTCCTTCCCCAGCTGATGAGTCCCCTCTCTCCCTGCTTGGCCCTTCTCCGGCATCGCTTGGAAGCCCTGCCTCCACTTCTGGCTCCGATGTCAGTTCCCTGACAATACGTTATAAACTTTTTTCATTATCAATATACATTTGGTGTTGTTGGCGGGATGGAAAGGGGCAAAGCTGAATTAGAAATGGTGGGAGAAGATAGACTGCTTGAACGTCCCTTGCCCATTGTCAAAGGTATCCTTTACAGGTGTATGGGGCTTCTAATTTATAATAGATGAGGCTTATTTGCATCCATTTTATAGATAATTGCTCGAGCACTTCCAAGATTGTATCCAAGCATGACTTTTATAACCTTGTGAAAATTGCAGTGATAAAGGATTCTCTAGGCTTCTGCACTTTCAGTCCCATTTATTTGTGAAAGCAGTTCATCAGTATCAGTCCAGAAATAACAAATGAAAGGGGGGAAAAGCCAGAGAAAAAACTCCAATCAGGTTAATCTAGTATAACAGATAAGAGCCAGACTTAACATGTTCACATCATTTACTGAATATCTAGATGATAACATGGTCAAACATCAAGATCAACAGCTTTTCATTTTTTAATCCACTTGCTTCGGAGTGGAAAGCAATTATTTTATGGGATAAAAGTCCCGTTACATATTCAGCAAGCATAAACCGGTGAGCTCCCTGATGTTCTGTGTTGCAAGCCTATGAAGACTAATGGAATAAACATAAATACAGAATAACTAGAAGCAAGCATTGAGAAAGATAACAACATAATATATCCAAATATGTCTGAGCAGTGATGGTTCTAGACATTTTGCTGCCAGAAGCGGAATACCAAATGGTGTGTTGCTTCCATTTTTTCTGAAGCAAGTCAAATCCCAAGGTATTGGAAACAGGAATAAAATAATACGGCTCCACTAGGAGAATGATCTCCCTCCACACTTTTGTGTTCCTCTTTGTGCAAGCACAAATTCTGAATATACCTTTTGCTTTTCTCTCTATATGGATTTTTTTCTCCCACACAACTTAACCTTACTGACTTCTTCCAATTTTCTTCCACTCAAATGTCTATGCAATTATTTTCTCTATTTACAGAACTTTATTTGCACCATTCATATTTGTCTATCATTCCTCCCTCCCCCCCCTCCACCATGCCCCTCTCCCTCTTGCAGATTCCCTCTTCTAAGCACAGTACTGGATCCTCATGAAACTGCACCTTGGGAAAGAGTTTGAAAGAAAATGGGGAAAGAAAAAAGATATATGCCTTCATGTGTTCAAGCAATAATGGGGGGTGGGCATGCATGCTGCTCCTGCTCCCAGTGTCACTGTCCCCATCAGACTGTGGTGCATTGGGCAGGAGGTCTGAAGGAGGGGGACATATGCACATTATGCTAAACCTCAATATGACCCCCCAATTTCCCCACCCATTGCATTCTTTGAACACATAGAAGCTAATTTCTGAAGTGCGCCATAATCTTGAACCGTCCTGCAAGTGGCTTCACTCCAGGGTTGTGGTGAAGGGGACAATATATTCTGGAAGGTCATCACCACCCCCGCCATAGAAAGTCCCAGAGGATGGACTCCACAAGGCTCCAGGGGATCAAGGAGCAGAGCTGAGCACTACTTTCCATCCCAAGCAACAGCTTCTGGCTGGGATGGAAAAGGTGGAATAGGCTGGAGGCTTATTTAGGATATCAAAGTGGGAAATTTTTAGATAGCAATGGGAAACCTGTGGCCCAGCAGATGCTGTCGGACTCCAGCCCTCATCAGCTTCAGCCAGGATGGCCAAAGGACAAGGAGGCTGAGAGCTGTAGTGCGACAACATATGGAAGGCCAGTGGCTCCCCATCCCTGCTTTAGATGCTTATTTTTCTGTGTATTAGCTATGCTTAGCGGATTCCACCTTTGCAATCCCTTCCAACTCAACAATTCTATAAATTCTACAACACTGTGTCTTGTGAACAGCACCCCCCTAATTAATAGAATCATAAATGTCAAGTGAAACAAACCTCTCATTAATTTCGTTTTGATTGGACCTTGTGGTCTTTTTGTCACATGCTTTCCAGCAATATTTATCTGTTTGAGGTTTTATTAAGTTGGAAACTAATGAAAATACAAGTTTGGAGTAGGATGTAATTTGGTGAACTTGCTTATGGAAAATACAGGCGGCTGCCGCATATTTGGGTTGCTTAAATTCAGCTGACATCAGTGGGATTGAAGCAAAGCAGCTGGGTGCAGTCAAAATGTTTATCATGTTGCTGGGAAGGTGACAGAGAAAGCATGCTGAACTTCTTGGTGTGGGGCAGGTTCAAAATAATGTAGTGAGAATAAAAGGTTTGATCACCATACCTATGTTACCCAGGACTGGTGCCAGACTTGAGGAGACACTCAACATGGTTCTGCTGATTGATACTCCTCCCTCCAATACTCACTCATCATTGCCACAACTATATAATAATCTCTTCTTTTCAGCAGTACCACTCATGGTCCTCCCCTGATAACCCCCCCCCCCAAGCAACGTCACTTTTCTATGGGACCCAGGTTTGACTCCCATCTGTGGTGTCCGTCTACCATTTTACTTTACCCAAAATGCAATGCCCTGGCCTATAGATTTGTGGAATATGTGGATTGGGTTAGACATTAAGGCACTGTGCGTTGCATTGTGGGTGAATTAAGATGGTGGGCAGATGCTGCAGATGGGAGCCAACCTCAGCTCTTATTCAAAACTGGCACTGCCACCTGCCCACTACTAAATTGGCCATCCAGGGAAGATGGCAAGTGGTGACATGATCAGGTCAGCCTGAGGAGGGGCATCTTCTGAGTCCCTGGTGCCCTTGGCATGTTCCTACTGGCACCAGGCCTGACTATACTACAGTTGTATTAACACATATTAGAGTTGCATTGCAGCCAACCTGCTTAGCTTGTTTGCAGCTGTGGAGTTACACCTTCATTTCATTGGTGGTTGTGGCTGGAGGAATTTTGACCATTGTACTGTACAACCCGTCTTCTCCTCACTCAGTTTATTATTTCTTTAGAGTATTTGTACCCCACTCTTCTGCAAAAAAAAGAGCTCCCCAAGTGGTTTACAATCAATTAAACAAGACAGTCTTTACCCGCAGGCTTACAAGCTAAAAAATCCAATTTATTTACTGATTTCTAATGTGGCTGTTCATAGCTACAATGATTGCTGCCATTGATGTTTTTTTTTAGTGCTGTTCTATACAGCGTAGTACCATAATATTGCCTAGGCAACAGGAGGTCCTTCCAAAGTGGCGATGCTGCACAGTCTCCCTGTTCTGTCCTCCAGGGCACAGTCCTAGAAGACAGGATACAGTTCCACATTGCCGGGATAACTTGGCCACTTTTGTAAAATGGTAGCAACTCTTGCAGCTGTGAACTACAGAAGAATAAACTGGTATTCTTTTTTTAGTTGTGGGTGGGGTTTCACACCTTGTATATTCCCAAATTCACCCCTGACATCCTGCTGAGAGATACCCTCAGCCCTAGTTTATATCAGATGTGAGAGCTGCAGAGGGACAAACTGTAAATTTTATGAAGGTTGTATATGTGAAACAGTAGAAATTATCCTTTAAGTAAACTAGTAAGTTAGTTCAGTCCATTGTGAAGTATTTGTTGTTGTTACTGTTGTATTTGTATATTTTTTATTTTATTTTATTCTTAGTATATTCATATTTATATCATTTATGTCCTGTTACTAAATAGGTACCACTCTGGCGGGAAGGTAAATGGTGTTTCCGTGCACTGCTCTGGTTTCACCAGAAGTGGCTTAGTCATGCTAGCCACATGACCCAGAAAAACTGTCTGCGGACAAACATCGGCTCTCTCAGCCAGTAAAGTGAGATGAGCGTCGCAACCCCAGAGTCTTTTATGACTGGACTTAACTGTCAGGGGTCCCTTTACCTTTACATTTACTACAGTATATGGATCTTAAATCAGCTTAAAGTTAATTAAATATGAAAAATAAAGAAGCACCACATTCTATTTATTTATTTTTAAGTAAGCGCATCAAGAACCTGTGGGCCACATTTTATCATCCTGTCGGGATGACTGTGTCCTCCTAGCCTCTGAGTGCCTGACTGGATCCTGCCCGTGGAACCTTTTCTTTACCCAGAGTTGGGTAAATGTGGTCAGTTGCCAGAGAATGCTTATTCAGAAGGGCCATTATCTTAGGATGGCCACACACCCCACTTCAGATGTAATAAGAGCAGCCATTCGAACTCCATCTAGGACTTGATTAACCCTTATATCATAACTGGGAGCCTTCTAGCTGAAGTCTTCCCCGGCAGCATCTGGTCAGTTCTTGGATCATCTTTGACTTTGTGTGGTAGGATAGTCACAGCCTTCCCTCTCCCCAGATGGACTATGGATTCCTAGATTCAGGGTCATGGGTTCAAGACCCATATAAGGCAAAATATACTTGCATTGCTGGGGTTTGGACTAGATGGCCCTTGTGGTCATTTCCAACTCTACAATTGTATGATTCTAAATGTATGGTCAGCTACCTCCCTGGACTTCAGCCCTTGCAGGATAAAGCCAATCATTGAAGGATGATAGCCATCCCTAAGCCAGGCTCTTGGTTATAGAAGTCAGTCCACCACAGGCAACCCAAATGGTTAAACCTGTACTGATAAAACAAAAAGCTGAATGGATATTTTTCCTTTGTATTTTTCCTTTCCTTTCCTTTTTTAAAAAAAACCAATGACACATTTAGTGCCAGCACTTTATATAGGCCATAATTCAGAACACTCATCCTTCCTATATACTTCACGACTACAACACCCCTCACTATAATTCCAAGAGGCTAGGTTGTTCTCTTGTTCTTCTAAAGTGGCTATTACTACATTCCCTTCCTATTGCTCTTTAAATATTTACTGCTAACTAAAAGTCTCTAAACCGTTTTGCTGCTCTTCTATTAAAGGTTGCTCTTTTGACTTCTGCTCCATGCTAACAGGGAATGGAGATCCATTTAGAAGCCCCTCACTTGGAATGACAGTAGCACCTGTGGTATGATCTCTAACTTTGTCTCCAGCCTAATGGAAGCTGATGGGAGAAAAACCTAGGCATGGGGAGTTCTATTTGGATTCCCCTCTGCTGTTGTACACAGCTGACTGAAAACACATTAAGCACAATATTTACGAGACAGCAGGAACCCCCTAAGTCCACATTACTTCAATATATTTAATAGGCACTTTGCAGTAGGAGTGAGGAACTTTTGGTCCTCCAGATGTAGCTCTAGCAAACATGGCCAATGGCCAAGAGTGATGGGAGTTGTAGTTCAGCAACATCTGGAGTGTCTAATGCTTCTCACACCTGCATTGGAGAAAAGGGCCTGGGTCAGTATTTTGCATGCAGAAGGTCCCAGCTTCAAACCCAAGCCTCTCTATGTGGCCCTGGGAGGCCCTGTCTGAAACCCTAGAGAGCCTATGTCAGTATAGATAATATTTAACTAGATCAGGGCAGTCCAACATGGTCCTCAAGGCCTTTTTGGGCAGCCCTTGGACACATTTGATGCCTCGCCCGGCCTCCCTGAGGTAAGTGAGATGGTTGGCATACATCTTTCATTTTGGGGATTGCAAGTGTACCCCATGCTGTATGTTTCCCCCATTATCTGATGGATCTAATGTAGTACCTTGGTTCTCGAACGCCTTGTGACTCAAACGTTTTGGCTCCCGAATGCCACAAACCCAGAAGTGAGTGTTCCGGTTTGCAAACGTTTTTCGGAAGCTGAACATCCAACACGGCTTCCGCGGCTTCTGATTGAGTGCAGGAAGCTCCTGCCGCCAATTGGAAGCTGTGCCTTGGTTTTTGAATATTTTTGGAAGTTGAACAGACTTCCAGAACGGATTCCGTTCGAGAACCAAGGTACGACTGTATTGGTTTCTATGAATACATCATAATGTGTTGAAAACTGTGCATGGGTGTAAGTACATTAATAGAGACTGCATTTTGAAAGTCTTGCTTCTGTAAGATGTACAACACAACTTTGTTCAACATCACATCTTGGCATTTGGCATGATAGTGCTTCAAGAATGATTGTACTTAAGCGGTACATATTAGGAATGTAGTTTGATATTGCAAAATCTGGCAGCATATTTTGCTTGTATCGTTGTGACTGACACATACAAGCACTTTATCTTTAGTGTTTCCACGGGACTTCAATTGTAATTCAGAAGGGCACATGACATTCTGCCCCTCTTGTTCTAAATAATATATAAACATGTGAAATAAATCTGTGATGAAATGGTTTGGCGCATCCAATTAATGTTAATGATATGTTGGTTTCAGCCTAATTGGATCAGAGCCTGGGAATTGAGAAGTAGTTCAGCTCCACTGTTTCTTTTTAAATAAACACTTGGAAATCTTGTTCTGTGTAATGATCTTGATTTATTGGATACATGGCAAAGAAGAACTCATCAGATCAGTCTACCCTTGTGTCTTCTGTGTGAGCTCATATGGAGAGCAACCACGAGAAAAGCAAAAGGCTGCTGTTGTGAATTAACTTTTCTGAAACAAACTGATATTACAGTGACACTGAGGATATGTGCCATCAGAAGGTTGTCTTAGGGAACATTTTTTTTAATAGGGTCTGAGACAGGTGAGTCTTTTTGTCCTGCTAATGCTGCCTCTTGCTTGCTCGTAATGCACACAACTGAAGGCATTTAATTTTAGGAGGATTTTCAGACCTCCGGGTTACCGCGGAATGGTGGTGGAGGGCAAACTTTGTTCTTCATGAACGGCTTGCTCATCACAAGAGCCTGGGGGAAACACAAAGGCACTGTGCATTCCTAAAGAAGCCCAAAAGTATTTTTTGGGTTCCGAGAGGTCCAGCAGCGCAAAACAGCGAGTTCTGTTGTCCCTCTTGCCGTTCTGAAAAGAGCGGGATGTGTGAGAGATTGAGCCTAAAGCTCAAGGCTCCATCACAGCTCTGTGATGGAAAGCCTCAAGCTCCTTGCATCAAAGTGGTAACTTTTCCGATATTTCAAAGCAAGAATTAATGAACTGTAAGGGAACTTTGTTTTTTTAATGTTTCCTTTTGTTTAATTCAACAATGATTTGGGGTGTAAAAAGGAGGTCTGCCCCAGTCGTGGGGTTTCTTTATCTGCATGGGAACAATTGAATGAAAAGAGGGGAGAGGCTTTTGATTTATGCTCAACAAGGAATTTAACAAGGTTTTACTATGCCCTTCCACCTCGACTGAGGCTGAATGGACTTTATTTAAAATTATTCTTGGATTGCTGTTGGAGGAATGCAATTGTGGGGGGGGGGGAGAATGAACTGCTGCTGAACAGATGTGGTAAAAAGGCTGAATTTGAGAAAAGATTTTGCTTTTAACTGTGTGCTGAGGAAGAACTCCAGTGTGGAATTTTAATGGCAGGGTTTGGATACATACTCTGTAAGTTATTTATGGCTGCAGCTTGTACGCTAGTCTGTAAATAGTGGAAGGAATGGAATGTGACCATGTGCCATCCAGATAAACTGATGGGGGGGCTCCTCTTCCCCCTCCTCTCTGCAGTCAGCAAGTCACCCTTTTCCATGGGGAGGGGCTTGGACTCGGAGGCAGAGAGATTCTGCCTCCATGTCTGAGTCACCCCCCCCCCCTTGAAAAGGGTTCCTCGCTGGCTGGCTGGCTGCCTCTCTCTGGCTTTGCCCATTGACTTTATGTGTGCCCGGCCCCCACAATTATATTAGTGTGGGTTCTCAAGCACCCACGCCCCCCTGTCAAGGGGTAGAATGAAAAGAAAGCCATCAATGCAGATAAAGATTTCTGAATGGCAACCTCTTTAATATCTGCTCTAAGTTAAAATCTGGCTTGTATGTGTATAATGCACACCCCTCCTTATAGATTTTTTAAAAATGATGGAAAATGGGATTCCTCTCCTGACTTCTTAGAAAAGATCCAGTTATTATGTTTTCCTTACATAAATGGAGCACTCATATTTAACTGCTTCTTAAATGGTAGCAAAATAAAATTCCACAGAGTCTATACAAATGGTAAAACGGTGCGATACTGCTGCCTGAGCCCTTGTCTGTGTGATGTGAAAAGGAGAAGGTCACCCCATCTTTCTCTTTGCATTTCCTTAAGATGTCTTTTACCCAGGTACTCAACCAACCTCTCAGATCTCTCCGTGGAATCTTAGCACAAAGCGTTATGTCTCCAGGCAGGTAATTAGCAGAAGCAGCACAGCGAGTAATTAGTAAAGACAGCTAACTTCCAAACTAGCAGAAGTGAAAGCTAGACACTGATGACCAGGTAATGTGCACTCAATTTGAGTTTGCCTGCATTGCTGACGTATGAGATGCTTGCCCTGTTGATATGGATTTGAATCTGGCTGTAGCTGTGCTGGAATAACATTAGAATTTGCAGCATCTGTTTCTCGGCGATATTATTATTATTACTTTCCGGCTTTCATCCCACGAGTCACATTCAGTGTTCTGCCAGTTTTTCATACATGCTTTATTCACACCTGCTCCCCGGTTTAGAGCTTCTCAGCAAAGCTGGGAAACGCACAGTGATAATATGCCTGCGGGCTACAAAACCAACCTGCATCTACTAATCTGTACTGCAGCTCCCTAAATGGCAAAAAGCACATTGGTGTGTAGCTTTTTCCGCTGCTAGTTTAAAATGGCAACAATTTCCTGTGTGCTTCAAATGTAAATTTATGTTGGTTTAGAGGAAAATGTGTTCAGGATGGCAGCCCTGCATCCATTTATCAGCATTTCAGAAGGTGTCCCACAATCCCACAGTCTTCTTTACAAACCAGGATTATGCCCTAACAGTTTTAAGATTATTGCTTGATAGGGTTGTACGAAGCCAGGCAAATGTATTCAGAAAGCAATTGCTTGTGTTCTCTGGCAATTGCTTATCCAAAGCAATAGCTTTTTTTTTTTTAATGTGCGGGAGGAATTAAATTCTGACTAAAAATATGAAATAGGGATCCAGAAAACTATTAAAACCTACACCCAGCTATTTATTTTGTAGTTTGACACCCACCTAAGTGTATCTAAGTGTTTTTGTGGAAAAGTCAAACAAACTTCCAGAAATATTAAAGTAAAACAAAAGACAAGAAAGCTAGTGCTGCCTCACACTCTTTGCTGCCTTTCCCCACAGTACTGGAAATTCACATTTAGCAAAAATGAGGAGTATGGTTTCAAATAAATATTATCAATAGACAGTGTGTTATAGTGGTTAAGAGTTTGGGGCCAGGACAGGAAAGACTCAGGTTCAAATTCCCATTCAGTGATGAAGCCCAGTCATTATATTGCTAAACTACCTCACAGGGTTGTTATGTGTACACTCTGAAATATAATCAACAGGACTCAAGGAAAGGTGAAGTTTTAATTTTACTGTCCAGTTTATAGATGTTCATTTGATGTTCTATTTCTGTTAGAAGTGACATTTAGTAACACCCTTTTTTGTCCACATGGGATGGCATCTGTGGTGGAAAATGAGAGATCATAGAAGAGATATAACTGTTTGGTGTTCTGATAATACCATTGCATCTCATTCAGTGACCACACATACCACACTGAATGGGGAATGGAATAATCCCTCTAGGTCAAGGGTCAGCAAACTTTTTCAGCAGGGGGCTGGTCCACTGTCCCTCAGACCTTGTGGGGGGGGAGACTATATTTTTTGGGGGGGGGGATTCCTATGCCCCACAAATAACCCAGAGATGCATTTTAAATAAAAGGACACATTCTACTCGTGTAAAAACATGCTGATTCCTGGACCATCCATGGGGCGGATTGAGAAGGCGATTGGGCCGCATCCGGCCCCCGAGCCTTAGTTTGCCTACCCATTCTCTAGGTTACTGTATGGAATACACAGAGGAATCTTGCATCAAACCTTGTCTGTGAAAAGGTTGCCTGATTCCATCTTGGACAGGTTACCCATATTCTAAGTCCTTACAGCAGGGATGCAGAATCTGTGGCCCTCCAGATGTTGATGTTTGTCTATGCCTCCTGAGGCTGATGGGAGTTGTAGTCTGGCAGCAACTGGAGAGCCACAGCTTCCTCATACTCACCCTGGACTCATTCCTGTGCATGGAATTACATATAATGTGGGGATGAGGCTACTGACATATATAATACATAATGGAAGAAATAGGTCTTTGGGCCTAGTTAAGACCCATAATTATGCTAAGAGAAGGGCAGGATAGGGGAAACCTGAAGATGGTGAGGCTTGTGCATCTATACTTCCTCAGAATAAAAGCATAAAGTACGTTCAGATCACTGAAATAGCAAAAATAGGTTTACCATTCTATGGAGGATCAGACAGGCTTTCACTTCTCAGCCTCGGGATCAAAGCATTACATCTCTTAAACTTCCTGACATCTTTAAGGTTGCAGTCTTTCGCACATTTACTTGGGAACTGGTCCCTGTGCGGATTGCTTCTAGGGGAAAAGCCCATTTATGGGAACAAGCTGTAGAAGTGTTAATGCCCCCCCCAAGAGCAAGGGAAATAGAATTCTCTTTTCTCTGTTGTTTTCAGTGTATGATTCAGTATGCGATTAGTTTGATTTCTTTCTGGGTCCAAGATCATCACAGTTCCCCGTTTCCCAAGAACTGAACAGATGGGAGCTTTTCAGAAAGGACGCATTTCATTAGAAGTATTGTTAAGTAACGCTGTAATATTTTCACAAGATACAGTTAAAACGTCTGATGATCAAAGCCTACAACAAATGACAAGTTTGGGCTTGTGCCAAAAAACTATAAGGTTAAGATCCTAGGGAATTTTAATATGCAGTTAGTGCTCTGTGGGATTTACGATTTAATGTTCATCCTAGTAATTCTGATTAAGCGACAAGATGGAATCTAGTTTTGGTGAGATTTAGGATCTGGATGGAGCTGGCACTGTACTTTCCCCTCTTTTCATTGTGAAAACTCTGTGCCAGATTAAATTACACCATGTGGAGATCTCTATGCAGTCGAAATCTTGGGGACCCCCTCGCAAATTATCTCCTAATATGTTTTTTATTCTACCAACCAAAAATTGTAATAAACCAATTTTGATCCACCGTCACGGGGCCCCTAAAAGGCTGGTGCCTACTCTGCATATTTGGTAATCCAGCACTGTGGAAACTTGTTGTTGTTTTAATGATAATAAATACATTGGAAAGGGCTACCAGATGTCAGCCACTTGAACTGGACAAAGGATGTGAATCAGAGTCAGCAGTGATAGTCAGAACAGCATGCCTTCAAAATGGCCTTCATTTCAATTATTCCAATTGTTTTGGATTTGTATTTTTTCATATATATTCCATCAAAATTCTAAAAATGCCCTTCATTATTACACAGTGTATTATGCAAGCAGGTCAATGGTCCTCAACTTTGACTGTGGAGTGTTTTGGTGAAGTAATGAGGTAAGAGAGACCTGAACTTAAAGTCTACTGCTTTTGCTTTGTTCTGATTAAACAGTACATTTATTAATAAGACATATTCATCAAGGAGGCCTGTCTCGAATATATGCTCCCAGTACATAACATCTCAGTTTAACTCCGCTGAGTAGGCAGAAAACTGAATTCAAGAATTAATCTACTTCTACATCTTAGTTAAAAGCTTTGGGCCTCATTCATAACATAATTAACGAAGGGGGTGGAGAGAAATCATTCCTAAAGGATACCAAAGCCAATCTGGAGACTGTTGCTGCACATTTGAATGGCCTTTGCTCAGTGTCAATGGGTTGGGCCGAGTTAACAAACTACTTATATGCCTACTTAATGCTAAGTACATGAGTCGCCTTAACTAGAACTAGAAAACATGTTGCCTGGACTGGTGGAAGGAGCTTGATTAATCAATGACTTGCTGCAAAACACCCAACGGCTACTGTGAATGAATCAATAGAACTCTGTTAAAACTTCAGTGGAAAGGGCAATGCTCCCTTATATTAAGTGGAAAGGAAGCAGTTTTCTGACTACTTGATTGCGTTGGCAGTCGGGACACGCACTCATACACACAGATTTAGAGATCAGAATCTGTACGCATTTTCTTCTCTGTAATGTTTAAGCTTTGAGGATGGGTAAAAGCTTAAGATGATCCTATTAGCCTGAAGAATGTAGGTAATAATTCCCTCGGTGGCAGGGCAATAAGGAAGACTAGGGATTAGAGAACAGGATGAGAACGAAGGCGCTCTGCGGGTCTTAATGAGAATAGCCAGGGGAGGGGGGGAGAGACATTGCTCATCTTCCGTATATATTTCAAATTGCAGTTGAAACAAACGATGCAGTGGTATATACCTGGAAATAACAGCAAGCAGGCAGGGAGGAATAAATTTGGGGTGTTCCCCATTGTGTTTGTACAAGAGCTGAATGAGAAAGGAATCCTGTGCATTTAAACAAGAAAGTAAGGCTTCTGTCTAGGGATCCCATAAGTGGAATTGTTGCGGGGCAGAAACCTAGAAAGTTCTGCTCAAGGGGTGCACCCACTGCCACAGTGGAGGTGGTGATTTTTGCCCTCTGCCCCCTGTTTTGGAAAGTTGGAGGACTCTCTGAAACAGCATAGGAGGGGTTGCTAAGGCCTGCAGGGGGGTGGCAAGATTGGTGAAAATAGCCAGCGCCTTCCCCCTATGGTAGCCTCTGGAATGGTTTCAGTAAGGGGCGAGGTTGTGGTAAAGTTGGTGCAGTGCAATCAACTGGTGCAGGGCCTTTAGAAGCCCATAGCCCTGAAGAGATTTTGGTCCCCCCATATATATCTAATGCAAAATATAAACAATAATAAAACAATAACAAAATTTTATTTTTCAAAATGAAAATATTGAAAACAACGTTCATTTTTCCATACAGTGGTACCTCAGGTTACAAACACCTTGGGTTACAAACACTTCAGGTTACAGACTCCGCTAACCTGGAAGTAGTACCTCAAGTTAAGAACTTTACCTCAGGATGAGAACCGAAATCACGTACTGGTGGCGCAGCGGGAGCGGGAGGCCCCATTAGCTCAAGTTAAGAACGGTTCTTCAGGTTAAGAACGGTTTCAGGTTAGGAACAGACCTTCAGAATGAATTAAGTTCGTAACCAGAGGTACCACTGTACTTGTATAAATAATGTTTATTTTTGTTCAGCTGCACCATTTGGTAAATCCAGCAATAGAACATTTCTGTGGTGCCCCTCTTCCCTTGATGCCCTAAGTACAGTCATACCTCGGGTTAAATTTGCTTCAAGTTGAGTGCATTCAAGTTGTGCTCCGCGGCAACCCGGAAGTAACAGACTGTGTTACTTCCGGGTTTCGCCGCTTGGGCATGCACAGACGCTCAAAACGACGTCATGCGCATGTGCAGAAGCAGCAAAAAGCGACGCGTGTGTGCGCAGACATGCCGCCGCTAGATACGCTTACCTATAGATGCGAACGGGGCTCCGGAACGGATCCCGTTCATATCTAGAGGTACCACTGTACATGCTTATTTTGTTTAATGGTTAATCCAGCCCTGCACTTGTGGAACCAATCCAAGGCTCCTGCCAGCATATTTGCACCATGCTTACCTTGCCACTGCCTCACCCATCCCACCCTCCATTGCCGTATGCAGCAGCAGCAGCAGCAACACCACAGCTGGAGGGACATAAGGTGAGCAGCAGAAGTCCACCATGCCATCCACTACTGCAGGAGCAAATTCAGGGAAAGAGACAGAGTGCTTCAAATGAAGCATATTTTTCTTGCGACTTTAAACACAACAAGTTCTTTTTTCTTAGAACAGTTTTGACTTGGACTTGAAATAAAGTTTAATCTACCTTGAAATATAGAACAGAGATGCTTTGGGGTGAAGGAGCAGAGAGGTATATCTGGAAGACTTCAAACAAATGCTGTGGTGAGAAAATCCATATCAAATCCACGTAAAATTGAGTTGGTTAGCAAGCTTTTGATGTCATTCAAGTGCTTCACAAAACTGCTTTGACTGAAAGATTATCTATTAAGATTTTTAGCTATTTGGTGACAAAAAGCCTCCCTTTGTCTTGTCTACGGAGTACTATGCATAATAGCTGTAAAATGTGCTAAAGCATACTTTTTTTTTCTTAATAGAAAACTGATACATTTCTCTCTCAAGCCATCCCTTCCTTTCTCAACAACACCGAGTTGCTAAGATTAAAATTCAATCACTTTATGAGCCAGATACTGTTGGACATTATCCTTGTACATTCACGTGAGAGGTAATCATGCCTTTGCTGCTGCCAGATTCACAGCATTTTCTGGAACGGAAGGTTTTTTAATGGACCAAATTCTGATAAAACTAGTTTCTGAATTTTCAACAAAGCCTCATAAAAGAGTAGGCAACATATTGTAAGAATGCAAGAAGGGCCCTGCTGTGTTACTTCAAAGGCCCAGCTAGTCCAGCATAATGCTTCTGACCAAGCAGATGCCTCTGAGAAACACACATGCAGGACATGAGCACAATAGCACACTCTTGTTCATGGCTCCCAACGACTGCCATCCTGAGGCATACTTCTCTAATGCTGGAGGTAGCACACAAATAGCTGTCATAACTAGTAGAATAGACAGTCACCCTCCATGAATGCATGCAATGCTCCTTTAAAGCCATCTAATTTGGTGTCCATCACCACATCCTGAAGAAGCAAATTCCATAACTGTGTGCTATATGAAGGCAACGGATCTGTTCAGGGTTTCTTTTTCAGCCGGAACTCACCAGGACTCAATTCTGGCACCTCTCGGGTGTGCACCACTGCCGTTATAAAGAACAAGGGAGGCATTCATGGTGAGTCCTGGCACCTCTTTTTCTAGTTAGCTCTAAACTCCAGGATGTACATAAGCCTGAGGTGGCGGCGGCGGCGTGGTTGTATGAACTGCCAGACAGGTGGCAGCAGTGATGAGTAGGCAGTGCCACATAACCAAGGCTCCAGCTGCCATTTATTGTTTTCATTTAACGACCAACATTTCCAGGAAAGGAGAGTGGCAGTGAGCTCAGCCACTCAGATACTGCTTTTGAGGCTGCTGCACTTCAGGCATTCAGCTGTAGGTGTTTCCCCCCCGCAAAGATGTGGAGGAGGAAAAACAAGAGCAAGGAGGAAGGCACATTAATGCTTTGCCTCCTTGCTTGCTTGCCCGCTGCTGGCTGCCCCCTCAGAAAGAATTGCAACTTCCCCATAGGCGACAGGCTACAGGAGGAGAGAAAATGGCTGCTATGGTGGGTGACAGGCTAGTGGCTGCACTATACACCATGGCTCAAATCATGTTATGTTTGGCATCCAGCCTGGCCCGTATACATATCCACCCTTCCTGTCAGTATCCACAAGATTCTATGGTAAAGGACAATACAGGAATAAATACCAGCTCTTTTGCTCAGTATATAATGCAAATTTTATTAAGTGATAGAGTTCTGCTCATTTTTGAAGTGAAGATGTCTCTTCTGGAAACCATTTGAAATAAAGAAAGGATAAAGTATGAGAATTTAAGCTAGATAGTGATTCTCAGAGCTAGCAAAAGAAAAATAAAAAGAAAGAAAGCTTTAATTCCCTAATGTGATGCTGTTTTCCAACTGATGTTTGGTTGTCTTAGTAGAGTCCCCCCCCAATTAAGCTATACATCTTTTCTTTTCTTTTTTTGTGGTAATTCCATACAGAAAGCACTCCTCAGAGCAGATGCTCTTTGTTTGGGGAAGGCAGGGATGGTGCTGTTACTTTTCCTCATCCTCTTGATTGAATTCATATCCAAATCCTCTGGGAAAGCATTTGGGCTGCTGTTGTTTGTGACAGTTCTCTCTGCCATTTGTCTGTGCACCTCGTTAGCTTGGTTACATGGGCTGGTGCCTGTGCTATGTTACCTAAAAGTCACGAATAAAGGCTTTGAGTGAGCTCATAGGATGTAATTAAAAGCCAGTGAGCAAGATAAGCATACACGTCCTAAGACTTAAAAATACTCAAAAATGCCCAAATCCAATTTATCCTTAATGGTGCTTAAATGTGCTTTTTATATTTAAAAAAAACCCTGCATTTCCTCTGCGTATATTTTATAATAAGCAAACCAGATTTTCAGTGTGACCGTGCATGCAATTCCATGCAAGGGAACTGCAAATTGAAATACATCTTCTCCGCTGCCACCAAATAAGTCCTTGTTATTCTAGGGCAGCACTCAGACAGGACTTATTCCGTTTTTCCTGATTCAGTTACAGATAGGTAGCCGTGTTGGTCTGCCATAGTCAAAACAAAAAAAATTCCTTCCAGTAGCACCTTAAAGACCAACTAAGTTAGTTCTTGGTATGAGCTTTCGTGTGCATGCACACTTCTTCAGATACATGTATCTGAAGAATACATGTACGTGTATCTGAAGAAGTGTGCATGCACACGAAAGCTCATACCAAGAACTAACTTAGTTGGTCTTTAAGGTGCTACTGGAAGGAATTTTTTTTCATTTTTCCTGATGTTTCCCTACCTGATAATTTCTGCATTTTATATGACCTTTCACATGACAGACAAGCCACTTCTGGAAATCTAGCAGAATCTAATAGAAGTTCAGTGTTATTCACCTCCAGGAAAAAATAAATCTATTTGGAACCCTGTTAACCCAGAAAATCCCGGGGAGTTTTGAGCTGCAATTTCTCTGTTGTTTTCATGGATCACCCCATGGAAGGAAATGTGGGAGACTATTCCTGTATACAGTTTCTGTAAACAGTGGGGACATGTCTGATGGATGAGCCTCAGGCTTGGTTCTTCCCCACAGAACCATAGAGTTTGAGGAAGTTTGGGAAGATAGCTAGTCCAATCCACTGCTCAATGCAGGGAATCCAGAGCTAAAGTGTCCCAAGCAGGCAGCATCCCCACTCTGCTTGAAGACCTCCAGCAAGTAGTTGGATCCATTGTCATACTCTTCTTATCATTACGTTTTCCTTATAGCCAACTTTATAGTAAAGTTATCTCGTAAATTAAGCCCATTAGACCTAGTTTTGCCCTCTGAAATTGCTCTTTTCTATATGACAGTCCTTCAGGTATTTGAAGAATGTCCCTATTCAGCCTTGTTTCTGCTGACTCCAGTTTGTGATCACATTCTGACATGCACTACAGCCAAGCCCCATCCTACAAGTATTTATTAAAAAGAAAATAACTAAATGCATTTGTCTCTGTTAAATTCAATTTATTTTCTGTTCAGTTTTAATGAGGTCATTTTTAATATTATTCTTGTCTTCTGAGGCGTTAAGCTCTTCCTCACAGTTTTGTGTCATTTACAAATCTGATACAGATTACATTGGAATCACTGGTAAAAATATTGAATTTTACCAGGTCCAAGATGGAGCCCTGGTTGTCACCCCGCTTGAAACATCCCTCCAGTTTGGTAAGGAATAATAGGTGAACATTTTTTTGAGTATGGTTTTTCCAAACAGTTGTGAATTCACCTGATGAAATGATCACCTAATCCACATTTAATCATTTGCTAACTAAAATATCACGTGGAACTTTCTCAAATATTTTGCTGACATCAGCACAATTAACTCCACACCATTCCCAAAATCCACGAAGATAGTAGCCCAATCTAAAAAGTAGTCTGTCAGAGTTTATTCTTTTTTATTATTATTAATAATAATAATATCCATTTATTTTCTATTTTTCAGGAAGAAAAGAGAGAAGCAACCAGACAATGCAAAATTATAACAATTTTCCAACTTGACACAGGGAATAGTTACAAAGGAATCTTGCATATCAAAATTTTCCATAAGATCTATTAATTCATCTTGGAATGCTTCTCTACAGTGAGTCATGCAGCGATGAATTAAAATTGGGACGTTTGTCTGCCTTCAGTCCTGTGGCACCTCACCTGCCCCCTAGGATTTCTCAAATATGATAGATGGAGGACTGTTGTGATGCAATAATCCAGGCCTAAAGACTTGAACTCATGTAAGGTAGCTAGGTATTTCCGGACTACTTCCTTATCAGTCTTGAACTATAATCCTCTCTCCTCATCAATCATACCACAAGGAGGCCATTGGAAGCTTTTACTTACATTTTCCTCTAAATGCGGCTTTTCACCGTCTTCATACTTGGCAAATTGTGGTTAGTGTTAACTATGGTTTATTGAAACAAGCCAACTGATTAATGATCTGGTTTAGCATTACATGCTCAATTCATTTTGTACATTCTTTTGTTATCATCAGTCCAGTCCAGTTGTTTAGTGAACTTTCCTGCTTCATGACTATGAGAACAGTTTTCTTGGGTGATGAATCAAAAGAAGGCATTTTGTGTGCCTTCCCTATTGACCACTACATTTTAGCACTAATGGTGTGTGGAGTCATACTTTGAAGTTGTACTTTCTTGTGCACTCAAGAAAAACACAGAAGGAGGGAATGGATGGGCCTGAGAGAAGCTTGCATTTTCTCTGCTAATTGTCTATCATCCACTCTGTCAATAGTGAGAACCCTCACATTGTATAGAACACTTGTCATTAAACAAAATAATGTCAGGGTACTTTTACATTTCCATAAATCCTACATATGCTGTACTTGATATATTTTTATGTGTGAAAGCAATTGTATGCGTCTCAATAAATGTATGCAATATTTATGAGAAATATAATTATGGCAACTGATATACCTGGGAAATATGGGAAATATAAATATAGCTGATACTGGTATTGCCTCATGTGATCTTTGCCACACTGTTTTTGATAGGCACAAAGGTAATCTAGGTAGAGGATGTATGGCCAATCCTTGAAGTCCTATGGGGCCTTTCTTGGGTCTGCCTGTGGTAGCACACATAGCCTAGGAAGCAGCCAAGAGGCCCATTAGGGACTATGATCAATTTGTCTCATGTGTTTGTTTCTGCATTTTTGCCTCCTGCTAGCTTTAAGGAGCCCAGCTGTCTCGTCTAATACAAAATAATGTTTCTTCAGTGAGTGTCAGCAGTTGTACATGAGACATGTACAGCTGAACACCTTTATTGAAGATCAACATATGCCTTGTACAATCTTACACAATCTTCTAGCCACAGGCATATCACTGCTAGCCAAAACTGCTAGTTTCATAGAAGGCAAATGAGGTTTTTTAAAAATATCTTCTCCATTACAGGACTTGGGTGTTGGGGTGGAAAACTCATTCTAACTCTGGCCTGTGATCTGAGTGGAAGGTTTGAAACCCACGTACTTAAAGTTTCAGCAACTTTATAAAGTTAAATAACTTCCTTTCTATATATGCCAGTTTCAGAATCCTTTATCCCTGTTAGTGAAATATGCTGGCACTTTATATTGGTGGAGTCCTGTTCTGTGCTCAGGTGTTGCCACTATGACTTGATACAGTGACCCTGCAGGGCAAGCTGCCAGTTCCCTTGCTCTTTGTTGCCATTCTGCCCATCAATTTTCTTTCAGGTCATCCCACTGATATTCTCTGGAAAAAAGGCACCTCAGGCAGCAAGAAAATCTGCCTTATTTCCCATTCAGCGGCACTGCTCACAGTCTCTAGTCCAAAGCTTGCTCCCTGGCTCCAATGTCAGATTACAGCTGCCCTCCAGGATTGGCTCTCACTTCAGTAAATGCACTCTGTAGCAGGAGTGGCCAATATGATGGCCTGCTGACATTGATCTCCAGCGCCTATCACCTCTGCATGATGGCTAGGGATGATAGCAGTTGTAATCCAATAACATCTGGCAGGTGCCTCATTGTATACCCTTCCTCTAAAGGACTCCTGGAGTATTCACTCTTTCCCTTTCCCATCTTCAAACCTCTTGTCTCCTTTCCCACAACATTCCAGCCTCACCTTGCAACAATTGCCTGGAGTTGTGCACATTCTCTCCTTCAGCCCATCCTGGTGAACCTTCCCTCATATTCTGCTTGAACATTTGTTGCCTATTGTTGTGGCAACGTTGCAATCTCGGCTGAAAGGTTTTAAAGCTGGCAATGTATTTATCATGGGATTGTGGCAAGAGATTAACCCCTGGGGGTAAGATAGACAGTTCTATGCAGGAAGGCGACACGAAGCTGTGCAATTAAGAAAAGTGAAAGAAAAAATAGGATCAATATATGCATTTTTTAAAATATTCCAGGGAAAAACCCTAAGTTATCATATTGGATGGCTCACTGCTTGGATTAATGGTAGGAGATTTAGTTGTATGAACAAAAACTCAGCCTAGCACACTGATGTGTAATAGATCAGTTCATAGATTCTTATGCTACAGAAACAGTTAATCGAGGGGCCCATGTGAATCTATCTTTCCTTTTTCTCTTTTTCCAGTAAGTCATTAAGCGCTTAAGTGAAGCTGCTCCTGCCAGTATTCCTTTTCATTAAATATTCATATTTACTAATGGATATTGTCTTGACAAATTGGTCAGATTGAGCAATTTATGAATTTATGTTGCACAAAAAATAATAATTTCTGTTTTCAGAATTCCCAGCGAGCCAAAGTAATGCTTAAATCATTAACACTTCATTGATTTTATAATTAAAAAGCTGGAGAGTAAATATAGCAGGCTTCCTAAATGGCCGGCTGTTTTTCTTTTCTTTTCTGGGGGCTGCAAGTGGATGCCCATCTCCATCAGATTTGGACGTTCAGCCTGTAGTTATGCAACAGTTAACTTTTAGATAGGGGGGTCTACTGTCTGTAACAGAAAAGTGAATGGCAAGAGAATCAAAGCAATGGGCATCTCATCATTTATGTACAGAATGCAATGTTCCCTGGCGCTGGGAGCCTTGAAATAAGAGGCTCTGAGGGCAATACAGATTAGATCAGGCATGGTAGGCCTGTGGCTCTCAATATGTTGTGGGCCTACAGCTCCCATCATCCCTGACCTTTTGCCAGTGGTGGCTTGGTGGGAGAAAGGCAGCGTGAAGCATGGTGGTAGGAACATCACAGCTGTCCACTGAGCTCCCCACTGCCTTGTCCCTCCACATTGCCAGTGTGGTGTAGTGGTTAAGAGCGGTAGTCTCGTAATCTGGGGAACCGAGTTCGCGTCTCCGCTCCTCCACATGCAGCTGCTGGGTGACCTTGGGCCAGTCACACTTCTCTGAAGTCTCTCAGCCCCACTCACCTCACAGAGTGCTTGTTGTGGGGGAGGAAGGGAAAGGAGAATGTTAGCTGCTTTGAGACTCCTTAAAGGGAGTGAAAGGTGAGATATCAAATCCAAACTACTACTACTACTACTACTATTCTTCTTCTTCTTCTTCTTCTTCTTCTTCTTCTTCTTCTTCTTCTCCTGCTAAGCAGCATCGACACATGATGTTCAGAAGCCAGGAAAGCAACACAGTCCCACCAGCTGCGACCATCTGGAGGATTACCGTTTTGCCATTCCCTCATAGAGAGTTCTTGTGTGGGGGAACAGTGAAACCAAGCCACTCCCTGGTTCTTCTCTCAAGTGTGACCTCTGTCTTCCTAGTGTAAGGCTGAGATTGAGAGGCCTGCATTTGGTGAGACTAGAATACAGTAGCATCCACTAGGCATAGCCTTATTACATAATAAAAAGCTGAATGCTATACCCATTTTCCCTGCAGGGAGCAGAATGGCCTTATGTTAGGGTCTGTTAATGCAGGCAGAACAGCTGAGATCCTAAGGTGCCATTGCTAGTCAGAGCAAACAGTGCTGCTGTAGGGGGACCAGTGGTTTGACATGATATAGAAGGTAGCTTCATAGATGATATGATACCAAGGTCCTTATATTTGGTTCTCTTATTGGTGCATGGCACAATGCAGGGGCTTGCCTGGTGTACTGTGCCTTGTAATTATTATTATTGTCATGTGTTTATGGCATAAAACAGAGCTGTATGTAGGGATGGATGAATCTGTCCATTTCCATTCTCTAAGCTTCTCATTTTTTCGCTTCTCCACATTTCCATAGCAGTTTGTGACTTTAAAAAACTCCTTTCTCCTAATAAGCACATTTTTGTATGCAGTTTTGACTGGCATATACATTTGGGAAAGCCGTTTTCCCCAATGCAATGCACTTCTGTATCTTACTTTAATGAACAGAGGCATTTCTCTGCACACTTGACTCTTATATTTGGCAGGAGAAGCGCATTGCAATATTCAGAAAATACGAATGTCAAAGTATAGCTGTGTTTTGGTTCACAGACTGGTTCACGAAGTTTGCGAATTAGCTAGTTTCTCATTAAAATGGAAACAACATTGAATTTATCCTCCATCTCCGTGTTGGGAAAAATTAGTGGCTGCTCCTATGGAAGGCTCCTTCAGTGCAGAACCTGTCTGAAAGGATCATAGGAGAAGAGTGCACATATGTGACTGCTGCAAAACTCCAAGGCACAGAGCATATGAGTAGGAAGCGATGCTCTGGTAAGTGCAAAAGAAGGCCTCCTATTTCATGTTGTTTGGCTCTGAATGGCAGATCACTTCCCTTTTTTTGCAATAATTTGGAACTAATGTACAGCATGAGTTTTCCTTTTTACATCTCATGGCTGTAATAGTCTCCATTTTCCTCTCACATTTCAAGCAAGAACCCACTTAAAAGCAGAACAGTAAAAGCTACAGCCAAAGTAGGATCAAAGCTTGGTTTTGTTTCTCTGAATTCTCTCTTTTTTTCTGCCTAGAGGCAGCCTTATGCTCTGAAAGTATCAGTTGCATGTCTGGTCTTGCACACCTATTAGAAAGGCACATTCAGAAGCCATAAACTTTGGGCAGAGCAGCAAACTTTGGGGCACTGCTATGTGCTAGTAATATTTGTGCCAGCTTTATTTGTTTGGATAGTGAACCCTGTTGTTGTTGTTATTTGTTGTTGTTTTTAAAACTCCACAATAAATTGTGACTAAATTAGATGATTTTAAAAGAAAAAGGCATTATCTGCTATTCAGAGACACATTGTAGAATATGTCTATGCTAGAAGTTATTTTAATGAACCATTTTGCTGAAATGTCAGTCTGACTTATCAGTGTGCTATTTAAAAGTAATCAAACAGGGCAGAAGCAAATAAAAATTACTGGATATAGGGTTGCATCCAATGGTTGTATCCCCTCCTCCATGCAGCCCCCACCCTCCAAAAACTTAATATGGAGGTTTTCCCCTGCCAAGCTTCTGGAGCATATCTAAAGGGTGTGGAGAGCTGCAGCGGGGAATTGTTTTGCTCCCTATTCCACTAACAGAAGCCTAGCTATCAGGCTGATTCAATCCATGGCTGACATGACCATACTTAATTTTGATTAATAAATGAAAACAATAATATAATATTGCACCATCACAGAGGAAATATGCAGGGGGAGGGGTTCATTTTGGCTCATTGTTCTAATTTAGCACGTTGTTGCTTTGTGATGCAAGTCTAATAGTTTGAGTAGCAAGAGGGGCAAGACAGTGTTCTGATTGCCATTCTACTGGAATAAACATCAATGAAGCTGGGGAAAATTGGTGCAGTGATTGGTGCAGACCTCCAGACTGTCATAATTTTGTGGTAGGATTCAACTGCAAACTGGAAATTTACTTTTGTGCAATTAAAGTGGATTAAAGTGTTCTGATGGGGTGCCTGTGACCTTCCAGAAGTTCTTGGGCTTCAGCTCTCATGATTCCTAACCAGTGGTCATGTTGACCTTGGTGTGAAGGGAAAGAGAGTTCAATGGCCTCTGAAGGAGCCCCAATCTTTACTCAGAGCATCTTTACTCAAGAGAAATATACTAAAGCATATTTATTCAGAGAAGTAATTCCAGTAGCCAGCACAAGATTTACTTCCTACAAATTGTGCATAGAACTGCAATTCAGTGAGCTGAATATAGACAAATTTGTGTGTGTTTGATTTGCCAAAAAAACATGGTGCTGGAAGAATCAGTCTAATTTTGTCCTACTGAGAGCTGTGCTGAAATTAACTGTGGTAGGGGTGTTTTGGTAAACATATTAAATGGAAAGACCAGGGAAAGAAAAATAGCAGAATCACTTGCTCTTGGCAACAAAGGAATCATTATAGTTGGGTTCTTTCTTTTCCTCTTGTTACCTCCATAACTAATAGATAACCGTCCTTGTAAGACAGTGACCCAAATTATTTTCTTGTTTCATGGAAATTGTGTTAAGTATGTTGCAGACATTCGTCTTCTGTAACAATTGTGAGCCTTTAAAATAAGTCCATCCTGATGGCTAATCTACAGGAGTTTAGCACAGTTTCTATCAACAGCTTGCAGAGAGTGGGAGGTTTGCAGCAAGATATTAGTGGCAAAAATCTAGGGGTTGCTCTTAAAATTGCTCAGAATTTGAAGCTAATGGGCAGTTATCTTGCTGAGTCTTTTAATAGTTTGGTGCAGCTGGAGAAAAATGTACCAGGCTAGGGAGAATTGGATGTGTGGGAGGTCATAGGAAAGGATTGTCACTTGGCTCTGTCCTCAGTTTCTGGATATTTCCCAATTTGTTCACAGTAGTGCTCTTAATGTAGCAATCTAGAAATGCACAATGTATAGCTGAAAGCAACTTAATAGAGCAGCATCTCAGCATTTAAAATGTGGTACAAAATCCATGGGAAATGTTTTGTTTTAGTCCATTTGGATAGATCTGGCCTAAGGGAAACAAAGTGTGTGTGTGTGTGTGTGTGTGTGTGTGTGTGTGTGTGAGAGAGAGAGAGAGAGAGAGAGAGAGAGAGAGAGAGAGAGAGAGAGATTCCTAATGTCATGTAATTCTGCCCTGACACATTTCTATTGCAGAATACAGTTCACCCCTTTTTTCCAGCTCAGGTCTCTTTTCCTCCAAATGGTTAACTTCAGCATATTATAAATGAGATTAATGGTGATGTCCCATGTGTTGCAAGGCCCGACAAGGCCTGCTGCCACAAGGCCCAGCCCCTTAAGATTGGAATGGGTGGATCAGCCCCATTCCAATAGATGGGGGAGGGCTGAAAACACCTCAGCCCTATAAGAGTTGCTGCCTATGCTCAGAAGGTGGTGGACTCTCCATCCTTGGAGGTTGTTTAGTAGAGTATGGATGGACATCTGTCACTGAAATTCCTGCATAGCTGGAGGTTGAATTAGATGACTCTCAGGGTCCCTTCCAACTCTACAGTTCTATGAGTCTTTGAATTTCTGAGTGGATCAACCGAGACTTAGATTGTGATGTTCTTTCACAGAAGCCTTGTTTACCCATGTTGTTTTTTTAAGTGTGGATCATAAATGTCCTTTGAATCAGACAGGAATTATGTAACTTTATTCTCAACTCCCTGCTTCCCAACACATTTTTCTTTTTTCAAAAAAGATTTGGAACTCAAATAAAGCTTCCTGACAACTCACATTATGCTTATTATTATGATTATTCCCCCCTGATATTTACTGCAGCTCATTTCTGCTAGAATCAACATTTGGCAAATGAAAAATGGAAGGTAAATTGGAAAGTTTGTGCGTGGCATTTGTCGGGGAATCTCTGGTAAAACTGAGCTGAAGGATACACCGTGCCCCGGAGGATAAAATTAATCTGTCATTGTTTGTTGGACCACAATGTGTTGCTGTTGTTTTGTGTGTGTGTGTGTGTGTGTGTTTTGCAACTATGAATAGCCAACTGGCAGTTTTGGGGTCAGATCCTGATTACAGCACATTTTCCCTACCTTTAGTGGTCTGGCTAAATTTTGTTCAAGATGTGGTGGAATATCGGCTTCTCTGGTAAATAAAATAAAATTAAAAAGGTCCAGCGACTGAATAATAAAGTACCTGCAAAGACTTGCATTTAGTGATGGGGGATTTAGTTGGACGGCCCTCTGAAACAGATTTTGGAGGTATATGAGGGGAGAAGAGGAAGGGAAAGTCCTGTTGCATGTGTGGCACATGACTTATGCAGCATTTGATACTTTGCTGCTATAGGAATTCAATGCATAGTTGTTGTTGTTTAGTCGTTTAGTCGTGTCTGACTCTTCGTGACCTCATGGACCAGAGCATGCCAGGCACTCCTGTCTTCCACTGCCTCCCGCAGTTTGGTCAAACTCATGCTGGTAGCTTCGAGAACACTGTCCAACCATCTCGTCCTCTGTTGTCCCCTTCTCCTTGTGCCCTCCATCTTTTCCAACATCAGGGTCTTTTCCAGGGAGTCTTCATGAGGTGGCCAAAGTATTGGAGCCTCAGCTTCAGGATCCATCCTTTCAGTGAGCACTCAGGGCTGATTTCCTTAAGAATGGATAGGTTTGATCTTCTTGCAGTCCATGGGAATCTCAAGAGTCTCCTCCAGCATAGTAGAATACATGAATTACACATTCATATCAATGATCTATGAAATACCAGGAGTCAGAGATCCATATTTCCAGTCACTTTTCAGGAACAAACACAGGACAGTAAGGATCGTTGCATAAAAACTAAAGCTAAAATTCAGTTCAGATTTCATGCCAAGTCTAAGGAAGCTGATCTAAGGTTTAGTGGGATATCTGCATTGAGAAACCATGGTTTGCAACTGGCTCAGTTAAAATAATCTTTCAAATCCTCAACAGTGGTGAGTTTCAGGTTCATACCTTATCCTCTCGCCACAGCAAAAATCAAATTGGAAGTCTCTCAAAGTTGCTTAAAAGAGAAAGAATCAGCAGATTAGTTACAGATCTCCCAAATAATAGGCAGATGATTCTTAAACGTAAATGGAAGAGAAAAATCTTGTGCTGGGTGTCAAATCTTTAAAATGAGAGTGTTGATGAAGTTGCTTTAAAAACCCTCTATTATATTATTTACTTTAACTATATATGGTAATTAAATCACATATTACCAATACAAGGGCAAGTTCCACATTCCTCGTATGTCATGTGATAAATGCTGCTGCCCTAATTACCTGAATGTGTGAAATTATTCTCTTAGACTAGCTACCACAAATTATTGTCTTTCACATCAGGCAATTAACCAGCAACATAAGACAGAGGAGGGAAGATTCATACCTGAGAGCTCTCATTATTTTCTCTACATAATCACATTCATGGGCATTTATTATTTTATGCTTTATTTATTTATTTATTTATTTATTTATTTATTTATTTATTTATTTTATTAAGAGATTTTATGAAAACCACCTCTAATAGTAGTCTTGAGGTGATTTACAAAAGTGGGGAAAAAAGTTATACCAGTACATCAATAAAAAGGTCAGTGCCCAGTATGGACAAAATGGTTGTGCTCCCCTAAATCTGCCTCTGAGGGCAGCCCCATATATAATAGTCATTAGTGGCATAATGTTTACTGAGGTAGTGCATGCTCTGATTGTCAGTTCAGTTCTGAGGGAGATTTTCCTTTATATGTTTGGTCATATGTCTCTCTGATGTGTCCAAGGCCTGAACTAGGACAAAACCTTTCTGTTCTTTTCTCCTCAAATTATACACTGCTTTTGTTTACTTTTGCTCAGTGAAGTTTTCCCAGGATTTTTTTCTCTCTGTGTGTCATTTAAGTGACTTTGCTAATGCATAGGTGATGGTACACATTGAGCCTTTTACCAAGGTCTCCTTAAACCTGCAGCTAAAATATGTTTGCTTTGTGTTCCTGGCTGCTTCCCTTCATACAGTCTGTGGAAAAAAAGGAAGGACTGCAGTGTAACATTTCACTGTGTCTTTAAATGTTTTAATCTGACAGATTACTTTGAATTTGAATGTCCTAAGTGGTTGCATTGTAATAAGAATAGCAGGAACCACTGTGAAAATGGTTACATTGCTCCTTCTCTCTCTTGATGTCATCCCTGCACTTTGCTATAATCACATTTATATAAGGCACATCTTCTGTAATAGCCACAGTATGTGCAACAGACACTAATCTCTCATTTTTTATTAGTTGATTACCTATTGTCATCCATTCCTTTTCCTGCAGTTTTCCAACTTGCCAGCACCTTTTCATCTGACCAGTAGGAGCACTGGCAGCAATTTTCTCCCCCAAATTTCCTTAACTCTTTGCTTTGTTCCCATCTCCCTATGAGCTATTGATTGTGCTATTGGTTATGGCTACCCTCTGTCCATGGGACAAGGCTTTCCGAAGGAGAGAGAAAGGATCCTGTTGTGTCCGTGAATGCAAGATACCTTTTAGTCATTGGAGTTAATTGAAATTGCTGGACAGCTGCAACCAGCTATGTAAAAAATTGACAATGGTTGATTAATGGCTTGTACTGTTTGCAAGTAATTAGTGGTCATTTATTCTAACAGCATTATCTGAATTTGTTTCTGAAATACACTTAGCCACAGGGAATTTTCTGTATGTTTTGAAAAGAGTGGCACATACTTCAACACCCATCATTACGCTGGTGAAGTTGTGTTTTCTACCTCCCTCTTCTTTCTCCCATTCAGCGTCAAGATCACTATCCAGCATTCTTTCATTCAGCACAACTTTAATGTCTAACAAATTAAATTCCTGGGCTGCATAATTACATGTAAATGCTGCTAGGCTATTACTCTCAAGGGGGCAATTTCCTAGCCATTTGTCAGCATCTGAAATGTCAAATGTATTGCACTGAGAATGTAGGTCTACATACAACATACTCTTCAAAATAAAGTGCGGAAGGCATTAATCAACATTGCCAATGTAAATTAGAAAGGTATGAGCTGGGCACTGTAATGTGATGTTAAAATCATTCAGGTTAAAGCACATGATCTCAGAACAGACAGAAAATGGGGTTAAAATAGACTTTTCATGTCATGTGGTTAACAGGTGTTATATTTCAACAAGTTCTGTCCTTTCTGAACAATGATTTCTTAGTGAGCTGCACAGATACCAAATGTAGGTATCCATACATATGCATGCATTCACATAGTCTTCTGGGTGAGTCAACAGGAATGGCCAATGGTGAGGGGTGTTGTTGAAGGCATGGCCTGCAGGTGCTGCCACTTCCTGGGGCTGGAGCAGCACCAATGTCAGAACAGTAGTGTGAGTCATTCCTGCTGTCCATTCCTGTGAGTCAGATATGCCCAGTTGGATAGCCCAAGGATCACTGGTGGCTGGTGCCCATTTGGTGCGGTAGGGTGGAAGTTGGGGAGCCCAACAGTAGGTGGCGCCAGAGATACTAACAGACAGAGCTAATGTTAGGCAGAACCAACTAATTTTAGTTTTGTTTCTACCCTTCCTGCTAAATTCTACAATGGCAACATTGAGACTGGAGGAGGAGGAAGCTGAAAGGCCATGTGACTTTGGATAGGTTGTAAGTAAGGAGGCTGCCATGTTAAGGGCTGGCTGAGGGCAAACTGCTTTGGTGGGGCAGTGCCCCACATGCCTTGATTGACCAGCCATCCCTGCCCAAGGATGGAACGGGATGTTACAAGAGATACACCAAGTTCCAAAAAGAGCAATGGCAATCCAATGAAAAATTCACAAAATTGTGCAAGTAATTAGAGGAGAAATTTAATGCTTGTCAAATTGTCCCCCCCCCCCTGACTTCATCTTCAACTTTGTTTCAACAAATCATTTTGTAGATTTATCAGCACATTTACTTGAGAGGAATGCCACTGAACTAAATAAGGCTTACTTCTGATTAGATTTAGTGGATTGCTATATTTCCCCGACCTCCTCAACGAGAATATGGCATGGCTCAGCTTTTAAAACTCTGGTTCTTCTTTTGAATGAAGCATGTTTGGATTTTTGTGAGATCTTCTTCTTCTAAAAATGTTTCTCCTCTAGTATTTCAGTTTTTAAAATAGGATTGCTTGGAACAGCACAATGCAGATTTTATTTATAACAAGCCTCCCTCAATATCTGCCCGTACTTTGGAGGTGCACTTAATTCTACCCCTCAGAAAAGTGAACTGCTGGAGGAACGATATGCCTACTTTGTAAAAAAAAAGTGTGACTTTCTCTCTATATTTAACTGCTGACCACTTCAAGGCTGACCCACAGTGAGAGGCAAAGGAGGCAGCTGTTGATTATGGCGGCCGCCATACTGAATCTCCCAAAGTTCAAAACACACCTTAGCTCAGGCCTTTCTGTGGAAAATAGAATGGCAGATGCTCTGATTCCCTCCCCCTCAAAATAAAATATAGCTGAAACAAAAAGGCTGATTCTGAGGTGGCGTGGGGGGGGGGGGGAGAGCTGAGAAATGGTCCAGCACAACCCTATTCCCTATAGGCAGTATCTGATGAAGCAGTTTTGTTAGCCCAAGAATTTCCATTTGCACCATGGATCTTGGATTCCCTCTCCTCTCCCCACATCCCCCCCCCCATATCTGCTCCAGAACAGGTTTATGGTGGGGGTGGACAAAGGAGAGGAGAGGGGAAGGAAGTTCTGTTACACAGCCACTAATGGAACTACAGTACTTTGTTGGATACTACCCCATGTTTTTCTATTAACATTAAAGCAAAAACTGGGGTGGTGTGGGGAATTGTGGGAGAGAATTGATGGGTAGGAGGCACTTAACCCTTTCCTTGCCCATTCAGTTCTCCTCTGCAAGTGGCGCCAAAGCAGTTCTTAAATGTTTCCTCACCTGGGCTCATGAACCAGAAATGACTGCAAGCTGGGTGTAAGACATTCTTTTAGCAAAGAGGTTAATCTGTAGAGGTGAATTGTTTGTGAGAATAGACAATGCGAAACTGGCATGATTTTAATTTTCCTGTTTTCGATACAGTGACAACGAAGTTGTAATTAGAACACTAGGTCACATAATACAGGGGAGACAGTTTATTACCCTCCCACCCCCCATCACCTTCCTTAACCCATTTTGTCAGAATTCAGTAAAACCCCTGCCAGCCCACTAATCATAGATTTAGGAACTGCTTTGAGCAATCATGAGATTTTGTAGTCTAAGGCTACCATCCTCTGCACACTTACTTGCACGTAAGATCCATTGAACTCAAGCGTGTCTTTCTTCTCAGTGTACATGCATATGATTGGGCTGCACATCTGCAATCATAAGCATGTCGACAGGAAGTCAGGCCGATTGAACTCAGCATGACTTTCTGCTAAGTAAGATTGTGCTATACAAGCATTTATAGCAAAATTTATAGTAAACATAGAAAGTTGTTCCCTGCTTCTGGTGGCCAGAGCTGGAAGCTGCTAGGCATCATTACCAGCTCTTATCTCCCATTTAGGAGGTGAGTGCTGAAAATGACCTGGCACTATATGTGGGATCTCATTTCTTCTAGTCTGTGTTCAAGGCCCATTTCCACCATAAAATGTGGCTTAACATTTCCCATTCAAAACAGAAGTCTAAGAAGTCAACGGCACCAGTACAAGGAAATGAATTTGTTTGATTCTATCCCCCCTTTATAGTGTCTATTTCCAAAGCCAATCAAAGCAAAACCCCATTTTCCAGTTAGATAATTAATATGTTGTAATTGCCTAAAGGAAACTACTTGATAGGTTAAGGATTATCTTACTACACGTCCTTGGAGGTTATTATTTCCAGAAAACTAATGCAATTAGTTCCAACCTATTAAAAATATTGAGAAAACAATAGAGAGCTGATAAAATAGCTAAGGCAGAGGGAAACGTCATGCTTGTATGCAAGGTCAGGGCCTAAAACAAAGACAAGGTGCCACAGCAATCCTTGCTTTCACATGCAATTCCCCACCACCATAATTACGGAATACATACATGCACATATTATTGATGCAAAATCTAAAAGTTAATCCTGTGTCCAAATTGTGAAACTATTCTGTAAGTGGAAATGCTTATGGAGCCAAAATGGGACCACCCATGCCCAGAGGGAGGTGACTGTAGGCTTTGAGGCACCCCAAAGTTTTCATATGTACAAAACAAAACAATGAAAAAATCCCTTATGAGCACTCGCCTGAAAAAAACCCTTTTCCTGCCCAGTGATGACAGAGCATGCTCAGTGGCCGTCAAATGCCAGTTCAATGTTGTGGGGCTACAGAGAGAGGGGGGATGGAATGGAGTATTCCTCCAACCCATGCCGTGTAGCCCTTTTGACTCAGTCTAGGCCACCCCCCCTCCAAAGACCACACTTCTCACTGGCCCTGCTCTGTGCCCTCCTCGGGTGCCTTTGCCTACCTAGTGGCATGTCTGTGGACTGTGCTAATGCCCTTACTTGTTGGGATGGTGGCACATCCCATTTTGCCACCCGAGGCAGAACAGGAACATGGTGCCATGCCTTTGCACTGCCTCTGCCAGAGATGTGGTGCTGGCAGCGGCTCTACTTTCTGGCGAGATCTTGCCAGATCTCATGCGCTCTGCTGCTTCACTCTGCCTCATGGGCAAGCTGGCCCTGGGATCAAGGATGGAGATATGAGTGTGGGTATGCAGGAACTTTGGGCAGGCTGAAATGTAGCACACTGTGCAAAAGTAAGAGCTGCATCCATAGCTGTGGCCACTTTTGACTCTAGACCCGCCCACATCAGCTTCTGGCCCTGCCAAACATTGGTATGTGGCTGGGTCCACAAAAGGGTGACCATGAGGGTGAAAATGTTCCTAACCTTTGCTCTTGCTAATGAATTAGGTACCGGACTGCAGTCTTAAGACCCAAGATAGGATATCCAGCTTTGAGGACTGAAGATAATATTGGATCATGGATAGTGTATTTGTTGGGTGTGGATGTTTTCAACAATTTTCTACTTAGAGCTGACAAATGAAGAATCAGAAGTTTTCTTTTTTTCCTTTTCTTTTCTTCCTTTTGGTTTGCGTTTATATTTATATTTGTTTTTTATCCTTGATAAGAAGACATTTGATATTAAGCTTAGTATTCTTTTCAGATTTTAATATATATATTTTAAAGGCCTAAGTGACAACAGTGATGAGAGAAATTTTCAAAGTACAGCTGGAAGGGCTATCAGATGTCTGTTGCTTGAAGCTGGATGGATAGAATGTTATACTTTTGCCCATTTTATTTTAAATAAATGTTTTATTTCAAACTTTTACCTTTTTAAACTTCAATAAAACTTTCTATACAGTATACAGCTGTGATATCAAATCAAAGTCAAACCGCAGGATCAGTTAGTATGAGAAGTTCAGTTACTTCAGTAAAAAACAACTAACAACTTATTCAATAAGAAATCAAAAGCAAGGCATCACTTTGATTAACATGTGTGAAACTGAAATACATTACTAGGCAAACCACTAATTGATTTAACTAGGTTTGATTGAATGCACTGAGGTGTCCAGCTAATATGAGTCTCCACAGAAGTTGTTGGTGCAAAACATCCACTGAATTTCTTGTGCATAGTCTGCAGATGAAAAACACAGATCTATTTCAGTCTGTTTGGAATTCTGGATCGACTTTAACTGACTTCCTGCTAGATTGCATAGCAGCTATTGAAATCGTGAGATTTCATAGACTAAACTAAATTAACAATTCCTTTCAATTGAGGAAGGAAGAAAATATGGACAAGGAATTCATTTTTTTTTAAAAAAGCCCTTTCACATTAACAATAAAAATAACCTATCTATCCTGACATAAGGATATATATTAATATCAGCAGTCCAAATAAATATTCATCAAGATATATAATCTATCAGAAAAAGCAGTGACATCTTTAGATCACTGAGTCATTTACATGGGTGGCGCTGTGGTCTAAACCACCGAGCCTCTTGGGCTTGCCGATTGGAAGGTTGGCAGTTCAAATCCCCATGACGGGGTGAACTCCCATTGCTCTGTCCCAGCTCCTGCCAGCCTAGCAGTTTGAAAGCATGCCAGTGCAAGTAGATAAATAGGTACCGCTGCAGCAGGAAGGTAAACGGCGTTTCCGTGCGCTCTGATTTCTGTCATGGTGTTCCGTTGAGCCAGAAGTGGTTTAGTCATGCCACATGACCTGGAAAGCTGTCTGTGGACAAACGCTGGCTCCCTTGGCCTGAAAGCGAGATGAGCGCCACACCTCTAGAAAATAAAGATAAGAAAGATGAAGCACAGGGAGGCTTTTCAAGTTGATTGACTACAATGCTGCAGATTCTGTCATCAGGTTTGAAAGCATAAAGATCGTTTTGCTTCAGTTCTTTTTCCACGTAGCTCTGCCTTAACCTCACACAAAAGAAAGAGAGGAAAAGTTAACTTTTAATTCAAAACTTTTAATCTGAAAATAAAAGAAAAACATTAATTGTGATCCAAAGTGGGGCATGATTTCAGCTATCCTGACATTGTGAACCTGCACATTATACAGATCTTTCTCAGCTGTAACAGACAATGAACGCTTCTCTCTTGAATCACAGTGAACATAATCTACATGAAATATATATCTCACAGTCATTCTAGTCTCATAGCATCTGTCATAACAAAACCTGCTTTACTTACCTTAATGTAAAACATTAAGGTAATTCATTAACAGACAGCTGGAAAATAGAAAGAGCTTTGCAGAAAGGCATTTCATTTGGAGGAGGCAGAGAAAACGGTTAATAGCTGTGAATATTCCCTTACCCCCTTGCCACTGTTGAGTTCCTCAATGCAGTCTGTTAAATCTACTACATTAGTGCAAAAAAATTTTTTAAAGTAAAATGTGGTGTTTTACTGCTGTCTGTGTTGGTTCAAAAGCATCAACCATATAAAATTTGTCACATGGCCCTTCAACATCCTCAGTTTCAACCGGCCCCACAATTCCCCAAAGCTTGCATCTGTGTACATTCTCTTGCCATCTTCACAGCCCTCTCACAGACCCCAGTTACTCCGGGGTTAAAAATGTTTGACCATACGAAAATGGTATGAAAGTAATACTTGTTGCAGAAGGACTACTTAGAACCTGCTCCTCCTTGACCCTCTTCTCTGGGACAAATTTTACATCTACAGTTGGAACACTCCTGCAGGCCCCATGGCCTCCTCCGGCAACTGGAACAGCTACACAGCATTCCCGGGAAGGGGTCCTGATGTACTGGGACTCATAGCTGCTCTCTTGTGAGCACCCGGTCTAGCAGAGTAAAAGCAGCACAGACAGAGGTGAAGAGGTAGCTGGGCATACCTGCTTTATTTCTACTAATTACAGATTAAAGAACATAACAAACACATATGAGAGGAGCAGCCCTCATACAGACACCCTGTCTTGTCGCAAGACAGAGCAGAAAGAAAAAAGTACAATAGTACCAGAGACGGAAGTCACACAGACAAGGCTTCCTTTCTCACGGAACAGAAAGTAAACAATAGGATCAGATGATCCTTGCAACGGGAGGAGTGAAATACTAACAGGGGGCAAGACAGTACTGGGTTTACGTTTTGCTCCTTAAAATAATTTTGTATCCCACAAGACAGCAGAGGTTTAGGATCAGAGTTTGGACAAACTACCCCAGAAGGAGCACAACCCTGCTCACCCCCATACACTACGCCACTGCCCCACCAGAGGTATTACCTCTCCCCTAATACACCCCTATGCAGATGTACTAGATTAGAAAACAGGAAATAAAGCCAGGGAAGGATGGCTTCGCTAAATAACAGCTGTTTTATATTAGTTAAATTAGTAAAGTTTTACTTTCTTTCTTTATACTCTATATTGCAGTTTATATGCATCATCATACATACTGTATATTACTACTCATGCAAAGAGAACTTTAAATCTGATTTAATGAAAACTTGACAAGCAAAAAGTGTGTGTGTGTATGTATAGATAGATAGTTATTCCTATATAAATTACCCTGATGATTATTTTAATTAATAATAACCTAACTTCCTGAGTCATCACTATATAGTGCAAATACAAAAATTAACTACGATCAAAACATTGTGAACCCATAACTTGCATCTGGCAATAACCTCAGTTTTTTGTTTGTTTGTTTTTACTATATTCTAGAAAGTAAATCCTGTGGGGATGTTTAGGATAATAGGCAAGGAAATATTTGTCAAGTATTATCCTTCCTGATGTTGCAAATCCCATCTATATTCACGGAAGCTAGTTGATTAGATTCATTTGAATCTTTACAAGATAACTAAACCAATCTGGCTTGCCCAGATGGATTACTCATGGTGTACCCTTTTCTCCCTCTTAAAATACAATAAAGACTCATGAGTCTGTCTTTAAAAGTGCAGTCATACCTTGTGTTGCGTTAGGTTCATGTTGTGTCTTTTCAGCTTGCGAATGTGGCAAACCCAGAAGTGTATACTTCCGGGTTTTGCTGCGCATGTGTGCGCAGAAGTGTTCTGTGCGCTTCGTGCATGCGCAGAAGCGGTGCTCTAGTTATGGACTTTTTGGGGTGCAAACAGCACCTCGTAATGGATCGAGTCCATAACTAGAGGTACCCCTGTATAACAATAGGTTTACTCACAAGTTGTTCACAGTACACATCCTAGAAGGCAAGCTTTAAGCTTCAGGTTACAAACATATAACGTGGCTCACATCCTTTGTGAGGATGGGCCTAAGTACTGCTGGCTAAGAGCCAGAGACTTACCTGAACTGAATCAAACAGAGCTGAAATCGAACAGAAGACAAAATGACTGTGTGACTCTGCTTTTTATAGAGTCACACTCATCTGCTGAATCATTTACATATCCCCTTGTCTCTGTCCACTCTTAGGAAGTAAAGCATGTTGTAATTGACTGTACTGATGTAACAGATCCCACAAATCCATCTTATCATAATGTTGTCCTTTTTCTTCCCTGGATATTATAATATGTGTTAGCTTCCCCATTAGGGCAAACTCTCTTCTCAGGCTTTTGTCTAAGGTCAAGTGTGGTTGATAGTAAATTTGTAAAGTTGAATATCTACAGTAAGTGCAGTTTAAAAGGACCAGGAGGAGAGGAGATCACACTGGAGGTGAGCAAGTTCACTCAGGTAAGCATCTTTCAAGCCCAGTTTTACTTAAAGAAGACCTGCCACAGGTCATTTATTTGACTCAACCAGAGGGGCTGCAGCAACTGTATCCAGAGCCAGTTGAAAGAGTTAGATTTCAACAAGGAAATAAAAGTATGGAAGCAGGATTCCAGATATTTATAATTTTCTGGACCAGGAGCTGGAATTTAATTGAATACGTATCTGACTATGAATTTGAATGCAGATGTTGTCTGTCTGCCCTGCGGTGCTTTCAACCCTGTACTAGAGGGTTTGTGGGTCCCAGTATCTGCTTTGTATCTGCACCTCTGCACTTTTAAACAATTCTAATTGGTTTGTGAATCATCCTTTACTCCACCCACTTAGATTTGTGTTTCAGGTTGTGAACCATTCTGTGTAAGTGAAGCTCTGTGTTTCCCTTTTCACTATAATGGGTAATTGCGGATGAAATGTATAGACACAGGGACCAAGGCTGTGAAATGAAGGCTGCCAAATTGCACACAATTAGAAGCAGGGGCCTTTTTTTGGGAAAAGAAAAGGACATTCATTTTCTTCTATGACCCTTTGAGGAGAGGGAGTGGAGCTTTCTCTCTCTTTTACCTTACAATAATTAAGAGGTAGCTGAGCTGTGAGTAGTCTTGCTTGTACATTTTCTAAAACTTGGCAGCTCCACACCAACCTTGCTTTCTGGTGGTTGTTTTTGTGTCTCTCCATAGGCTTTTGCAGGTCTCCCAACTGGCCTTGCAACCTGTCTGCAGCATTCTGAAAAGCCCTGGATTTATTTCTTTTTTTCTTGAAGCAGAGCAACGTAGGACTTTTAAAAAAAAAGTTAAGTGAGGCATTTAACTTTTTTAAAAGCCCTCAGCCACTGTGCTTTAGCTACCATTTTTTAAAATAAACAAACAAATAAATCCAGAGTTCTTCAGAGCACTCCCACCCCACCCAGGTAAGCAACAGTGATGTCCATGTCAGGAAGAAGGGGGGGGGGGCTCGAAACCACCACATGCACCACTAAAAGAGATTATCAATCCTTTTAACTCCTCTCTGTCTAACCAGTGCCTTCTCTCTTCACAGTAGGAAAGTGCTAAGGAAAATCCACGTCACCATCGGAGGAGTTATAGAAGGTGATTTGAGAATCCATGGTCGAAAAAGGAAGTTATTACCTCTCATGAATCCCTTCCAGTATTAGCTATTTTTCAGAATAGCAGCCAGGTGTTAAAAGTCATTCTTCTTTCATTGGCTTTTATTGCACAGCAAAAATTTATGGAAGTTGGTAATAATATCTGATTAACAACCAGGGAGGCAAATGCATAAATCTTGTGACCAACAGTGACACTAAACGTTGTACTAGACTGCTGGGAATTAGGATGGATTGACAGGAATTGGGCTGAAATCTCCTCAGTAGTTTGTGGTGAAAGGAACATAGGATCCTGCTGAGGAGACTGAGATGTGTTCTTTACACAGTACAGAAATGTAGGGACCTTGGGCTCTACTTGCTGAAGAGGTTTATATTAAGAAAGATAAATGTTTGTCCAGAGACAGCAGATTTAAACTACAAATGCAGAGACAAAGGCTCTCAGCTCAACATATCTGCAACAGGGTCCTGATAAAGTCATTAATATTCTCAGAGTTCCTTGGAAAGAGGGTTTGACTGTTAAACCACTGTGAGAACTGTAGTTCTGTGGGGGGAATAGGGTCTCTTAACAACTTTCAGCACCCTTAACAAACCACGGCTCCCAGGATTCTTGTGAGGAATGCACAGCTGTCTAAAGCGGTTTAATACTGCTTCAAATGCATAGTGCAGATGTGGCCCAAGTCT
This sequence comes from Podarcis melisellensis, assembly GCF_964234715.1. Classification (NCBI taxonomy): domain Eukaryota; kingdom Metazoa; phylum Chordata; class Lepidosauria; order Squamata; family Lacertidae; genus Podarcis; species Podarcis melisellensis. The sequence continues at coordinate 52,970,467 of NC_138529.1, forward strand.
AGTTTCAAGATAAAGAACCTTAAGAAGGAAGAAAAGAAGGAGGCATTGGGGTTTCTCATGAGTGCTTAGGAGGTATGTGCACTGGATCTGGCTGAGTCTATGTGGATTGACCCAGGATTCAACCCAGACACTGAGGTCCAGCTTTGAGGGCCTTCTGGCGGTTCCCTCACTGCGAGAAGTGAGGTTACAGGCAACCAGGCAGAGGACCTTCTTGGTGGTGGCACCCACCCTGTGGAATGCCCTCCTATCAGATGTCAAGGAAATAAACAACTACCTGACTTTTAGAAGACATCTGAAGGCAGCCCTGTTTAGAGAAGTTTTAAATGTTTGATGTTGTTGCCTTTTTATTATTATTGTTATTGCTGTTCTGTTGGGAGCCACCCAGCGTGGCTGGAGAAACCCAGCCAGATGGGTGGGGTATAAATAAATTATTATTATTATTATTATTATTATTATTATTATTATTATTGGGTTGAGACAGCCTCAGATCATCCTAGGTCAGATCATGTGCCCCTGGAGGAATACCAAAGTGGCAGGGGGCAGTCAGATGGTAAGTAGGGAGGGAGAAGAAGATACACAGGTTTTAAACCCTGATTAAACATGTAGTCAGAATCGGTGGGGAGGAAGAGACGGTGAAATTATTCTCCTTCTCACCACTTTCACATACACATACTCCTAAACATTTTGTGAATCTAAGTCTGGCCTCATTGAGGGGCAGTATTTCAATATGAGTAGGAAAAATGAGAGTACCCCTAAACATTTTTTTTTAGAAAAAAAGCACTGGGTGTTCATTTCCCCACACTCCATTTTTATTCTCACAATGAGCCTGTGAGAAAGGTTAGGCTGAGAGAGAGAGAGTGTGACTGGCTCAAGGTCACCCAAAGAGCTTCATGGCTGAGTTCCTCACTTGAAGCTTTATAAATTTATATGTTATAGCATCACGAATGGAAATCATTAATTATGTTGAGTAAAGGATTATTATTATAACTGAAATGTAACTGATTGTGGAATACAGTGATATAAGATCGGAAGTGCACCCAAACCACCATGCGGGGAGCCATTTTAACTAAAATGTATTAATTGGAAGTTGATTGGCATTTTGGTAATTGTATAATTTAGGAATTAATTGTTATAATTTGGCTATTATTGGGGGTATATTGGAAAACTAATAAAAACATTAAGAAACAACAGTTTGTATCTTCCATATTATATTCAGGATGTAGCTTGTACAGCAACCTACACACATGGGCTTTATGGAAATAGGGTCCTTGAATGAAGAGAGGCTGGGTCCAAGGCTTCAGTCCTCCCTCCACACATACATTTCGTCATGGATGAACAGGTCCTGAGAAAGAGGTACAATATTTGAAAAAGCAGAAACATTGATCCTGACAAAGCTTAAATCTTGTTCTCGTTCATTGTTTACATTTGTTTTTATCAACTGCATAAACCGACTCAGAGTGTAGCTTGCATTTATTTGATAAGAGTTCTGCTACAGACTTCAATGACATGTGGATTGCATTCTGTATTCCTTGCTCTAGGGCAGAAGCACAGAAGAAAGCACTGTGTGCCGATAGAACTTAAGAACAGGGTTTGACTGATAAACATTGCCCTCTAATGGATATGGAGGCCTGTGTCTTGCCTTCCCTGTGAAGGGGAAAACAAAACACCAACCCCAAAACTGAATTGCTCCCAGAGAATTTCCTAAATGACATATATAAGATAATTTTTTTACATTAGATTGCCCCCTAGCAGCTGTCAAATCAAAATGAGAAGCTTAGGATAATTTAAAATATACGTTGAACCATCTGTGTTTGAAAACAAACATAGTTTGCTAGTTGACACATATGCTAATAAACAGCTTATATTCAGCACAAATAAAAATGTAAAATGAAAGGATGTGACACTGACATTTCTTGTCCTTTCAAAACCTGAATTATGAAAATGCTAATTGCAGTTAATTTAGACTTGTTTTCTCTACATAAAAATCCTGCACCTTGAACTCTAATTGGTGCCAACTAAATTGCAAGTTTAGAATTTGATTGGTCTTCTGAGATTTGTGCTCTGCACACACACAAAAATGCATTTATCCCGGGGAGCAGGAAGATAGGCCCTCAAATGGATTTTCATGCTTGGAGCTTCAAAACATAAGCACTGTGCAGCTTTAAATTTGTTTTGCAAATCCTTATCGTATCACAGTTATTGCTTGTGAAGTGGAGCAAAAAATAAAATCCACTGAGGGGGGTGAGAGAAGCTGCTTCCCAGACCTTACTAGAATGTTTCTCTTGAAGAGTTAACACTCAAAACTGCACAGACAGATCTGATAGTTAGCCAATGAGTTACTCTGGGTTTTATATTAATTCAGAACTTAAGATTTCTGCAGATACATTATTTTTAAGGAGAGTAGACCTGGATTCTCCATAATTACTCCTCATTTAATTCTCATCTTAATTATAGCAAAATATTGCTAAATGTTGCTATTTATGTTTCCTCTACCGGTAGGTGCTGCTGTTTCCAGAACTAGGCAGCCACCTGTGTACACATTGTTGTTCTAGCTTGGGGTAACCAACATGGTGGTGTTGGATTCCAACTTGTATCAGCACCAGCCAGCAGCATATCCAAAGGTTAGGAATGATTATAGCTGCAGTCAATCAGCATCTGGAGAACTTCATGCTGGTTACCCCTGGTCCAGATTGTTCTTAGCAACTGTGCAGCGGAACCCAAAAACAAATCTAGAGAAGGTTCATGTTCTTGCCACAGTTGTACCTATCTCTTCTGTGCATCTACTGCAGATGTGCAAGAACAGGGTGTTTTCATTATGCTCACATTCAGGACTGGGACAACCGTTAGGCTGGATGGAGCTGCTGCCTCAGATGGTTGAAACCAGTGCTGGATTTAGGGCATTGTGGGAAGAGTGGATGAGCCAAGGAAGCGCAAAATTGAAATTCCATAATTCAGAAGATGTGGAATACATGAGATCTTGCTGGAAATTGGCAAGATCTCACTTGAAATGGGTGTGCTGCTGGCACCGCTTCTCCACTGGCAGGGCAGTGGCAGGGCTGCACATCCCATTTTGCCTGAAGTGGTAAAACAGGATGCTCTACCCATGCTCACATTCATGCAGTGCTAAAATTTATACATCCTTTGCTGTATCTATTTGCATTTGTACTTGCTAGTGTGGCCTTTTGGGGGACAATAAGATTCCAGATGCTGTTCATCCTTTGACTCTTTCAATGGCCTTAGCACTAGAGAGTTTGGTAGGCATTGTCCCCATCTTTAGTTTTACCTATGATCTAGGCTCTTCCAGTTCTCTAATAACCTGCAGCTTGTTTGCTTTTGCACTTCAGCTTAGACTTGGGCTACCTGCTTGTTATTCATCCCATACATTTGATGTGGTAGAGATGGGTATTAACATTTTTCTTAAGGTGGAGTCCCGATTTGCTGATTCTACTCTGGATTTCCTTGATGGATATAGGATTTCAGCCTTCCTGATTCAGGAGGATCCGGCCTACCTCTTTCTGCTGCTTTTATCCATCAGTAAGCCATTGCTACTGACTTATTCTCTGTCCCATTTAAGCTAGGGGAGGTGGTGCTACAGCAGGGCTAGTGGTTTACAATCCAAGAAGCAATTTTCATTGCTTAATATTTCCCCATTCTGTTAGATGGCCTACTAGTCTGGGAAAGCAACAATTGCCTTAGATTTAAATGGTAAGCTCTTCAGGAGACACAGGCCCAATTTCCACTCTGTGTGTGCTTAATGACACAAGAGTTCCGTTCTGGTGTCTCCAAGCAGTGTGACAAAAATATGATAAACGCTGCTGCCAGATAGAGAGGGAGAGGGAGAGATGTATTTGATTTTAGCAGCTGAACAGGCAACATGGCTATTTACCAGGAGAACAAATATATTTAAGAGAATTTTGCTATCGAAGGCAATTGCATCCTCTGAAGTAGGCTTTAGCTTTGTCAGCTCCAGGATAAATAGTTCAAGTGGATCATGGATGGCAGTATTTCCCAGTAGCACCTATTACTGAAAAGACAGAGAAGGCATTTTGATTCCAGTAAAAGCTAGGTTCACAATACAGACAACGTGGAGTGGAAGAAGGTTGGAACATTGCAGGGAATAGGAGAGATGAAGAGGCAGCTTTATCATAAGAAGGAAAAACACTGGGGTGTTTCAGAAAGCAACTCATCAATAGGGACTTTACCACAGCCAACCTGCTGTAACCTTTAAATATATGTACAGTATACAGTATAGGCACCCTCATGCTGTGTGGTTCCATGGAGCTGCTCCACATTTGCATAGAGCTAGCATGGTGTAGTGGTTAGAGTGTCAGGCTAGGAGCTGGGAGACGAGGGTTCAAATCCCCACTTGGACATGAGGCTCACTGGGTGACCTTGGGCCAGTCCCTCACAGTCAGTCTAACCTACCTCACAGAGTTGGTGTGTGGATTAAATGAAGAGCGCGGAGAACTATGTAAGCCACCTTGAGTCCCATGGAGGAAAAAGGTGGAATATAAATGCAACAGACACAAGCATAAACAACGCGTGGAGACTCAGTGTGATGGAGGTGCCACCATGGAAGAAGTAACAACAGTATTTCAGCACTGGAACATCAGAGGCTGCTCCATTAGGGTATATGGGGCACTGCTCCACCAACCTTGTCTGCACTCAGCCAGCTCCTACTTACAATCAATCCAGGGGGGTGGCCCTGGCTATCTGCTTCCTTCTCCTTAGCCTCTGTGTTGCCCTTGTAGAACTCAGTAGAGGTAGGAACAGGAGGATGGGCACCAACCATGAACCAGTTGGCTGTGTCTGCCATTGGATCTGGCTCTACTGACAGTTGGCGTCCCATCCTACCAGTTCCAGTGGACATCAGCCACCACTGCACTTGAACAGCACTTCTGGAGTATTCAAGGACCTTCAAGTGTGTTGTCAGAGTGCTTCCAAATGATAGCAAATGGATTGGGGGGGGGGAGAACTGGCTACAGGGATTTTGAGCAGCTCTGCAGTAAATAATACTATGCCCTCCCCCCTACTTCTCTGATTGCTGAATGAGTTAGATGGGAAGGGAAGAGATGGTTTAATCCTTGAAAGAAGAAGAGCAGTGCAGGGATTTAAAAACAGAGAAGTGTGATGATGATAATGATGATAATTTATATATACTCCACCGATCTGGCTGGGTTTCCCCAGCCACTCTGGGCACCAACAGAACACCAATAACAACAATAAAAAAGCAACAACATCAAACATTAAAAATTTCCCTAAAGAGGGCTGCCTTCAGATGTCTTCTAAAAGTCAGATAGTTGTTTATTTCCTTGACATCTGATGGGAGGACGTTCCACAGGGAGGGTGCCACTACTGAGAAGGCCCTCTGCCTGGTTCCCTGTAACCTCATTTCTCGCAGTGATGGAACCACCAGAAGGCCTTCAGAACTGCACCTCAGTGTCTGGGCTGAATGTTGACGGTGGAGATGCTCCTTCAGGTGTACTGGGCCAAGGCCATTTAGGGCTTTAAAGGTCAGCACCAATAGTTTGAATTGCACTCACTGGGACCCAGTGTAGCTTATGTAGATACATAACTATTATCTAATGAAAACACATACAACCTTACTTTTAGTGCTTTAATATCATGACACATTCACCTTGTAGACAGCTACAGCTGTCTTTGTTCATTTTCTACCGGAAGTCTCCATGCTACCTAAAGATTTCAGGCCAGGTAGGTTGGAACATAGGAAGTTTCTTTATGCAGAGTCAGACCATTGGTCAATCTAGTTCAGTGTTGTCTACACTGGCTGGCAGCACTCTCCAGGGTTTCAGGATCTCTTGTCCAGCCCTTACCTGGAGATGCTGAGAATTGAAGCTGGGGACTGGTAAAGCAGCTGCTCTGCCACTCAGCTTTACAGCCCTTCCTTGATGGCTGAAGGCCCATTGAACACAGTGGGGTGCATTTCTGAGTAAATGTACACAGGTTTGCCTTTACTTTGAGAAATATTAATTTAAATGTAACAGAATTCCCTTTAGATTCCTGTTGGTTGTTCCACCAAAGAGAGAGAGGCGAATCCTTTATGTTAAAACACGCTGCAAGTACTGTAATTGCAGCAACATAATGCATAATTTAAAAGGCAAAGAAAAACTTCCAGGCTCTGTAGGTTACTATTGAGGGCGCTGCTACATTGCCAATTTAATTCAGGTTGAAATCTATTTAACTGTCATCACTTCCCCAAAGGACCCTGGGATTTGTAGCTTTGCTGAAATTTTCTTATGAGTAATCCCCAGTACTTTCAAAGAGCTACAGCATCCAGTCTAGGGTTCAAACAATTCAGGTATTTGCAATGGGTTTAAAATTGGAGGATTAAAAAAAATGTGCAAATCAATTAGTGTGCACCACTGTTTTACTTCATGACTGGAATGTTCAGCTACATGTTTTGCCTTAGTTTTATTTTCTCTTTAGGCAGTCTGAATCCCTGATGCAGTGAATGTACGTTGTCTGATAGGCCAAGAGAGGAAGAAGACCTGTTGGACATGATTTGAAATACCACTTTCCCCCTCTAGTCTCTCTCTTGTAAACATCACCTCTGGGATTAGAGCTGAAAAGTACCCCCCCCCCCCAGAACAGCATAGAATCTCAAACCAGAATGCCTGTTCGAAAAAATATTTAAAGCGGAAAATAAAATTTGCTGAAATTCTTGTAGATGATGTCTATATATTCTCTCGTTAGACATGGGCAGGAAAGGCTTCAGTCTCACTTTGAAAGTTCATTGCAGAGAACTTTTCCACATCAATACTTTCCAATGCAATCTTTTTTTTAAAAAAAAAAGCTGTCATGAAAATTCACCAGTATTTTCATCATCAGATTTCTCCCAAGGTACACATTGCTGTATGCAATCTTACCTAATATGAATATCTTTGCACTAAAAATCATAATATAACACATATTTGTATGGTAGTTTCAGTAATATATGCATGTGAATGCACACATTATTACCCTTGCATATACTTGCTTGTGCACATTACTTGACCGGAGAACTGCACTGCTAAATTCAGAAAAATAAGAACTTCAAAGGATCAGTGCATCTTGTTTTGGATGGTGTGGATAGGAAAAATAAGAATAGACTCCTAGAGGCTGAGGTTTCTTTGCCCCTCCCCCCAATAAAATATTTGAGGGGGTTGCTCCCGCCCCAACTGATGGGCATTGCCATTCAAACGGTGTGCATGTGCTGTGTCATGTTATCAATTATGTGGGGTGGGGCTTACCTGCCCCCCCATATTTTATTCAAGTTTTTCTTTAAATGCAAACAGAGTTGATTTGCTTCTCTACCTGTAGCAGAGATGTCATTGAAAGCCAATAGTTGGTCAGAACTGCCCTCCTGGCACCAACTGTGCTTCTGCACACATGGGCAACATGTCTGTGAAGTCAAGGGAATGAACTGAGTCAAATTCCACCCCCCCTACTTGTGAGTAGGATGTCACCATCCTACTTTCTGTGTATTCCCTCCCCCACACCCCCAGAGGTGCCAGGTTGTCCCCAAGATTTGGGGCCCTGGTGCGCTGTGTGCATGTGACAGGGGAGGCCAAGCAATCTGGAGGAGCTGGCCACTGGACCTGCATCATGCATGCATGCAGGGCCTCCTCAAGTTTGAGGAGGCCCGGCCCCCTTAAAACAAATATTGAGGGGGCCGAGATACCTTTGGCCCCCTACAGTTGGTGTGCCGGCACCTATCCCATTGCTCTGTTTGTCTGGATCAATGCATATGGGTTCAGGGCATTTTTGAGTAACAATCTGATACTGTTGATACTGAAAAAAATATTACCTCCATTCTCATTCTGTGTGATCCAGTTCTTGCAGGTGTCGCTTTTGTTGTGGTCACAAAAAATATACTGTGGGGAAAAGTTGCCCTGTGCATAGTAACAGCAAATAATTCAGCAAGGCGGAAATTTCTTATAAGGAAACCTTGAACAAAACATGCAAACCTACAGAGCTTTTTTCAAGGCAAGAAGGATTTCTTACAATGCCGTAACAATTCAATTTATTTAGTGGAGAAAGAATAGAAAAAAGGAGGGTATAATTCTGTTTATAAAAGTTCTTGAAACTGTCCATGAGGTACACATAAATTGTTTTTAACTAGGTCAGTGCAGCTTTCGACAGAGCACAATTATGCCAGGCGTGAATTCAGTTACTATGTTATGAAGGCTTATAGGAAAAGCTGCGTAGTAAGCAACTTCTTTTGCTTTCTCTGCTTAATCTCTCCCAGTCTGTGAAATCTTTAGAGGCCTTAATTAACAATCAGTGGAGGTAATTCTTAAGATATTAAAAAAAGCTTTAAACATCTGGTGCTCTTTTCTAGACTCTTTATGCAGATTTCTGTTTCCCCAGTTTGCCTAAAGCATAGAAAGAGCTGAAAGCATACAAAAGAGTGCTGAAAGGCCACATTTGGTCTCCAGGCCTAAGATTCCCCACTCCTAGTTTACACAAAAGTCTTCATGAACTACTGTGACCAAGATCTGCTTGATCATTGTGCCCTTAGAATGAGCTCGAGGCATAAGGGGAGCAATTCTGCTGAGGAGCCAGAAGGTAGGACCCTTTGGTGGAAAATTCAAATATCGCCCCACCACTCAATTGGCTCTGGAATTTGCAAGGCACTCTGGCTGGTGAATGGCTTTGTTGGAAAGGTGGAGTTAGGAGGGACTCAACTGACCTCCTCTTCTACTTCCTTAGTGCAATGTGGGCTGCTTTTTTGTGCTTCTCCTGCTGTTAAGCATGGCAGGAGTCAGCTAGTCTCTGCTTTCTTGCAGCCTTGTGGAGGGATTTTCCCCCATTGACTTGGCTTGATATGGTGTCAAGGTTTGTATGTTTCACTTTGCCTTTCCATCACCTCTGAGCACACTCACTGTGCTGGAAGTTTTCTTACATAAATTTGTTGTGCTCCTTTGGTAGCCGTGTTGGTTTGTTGTTTGTCACAGTTGTTGGGTCTGCGTGGGATGCGAGATGTGGTTTGATTCTGAATATAAAAATGCATGGATTTGGATTGGAATTAGAGTAAGCTGACCTGAAACAATTCACCATACAGCATGGATCCATGGCTGGTTAAACCAGATGAGGACAGCTGATGGGTCTCAAACCCTTAGTGAGTTTGGGACTTCCCCTGCATGCAAAGACAGGCTTTGGCAGATTGAGCAGATGAGACCAATGGTGGGTCCAGTGGTCAAGAAGGAGTTTTATGTACATGTTGTAGGGGGAAATGAGGGGCAGATGGGGCTCATCAACCTGGGAAGGTAGCCCATCTAGAAGAAGAAGGTCCTAAACCTCCTCTGCCTTGTGGGATATCTTCTGGAGAAGGAAAGGCTAAGGAGTAAAACCCTACACAATTCTAGAGTGGAGTCCCAAAGACTGTTGGATGGTGCCTTGTATGTCTCCTGCAGTCAAGCTGGTGTCAAACATATTGCTCTGCATTCCTTTGGACCACATCAGTGACACTGAGAGGGTGGTCCTGTCATCTGTGCAGCCCAGGACCTCCATACACACTGCCCAGGCTTCTACCCCAAGGGAGGTCACTTCAGTGTTGCTAACACAGCGGTTTGACTTCACCCCCGGAGGCACACTCCATTGTCTCTTGAGATAGACTAATGCCAACAGTTTGATTTTACCATCTGTTTAAGTTGCTGTTACTGCTATTGATTTGTTTTATTTGGTTGTATTAATTTGTCAATGATAATAATGATGAGGTAGTTTTTGTTTCTTACTATTGCTAGGTGTCCTGGAAATATAAATTCATGTTGAAGGTGATATAAATTCTACAGATATACACTTATCCACCCAGATTCTTTTTGCTGATGTACACTCAGGGTGGACTTGGATCAACATTTTACATGCCTTGCTTCTTTAGCACTTTGTAAAATAATGAAAATTAACAAATTACCCTGGGGTAAGGGAATTTTCCAAGTGGTAAGCTGGATGTACACTCCATTTAGGAACACATCGCTGAATGATTTTCAGTCACTCAGTTCTTTCTCAGAATCTAAAAATCACTATTAACTCTTAGTCAGAGATAACCGGAGCCTGTAATGTGTTCATTCTCCCCCCCCCCTCTCTCCAAGCCCTTTTGGGGGCACAATTTCACGTAGACAACCTTGTCAGTTTGGTTGGAAAAAACAGTTTCACCTCCCATCAGTGACTTGTGACAGCCAACCCAATGCCTGTCAGGAGGTTACACAATTGTGTTTTTGGTGCTGAAAAGCCTTTTTCTCTGAAGGAGAAATGCAAGATTAATAGATTACTAAATAAAGCCAAGGAGAAATTTTGGACATTTCTGTTAGTTGAAAATATATTCAGAAAACAGACTAGGAAAAGCAGCAATTTATGCTGGGCTAACAGTGACATGTCCATGAATAATTTTCCCCATCTGAGTAATTTGATTGATTTCAGACAGAACAGTTGGTGCTCAAGAGTAATGCCATTTCGCAACAAAACAGGAGTCTTACATATGTATAAGTTTACACTTGGTGTATTTTTCACTGAAAGACCAGAAGGAAAAAAAGACATATTTATAAAGGGATTAAAAAATATGAAAAAAAGAGGAGAGGCTACTTGATAAGCAAAGAATAAACATGTTTTAGGACCAGAAGGTACAAAAGTAGCAATGAAATTACGGCAAAGTACAAAATGGCAGTTTTGGCTCTGAAGATTGTTTGTGTTAGGGGTGGAAAGAGATTAAGGGGGTGTAGTGAAGAAATAAATATGAAAAAAAAGGAAAGTTAAGAGAACATTCAAGTCCCTGTAGCAAATGCCCAGTCACTGGAAATATCTTAAACATGAAAGCAGCATTTTATGTTCCCCTTGGGCTAACAGCATTGGCCGGCAAGATATTCTCTTTTCTATTATGGTTCCTGAACTTAATCCATTCTGGAAGTCCGTTCAACTTCCAAAACGTTTGCAAACACAGGCTTCTGATTGACTGATTGGCCCTGGAAACAATGCCGACAGCTGAAACGGGTGTTCGGCTTCCAAAAAACGTTCGCAAACCAGAACACTTACTTCCGGGTTTGCAGCTTTCGGGAACCGGTTTGTTTGGGAGCCAAGACATTTAGGTAGTACAGTGGTACCTCGGGTTAAGTACTTAATTCATTCCAGAGGTCCGTTCTTAACCTGAAACTAGCACTACTTTAGCTAATGGGGCCTTCCACTGCCGCCGGAACATGATTTCTGTTCTCATCCTGAAGCAAAGTTCTTAACCCGAGGTACTATTTCTTGTTTAGTGGACCTGAAGCGTATGTAACCCAAGGTACCACTGTAATTGCTTCATTTTCATTGACATTATGGAATCAGGCAATGGACGCATTCTAGAAGAAAGAGAAAAGTGAACTGGGAGGCTGAGTCAGAGGTAGAAAACTCAGCAGGTTTTATAAAGCTTTTTTGCTTCAAATATAGAGACACATCAGCAACATATCAGAAAGAAAATTTACTCTGTTTGCATTTTCCTCTTTTACAGAAACTTGTTATTGAATTAGTGCAGCAAAAAGATGGCAGTTTAGATGGTAGTCCAGGCAAGTTACAAATATATGTGCTGAACATGCCTCAATCTGTTCCAATGTCCATTTGTATTTGTATAAAGATAAAGTCAGCTGGTCACAAAAGAAGTAACTTCTTTCATAGCTGTCAAGTGTCCCTTATTTGAAGGGACAGTCCCTTATTCCAGCGCAATGTCCCGCTGCTGTCCCTTGTTGATGGATGTCCCTTCAATGTCCCTTCAATGATGTCCCTTAAATTTCAAAGGAAGCAGCTCCTCTCCCTCCCTCCCTGCCAGCCAGGGAGGAGGGAGGCTCCAACTGTGTTGCTTGGCTGTGTTGCTCACCCAATAAGAAGTCTAAGAACGACTGGGTGGTGGAGCTTGCATGCCTTGTGCTGATCAAATCAGCTGTGTTCCCTGGGGACTCGCCTTTGCTCAGCGCTTCCCAGCGGAGAGGTGACGGTGGTTTTCCTTGAGGCTTCGTTTGGCTGCTGGCTGGGCTTTCTGCCTTTGGCTCAGAGTGGCTCAGAAGTTGAACATACCTGTGCTGAGTGCTCGGATCGGAATTGGATGGATACGTCATCGACGGCCCACTCACCCTTGCCGGCGAAAAGGTCTGTCTGGAGCGGGGGCACATGGTGGGGGAAAAGGAAAGGAGATCTCGTGGGGGGGCTGTGTGTGTGTGGCTAGTTAATGCAAGCTGAGAGGGTTTTTGAATGCTGCACGCCATTTTGTTGCACGTGCTGCTGCAAACTTTGCAGTGCAAAGCCAGGCCGGGGAGCCATCTTAAGTTGAGGCTGCATAGGCCTTGTGGTGCATGTGATTCAGATTCTATTCAGTTGAACCTCTGGTTACAAAGTTGGTTGGACAGTGTTCTCAAAGCTACCAGCATGAGTTTGACCAGACTGCAGGAGGACAAGAAGACTGGAGTGCCTGGAACAGGTGAGGCTGCAGGTCCCTTATTTTGGCTGCTGGTCCCTTATTTTCAAATCTGTAAGTTGACAGCTATGACTTCTTTCCATGTGAAAAGGACCATAATGAATAACGCATTTCATTGGTTTTTAAAAATTAGGATAGGAAGGCCACAGTGGTAACCCTATTTGACTGGGAGTACCCATTGGATTCAATGGGACGTACTTCTGAGTACACATGGTTAGGCCTGCAGCCTTAGTACTTTTAGCCTGCCTGTAGCACCAAGCATTCTATACACACACAAAATCAACAAGCAACACTTTAGAAGAAAGAGAAGCAACGAGGATTCTGTTTGGGACAACATTGGTTATACATCAATGAATATGTAAATAAGGTATATTGCAAAGCAAGTAAATAATATTTACTTGTACATAAACACATTATTTATAAGTAAATAATGTGTGTATATTTAAAAATAAATATTCTGAGAACTCAAACTCAAAGCGCATTCATAGCAAAAGCCCTTGTTGTAATGTGGGTTGAATGGGTGGGCAGAAGATGGTCCATTTTCAACGGATTTCTCTGGCATTCTTACATAATACTGGGATATCACTTTTATGCAGTCTTGACTGCAGTTGGTTCTGATATTTGAAAGCATTGCTTATGGTATTTTGATATGGCTTCAGTTTTATCTTCTGTGCAGGAAAACTAGGAAGGGTGGAAGCAGAGCTTTTTTTCAGCCTGAACTCACCAGAACTCAGTTCCAGCACCTCTCAGGTGGGCACCATTGCCATTATAAGAGAGCAAGGGATGTGTTTATGGTGAGTTCTGGCACTTCTTTTTCTAGAAAAAATAACATTGGTTGGAAGATTCATGAGAAACATATACAAAGGCTAAATTGGTTATTTGTGTATATTATTATTGTCTTTCGAGTTCATATATTTTATTGCAATTTTTTGTTTTATGAGTGAGCCGCCCTAGGCTTCTAACTGAAAGGACAGCATACAATGTTCTAAATAAATATGTACTTCAAATTTTTGTATACAATATGATGAAAGCCTATCATCATCATCATCATAGTGATACCATCCATCATCAAAAAGTCCTCTGGGCAGTTTACAAAATTAAAAAGTCCTAAATTATGAAACACATCAGAAATAAATAGCAAAACACACATAAAGGCAGTATCAGTGCAACCAGAAAAAGAGCAGCAAAAACCACTATAAGAGCAGCATGAAACCAGCATAGATCCTGTATAAAACCAGCATGGGAAAGATATTTGTTCCAAAGGTCTAAAAAGCAAAAAACAGATGATTTAAAATGTATCTCTTTGTGTGTGTAAGTTGCAGGTGTCTCCTCCCAGCCCCTTTTGGTGCTGTGATCTTTTTAAAAAATGCTTAGCTAGGAAAACGTATCTAAATAATCTTGATAACACGTCAGGCTTCAGAGTGAGCTATTTGAACACTTGTTGCCTCTTAACCTATTTGTCAAAATGACAAGGTGTTTTCTAACTCAAGTTAATGTTCTCGTTTTAATTTTCTCCAAAAAACAGGATTCAAAAATGTGCACCAGTTCGACATATAGATATGATGACAAATGTGCATCCACAATGGCAGTCTACCAAGATTCAAAATGACTGGCATACATTTCACTCTTCGTAATGTTTTCAGCCTTCCATCAGAGTAACGAATGACTTATCCATGGAAAGTGCATTTTCCACCGTGTTAGCACAAATGTGAATGTTTTAATATTAGGCAAGGTTACTGCTAAAGAGCCAGGAATACGATGTGGTGTGTTTCACAAGGGGATGTTGCCATTACTTTTAATGAAAACAGTCTGGAAATGATGATGATCAATTACGCTACGATCTGGTACAGTAGGGGAATTGGAGGGAAGAGTTAACCTGGAACATTTTGCAGAATATCTCTTCCTTCCAGTCTAGCATCCAAATGCCACAATGCACTGAAAGGAGTTACTGGCATCATTTCAGTTCAGTGTACTGCCAGGAAAGGTGCCTTTGGAGGATAAATATAAGTTAATAACATGGGGATTGACTGGGAATTGATGGAAGGAGCACAAGAAGCAGCCTGTATGGGATGAACAGATGATGGTGCAGGACTGGGAGTGGGGGGGACCCCAAGCATATGTTAACTGTTTGTATTTCAATAACACTTTCTAATTTGATTGACATATCTCTAGTCGTCCTGGCTGCTTTTACTCCTACAATTAACATCTTCATTTTGTTACATTATAAAGATGTTAGATTACATATAGGAGCTCATAGGGATTTGGTATTGTTGCACACCACACTTGGCTTTCTTGATGACTGATTAACCTTTGTTCTTCTTAATGGCTCTTCGCCTTTCCTTTGTTTTTGTAATGACTCATCTCCTCATCAGAAAACCAGCCTGGCTTACATTTTAACACTTGCTGGATCTAGGGGTTCAGGAGGCTTGCTTAAATTCTAGCACTTACTAGATCAAGGAATTTCAGGGAGTCTGGCACCTCCAAGTTCATAAAAATACAGTGGTACCTCGGGTCAAGAACTTAATTCGTTACAGAGGTTCATTCTTAACCTGAAACTGTTCTTAACCTGAGGTACCACTTTAGCTAATGGGGCCTCCTGCTGCCGCCGTGCCACCGGAGCACGATTTCTGTTCTCATCCTGAAGCAAAGTTCTTAACCTGAAGCACTATTTCTGGGTTAGCGGAGTCTGTAACCTGAAGCGTTTGTAACCTGAAGCGTCTGTAACCCGAGATACCACTGTATCTTAGTTTCAGCTGGAGGAAGTGAAAAAGGTGCAGGAGGATCTCATTGTCACTAGAAGAACTGGGATGTCCAACCAGCTTATTAGAACAAAAAGGCTGGTTGCACTCTGGTTCAGACAGAGCCTGTCCCTTTCGTAGAAGCCTAGCTTGTTCCAGAACATTCCCTAGTACTGGGGCCATCTCACCCACAAGTTCCAGTAATAAATAATAATGGACAACACCCCTCCTTCTGCCTGTTGAATTTCCAGAAGTTTTGAAATGCTGTGCCTCCACTCTCTTTCCCGACTCTATGGCCTAGTTAATGAATTGGCATGGAAACAGGCATAAAAGTACAAAAGTAAAAACAGGACTCTATTTAAATACAAAAAGTTGATTGCTATTTTAATCTCTTTTTGGGGAAAGGAAAGCATTTCAATCACAGAAACCCTGCATATACATAACAGTAAGATATAACTATAAAGGCTCTTTCTGCCCCTGAGGTTTGACAGCATCTTGTCTCAAGCAATTAAAATCACTTCAGATGTCTATAGTGAATTTTTTTTCTATTTTCCAATTTCTCCTACCAATACAAATCTGACACAAAATAGCACATTACTTCCCTTTTTGTATTAGTGGAGGGGGAGGGGGTTGCTAGGTTTCATTTTTCCTAATAGAAACAGGTCATAAATGTACAGGTGGATTAATTTAATTACAAGGCTCGTGGAATTAATGTGTTGCTTTCGGAAGGAAGAACCGGAGACCCCTATTAGTAAGTGATAAAATACTTGCACTTTTTTTTTGTCCTCTGTAAAATATAAGTCTTCCCAACCTCCAAGCATTTCTGAATAGATTTAGAAAATGCTAAAGATAGCAACCCTGCAAAGAATTGAACTGTGCTTCATTTGAATACAGAATCTGCTGCCACTGTACTTAATAGTCAATTAGTACTAAACTGTAGGAACAATGCCCCAGAAAGGGAAGGCAGAATGCAACAATATTGGCCATGAATAATCTGCATTTGTTTGTTTACTAAAATGACATGGGTTACCAGAAATATAGGACCAGAATCCATTTCTTCACATTTGTGTAACTCTAATCCAACTGACGCGGGTGGCACTGTGGGTAAAACCTCAGTGCCTAGGACTTGACGATCGTATGGTCGGTGGTTCGAATCCCCGCGGTGGGGTGAGCTCCCGTCTATCAGGTCCCTATCAGGTCCCAGCTCCTGCCCACCTAGCAGTTCGAAAGCACTCCTAAGTGCAAGTAGATAAATAGGTACCGCTTTATAGCGGGAAGGTAAACGGCGTTTCTGTGTGCTGCGCTGGTGCTGGCTCGCCAGAGCAGCTTTGTCACACTGGCCATGTGACCCGGAAGTGTCTCCAGACAGCGCTGGCTCCTGGCCTCTTAAGTGAGATGAGCGCACAACCCTAAAGTCGGACACGACTGGCCCGTACAGGCAGGGGGGTACCTTTAATCCAACTAAAGCCTTTTGAGTGACAGCTGCACTCTTAAAATAATTGTAGTGTTTCCAGAATAAAGGGGAGGGAATTCCCAACTGAAAGCTTATGTTGAAATTGTTCTGTTACTCCACTTTTATTTAGTTAGCACAAGAAGTTCTGTCTGCACTATACATTTAAAGCATTTTAAATAGCCATGGATTCCCTCAGAGAATGTTTTTAAGGGTTGTCAGGAGACCCATATTCCCTTCACAGGGATAAAATTTCCAGAGTAGTTTAGCAATCAATCCCTCTTCTCAGGGAGCTCTGGAAATTGTAGCTCTCTGAGAGAACTGAGGTCCATGGGCAACTCTTAGCATCCTTAACTAAGTACAGTTCCCAGGATTCTTTGGGGAAGCCACAACTTTTTAAAATGATGTGATACTGCTTTAAATGCACAGTGCAGATGCAGACCCTCCAGAATTCCTCAGATGAAAAGAAGGACATTTCTTACACACAATAATAATAATAATAATTTTTATTTATATCCCGCCCTCCCCAGCCGGAGCCGGGCTCAGGGCGGCTAACACACCCAAATGACGCCTCATTTTAAAAAGTTGTCCTTCCGCAGGGCATTTCCTGTCAGAAGGAGGGCAAGTGCCCTCACCACTACACCAACAGGACACAACACAAATGCCCTCCACCATCTGGAGAAAACTCCTTAATCCTGATTTGATTTTATTCTTCAGAAGATTTGTCCCTATTGAAATTAATTTTGTTAACTTTGGCCCATTTCTCCAATTTGTTAAAGTCATTTAACAAATCATTTGTCTTCAAACAAGTCATTTGTCTTCAGCAGCACTCACTATCCCTCCTAGTTGGGTGTCATCTACAAATTTGATAAGCATGCCCTCAATATCTTCATCCAAGTCATTTATAAGGATGTTGAACAACAAGGGGAACAGGGCAAATGCAGCACCCCACTTGTCACTTTTTCCCAGGATGATGAGGAGCCCTTAGTGAGCATTCTGAGTGAGGTTAGCCAGCTACAAATCTACCTAATGGTTATCTCATGCAGTCCACATTTTACCAGCTTCTCTGCAAGAATATCAAGGGGGATTTTGTCAAAAGCCTTATTGAAATCAAGATACACTATGTCCACAGCGTTCCCCTGATCATTTCATCTCTTCTCCCAGAGCATTTTAGTGCTCCAGCATATACATTTACAAATGCTTAAATAGAACAGGAAAAAAGATGCAAGTGTATAGTCCTCTCTGAAGGAGCAATATAATTAAATATTTTACTGGAGGAAATTCTTGTCACTGAACGGATGCTCTAGCAGCAGGATATTTCAGGGGACATTTTGTATTTTTTTAATGGTTATTTTAACTACATAACAAAGCCTCATGCAAAAAAGAAGAAAATGATAGAACTGGCCGCAGAGTAGTTACCGGTAATTGTGTATTAACAACATGAATTATATAAACTGTTCCTGTGGGGTTCCTAATAAGAGCAAATGTTGGTTTATATTAGAATTAGTGACTGAATCTGATAACAGAAGAAGCTATTTTTAGTTCTGTCCTAACCTCATTCAGTCTTACATCAAGTTCGATTAAGACCCGAAGATAAAAACAGAACTCCTGCTGTTCTTCCTTCCCTTCAAAACATGCCAAAGCTTCCTTCTTGCTTTGCATAGCATGTGGGATAATCGGTAGCTAACGGGCATGCTTTTTGTCAAGTTTTAAGCAACACTTTTTCACATGGTGCATTTGATAACTGACTTGTTGGTATTAATTAAGAGAGATGGCTTTCCATCTTGGCAAGATGGACCACTTAAACATTCATGTTGGGAAAGACCCTATTGTTTCAGAACAACAGCAACAACTAGATATGACGTGTCATTCCAAAACAGAATATTGTCAAGTAAGATAAATTTTAGCATGACTAATGTAGCTTTCAGGAAGAAGAGCTAGGTATAAATGGGAGATGATAGATTAGATAGATAGATGATAGATAGATAGTGTTCTTGCCATAGTTTTGGGAATTGACCATCTGATTTGGGGTCTTACTAACCATCATACATTGCTTTCTACCTAAATATTTTTGATTTGATTGTATTAGCTAGGATACCTGTTCTTATTTTGGTAGCCTAATGACCTGGCTTAAATGGTTTGTGGATCTCTGCCATTATGGCACTTGGCCAATATAGCTAACAATTGTTTACTGTTTTATGACAAATTTGCTCCCATAAATAGAATGCCTATCTGAAAGGACTTGTTTTCTGGTATTCAGAAGGATGTCAAGACATTAATCAGAGGCTGTGGAGAGTTGAAAGCTCAAGGAATGGAAGATGTCCCTGCTGTAGAAGCTCTTGATTTTTGTCTGTTTCACCTTGGGATAAGTAAAAGTGTTAAAGATAGCATCACCGTTATCTTGAATATGCAAATATGTGTGGCGCTGACATTCATTATATTGGTACAGCAAGGTGGTGGTGACCAGGGGATTGGATTGGAAATGCCAAAATTCAGCCAAGCCCAGCAGGACTTGCTGTCAGAAAGCCTTGCTTACCAAGGAACAACCAGAGATGCAGTTTAAGGATCTAAGTTGTTCTTTGCAGCCACAGCTTTACCTACTGCACACCTTAATATAACAAAGGAAATCAGGTGTGAGGCAGGTGGGTTTGGTTTTGGGAAAAACATCCTTGCAGGCAAAATAATGGTTTAACTGTCTTGTGGGGCATGAAAAGTGAAACCAGAACTGAAAGCATGAAGCACAAGGCAGGCCTGCATTAGGGAGTTGGATAGGGCTGTTCTGTGATAATTTTTTAGAAAATAAAATATTACTGTTATGTCTGCAGTCTCTGTCATTCATTGTGCCAATGGGTAGCAAGAGGCAGAGGAAGGGATCAGGAGACCTGATGGTGGTGGAGCTGGAGAAGGGGAGGTCACAGGCATGGATGTATTGGTAAAGGATGGGCAAGACCATGAAGGATGGGATGTGAAACCAAGGTAGGGACATTAAGGAGGAGCAAAACTATCACATGATCAGAGCAACAGGAGAATTACTTGGGCACCAGACAGAGAATTACTTGGGCACCAGAGTGTTGGCTAAGAAAGGACATCAAATTGTGGCAGCAGAAGACCAGAGAGAGTGATCTGCTTAGCACCACACTGAATTCTTCCCATAGATTTCTTTTTCAAAAAAAATAATTATTACAAGCTTTGGAAGAAAGGGTGTGTGTGTGTGTGTGTGTGTGGCAGAGGACTGGGTTTGCTTTTGTGCTAATTCCCACGCCCCACCACACCCCATAGGGAATGTCTTGCTGATGATCTGTGTCATTCACACGCAGGCAACAATTTCAAATCTTTTGTTTTGTTTCCTGTCCCCAGTGGCAGATTGCTACTGGATGATGGGCAGTCAATAATAGTAGAAGTACTGTAAATCGCCCCCCCCCAAAGGAACATAACAACATCATTAAATGATAACGTTATTTTTGCAAATCACCATACTGGGCCAAGATCTTATAAATTTAATGAAATGCAAACCGTTATATTTGAATAATGCTAACATGATCAAAATACAAACAGGTACGGACCAGCAAACCCCATCCCTCCTACTGACACAGGTGAGCCAAGACCAAATGGATGGATTTATGGAAAGGAAGGCAGTTGATGCCATAGATCTGGTTTTCAGTCAAGAACTGTTGTGGAATTGTATGGAAGTGTGCTACTCCTACACATTGCAGTATTGACTATAGGTTTGTTTTCCTGCGAGACTACTGAACAGTAAATCCTGGGCTCCAATCCAAGAGCCTTCTAACTAGCTGAAGACATTGCAGCAAGGCTTATTTTGTATCCTAAATGAAATCCTGCATGACAACTTAATTTGCCTCATCCCCAAAGAGGATACGGTAATTCTTGCTCTTCTGCATATTTACTTGAGTGCGATTGAGAAAGCATCTGTAGATTAGGTTCTATTGTGGCATTCCCTAGTGGAAAATGAAGAGATATCTACTGTAAATCCGAGGGAGACTTTCATAAGTTTGAATCACACCATGTATATTAGTTTAACAGCTGGGAAGGGGTAGTGGGGAAACACCAAACAGATGATAAAATAACTGGTAATTTCTAGTGATGACAGAATGCTCTCTTACTCATATAGAGTTGCATAAATACGAGTGACTCGAAGGAGCTGTGTTTCCTGTCTAATCGTATCAGAAAGGTATGCTGACATTATGAAATGCGCCAGTGTATTTTCATATCGTTTAACTAATTTGTGTCATTTGATAAATGGTATGTTGGTAAGAATCAATGTCACTCACTGCAGGTTCACTACTGATCTGTATGTGTCAAGGTTCTGTGCTTGAATCGCTAATAGCAATCACACAGCCTATTACTCTGCAGCATCTCATCAATGTCTTATTAAAAATGCCTCTCTGTTCTAGAAAGTTCTATTTTACTGAATGAGAGAGAGAAAGAGAGAAGGGAAGAGAGGTGTAGAGATGCAATGCATCAAGGCATATGTGCTGATTTAATTGCCCAGTTATTTATTTCAAAAGGAGATCAAGTGGTTGATTCTTATGGAAGCAATGGCACAGCTAATGCAAAAACACTCTGGATTTTCTAATAATTAAATTTATTATGGGCATATAAATGATAGTATTGCACTGAATCATGATACCGTTCTTTGTGGACAACAGCTACAATGAGCAGTGGGTTACTTCTGTCCAATGCTGCGATTCCAGTCCTCATTGGATACAATCTACAATTGCCAGCTGTTCTTTGGAAAACAAAGGTAAGGAAGCAGCCTTCTCTGACAATATATATTGGCTTGCTACTTCACAGACATCCTCGAAATACAAACTGTTTTAAACTACTGTATATACTCAACCATAATTTTGCATGCAATGTATACTACAGGCTTGCCTATGACAGGGAGTCATGACTGACCATGACTTTCTAGCATATGACATATAACAAGCAGAGTCTTGCCCACCTGGTCCCGCCAGATGCCTGTAGGAAGCAGAACATGAGTGCAGCTGTGCTCTTCCCGGTTGTGACTCCCTGTGTGACTGCTATTCAGAGTCAAACTGCCTGCCTCCAACAGTGGAGGGGGTTGCTAGTGTCAAGGGGTTGGGGATGTGACCATAAGCCATGCCTCCAATGTCCCCATGTGTATAGCCTCCTTTATGTATTGAGTTGGTGAGGTGGGAGGCTTCTAATAATTAATAATCAATGTGTTGATGTGGGGACACTGGTGGTGCTGTGGTCTAAACCACTGAGCCTAGGGCTTGCCGATCAGAAGGTCGGTGGTTCGAATCTCTGCGACGGGGTGCGCTCCCGTTGCTTGGTCCCAGCTCCTGTCATCCTAGCAATTCAAAAGTATGTTAAAGTGCAAGTAGATAAATAGGTACCGCTCCGGCGGGAAGGTAAACGGCGTTTCCGTGTGCTGCTCTGGTTTCGCCAGAAGAGGTTTAGTCATGCTGACCACATGACTTGGAAAAACAGTTTGCAGACAAACATTGGCTCCCTCGGCCAGTAAAGCGAGATGAGCGCCGCAACCCCAGAGTTGTTCGCAACTGGACTGTCAGGGGTCCTTTACCTTTTTTAAAAAAATATGTGTTAATTCTCAGTTGAATGGAGGCTTCTGGCTGTATTCAGCTGAACAGGATTAGAAGCCTGCTTGGGACCTTCATGCTAATTGCATGAAGACTGGAGGAGCAAAGAATGTGGCATGCAGGGGAATTGTGGGGGTAGCATGCATGCATTCAGCCCCCTGCATATTACATGTATGCAGGAAAATCCTAAACACCCATTACATTCTGGCTTTGTGAGACTTGTTAGTTTATTACACCTCTGTCCTGCCCTGCTCTGAAGGGTTCTCTGCCCTGTCCCTGTTTAGTCTCACAATACTCAGTTGAGGTAGGTCTGGCTGAGAACCAGTAATTAGCCCAAAGTCATTCAGTGAGCTTCCTGGTTGAGTGGGGGTCTGAGCCTTTGTTTTCTGTGGCCACCTCTAATCGCTACAACACACTTGTTTTCTGTGTGAAACTTAAGACCCCTCAAAATTCTCTGTACATTAAGACAGATGGAATTAGTAATTTGCATATTAAAGGTCAGCCTCTCTGTGTGAAGGGCTACATCAGTGAATATTGGTGGTGTCTTTAAAAAAATAAAATATGCTAATTATTTTTCAAAAGAATTAGATTTTTGACAATTGTTTGGTGCCCACAAAGCTTTTGACTTCCAGTGCACACTAGAGCTGATATTTTTAATCATCCCCACGATACCGTGATGGCTTTTGATGGTTTAAATTCAGATGGAAATCTGTTTCCTTCTGTTTTCAGTTCTCCCTGTGATACAGTGCCCTTTTGAGGGCAATGTCAACAGAGAACAAAAGAAAGAAAACTCTATAACTAGTTTTGTGTTTTGGAAAAACACATAGATTTTATGTGCAGAATGCAAGGTAAAAATGCTATATATATAGCATTTTTAGTTTAGCAACTAATCCACACCTAATGACCCACCTAAGTGGTACTCAGGATATCACTCAAGAAATCACTCAAGATATCCCTCAAGTAATTAAGGAACAAAAGAAGAAAAGGCACACTAGCCTGGGAACTTCCTCTCTGCCCAGAACATTGGAGGCTATACACCACACCCCCTCAACAGTATTTATAGGAACTCAAACACTGAGATCCTGCTCTGTTCCAGTAACAAGAAGCCGAAAGCACCAGCCTGAAGATGACGAGTGAGACCTCGTCGAAACGTCGCCTAGACACCCCAACTTTTACACGGGAAGACACCCGAGGACACCAAAACCTGCATATATATATATATATATATATATATATATATATATATGTTTGTATTTCAATAGACTATTTTGTATGTCAATGGACTATTAAGCTGAAAATATTTCAGGGTCTTTCAGACAGATACTTACCAAGTGCACTTTTCACTGTGTGTATTAAACTGACTTCTCCCTACTCGTTTTGCAGTAAAGCAGGACTTCAGTTATCACTTTTTAAAATAATATTTTCAATTAACACAGGGATGGGAAACCTTTTTGGTTCAGTCGACCAGATACTTATCTGGACTCCAACCCATGAGACAACCCAACTGTCAAACACCTGATGTTGCTGTGATGCCAGATGATTGATAGGTAGACTGTACTACCCACCTTCCAGAGTCTGTTGTGTAGTATTTCCCAGAGGCCTGGCAGCAAGCAGGTTGTCAGGTACTTGGAAACAGTTACTACTCATTTAGGGGCTGCTGCTGATTTCAGCAGTTGCCATTTAATCCCTTCCACAAATGCTTCAATCAATGAGTTGTTCCGGGGTATTCTGAGGGGGGGGGGAATGGTGACTGCTAGTGAGAGCTGCCATTTTTTGTGGTAGCTACTAGTTCTTCCCACTCCACTGAGTATCCCTGAGTGACACAGGGAAAATAGAATGACAGCCACTAGAAAGCAGCTGCTGAAATGAATTATCTTTGCTGCCAACATCGCTACAAGCAGTGGCAGACCAACGAAGTAAATGAAATAAAACACAGCCAGCATAAACAAACGTGAATAATGAAAATGACTACATTTTAACAAATGAATAACTAAGCAAATGTAAAGTAAATGTATGAATAATAAAATGGAATTTTAAATAATGAAAGCAAATGGAATAATGAAACAGTCCCCCCCTTGCACCCCCTTGTTTGGGGGTTCCTAGGCCATCAATTAGCAAGTCTGCATCAGCTTATATGTTGTTGCTTTCATTGTGATCAACAGTTGTAGAGCTGGAAGGCAAGATGCTTTTAATTAACTTGTGAGCCTTAATGCAAGTCAAACATCTTTGGGTTTTGCATTGGTTCTGTGTGTGCCTTGAATTATGAGATGCGTTGGGCTGAAGTGGAATGGGTTTCATGTTTCCGAGTCGGACCACACAGGTGAGAAAGTGTCTCAAAGTGGATCAGGGACCCTCTAAACTTCCAACTTCTTCCAGGGTCTTGGAAGTCATCCCCCCCCCCAAACAAGACTGTTTCTTACTCCCTGAGAAGTGAAACTCAGATAACTGGGGAAATGCTGAGAGAGAGGGGGGGGGGGAGAGAAGTGGGGAAGTGTATTCAATTTTGATGGATGGTGTTATCACCCAAATAAAGAGGTCTACCTTTTAATCTTGGGTAAGTATTTTCCCAGGGCACCCCAGTCACAGGTATTGGGGTAAGGATTTGTTTTTCATGTGGATCTGTAGCAGGGGTGGTCCAAACCACGATTGAAATGGATTTAGAAAATCATTTTTCCTCCAAGAGTATTTGGATCTGGTCCATAACCACTTGCTCAAGAACCTTGTCCAAGAAGGGGAGATTGGCACACACATGCACTCTACATTTCAGTATCTGTTGCTGTGCACACACACAAATATAGCAAACTATTGTTTGTCTATCTGCCTGTCAAGTTGGGAATGCGGGATGATTAATGGGACATTGGATTGTTCCGTTTCTGATAGAACAATTCCTATGTTCTTATAATAGCTTCTGCAACTGGGCTAGTTGGGATAAAAACGGCAAAGGCTATCCATCATTGTGATCCAAAGCATTAGCTGATAACCAACCGGGGTCAGGAAAACATTTCCCATGATATAGCTGCCCATGCGTATTATGGGGGTATTTTTGTTGCTGTTTTCCTTTTGAAGCATCTCAAATATCAACTCCCCCCCTTCCCCTAACAAACATGCAGGAGTGAAATGGACCATTGATTTGTTGCAGCATGGCTTTGCTGGAGTTCTAATGACAAAGCCCATTAACTGGAATAAAGCTGACTCTCAAAAAGAATGAGAGGTAAGAGTGTCAAAAGCATTTTATTCCAGAAAGTTTTTGGTGCTTTCTTGCTACCTGACTGGCACTACTGTTGCATAGGAGCAGACCCACTGTTTTATCCTATATATCTAAGTTCTTCTCCCTGGGAAGGAAAGTTCTAGCTGGAATTTTTTGTGTATAGACTGAGATTAATGAAGGTTGCTTAGCCATACTACCAGGGTGGTTCTTCCTTGCTCTGCTTCTGAATTCCAGATAGGAGCCTTGATCTATAGGATTGGACAGCCAGCCAAATAAGAGAGTCTCCAGGGCTAAAAAAAAGGGCTTAATGCAAGAATTATGCAATTTAATGCATGCTAGGTAATTTTCTTCATATGAATATTATATTTTCTGCTCAGAAAAAAATGTATTTGGGGGTTTGTTTGTTGGCTTGCTTTAAGAAAAGGATGTAGTAGATTACCACATTTTTCAAGAAAAAAAGGTTTCCACTTCAATTATTATTTTCTTGATATGCTAAGTAAATGAGCACTGACTCTGAAAATATTGCACAATTCAGCATTACGTATAAGTTACTTCAGCTTGATGTTTTTGCTTCAATGTTTCTGCAGTGTTTCAGATTGCAAATTATACAGAACCTCATTTATTTGGAAATTGTGTTGAATCACAAACTGAATATGTTTTGAGTCATTGCAAACCTGTAAAATAGGTCACCTTGATGTTTGGGGGGTGGGGGGAAGAGAATGTAAATCCAGGATTATTTCAGTTGTTTAAGGCAGACATCTGACAATTCTCTTTGAAATATTCCTAGCCAAAAGAAGACACTTGGCAGGTGGCAATCTCTATTCACCATGGATTTGCCTACAAAGAACTCTCCTCTTATTTTAGTGCTCTTCTGTCAGTTTCCTTCCTGACAACCAACTGCATAGTGGTGACATAAAGTATATAGTGGTGTTGAACACGGAGCATTAAAGCTCTTCGTGGCATCAGTGTGTCTTTCAGCCATGGGATTTATCTGATGATTCTGCAGTTGGCACCGGTTGTGCCTACCTGAAAACACTGATCCTTTTGCCAAGAGAGACTTCTCCTTAAGTAACCTTTGATGTTTTTCAGTATATTTATTTATTTTTAATTTAGCATGACAAGTCCCTTTGAGCCTTAACAGACCATACCCTTGCAGTGGAAGCTTACGTATATCTACTAAGTCCAGTTGAGTTCAATGGGGCTTACTTACCTAAATTAGTGAAAACAGAACTGCAATCTGCATTGTTTTTGGCACTGAAGGGGGACTATAGTTCTCCACCAATAGGACCCAATGCATGGAGGAGAGTGAGTGTATAAACCCTCGCCAGCTAGTGCACTATCTCTTCTTCTGTCCTCACCTGTGCAACATGGTGCACAACACACACACTATAGATATAGATATATAGATATAGATGATATAGATAGAGATAGAGAAAGAGATAGATAGATATAGATATATAGTTCAAAAAGAAAAGTTGCTGAGCTTTTTTCAGTTTTGGCCAAATTTATTTTTGAGCTATTTCTGAGGGAAATCACCAAAAATGTCGCTGCTGACACAGGTTGCCATACATCCGGATTTCCTGGATATTTAGCCGATTTCTGCCCGGACGCTGCTCGCGTGTTGACCCTGGAAGTGTATATTCCATTCTGATCAAACCAACCCTCCTAGGAGTTTATGCTAAATACATAATTTTGGGTACACGAGCCACCATAGCTGCTAGAGGGCCATGGAAATTTGTATCCTTGGCTTTCGAGACTCGTCTACCCATATACTATCTGAAACCAAAGGGGCGCATTGGTTGCCAGATGTGAATATTTTTTTCTTCCAGCTCTCCTACCCAACTAATTCAGCAAGTGTTTGTCACAAATTCTGTGCCATGTTGAATGGGAAAGCAATTAAAGACAGAATACACACATACACTGCTTTACTGGAGAGAATTTACTTCTGAGCAAACACAGAAATATATTAGCCATGGGGGTAGGATTTTCTAGACCACATAGCATATTAAGTGCTGTGTTGAATCACTATTTTATTTTCTAAAGGAATCCAAGAAAGTGAGTAATACTCATTACATAAGCTGCTATTCCCCCCCCCCCCTTAATGCCATAAGTGGCAGCAATATTTGAGCATCTTACAGAGCCCTAGACAATAGTTATCCCCACTATTAATAACTGAGGGTGGTGGTGAACATTTGACACCTGAACTTTTTGTGGTTATCTTTTTAATAACGTTGACTCTTTGGAAACATGCATTACACTCTAGGGGTTAAAAACACGTGTTACTCTCTGAGGGTTGACTAAGCAATCAGTGCTATTGCTAACCTCTTTCAGTCAGTTTATCATTAAGACTTTTTGTCAAGTGCAGGATAAAAACCAACACATCTTAATGAAGAGCAGCTAGTCATTACTCAAGAGGATTAAAAGGTTTAAGGGAGTTAATGACAGGATAAAGATCTTTTTAATTTTAGGTCACTTGTGAGCCAGGTCAATCAATATTGACCAAAATCATTAGAGCCTGACAGCTGTTCTCTGGCCTTCTGAATGATTCCTTTTTCTTTTGCTCTCTTTTTGGTTGGCCTTAATACACTCGGTGATACAAAATTCTACAGTAATTAGCACTGTTTGACATCCTTTTTATGCTGAGATGAGGAACTTGTTCGGCAGAAGGAGCACATTCAAAACTTAGTATAAACTGGAGGATTGCATTTAATTTGCCAGATTTAAATTAGTACTTTGCATACCACAAAAGCCATTGTTCATGTACTGGAAGGGATGTTTCCTCAAATGGCTGCAGCTTCCATCCAGTTCCTGAGATCAAAAGTATATATGCAGAGATTAAAATCATGTTTGGCCTCAAATTGTGACAGGAGGAAGGGCCATAGCTCAGTGGGAAACCATGGACTGGAATCTCCAGATACAGTTGGGAATTCCACCCCTCATCCCCCGCAAACCTTCACTGTAGTCAGAGTAGAACAACCTCCCCAAATCTCCAGATATTTGGGGCTAAAACTGCTATAATCCCTGACTACTGACCATGTTGCATTTATTAAAACTGCACAGTTTGAAGTGGCTGGAAGCCTATGAACTGACTCATTTAGTAAGAAATCATTGTCCAGGCCCATAAAAACATAATAATTTATTTATACCCTGCCCATGTGGCTGGGTTTCCCTAGAACTCTTGGCAGAACTCTTCAACAAACAAAACGGAAGCATCAAATACACATCCAGAATATCCATACAATGTCTTGTGTTGTGCAGCACATTCAGTATCTTAGTAAATGCGAAATAAGTCCAAACAGACCTAAAAGCAGAGGTCTGTCTCTCCCCACAGCCTGCTTTCCAGCCTCCATTGGCCTTGAGCTTTTTATTCTCTCTTCAGGAGAGCTTCATTTACATCACTGGGTTTGGGAGAGAAAGACTAAAGGCAACTCCCTTACTGAATGGAGATTTGCAACTCAATACCTTCATCACATGATCAAAGGTTCACTCTCAGCACAGAGTAGAAAACAATCAACAGTTATTCATTAACCCATTAAGGAGCCCAGAGTCCTTTAGAAAACAACATTGGAAAAAATCCCTTTATATCTTGAACATATGTTTGCCCCGTTCACATATAAAGTGGTGGTGGGTTGTCTGCTCTTTGCATGAATACCAAGGCATGGAGAGTCTATACAATGCATCTTAAATTATACCCTGTGAGTAAAAAGAAGTGATACAGAAAAACAAACAAATACACTGAGAAATGCTGCCATCTCCAAGTGTTTTACATCAGAAGAGGAATATATTGGTTTTGTATGCAAATTTCATCCCTTAGGGAAATATATATATATATTTCAAAACTTACATGATTAGATTTGCACTCACTGGATTGCCAAGGTACAATCTTTCAG
Organism: Podarcis melisellensis; assembly: GCF_964234715.1. Classification (NCBI taxonomy): domain Eukaryota; kingdom Metazoa; phylum Chordata; class Lepidosauria; order Squamata; family Lacertidae; genus Podarcis; species Podarcis melisellensis. The sequence continues at coordinate 52,999,777 of NC_138529.1, forward strand.
CATCAGGTCATCTACTGCCCTAAACTAAAGGTTATATACTGGCCAAACTTACAGGGGTGTTAAATAGGGGTAATGCAGACAAAATTTATACATGGAGCAGCATGGTAAAATAGCAGTGAAAGTACCATACCATCTTTGAGGTCTTAGAAACAGTGCTGTATCTGTAATTATTATTTTTAAATTATTATTAATTAATAATTAATTATTATTATTAATTAATTAATTAATAATAAAAGCTGCAGTTTGTTTTTTAATGCCACCAACGCTAGCTGTTTATATGGTAGAATATCCCAGTTCACAAATTCCTCCTGAGTAAATCACTCTACCATTAAGCTAGGAGAGGGGAACATTATGAAGCCATTACAGTGCATTTTTTTTTAAAAAAGTAAAAATTAGGAAGCTTGACCATAAATAACAATGAGCACCATAAATTATATTTATTAAATACAAACTTTAATAATAATAATAGGAAGAAGAAGAAAAGGTTCATTGCTACAAAGCTAGCGGCTACTTCCAGAACTAATTTTCAACACAACATCAATTTTGTTTGGGATCTCAGCACCATGAGGAGACCAATGTTCCGTGGCTAAAGGCACATAAATTAAGGCATAAGCATGTCATTTGAACCACAACAATGAATTTAATAGGCCCTGTATTGTGAAGTGGAGGTTTTTGGATATCTCTTTGCTCACCTTAAAAAAAGGAAAAAAAGGAAGGATTACAAGCCCACCCCCTTGAGACATTGGATAAATAACTTGTTAGGATGCCCTTTACCTCTTCATCTTTGCGGCTTCTCACTCCTTCCGCAAATTGTTTGGTTGTCAGCTTTTTGAGTGCCAACGTTTTGAAAGGTCTGGCTGGCTGTTCCCCACACTTGGCCAGGGGGGTTGAGAAGGGCAAGAATCAAATCTATCTTCCCAGTGAGCATCCCACCATGAAAGAGAACCAGATGAGATGTCAGTTTTTGTTTCTGGGGGGAAATATCTTGAATACATGCTCTGTGGAACTGGGCAAAATTAATCTGTCTGACTTGATGTGGCCCAGTCATACTGTCAAATTCACCCTGTTGCCAACATGCACACAAATTAATCAAACAACTGCTGTATAGACAGAGGATATGAGTGTGGGCTCCGTGCAAAGTACATTCCATGGAAGTCTGTCTGGATGAGCTGGGAGAGATGAGGGAAATAGGCAGAGACCCAGAGCGAATCTATTACATGTTAATGCCAAAGGGGGCATTTGCACCACACCGCCCTGTTTCCCCCTTCTTCAGGGTCATGCTGAGTACTCTCCATTTTACTACCATCAGGGAAAGAGAAGACTAAGAGGGAATTCTTCATGGGCTCAGAAGATGTTGGCTAGTATGGAAACAATATTTCAGTGGTACTTAACCCCAGTTAAATTAGCAAAAATGTATAGAACAAGTACCAATACTTGCCGGAAATGTAAAGAAAAAGAGGGTACCTTTCATCACATGTGGTGGAATTGTGATGTAATCAAAAAATTCTGGGAAATGATATATAATGAAATGAAAAAAAAACACATTCAAATTAACTTTTATTAAAAAAACAGAAGCTTTTTTACTAGGAATTATAGGTACCGAGATTCCAAAAGATCAGATGAAACTGTTTATGTATGCTACAATGGCAACCTGCATACTGCTAGCCCAGAGACGGAAGCAAGAGACAAGCCCGACCAAAGAAGACTGGCAGATCAAGTTGATGGACTATGGCAAAATGGCAAAATTAACCGGGAAGCTCAGGAACCAAGAAGACAAGAAATTTTAAAAAGAATGGGAAATGTTCATTATATATATACAGAACCATTGTAAACAGGCTAAAACATAAGCAGGATTCTGAATACATTTGTAATGTAATAGAAACAACATATAATTTAGGATGAGGGAAACTCTGGAGAAGTATTGCTATGCGGATGAAAATAGAAGAGGACCCATGGATGGGATGGGAGGAAGCCAGGAGATCCAGACATAGCTGTCAACTTTCCCCTTTTCTTGCGAGGAATCCTATTTGGAATAAGGGAATTTCCCTTTAAAAAAGGGGAAAGTTGACAGCTATGGATTCAGAGCAATCTTGATATTTGATGAAACTCTATTCTTTTTTCTTTTTAGTTTTTCTTTTTTTATTTTTATATACATGATGTTGGCTAGCTGCAGCTACTGAGTGGGATCTGAAACTGCATTCCTTTTGCTGTTCCACATTGAGCCAGGTCTGGAATGGCTTACTCCAGACTGGTGGCCCCACAGACGCATCCTGGATAGGCAGGAGAGGCCGTCAGGAGACAAAAGGAGCTAAAGCTGCAGCAGACCAAGTAACCACTGTAGTCTAGTCTGCCAAGCAGAGGAGGCAGCAGCCAAAAGAGAGGGGAGCTTGTGGATGGAGCAGGTGGGATCTGAGCCTTACTGACCAGGAAGGGCTGGGGACTTTCCCTTGATGTAAATTGACCCCTTTTAGCCACCTGTTCTCAAAGGTTTGCAGGAAAATGGTGCTGGAATCTGGAGAAGGACGTGTTATAGATCCACTACCTCCTGAGGCAGCATGGTGACTCCTCCTGCCTTGACCTCCACCTTGGATTAATTTGAGGTGGGCCACAGTTCCCTCTGGAGGATGTGGGGCAAACATAAAGTGTGTTTACTCTGAGAATGCGCAGAGTACTATGTTGTGAGTGAAAAGGGGGCAGCAACTCAGCTCTTCCCCTTCTTCACCCTGTTAAGTAGCAATGGCACAGGCAATGGGAAGTCAGGTGATCCCTGTCACTCCACTGACAACTACTGGCTCAAGAGACTCCAAAATCCTGGAGGTAGCAGTGGAGTTAGCAAGAAAGATTTGAAGAGAAATTGTGAAATGGAGAGAAGCTAATACATAGTTGTTCTAATGCATCAGAAGCAGGAAACGAGCCAGTGAGGCTGTAATATCATTAGACTACAAAGATGTAAAAGCAGCAATGAGGAAAGGCAGACAAATTGCTTCCATACTGAAAGAATTTTGTCAGTTTTTACTTTGGAAGATGTTGGATGGAGAGCGGTACCTGGAGTTTTTGCTTTATTCTGGTGCTTTATCTAAAGAGGCATACCAAACAGGTGACAAAGAACCAAGTACAGTGGTACTTCAGGTTACATACGCTTCAGGTTACATATGCTTCAGGTTACAGACTCCGCTAAGCCAGAAATATTACCTCGGGTTAAGAACTTTGCTTCAGGATGAGAACAGAAATCGTGCAGCGGCAGCGCAGCGGCAGCAGGAGGCCCCATAGCTAAAGTGGTGCTTCAGGTTAAGAACTGTTTCAGGTTAAGAACTCACCTCCGGAACGAATTAAGTTCTTAATCCGAGGTACCACTGTATTTAGATAAACTAATGGGCATTTTAAAAAGTAGCAAGTCAGGAGGAACTTTCTAGTCCCTTAGCCAGTGAACTTAATAATTCCTTGACTTGGAATACAACCTCAGTGACAATTAATACTCATCTTTAGAATGAGGTGAACATAGCAACCTCAAAATTCTCTGACTCGGATTTTAATCTGAGTTAGAGAAGAACTTCCTCCCTCCCTCCAAACCGCTCCCTTACCTGATTGCTACTTCATCAATTGCAACACTAGCAATGAAAGAGAGGGAAGGAGAGAGTTTGGGGTCTGTCATTCTCTGTCTCTTCCCCCATTCTCTATCTTTTCAGAGCATTAATGGTCAGGGATGATGGGAGTAGTAGTCCACCAATGTAGAGGGCAACAGAATGGGAACTGACGTAGAAGATGTGGTTCCCCCCCACACACCCCAAAGAGACTCCACAGTGATTTTCTACAGTCAAGTTGATGCCATATATTTTTCATATTATAGGAGTTTAATAAGTGGTCTTGAATGCAACATAGCTTTGGCAACTTATGTTCTGATGCCTTTGTTTTCCACCTTTTTTATTATAAAAACACTCTATTAACATGCACATGAATTTTCACAGCATGTCCAGAACATGTTTACTGTTGAGCTCCAAACGCCATTCTGAAAATGGTCTGTCTGACAGCTTCTTTATTGGCAGTGAAGGCATTTAAATGAGAAACATGTGCAAAGAATGAACTAGTTGGCCCATGTGATGGCTATCAGATACGGATGAATTTTGCATGGGCAAACAGGTGACCTTTCTGCTTTCTATTCTAATTACTTTCCTGTCAGATGTTCAATTAGGATGACAGGGCCCCAAATCCCCAAAGATCTCCATTTTGTCTTAGAAGATTAAAGGGTGGCAACTGTTTTTCGACATAATTATCATCATTATCTCAGGGAGATTTTATACTTCAGAAGTCAAAGTCATAATAGCCCAGCATACAGCAATTATTTGCAAATTGCCTTAATGCATTTTCCAAAGGCACTTTTTGAGCTCGGTAATTTGTTTATTTTCTAAAGCCATTAGCACACAAAAAGTGATAGCATTTCAGCAAGGCAGCCTTACACTATTTTGAAGCAACATGTTTGCCAGGTTTACTGCTTCATCCTTCCTGGAAAGACACATGTATTTGTATATTATGGAGTTTTCCCCTCCTGTTGCATATATGTGAAGCTTATTGATTTTATTTGGGAGTCACATGTTTGCATTTGTACATTAGATCCCTTGAATAAGGCTTTATGAACTGAAAATTGCAATCTACAAGCTTGAATGACTAAATGCTTTTTGTTAATATTTTACAGACTGAAAACTAAACGGATTCTCTTCGTGGGAAACCTTTTGGGTTCACTGCACCTAATGCAATTGCAGTGCCTTTGCTGAAATTAATGGTAAAGGAAAGATCAAACTTTGCCAACTGACCTAGAAAACAGACAAACACTGCTCTTATGTCTTTAACAAAATGTACAGATATGAAAAAAATCAGCATGGATAAGTTTGACATCAAGATTTTCAGAAAATTGCATCTTCACATAAAAAAAGAGATTTCTCTGCTCCCCTCATGGGACATAGAAGAGAAAGAGAATGATGCTTTTGAACTGGCATAAAATCTGCACAATCATAGCTACAAAATCATTGTCATTTGCGATGGTTACCACATTTCTCCTAAAGCTAATTTACTTTGGTTTACTCTTTCATTACTTAGCCACTTTATCAAGTCAATGTTCAGTGTATCTGAAGTTATGTTCAGATACCACAGGTATTGTGAAACTGCGGCCCTCCAGATTTATGCAGACTACAACTACCATCATCTCTTGCCATCGGCTAGGCTGACTGGGGACTGATGAGGTAAATAACCAACATCTGGAAGAACACAGGTTCCTCACTCCTGAGATATAGGATTGCATCCAAACATGGTCTTGTTTAGAGTAGATCCACTGGAATAAGTATGTAATGGCTCTAAGCACGACTAAGACTGCATCAAACCCATTGACTCTCCAATGGGACCAGCACGGGTGACCAGGCCTGGCAAATATTTAATATTCCTACCTACATGGCTGTGATTTGTGGGTTGGCCACTTAATTTTATTCCTGTTTTACTGTGATTTTGAGCTGTGTTTTAATCAATTGTTTGATTTTGTGTTTTTAATGTATTATATATTTGGTTTTAGCCACCCTGAGCCCGGCCTTGGCCTGGGAGGGCGGGGTAAAAATAAAATAAAATAAAAATAATAATAATAATAATAAATAAATAAAAATAAAATAATAATAATAATAATAATAATAATAATAATAATAATAATAATGATGATGATGATGAGAATATTCACTCCCGGGGGATGGGGACAATGAAGGTGAGATAAGCAGTGAAGATGTTTAACTATTTCCCACATTCCCAAAGAAAACTCCAAGTTGTTTTGCCCTTGGGGAGCTTCCATATTTGGAAATCCATGGAGGGTAAGAGGGGTAATTTGTGGTGAAACCACAGGTGGAGAAAGGGTTAATCACGCCCCTTTCTTCCTCTGGAAATTGGTTTTCCAGATTCTGCAGGGCATTGGGATGATGTCTAGTATAACTTTAAGGAATGCGTTTTCAAATATAAATATCTTCATTCTGAAATTGCCTTTCTTCTGGGTCTTCTTAACTCTCCTTCTTTGCCTATGAATTTTTGATGTGGAGGGACTTATATCACACAGTTAATTTTTTATTTTCCGGGCGTAATATAATACTGCTGAAGTAAGAGAAAAAACTATGCTGCTAGCCCAATTTTCCAAGGTCACTCATCATATTTAAAAAATTGTTCCCCAAGAACTAGACAAAAACCGTTCCAAATTCGTTGATGTTGCCAGGGAAAGACAGAAGTGATTGGGAGTCATTTTCATTCAGAGACTGACCTCGTCTCCAGGAATCCTGTCATCATCAGAAGAAATGGGCCATGAGCTCTGTCTGCCGATCTGCCCTTTAAGAAATAAATAATTGCCTATTCCCACGAAAGAATGTTTCAATAATATACAAGGGCTTGACCTACCAACACTGAGAAAAATACATTGCTTCATTTGACAGAAGTTTGACAGAGTTTAAGATTTACTTGTAGCTCTTTCAAGATAAGCTGCAGCATATTATAAGCCCTTTTAGGGAGATGTGAATGTTGTTATGAATCACTCGCCATGAAATCTTTTCAGCGGGTGAGTAAGAAGAGCTGCTGTTTACTGTAAGACTTCGCTTATCAGTTTCTCTGATTTGATTTTGTTTGGCCTGTTGGGCTCAGCAAGACATCCTTGAATGTAAGAGCCTCTAATGTCTCAGAGTTTAGAATACACAATTTATTACTAATTTGGATTAAGCTACTCTTCACCTGACTGGGATTTATGTGTTGAATTCCACTTTCTCATTCATCCCCACAACATTGTCACCTAATAGTCGTCCTCTCGATCTCGCAAAATTCATCACTTGTGGAACAGAACAGCAGTAGAAGTGAACTTCACCTCAGCACTACTCTTCTGTCTTTAAAAATAGATATGTGGTTTTGATGTGTGCAGTGACATGCCAACCCTACAGCTAGATGTCTACACTTTGGTAGACATTCACCATTACCTTTCCAGTCAATGTTATCTTAGCAGGGTTTATTTTTTAAGTGGGTTTTTATATTTGTGCTTAAATCCTCTTTTCGCTTTTATATATTTTTAAATTATTAGAAAATTCACACAATATGTCGAAGCAAAAAAGAGAAAAGGGGGAGAAAGCATTTTAGCATCAGTTAAAACAAACATTAAGAGTGACATCCATTGGTGTCTGCCTGCCAGCAAAAGATGATTCCACTCAAGCATTAGGACTTCCTTTCCTGTCCTCCTCCCTGCAGCCTGCCACACAACCACAAAAACTGCCCTAGGGGTTGGAGGACCCTCTGGAGTAGTTTTGTGGAGTGCAGGGAGAGGAGAGAAAGGAAGGGCAAGCTTTCTTGATCAAGTGGATTTCCACTAGTGCACTGCTGGATGTCACCATTTAGAAAAAAGACATACTCCTCAAATGACACGCCTGAGTTAGGGTTGGAGGAGAACTTCAATTCAGATCACATTTATAAGTCAACCTAATTAGTTTACTCTTTCCGAAACAATATGTGAACCAAAACACAGCCGTCTTTCAAAATGAGCACTATGAATTTTGAAGCACAGTTCTCCAGCCAAGTAACGTGTACAAACTATGCATATGCTAGCATGAAGTGTGCATTAAAATGTGTGTGAGAGGCAAAATGGTGTACAAAAAGAAGTGTGTATTAGGTGAAAGTCTCACTAAAATGAAGCTGGTTTTCATGAGGATGTGCTTTTTAGGGGGGAAAAGTACAAGCTGAAGTGGAAACATGGAGAAACATTGGAAAACTGAGAAACTGAAATGGAGAGATTCACCCATTCTTCCCCTAGGTGTGTTGTCACTTTCTCTCACACACGACTGTTTTAGGCCCACTTGTGTGGAAAGAGCAGAGGGTTGCATTCACACACAATATACCTACACTGCTGTGAGAAGTTTGTAGCAAGCAATTGCACATATAGCTTGCAGTGGAACATCACTAACTAATAAGAGAGCATTAAAAGCCTGGAAGCACCTTGGGTTCATCTACCAGTTTGACCGAAGATAGCACCTGTCCTTAAGAATTCAGCATAATCATCAGCTGCTGAAAGACAGAACATTTTCCCCTCAGTGCTCCCTGCCAGACTTTGGCTCTCATTAGAATGTTTTATTTGCAGGCACTGAAACAAAGCAGGGGGAAAAGACTGAGATGCTTAATGAGCTCTGGTCAGGACACTCTCTTGATTGAAGGTGTGAGGAGCTGAAGCGTCTCAAACTCAAAACTGGCACCTGGGAGAAGGGGATAAAGCTGCAGAAGGAAGGGCACAATTTTATTCATGATGAACCAAGACTTCACATGAAAGGGCCTCTTTTGAATATCTGAAATGTTAATAACATGTATTTTATTTGCCTCCAGGAAATGTTGTACTCGGAAAGAGAAGGTTGATGAACCGAGCTTATTAAACAGACTTACTGGTGATGAAAATGGTATTGACGAAAAGGCTGGCACACACTTCAAACACATTTATTGCCCTAATGAATAGAAGGCGAGAAAAGTTTGAATCACCTTCTATCTTCTGACACAGGGAATCAAGAGAGAAGATTGTCACCTAAATTGAACCTGATTTCAAGAAAACAAGGTCAGGGCGGTGGAGAGAGGGAAGCAGCAGATAGCGGTCCAGTTTGTTCCTGTGCTGAGGGACCCTGGTCTGTACCTTTCAGTATTGTTGTTCAATTTTTATAGCACATGTGATCAGGTGGAGTCACAGAGCCACCCTCCTGGCAATGGCATCTCTCCTGCTTATCTGGACAGGGCTGAGTGGGATTGAAACCAGGAGGCTGCCAATCCAGTGGTCCGTTGAGTACAACCATGTGACCTGAACATCAGCACTGCCCCACCCCATCCCCATTCATGTAAGCATCTGTGATGCTGCCCTGCCACTTCTGCTGCTTCAGGATGCATTGTGCTTTAGCAAGGTCGGTAGGGCAGGCCTCTGTCTTGAGGGGTTTCCAGCTCAAAAATAATTTATGACATTTGTATGGTGCATGCTCCCACAGGAGGCACTGATGGCTGCCATCTTGGATGACTTTAAAAGAGGATTAGATCAGGCAAAGGCAAACTTGGCCCTCCAGATGTTTTGAGACTACAATTCCCATCATCCCTGACCACTGGTCCTGTTAGCTAGGGATGATGGGAGTTGCAGTCCCAAAACATCTGGAGGGCTGTGTTTGCCTATGCCTGGATTAGATTCATGATAATATGGCTATCAGTTACTACTAGCCATGGTAAAGAATGTTGTCTACATCACTGAGCCTCTTGGGCATACAGTGGTACCTCGGGTTACAGACGCTTCAGGTTAGAGACTTCGCTAACCCAGAAATAGTAACTCAGGTTAAGAACTTTGCTTCAGGATGAGAACAGAAATTGCGGGGTGGTGGCAGCAGGAGGCCCCATTAGCTAAAGTGGTACCTCAGGTTAAGAACAATTTCAGATTAAGAACGGACCTCTGGAACGAATTAAGTTCTTAACCTGTGGTACCACTGTACTGATCAGAAGGTTGGGGGTTTGAATTCCCCCAAAAGGGTGAGCTCCCGGTGCTCTGTCCCTGCTCCTGCCAACCTAGCAGTTCGAAAGCATGCCAGTGCAAGTAGATAAATAGGTACCACTGCGGCGGGAAGGTAAACAGTGTTTCCGTGCACTCTGGTTTCCGTCATGGTGTTCCATTGCCCCAGAAGCGGTTTAGTCATGCTTGCCACATGACCTGGAAAGCTGTCTGTGGACAAACGCCAGCTCCCTCAGCCTGAAAGTGAGATGAGCTCCGCAACCCCATAGTCACCTTTGACTGGACTTAGCCATCCAGGGGTCCTTTACCTTTACCTTTTACTAGCCGTGATGACTATGTTCTGTGTCCATGGTTGGAGGCAGTATGCTTCAGGATAGCTAAAGAAGAGGGAGTGGCTCCCAAACAATGTTGCTAATGGCTCTCCAATTTAATTCGATCACCCCAGTAAGCAGGTGGAGGTGTTTGCACTCTGTAGCTAATGGGGGATGGCAGGCGGCATCAGCTTGTCTCAGCACTGCTAAGTATTTGGCTCGTCCAAAGGAATATTGATAGGCATCATAATTCCCTAAGATTGAAGCAAATAGCATCTCTGTCCTAGGACCCCTTTGTCCAGCTGTGCGGTATTTGTACTTGTTCTGCATTTTGATGCTGTATGTTCCATCCATTAGCAACACCAAGAAAACAAATAGCAGATGGACTTGCTGCTGAACAGCAGTTTCACAGCTGCTCCTCAGGAAAACGACCCCTGATCCACTGAGGAGTAATTGCAGACTCTCTCCATGACCCATCCTGAGCAGCAATACTGAGCTAGATAATGAGGTGTTAATCGGCACTGATGTGCACTCGGCCTACAGAGGAGCAAACAAATTCATATGGACAAGCAAACTTTGCCAGATGTCGTTAGACCCAAACCTTGATGAATCGAAGGTATCCGAGTCAACCTCTGACATCTGGCATATCTAACAAAAATTTAACTACACAGAGTCTGTTTGCACTTTTAGCTCTATCCAAACTTTGGTGTGCTTTCATATTAAGAGCCCTCAAATATCCCATAGTATCTTCTCACAGTGTATCTCACTCGTGGTACCATGTGTCAACTTCAATGTGAAGTTCCAGATTCAGTGTAGTGATTTAGAAGAGATATTTTATTAGCAAGCAAACATCCATATATGTACAGCATCTGAACTTAACCTTCTCTAACTGAGCAAGCCAACTGACAGGCTTGCTCTTAAGATTCTATTTATCTTAAAGTACCATATATTATTAAGGAATTTATGCGTGTGCATGCAGAATGTGAAATAATATGGTTATTCTGCCACTGGGAAAATGCTTCTAATCATTTGACTCATTTGCATTTTTATGGATGTGACTATTTTGGGTTGGGTGAATAATGTATGTCATGATTTTTAGGAAATTATGTCTTGTATTGAGAAGGCTATTCTCATTGGATGTTATTTGAAATAAAATTTAAAATATACAGGAAAGGAGAAGAAGATTAGAAAGTGATATGCAAACCCATTGAATGCAGTGCTTAATATAACATACTTATGAGACAATTAGAGTAAAGCAGCCTAAGGATAATACATTTAAGTGATATGACAGATATCATGGTCAGAAAAAAAGCTAGGCATCTATACTTGAATAGAATTTGATCAGAGTTTTGAAGAGCTTCTACATTGAACATTTACAAAAATCACGGTGTTGTGATAACTTTTCTTTTTTTGAAAAAGAATCATTTCTTGCTGCACTTGCTGAGTCAGTTTGTACTTCATTATAGCCTCACAAATGTTATCAACCCATTTCTGTTTAGATGGCTGCAGAGACTTGCAGTTTTAGAATATGCACAACTTTGCCATTGTATTGTTTTTTGTGCTTCCTCTACTGGTACCTTGAGGGCTGGCTCCCTTTTCCATACAAAGTTTTATTCCTCTATGCTCTCAAGTTTTTATTCATAGTATAAACCAGCAGTTAAGGCATTTTGCTTAAAATGAACCATGTATCAACAGATGAAAGATTCCCTTGTACCGGGAAGCTCTTTTAACACAGTTCTTTATGGCTGGTCCTCTGAAGACTCAGAAGTGGAAGGGAAAATGGGCACTGTTAATTTGCTTCCCGTTGAGTAAAGCAAATGCTTAAATTTCTGAAAATGTATTGGTAAATGAGGGAGAACAGACCTCATGCAGCTCATTTGCATTCTAAAGATTTGGAACAGGAGTGGCTGTGGGAAGCTGATGTTTGTGTGTGTTCCGGGGAAATGTGGAGAGAGTGGATTATCACCACAGAGAAATGGTAAACGTGGTGCAGTGCATGGCTGAACCCAATTGGGTGTGTATTTGTGTGCAATGTGTCCTGCATATAGAAACTCACCCATAAACTGAGCAACTCTGTGTAGCTTCAGTTGATGTTACACAAAAGGCAGCGTTAAAAATAAATAAATGCTAGCATTCAATATGCTTTGGGTTTTGTTTTGGGTGCTTCAGAAGAAGAGTTTTGTATTTATGTTGTATTTTGTAATGGTTCCTAGTACCCTTCCTTTTGGCATTGTGAGGCAACCACCTCAGGTGGCAGATGCTGAGGAGCAGAGAAATAGCAGATGAAACGAAGTAGGACAATTGGTGGAAGAGCCAGGGGCCTGAGTAGCAACTGTTGCTGGGGAAGCAGCTCTTCAGACAGTAGTGTGCCTGTCATAATCTGGACCACATTTTATGTCAGCTCTGGTTGTATGCTCTCTAGAGCATTTCCCCCGCAGAAAATTCTACACAGTCACAAACCAGATGTCTAACAGCTGATAGGATATTCTCATCTGCCTAAACCTCCTACCATCCAGAAGACATTTTTCTTGGGCTTATTGCAAAGCATCTCTATTTCTCAAAGCACCCAAATTTGCATTCCACTTCAAGCAAAATACAGTGGCAAGTTAGGGATGTGCCTTGCCTGTGAGAAATTTCACTAGTATTATCAATTAAACACCCATCCCCCCCATACCCAACCAATCACAATCCTGCACCTTTTTTGTTTTTGTTTTTTTTGCTTTCATTGACATTCCTTGGATGTTTCACTTTACCAAGGGGCATCAAATTCTCACAAGAAACAAAAAGTAGTGCCAAGTCTGTTGAATAGCTATAAGAAGTGTCAGCTTAGGCAGGAATGATGAACATTTTGGGCAAGAACTGCATATAGTCTTCTGGGCACAGAAGTGAGCAGAGCAGTAAATATAATTTTTAGCTTTGTGCAGTATACGTACATAGGTTTCTATACATACTTGCACACCCTCTCTATCCACCACCCAGACAAACAAATATTATCAGAATCATCCTAGCCACCAGGCCCTCCAGCTTGGCCCTGGGACTGTGGTTACCCGGGGCCATGTGTGCATTTGACATCAGCACACCTGTCACAGCCCCGGGCACATTTTTTGATGGAGTGGGGCATGACTAGGCGCCCCCACAGAGGCTCCCTCATTCGAGCCTGGCTCCGGCTCACAGCTGGCACTCCACTCTTGGACACAGGGGCACAGTGGGGGAGAGACAGTGGCAGCTGTGTTGCCACAGTGCTGCCTCTCTCTTGTACAGGGCTGTTTGAGAGTGGGAGCTCACAGCTCCCTTTCCCCCAGCAATAGCTCTGCTCCTGGGTCAGGTCTGACCCAGGAGGTGGAGAGAAGGAGAAGAGTCGTGGCAGCATTGCCAGCCCTCTCCTCAGCTGGGTGTGCTGACATTGGGTGCACATGCCTCTGTGGCATGTGTGGCCCCAGCACAAAAAAATGTGGGTGCCCTGCCCCTTCAAGGGTGGATGCTGTGGGGCATGAGCACCCTGGAGCCCTACACCTGTTGCCTGTGCTAACCATGCAAAAGTACGTTTCCGAGCACAATTCAAAGTGTTGGTGCTGACCTTAAAAGCCCTAAACGGCCTCAGTCCTGTATACCTGAAGGAGTGTCTCCACCCCCATCATCCACTGAGGTCCAGTGCTGAGGGCCTTCTGGCAGTTCCCTCGCTGCAAGAAGTGAGGTTACTGGGAACCAGGCAGAGGGCCTGCCTGTGGAACGCCCTGCCAACAAATGTCAAGGCAATAAACAACTATTTCACTTTTAAAAGACAACTGTTTAGGGAAGTTTTTAATGTCTGACGCTGTATTGTTTTAAATATTCGGTTGGAAGCTGCCCAGAGTGGCTGGGGAAACCCAGCCAGATGGGCGGGGTATAAATAATAAATTATTATTATTATATTATATAAGCACTCATGGAGGGCGCAAAGCAGGGGTGGAGAGTGTGGTATGGCCCAGAGAGGGGGAGTGTTGCTGGGGAAGAGTGTGGCCTGAGGGTCTTAAGGGCTGAATTTGGTCCCCAGGTCTGAGGTTCCCCAACCCTGGTTTAAGGAATGCTATGCCTGTGGATGTCCCTGGGCTATTTCATCACCAGCCCATTCCATTACTCTACATCAGTTACATTAAAACCTGTGACAAAGGCATGCATGGTTAAATGATTCCAGATATATTACCCCACCTCAATTGGTTGCATGTGAGATTTTCATGTCATGATAAAATGCAGCATTTTCCATAGGAATTAGCTTTTAAGTACCTGCTCATTGGTGGCCAAGGTCAATTTAGAAGAAGGGCAAGAGAAAGGCAATGCCAGGAATCCTGTGACTGGGCAAATCTTTCTTTATCCATCCACCTTGAGGGTGATATTCCCATAGGTCCTTATTAAGTAATTTTTTAGTGTTCCTCACTGATTAATTAGACCATATGTATAACCCCCTTTGCTAGTAGAAATGTAGAAGCTGTTTCAGCAGATTCATGCTGTTCCATTCATCAATTAGTCACATCCTTATTTCATTGAAGAATTCATTTCTGTAAAATATACATATATTTCCAGTGAAATTCTGCAGACCTCCCCTAATTTTGCCTCTAGGGGTTTTGGTGGGATAATCAAAAGAAAAGTTATGGAGGGACATTGCAGACAGGCAGCCTTCCGTTTCATCCATCCCATATTCTCTTGTAGTTTTGTCACTTCTAGCACTGAAGCACCTTTTCTATATATATTTACACAAAACCAGGCAGGTGGGCTGAGAAAGAAAATGGAAATGATGAAGAAACAACTCTAGTGAAACCAGTATTTAAATAATAGATTGGTGAAAGCAAAAAATGTATACATATCATTTTGGACCCCTAATGATATTTACAAGCACGGCCCACCCTTTTGTATTTATTTAAATAAATCAACATTTTCTGAAATGAGTTTCAAAATTTTGTGTGTGTAGCCTGAAGCTATTCAAATTCAGTGTCCGTTCATATCAGAACTGCTACGCTATGGCTAGAAACTGGCCAGTTGTAGATCAGAGACTTGGTGGCTGAGCAGGGGCAGATCCACACCACACAAATGAAGCACATCAAATGCACATAAATAAATTAAATAAACAAGGCAGAGTTGTTCCGCCTGGCCTTTGGCTTGGAGCCAATTTGATTCCCTCCCTCTCTTTCTTTTTTCCTTTCCTTCTCCTCCTGCGATGAGGCTACATTTTAATGTTTTAATGTTTCACTATTTTAATGTTGTATTTTAATTTTGTTTTTAAATTGTAATCTTTCTACCACATGTGGTGGGAGTGTAAAAAGGTAAAGAGCTTCTGGGAGGCAATATATAATGAATTGAAAAAGATGTTAAGATACACCTTTGTTAAGAAACCAGAAGCTTTTCTTTTAGGGATCACAGGAAAAGAAATAAGAAGAAAAGACTGTAAACTCTTCCAGTACGCAGTTACAGCAGCAAGAATTTTAATGGCCCAAAAATGGAAACAAGAGGAAATACCGACAATCCAAGAATGGAGAATGAAACTAACGGACTACTCGGAACTTGATAAACTGACCGGGAGAATAAGATATACTCGAAACCAAAAGTTCATCGAAGATTGGGGGAAATTTGTAGAATATCTGAAAAATATATGTGAGGTACAAACAACGCTAGTGGGGTTTCAAGAAGCACTGTAAAACTCTAAGAGGTATTGTTTAAAGGAAATAGAAAAAATGAGGGAAGATAAATGGCAATATAATGAAAGAAATGTGTATTGAATGGTAAAAATGGATGATTACCAGAGAAGCCGAAGGAAGACCAAAATTTGAATTTTGTTAAAATCAGATAAAATGTGTATGAGTGTGATGTATTGAAAATTAATAAAAATTATTTTTTTTAAAAAAATAAGTTGTAATCATTCAACTTGTTTTTATTATTGCTTGTAAGCCGCTCTGAGCCCGGCCTTGGCTGGGGAGGGTGGGGTATAAATAAAGTTGAGTGCATTATTATTATTATTATTATTATTATTATTATAGCACTCACTTCCATAAAGAATACTGGGAACTGCAGTTTCTCCCCTCAGGGCCCAGGGAGGTGGCCTGGAGAGTGTTCTAAGGGACCAGATATGGATTTCATAGGGACCCCATTCAGACCCCGGCCTGAGATTCTCCCTCCCCCTGGTTTACTGCTAGGTTATATCAGCTATGTCTTTGTATATATGTAATATAATTAATATAATTCAATTTACAGTCTGCTCAGCTTTTGCACATGGCATCTGCAGTGGGACATCCTGTCCTTTGCTTCAGGCAGCACAATGTAGTGGGATGGCCCTGGTTGTGTGCATCTGTTTACTACCTGCTGACCCAGGGGACCTTCTATAGATGGAGAAGTCATCTCATCATGGACTAGACATTGACTAGTCTACATAATGTACTGTTACTGTCTCTTTAAGATGGGCAGCTGTATATACTTCGTCCTGGTTCTCATGTCTGGTGAATGAGATATCTTCCCCTCCCATCCCCACATGGTCATCTTGTAAGGTGGGGTGGAGACTTTCTGCCCTCTGACTACAGTCTGGGACTGCACTCAACTTGTTTCTTCTCCACACACACTCCCAGACTTCCTCTTGTCTAGTTAGGGTGACTGCAGCTTAAGAAGTATTCATTTGAACCAGAGGGCTACTGAAATGCCTCACGCCACTGCTCCTAACATCTTATTTTTCATATTGGTTAGACACTTGAAAATCATTGCATACATAATTGGAAAGAGGTTATGGAAAGGGTGCTGCTGTTGTGTTTCCTCTGTTTTATATTGATAAAAAAGCACAAATTTGACTAGAACATAATGTGCTGCTGGTAATACTGCGGTACAGAGAAAAGCCTCATGTGGAAAGAGATTTATGCTATGTCATATTTTTAATGTGGCCTTGCAAAACTGCCACAATAATTTAACAGCCAAGCACAAAATCAAATACTCTAGCCATTTCTGTGAGGAAGTTAATAATGAAGTAAATATCATTTACTTCCTAATCAAAAACATTTTACATGCCATCAGAGAGTAGAACTTTACAAAGCAACCAAACTGAAAAATAACTGCACAGGGCATCCATTGTTATCGCAGGTGAATAACTATCAAATTATTTTACAGATACTATTGCTTCAATCTAGCTACCTTTGCAAAGTATTGAAAAATAATTTACATGAAAATTTAATTTTGCATTAAATCTCTCTAGGATCAACAATGAACTTTGGAGGATCATAGTGCTCCAGAATAGTGATTTTTATATCAATGAATAACAGTACAGCTATTTCTCTTTTTCACTTTCTACATAAAGTTTCCAGATGCTAACTACTGAATATTTCAGGTCTGTTGCTTTGGTTTGCTGCTTTATTGCATTTTGGTACTTTTGGGGTAATCATTCATCTTGAATTTCATAATGTGCATTAATAAGCAATATGGGAAGCTGTCGTGTGCTGATTCAGTTGCTCCACCTAGCTTAGTATTGTCTACATTGACTGGCAGTGACTCTCGCAAGGATTTCAGACGGGGGATATTACCAGCTCTTTCAATGATGCCTCCAAAAATTTTTACACATCACTTGGGATGACAGGCGAACTAATGCCAGTGTACTAGAAGAAGCAAAGACCACCAGTGTTGAAGCAATGATTCTTCAACATCAACTTTGTTGGACTGGTCATGTTGTTCAGATGCTTGATTATCGTCTGCCAAAGCAACTACTCTATTTCAAACTTAAAAATGGAAAGCATAATGCTGGTGGTCAACAAAAGAGGTTTAAAGACTCTCTTGAGGCAAATCTAAAAAATATGTAGTATAAACACCAACAACTGGGAAACACTGGCCTGCGAGCGCTCCAGTTGGAGAACAGCCTTTACCAAAGGTGTAATGGGCTCTGAATACGCTCGAACTCAGGATGAAAGGGAGAAATGTGCTAAGAGGAAGGCACGTTTGGCAAACCCTCACTGTAATTAAGTCCTGCCTGAAAACTTATGTCCCCATTGTGGAAGGACATGTGGATCCAGAATTGGCCTCCACAGTCACTTATGGACTCACTATTAAGACCGTGTTCATGGAAGACAATCTTACTCGGCTATGAATTATCACCAAAGAGAAAGAAGATTCCCAGCTCTACCAGGAGATGCTGGGGATTGAACCTGCATCCTTCTGCATGCAAAGGAGATGCTCTACTACTGAGCTACAGCACCTGAGTTATTGCTAGGTGCAAGTTTTCAGCTTTGGGTCCAAAATATTTACACTGTTGCACCCTGTAGGGGTTTTTACTTTTTACTTTGTTGTAACACCGTGAACGGTGGTTTTTATTGATGTATTTTTATTTTGTTCCATTTTATTTTGGTTTGGGGTTGGATATTGGGTGGGGTGGGGATTTGTTTTGTGGGTACAATTGTTTTTGGTTTGATTTGTTTTTATTTTGTAAATGGAGGTTGGTTTGAGGCTTGGGATTGCTACCGTAGTGGGGCGAGGGAGGTATGGCGGTGAGGGCAGATGCCATAGGCGAAGGGGATCGAGATATGGATATGCTCGTACCCCTTCCAATCTGCGCCCCATCCCGAGGGACGAAGGTAGGGTGAGCAAGGATTACTCACCTCCGTCACTGGTGTTGTGCAATGCCAGGTCTATAGGCAATAAAACTGCCACCCTGCGAGACTTCTTCACCTCGCACGGGGTTGACCTGGCTTGTGTGACGGAGACCTTGGTGCGCGAAGGGGAAACTGTTACCTTACGAGAGATGGCGCCCCCGGGTTTCTCCGTCCTCCACCAGTCGTGGACTGTGGGCCGGGGGGGAGGGGTGGCATTATTAATCCGAGAAGACTGTTCTTTCAGGGCTCTACCATCGCCATCGATCCCCGGCATTGAATGTGTTGGCCTAGTGTGGGGCTCCGAGGTGAGCTTGGCTGTCTGGCTGGTGTACCGGCCACCTAGCGCACCAGCAGCCACCCTGTCAGGCCTGCTGGAGGCGGTGGCCGGCTGGGCCTTGGAGTTCCCTAACCTATTGGTATTGGGGGACTTCAACATCCATGCTGATGCCATTCCCTCCTCACAGGCGCTGGACCTGGTGTCTTCCATGGCGACACTAGGGCTCTCCCAGTTTGTTTCGGGCCCCACACATCAAACAGGCCACACGCTGGATTTGATCTTTGGCGCCGGTATAGATGTGATCATGTCTCCTTCGATGAAGGTGCCATGGTCTGATCACTACGCACTGAAAGCCAGGATTGATTTTCCACCCCCACCCTGCTTAGGTGGCGAGCCAATTTGGGCTCGCCCGCAGAGGCTGATGGACCCTGATAGATTCCGTCAGGCCTTGCGGGACCTTGCTCCCCCTGGCGACTCATTGACTGAGCTTGTTGAGGGCTGGAATATCCAGCTCCTAGCAGCCATCGATGAGATCGCACCTAGGCGCCCTCTGCGACCCCGCAGAAACCGGGCTCCCTGGTTTACCGAGGAGCTTCGGAAAATGAAGCGGGACCTCAGACGGCTAGAGCGAGTATGGCGGGGTGCCCGTGACGGAGCCTCAAGAACATCTTATAGGGTTTTATGAAAACCTACGAGATGGCAGTGAAGGCCGCTAAGAAGTCCTACTTCTCGGCCTCCATTGCCTCCGCTAGCTCTCGCCCGGCACAATTATTTAGTATAATTAGGTCTTTAACGTCCCTTGAAGGACAGCCAAATTTAAATAACCATTCGACGCACAGCTGTGAGGCATTTGCGAGCTTTTTTGCGGAGAAGGTCCTGTTGCTCCGCCATGACCTCCCTGCCAATTTGGATACAATAAAGGAACTGGAGGCCCCTCGACTGTCCTCGGGTCCAGTATTGGACCACTTTGACCGGATATCCCCAGCCGATGTGGACAGACTCCTCCAAGCTGGAAAGCCCACCACCTGTCCTCTTGACCCGTGGCCGTCTTGGCTGATTAGAGCGTGTCCAGACGAGGTGCGGGCCCCCCTGGGTGATATCATCAATTTGTCCCTTGGCACCGGGATATTCCCAGGGGAACTGAAGGAGGCAGTGGTGCGTCCGCTCTTAAAGAAAACATCATTAGATCCTTTAGATCTATCCAATTACCGCCCGGTTTTGAATCTTCCATTCCTGGGCAAGGTGATTGAGAGAGCGGTTGCTGAACAGCTTGGTAGGTTTCTGGATGAAACATCGGCTCTAGATCCATTCCAGTCCGGCTTCCGCGCTGGTCATGGGACCGAGACAGCTCTGGTCGCCCTAACAGATGATCTCCGCAGGCAGCTGGATCGAGGCGGGTCGGGGCTGCTGATTCTTCTAGACCTGTCAGCAGCCTTCGACATGGTCGATCACAAACTCCTGGACCGCCGCCTTGCCGCCTTGGGGATCCAGGGCACAGTCCTTCAATGGCTGCGCTCGTTTCTCTCTGGTCGGGGACAGAGGGTGGCGCTTGGGGGGGAATTGTCATCGCGCCACTCCTTGGTGTGTGGAGTGCCTCAGGGTGCGATTCTCTCCCCGATGCTTTTTAACATCTTTATGCGCCCCCTCGCCCAGCTTGTCCGGAGTTTTGGGCTGGGTTGCCATCAGTATGCCGATGACACCCAACTCTATCTGTTGATGGACGGCCATCCTGACTCGGCCCCAGATACACTGACCAGATGTCTGGAAGCTGTGGCTGGATGGTTACGTGGGAGCCGGTTGAAGTTAAATCCTTTGAAGACAGAGGTCCTCTGGCTGGGACGGAGCGATATGGGATTGAGGGGGCAGCTCCCATCTCTTGCGGGGGTGCAATTAGTGCCAGCATCGTCCGTTAAGAGTTTGGGTGTAATCTTCGATACCTCCCTCTCTATGGAGGCGCAGATTACAGCTATAACAAAGGCGGCATTTTTTCATCTCCGCCAAGCTAAGCAGTTGGCTCCTTATCTCTCTCGCCCTGACCTAGCCACTGTGATCCACGCGACGGTCACCTCCAGACTGGATTATTGTAACTCGCTCTACGTGGGGCTGCCCTTGAGATTGACCCAGAAACTCCAGCGGGTGCAAGACTCCTTATGGGGTCTTCGCTACGAGATCATATTCATCCAGTACTATACAAGCTGCACTGGCTCCCGGTGGAGTACAGGATCAGGTTTAAGGTGCTGGTTTTAACCTTTAAAGCCCTATACGGCCTAGGACCCTCGTACCTACGGGACCGCCTCTCCTGGTATGTCCCACAGAGAAATTTACGGTCTGCAAATAAAAACATCCTAAAGATCCCAGGCCACAGAGAGGTTAGGCTGGCCTCAACTAGAGCCAGGGCTTTCTCGGCCACGGCTCCAATCTGGTGGAACGCTCTGTCACAAGAGACTAGGGCCCTGCGGGACCTGACATCTTTCCGCAGGGCCTGCAAGACAGAGCTGTTCCACCAGGCCTTTGGTCAGGGCGCAGCCTGACCCCCTCCTCTGGCAACCTGCACAGAATTTTGCTTGATGGTTGCCATTAATTTGATTTTAATTAATTTTATAATGAATGTTTTTAGAATGTTGAACTATTTTTGATTGTTGTTAGCCGCCCTGAGCCCAGCTTCGGCTGGGGAGGGTGGGATATAAATAAAATTTATTATTATTATTATTGTTCTTTTTTATAAAACACTATCCATTACATATCCCTTTCTATGACTGTAGAGAATGAGTTGGGAACTTGCCCAAGGCTGCCCTGTAGGTCTACTGATTGAGTTAAGATTGGAACCCGGCCAGTCCATGAAATCAGTGGCATGTGCAGGGTTTGAACACGTGGCCAGCTATTTCACCCCTTCTTCCCAGCCTCATTGTGTTCAGTGGAAAGAAATCTCAAACATGGAGCCTTTGTGTCTTTCACTTTTGGCGAAAGGGAGTTGTCTTTCACTGCAAAATTCTTTTGAAATATGAAGTACCTTGTCATAGCCATAATGATGGGGAAATGACAGAAGGGAAAGTCAGAGTGAGAAAGTGTGAAGAGCCTATGAGGATGGTTCAGTGTCCACACACACACACACACACACACACGGGGTGGGGTGGGGAGGTCCATATCTGCTGGTCAACCCCCAACCTCCAAGCACTGGAGATGGTAATTTTCATTGATTGTAAGTTCTGCACAGAGGTACACAGAACCACACCCCCACATGCACATACAACATGCATAGGTTGTGACTGAGTATGTGAGCATATCCAAATCTGTGGACATTGAGTTAAACGTGCATATTATTACTTATTAGTTTATATGTTGAATGCCTCTACAAATCCTCTTCTTGATGGTTTACACCAGGGTTTCCTGAACTTTGATCTCCAGCTGTTTTTGGACTACAATTCTTATTATCCTTGACCACTGGTCCTGCTAGCTAGGGATGATGGGAGTTATAGTCCCAAAACAGCTGGAGACTCAAGTTTGGGAAAAGATGTTTGCTTGTAAACCTCAGAATAAGAGAGTGTTTGAAGGAAACCCCCTTCAGCTCTAGATAAAAGATGCTTTGTGTACCTGGAGCAGGGGGAGGGGAAGAAAAGGAAAACAAAATCTCAGTGGCAGAATATGAAAGGAAGAAACTTCAAGCCCTTGACATATTGATAGCTCCTTCTGCCACCTAAATCTCTTTAGATTAGCACATCTATTTAGTTTCCACAGATATGTTTGCTAGCACTAAATCATCAGACCCAATCTATAACTGAAGGATATATATTCCTGAGCTGTTGGACATTTTATATTGTTCACCTGTCACTTATGAATAATGGGAAAGGGAGGAAAGATAATGTCAACTGTATTAAAAGGGAACATGTGAGTATGCACAGTCTGGTAACAGTGTACAGTTATGTGTTGTTAGCCTAAAGCAGTTATCACAGCCTTTTACAATTGTTTTAGTTTGATGAAATGGTGGGGAGAGAGGGAGAGGGAGAAGTGTGAATTGTTTCTATTTACTTTCTTGGAAATTGAAAGGATATCCCGTAACAGGGCTGTGAAAGGTCTCTGCTTGAGACTTTCACCTAGAGAACTGCCGCAGTGCGGAGTGGATTTCGTTAGATGGACCAATGATCTGAGCAATAATAAGGAAGGTTTCATTTTACTTTAAACTGGCACTACTGGTACCTTAGGCACATTGTCTGCTGTGCAGTGCATTATGGGAGGGAATGGTTGTTCTCCATAATAATTGAGCATCATGGCTGTGATATAACATCACTTGTTCCAAACATTTCCAAGATGATTTTATGGTTGCAATTCTCAAATCATGGTTGCCGCACAGCTCTGTTGGAATTGGGGGGAAATATCCCCATTGGCCTGGACGTATAAATGAAACATTTCTTCACATTGCTTGTTACCTTCTTGGGTGTTCTGTGCAGAGTGAAAATGGTGGTGGTGCTTATCCTGAGGTTGGGACCAGGGGTAAATATCTGGCATTTCTATCTCCAGAGCTCTTACTTCTCAATCCCATTTGTGATATGACCTGGGGCTACTAAAGGATAGCAGGGAGCTGGAATAAAAAAACAAAAGACCCCCAATTGGCAAATATAAGCTCTTGATTCTAAGTCCACATCAACACCATACATTTAAATCCAATTAAAAGCACATGCCCGGCAAGGATCCTGGTAACTATTGCTTACCCCTCACAGTTCCCAACATGCTTAACAAGATATACTGCTCTAAACAGCATTGACGTCAGATGCCTAAATACGTGAAGTTGTTCTGCCAACGTCATTCCTGTATTAATGGGCAAATTTGAATCTGGTTAAGAACGTAAGACTCTTACTGGATCAAAGAAAGCCTGTCTAATCCTGCATCCTGTTTCCCACAGCAGCTAAGCAGATGTCCCTTATGTGAAGCCCACATGCAGAAAATGAGGGCTGTAGCCTTCTCCCTCTCATCTCCCAGCAACCAGTATTGAAAGAATACGGCCCTCATCACCATCATGGCTAGTAGCCATTGCTAGCCTTCTCCTCCATGAATTTGTCTTAACCCCACTTTAAAGCCACCCAGGATAGTGGCAACCACTGCATCTTGTGGTGGAGAATTCCATGGTTTATCCATGTGCTAACTTGTAGGATGCTCTATGCTGCTCTTCCTCAGAACAATCCAGGAAGAACTATATAAGAGATTGCTGTAGGCTGAGTTCTTGGCTCTCCAACCCCACATTTATAATTAATGTAATCTTAAATCAATTTAAAATATAAATAATACAGCAGCATCTAATGGGCTGGTCAAGTGTGGTACCATGCTGCCACACTCACTCGTCAAAAAGATGGGTGAGAGAGGATTGCTTAGTTGAGTAAGTTCCTTGTAAAGCATAAATAAAATATTTTATTTTCCTCGCAAGTGTTATATCCCGTTCCTAGCTTTTTAGGATGCAATTTCTTCTAATTTAACATCTGCCAGCAGTGCATAGGGAATATAATATACTCTTTTTCTTGCTCTCAATTTTTTTAAGGCCCTTGAATACTTTAAATTCAATGTTTCATTTTGAAAGTTTTGTATGAATTTTGAAAAAGCAGTGTAATGATGCAATCCTATATGTGCCTGTTCAGAATGGAGTCCCATTGTCTTGAACAGGGCTAGATCCTAGGCAAAGGGTTATAGAATTGCAGCCTAAGTAAAAGTGGTTTGGGTTTGGCTTTCAGCTAGATTTTGCAGATTTCTCATATCCATGTAATCACAGAAATGTTTAATTTATGTTAACTAAATTGCCTAATACTGTGAGACAGGAGCCATGGGGGAAGGGATTCGGAGGGGGCCAGAGCTCTAGTAAACTAGTAAAACTAGTAACACAGAACACACTTTAAGTAATCCTCTCTGGATGCAGGTCTCCATTGTGGAATTAGGGAAACCAATAATGAGGATATGCTTTATTATTATATACAATCACAGTCTATATATCCAGTGTCATGTGGGTGAACTTCTGCTTGCACAATGGAACTCCCCCTGCACCCCAGTGTGCCTCTAAATCTTTTCCAGAGGATTCCCCAAGCCCTCTGAAGTAGGTTTTTGAGCTCATGGTGGGCTGCAAGGGGCAGGTGAATCCATTCTGTTGCCAGTGTCCCTTATGTTGACAGACAATATTTCATGTGTGTAATCCAATGAAGTCTATCTTGATCTTGTGCCACTGAAGTTGCTCTAAATGGTTTTAGTTGCTCTAAATGGTTTCTGCCATTCCAGGGTCTCCCACTTTTGCTAAATATTCACTTAAAGGAAAATCCCATTGACTTGCAAAAGCACCACCACCATTTATTATTCCCCAGCCACTCTGGGCGGCTCCCAACAGAATATTAAAAACACGATAAAACATCACACATTAAAAACTTTCCTAAACAGGGCTGCCTTCAGATGCCTTCTAAAAGTCAGATAGTTGTTTATTTCCTTGACATCGGGTGGGAGGGCGTTCCACAGGGCAGGCACCACTACCGAGAAGGCCCTCTTCCTGGTTCCCTGTAACCTCACTTTTCGCAGTGAGCGAACCGCCAGAAGGCCCTCGGCGCTGGACATCAGTGTTTGGCTGAACTATAGGGGTAGAGACGTTCCTTCAGGAAGTTTGGGACTGTAAATATTGCTTCAACATTTCAATATCTCGGCTTGTTTTAGCAGAAAGTTAAGCATGCCTGCTAAGATTTGTTTTGTTTTGTTATGGTGGTGGGTGGTATAACCTGACCTGTTTTTAAAAAGAAAAGAAAAAACACATTGGGCGAAGAAGTAATATTTTTCAAAATTAGAAACTAATTTCAGAGTTTGTTTTCCTGAATGTGTTTGGTACTCCCCCTCACTCCAAAGGCCACATCCCTCATTAAAACAGAGTGGGAAAAGGAGACAGAAAAGTGTTGATTATAGAGCATTTTCACTGCTATGTACATTGGCTATCAGTGGTGACTGGTGCCCATTGGGACCAGTATGGTGGAAGGCAGGGAGGCCAACAGTAGGTGGAGGCAGAGCCAATGACAGGCTAAGCCAACCACTTCCCTGCTGAGCCCTATAAGGGGCAACAATGAGGTGAAGGAGGAAGACACTGATAGGAAGGCCGCCACTTGGATAGGCTGTGAGTAAGGCAGGCAGGCATTGGTTGTTTGGACAGTACCCCATTTACCCAAGTGGGGCACCACCCACCATTATCTATGTATAGTTATTCCAATTTATCAAGCTTTTACTGGAGCAAGTTCTTCCATGCCTGAGCCGAGTTATCTGTTATCTGTGATATTCGAAAGCACATACAGAGTCTGCCATGTGTCTAGTTAAGATAAATAATGATTTCCGTCAGAGGAGGTATCTGATCACAAGATGGACTGGGCCTGGGATGCACTTTTTCCTCCTAATTTCTATTCTCTCTTGGCTGAGGAGCAATTACAAGCAACAGACTATTCCTGACCTCAGTGGCTGCTCATCACTTTATCTTTCTACCAGAGAAATGAATCATGAAGTAAATAAGTAACGGGAAAAAGTGTTGATAGAGCCAACATTTTTCTTCATCATCGGATGACTATACTGGCAAAGCAATCATTGATATGGCCCTGGGAGCTAAAAAAAAATTGCCTCTTATTTACAAAGTAGTACATGGAAACATTTAATATAGAGGGTATACTATAAAGGAAATCCCTCTGCGTACTACTGCTCCTTATCCTTCCCCCAATCTTTTTTAAATAGCTGGGTTTAACAGGTATCAATTCCCAATTATCTTTTGCCCCAGAAAAGGTCATCTGGGGATAAGACTGGGATGAATTAAGACAGAAGCAAAGCAATCCAACACCATTTTTTCCAGGATTATTTTTTATTTTTTTTACATTAAATGAGGGTGTCTATCTGCTCAGTTCCAGTGGCTGAGCCAATTTCCCAATGGAGGGTTTAACTGTGTCAATGCCAACTTCCCTCCTCCCCATCTTGGTATCCCCACAAGAGATGTCCAGAAGAAAACCTAAAAATGG
Source organism: Podarcis melisellensis (assembly GCF_964234715.1). NCBI lineage: Eukaryota > Metazoa > Chordata > Lepidosauria > Squamata > Lacertidae > Podarcis > Podarcis melisellensis. The sequence goes on from NC_138529.1 coordinate 53,026,470, forward strand.
GAAATGCTGAGGACTGAGCATTGGCTCCTGAGTTGGTCTTGCAGGATTGTGTCCTGATTGCTGTGCCAGCCAGTCTGGAGCTGACATAGGAACCAGGACCAATCACCCTGCTCCCCCACTTCTACTGTGCCCTCTGTAAGCAGCTGGGCTGCAGATCTAGTGATGGCTCTGCAAAGTCCTGTGTGCAGGGTGGGGGTTAGGATTGTAGCCTCAACCATCTACAGAGTAAAAGCATCCAATGCAAGAGTTAAAAAAAACCCAACAACCCTAAAAGTAGCTGCCTGAGGAAGAACATTTCCCTTTGTGAATTATTTTCTAAATTTTAATTCCATACACAAAGTCATTTTTCACAAATATGGACATACTTTTTCCAGTCTCAAAGTCATCTAGGAGAAGGATGTCTCTGTTCAATCTTTTGCCAAAATACAGAAGTTTGTTTAAATAGGTTTTGAATACAATTCATCAAGGTTTTACATTACGTGATCTTCAGCGATTTAAACTGTAGCATTTCAGAGCTGACACTAAATCTATCGAAATAAATCACTTCAGAAAGCCCATTATTTCTTAATTACAGGACATATTAGTATCTAGCTTTAGAGAATCCCCAGAGTGGTGAAGGAACGTTTCCTTTAAAGGAAAGTTTTTACTTAACCTTCGTACCGTGCCAGACATCAATGAAACATCATTATCAGTTGAAAGAGATACAGAGGACATCAGTCTGGTGTTTAGCATTCATTAGGGTGACTAAAAGGAGGAAAGAGAAGGAGGTGAATCCTTCCCTCAGCTAGTGTGTGTGTGTGTGATGGGAATTGCAATAGGAATTTGAGGTATGGGCATTTTGAAGGGCAATGGGGCTGGTGTATCTGTGCAGCTAACTTTAGTGGGGGAATAGAACCATGAAGGCCTCCAATGGTCCTGTTTTCTAAACAGAACATTATAGTTTCACAGAATAATGAAGGCCCCAGCCCAGCTTTGAATGCAATGGGATTTAACTTAATCATTAATAAGCTCTTTCACAACCAGCCTTAGTAGATGGGGAAGATATTTGATTCAGTTTGCATTTAAAGGCAAATCAGCACTTTATGAAACAATATGCAAACCGCAACACAGCCAACCTTATTAAGGAAAATTAGATTGCTAAAATATGTTTATCAAGCAAAACTGAACAGAAAAACATATATATTCATACTAAAATGATGGTGAATTTTCATTATGACTTTTTTTATTAAAAAAAAAAGATCACAAACTAATGTGGAAAAGTGGAGAACTGAACTTAAGACTGAAGAAATGAGAAACTGAGGGAAACTGAAACTCACAGTTTTGCCCATCCCTAAACCTTGGCTGAAATACTGCTCTTTTTCAAAGCACCACAAGCCCAGTAAAATCAGAAGAAGAAGAGTTTGGATTTGATATCCAGCTTTATCACTACCCTAAGGAGTCTCAAAGCGGCTAACATTCTCTTTTCCCTTCCTTCCCCACAACAAACACTCTGTGAGGTGAGTGGGGCTGAGAGACTTCAGAGAAGTGTGACTAGCCCAAAGTCACCCAGCAGCTGCATGTGGAGAAGCGGAGACACGAACCCGGTTCACCAGATTACGAGTCCACCGCTCTTAACCACTACACCACGCTGGCTCTCAGCAAAATGAGAAGAAAATGAAATGCAGAAATGTACAGCTGATAATAATTACCTTATTAATAGTGGCCACTGAAGTGGCAGGAATTTTGTTAATGATACTGGTATTATGGCCTTGATAAGGGTATGATATGAACCCATTGTGCCAATCTATCCCACAAGTCATAGCACTGACTCTTGAAATGAATTGTAATTCAGGGGTTTCATGTTATGGTCTCTCTCTGAAGTTTCTCTATTCCGGTTTGGCTGCATTAAGGTCACTTATGCAGCGTTCTGGGAGGTCAATCTGTTTCCTCACTGGTTTTTCTAGATTGCCATTTTTATGTGGTATCTGTGTCCTATAAAGAAGGCAGAAAGACATTGTTGGCAGATGGTATCATAGAGTCATAGAATTAAAGAGCTGTGCAACTCCCTGCAGTGCAGGAATCTTTTTGCCCAATGTGCATCTGAAACCCAAGACCCCGAGATTCAGAGTCTCTTGCTCTACTGACTGAGCTATCACCTTGGAAGATGAGCTGATGAATGAAGCCCTGATGGTGTAGACAACAATATTAGACTCTGTCCACATAGAGATATGGTCACTGTGCCTATCTCTTTGTTATGTGGCCTGCTGATGATGATGAGAAGCTATCTAAACCTGAGAAGCTTCTTGTACAGGCCTACAACCCAGGTCCTATGAGGGGAAAGTGTCATTTCCCAGAATAGGCTGTAGATCACTGAGGATACATTTGACGGGTTTCGCTTGGAAATTGGAGGTGACATGTTTACTTTGAAGTCCCACTGAGTTTAGTTATAAGGTAAAGGTAAAGGTACCCCTGCCCGTACGGGCCAGTCTTGACAGACTCTGGGGTTGTGCGCCCATCTCACTCAAGAGGCCAGGGGCCAGCGCTGTCCGCAGACACTTCCGGGTCACATGGCCAGCGTGACATCGCTGCTCTGGCGAGCCAGAGCTGCACACGGAAACGCCGTTTACCTTCCCGCTGGTAAGCGGTCCCTATTTATCTACTTGCACCCGGAGGTGCTTTCGAACTGCTAGGTTGGCAGGCGCTGGGACCGAGCAGCGGGAGCGCACCCCGCAGCAGGGATTCGAACCGTCGACCTTTCGATCGGCAAGTCCTAGGTGCTGAGGCTTTAACCCACAGCGCCACCTGTGTTATACTTATTACCAATTAGGATCCAGGTTTAAGTATGTGGTTTCCCCCCTAACATTTCCAGATTTTGTTATTTATGTTAAGAACCAAGATGCCTGAACTAAGGAATATATTTACTGCTGCAAAAATATCTGGGCACTTGATATGGCTTGAGTGTTTTGGAAGAAGAGACAAGGCTTCAAAATAATGCCTTTTGTTTAAAATATGGGAGTTCTGTCAAACTGTGCCATTTCAGTACATGTCATTAGTCAACCATTCAAAACTGAAAGGTGTGTTTGTTACTTCATTACAAGAGATGTAATTTCTGGTGTCCTACTTTAGCAGCTGACACCCACTCCCTTATTACCAGCAAATTTTTCATAAAGGACCCCGTGAAGCTGTATTATTAAACTCAGATGGGATGTTGACCAGAACAATGCACAAGTTATGCCAATTAGCCTTTGTGGTCACCTTCACATATACGAAGTCTAGGGACATTTCCTATTTTCTGATTTACCATATAACCATCATGTTAAAATACAAATTTAAAAAACCCAGCAAAGCCCTAGGGTCCAAAACAAGTCACAATAAATCTAATTCATTTCTTTTTGAAATGTTTATATAATACAGTGAATACATAGCAAAACCTCATTTTATGTAGACCCCCTATACTAAGCTCTTCCTATATGTGGAACATTCCTTATGTCCCCTGCTACTTTCAATCAGGAACCAAGCAGGGAAGCTCCAATATCCTTCCCTGTCTGAAAGTAACAGGGACATAAAAGTATACCCTGCCAGTTGAAGGTGATGTTCCATTGTTCATCCCCAAACAGCTGGAAAGCAAATCAGCAATTGTGTTCAGTGATGAGTAACTGTTGAATGTTGGCCACCCAAATTCAATGTCAAATAAATGAATTGTGGTCCAACAGTACAAAGGGATGGTGGTGGCGATAAGTAGTAGTAGTGATAGTTATTATTTCTAAAATCACCAGGGGCTGCACAAATCTAGCAGGTTTACAATTCAGAATTAGAGACAAGACAAAATAAAATAAAAGGAACAGAAAGTCTGTGGGAAAAGTTATAGTGAATAGATGCATCTTAAAGAGGTTCTTGAATGTAATGAATATAAAGCAGCAAATACCAGAGAAACATTTGAAGGTATGGCTGAGGTGAAAGTTCTTCTCAGAAATAGTTTGGCCCAGAATTGGTCAGAATTGAGAGGGAGCAATTTCAGGAGCAATAAATGTTGGTGGGGTTTTTGGAGGAGCGCTTACCATCTTGTGGCAATAGCAGTTTCTTCAGTTTCTTTATTTACTTATGCTGGCATAAATGGCAGTGGAAATCTTCATAGTAGCTTGTCTCCTCACAGCCACCCGACCCACAGCCCTGGAAGGATTCCACGTTGTGGCTGTTCAGGGGAGAGATTGGTGGATGTTGCGAGGCATCCATCACAAGGAGCTTTGCCCCAGTCAACAAGTCCAGTGGTCAGGAATGTTCTAGAGGGCCACAAGCTCCCCATTCACTCCTGCCCCCTGCTCAATAGGATTCCATTCCTTGTTCCACACAGCCAAACAGCCCTGAGGTCAACCAGCGGAATGGCTAATTATATATACTGAATCCTCTGGGGTTACATTTTCTTGGAATACTATGTGTATATTCACTACTTTCAGGTGCCTTTTGCTGGACGGGTTTGAGTTTTATTGGGGGGAGGGGTTGTGCTGATTATTAATCAAGCTTATTACTTATCCTGCCTTTCATTAAAATGCTATCTAGTCTTGTTTACGTAAAGCTTTAGTTAGCAATTAAGCAGATTTGGAATGTGCTAAATAACTGCAATGCAAATGTGAGAAGCAGAGCATTGCAATCTATATGGTATGCCTTTCCATACAGCAATTAGCATTAGCATCGGATGAGAGATTGATGAATATGGCACACAGATGGAGGGGATCCATGACTTTCCATCTTGCAGCGGTCCAGGAATGCAGGGAGCCCACTCTACCTTCCCTGCAATGTGAGATCAATGACCAATATTTGCATGCCAATGCCATGAGTGTACCACTAAGTTGTTGGCCTCCAGGGTATTCATGTGAGACTTCTACACCCTCTCCCATCCCTCACAGTAGTGGGGGTTGTGGGACGGCAATTCAATCAACTGCTGTAGGAAGGAGTAGAACATGGCATGGTCAATCAGAGGAAAGCAAAGTTGGCCATACCTACTTCTCTTACCTTGTTTTATTGAGCTCACTGCTAGCACCCCTCCTTGGCATTGCATCATAGCAGATTGCCTATTCAAACAGAGTTAGAATTTTCCATTTTCTCCTGAATTGGCAATGGGGAAGACTGTTTGCTGGCTGGCTGGTTGGCTCGCATGTTTGGTGCTGTACAGGGGCATCTCGCCCATAGAGGCAAGTGGCGCAGGGCGCCAGTGCGTCAAGTTCTAGAGGGCACCAGGGAAGAGGCGGAGGCTGGACACGGCGCCTCCCAGCATCAGCTCATTGCCCTCACCTGCCTCACTGAAGCAGATCCGCACCCGGAGCCTCCGCCTCTTCCGCATGGGAGGAGCTGCCTTCCAGCCACTGCCCTCCTCCTCCAGCCCTGCAAAGCTGCTGGCAGTGCCGAAAAAAGGTCAGCAACTCTGGGAAATGGAGGGTGGGGTAGGTGCCGGAGTGATTTTTGCACCATGGCGCCTGATATACTTAAGTTAAAGTACAAGCTTTAAAGTTCAGTACTTGCTCACTACACCCAAGGGAGCTCTGGAATTGTATAATTTACATAGAAAGTCAATATATCTCACAACTGGTAGGAAGACAGTGACCACTCTCATGTCCAGGTGTTAGCTTCTGACATGCAGCATCAAGGCTCCTGCCCTTCCATCTTGGGGTTCGTTATGTTAAAACAGACTTCGGACTTTTCAAATGATGGGCAGCGCTACAAACAGAGGATTCTCCTTTGTAACGTCGCGCACATGCTCACTTAAGTCTTTGGATTCTAGTTGATATGTTGACACACTTTCACTTTCCAGATATGGCAGTTTACTCTTGGCACTCTCTTCCTTCCCTATAAGCGCCCTTCATGTTGTGCACAGTCTTATTATTTGGCTGAAATTTATGAACACATTGGATTATGAAATGTAATTACAGGGATATTTCCTTGGGAAAGGTAAGAGTGAATTAAATGAAGGGTGAAGTGTTTGTTGCTTTTTTTATAATAAACTGATTTGCTCATACTTGGGGTGTTAATTTATTGGTAAGCATCTGGGAGATTTACTGCAAAAATTATTCACAAATATATCTGCCTTTCCACTGAACATGTTTCATTAGGGTTATTTGCCTTGGGTTCTGAGCTTAAATCTGTGAAAATACAAATAATGAAAAAGCTTGGGATTTTATGGATATGCATATGAAGAAGACTATGTAGTAAAGTTGAAAGGGCAATTGTATTTTTCCCCCTACTGAAGCTGCTGCAAGGTGATTTGGAAGATGTGAGAACGTTATCACATCAGTGACAAACCTAGATTAGGAATGGAGGAAGAATCAGTTTTAAATTATTTTATACACTGATTTTGGTAGTTCCAAGAAGATATTAAGCACCTGCATATGTCTAAGCCACTTATGCATGTTTTTAAAAGTCCCAGTAATTAATTGTACCATTTCTGTTTTCCATGCTCTGCAGCCCCTCAATATTTATTTGTATTTATAAACTGCTTTTCATTACTAAAATGGTGTCTGTTCTGCAGTGAGATACTCCCTGAGCATCTTGCTGGAAAACCCTTATTTGGACAAGGGATGGGGCAATTATTCAAACCTTACTATTGTACAACAACCCTGCTTGAATGAGAGCGGTCCAAATTTAGGACAAGTGCAGACCATCCCTTGTGCAGGCCCATCGTAGAACTGTAGAGCTGGAAGGGACCACAAGGGTCATCTAGTCCAACCACCTGCAATGTAGGAATCTTTCGCTCAACGTGGGACTTGAATTCGTGACCCTGAGTCTCTTGCTCTACTGAGCTATTGGGGCTCACAACCCAAGTGTGCTTCTCTCTGCTACTCCTTCCTTTCTCTTTCTGGAGCAAAAAAAAAAAAGTAACAGTGCCTTACTTAGGGAAATGGGGAAAGGGTTAGATCTCTTCAGCAGCAACCAATGTATGAAGTGTCTTTTCCTGCTGGGATTAAGAAATAACATTCTGTCCACCATTTGCGGTCAAGGAGAAGCTCATGGGCGACTTTTTCCTAAGTTGCAAATGACAAGAAAAGAGTCATTTCATTCTCTCAGGTTGAATTACAGCAGGGACCAGGAGAAGACAACTTCAAGGCCTCAATGAATGCCTAGTGATTCATGCATTTCTCTGTCTTCTGGTAAAATCCATGGTGGGGTCCCCCTTGTAACAGTACTTCAGGATTCTGATAGTCTAAAGTTCCAAGGTTGAAAGGGCTGCAATTTCAGGAAGCATATACAGTGGTACCTCGGGTTACAGACGCTTCAAGTTACAGACTCCACTAACCCAGAAATAGTACCTCGGGTTAAGAACTTTGCTTCAGGATGAGAACAGAAATCGTGCTCTGGCGGTGCAGCGGCAGCAGAAGACCCCATTAGCTAAAGTGGTGCTTCAGGTTAAGAACAGTTTCAGGTTAAGAACAGACCTCAGGAACGAATTAAGTTATTAACCTGAGGTAACAACGTATTCCAGCAGTTTAAAACTGTGATGGCTAAGCCCTAGCCTCTGAATCTGATCTGACCTCAAACAAAGTTCCCATCCAAAAATTCCACCAATTCTGATACTGGCAGCAAAGAGGGGAGGGGGGAAGCAGGCAGGGGGGAGTCTGCTCACAAACTTTGTTGAAGCAAGTTGCTCATTTGGAGCTGTCCATGGTCCTGCAGCATTGCCTTGCCTCCAGCCTCGCTGCTTTCTCCGTGAGAACTGGCTTTGGACCAGAACACTGCAGTCCTGTATGTGGGTATTGCCTAAGAGTATGAGGTGGCCACACCAACTACTGGCATGTACCCCCAGATGGTTTGTCAATGGTGAAGGGGTTTATAGAGCCATGAAAAGGTTTGCCAACCTCTGGCATGCAGGATTTTAATTTTATCAGGAATTAAAAATGACTGGATATGCCAGATTTCAATGGGGAAGACATTTTAGAGAATTCTGAAGAAAATGCACATCAAATCACTCAATGGTTTATTTGTTTTTTCTTTACTGAGACATATGGATCAGTTAGTATAGCTGAATGCTGAAAATCAAACTCTTTTGATATACAGTGAGCCAGCTGATCAGTAAGCAGCCTGGAGTTGTTTCTGGAAGTGTAATCAGAACATAAACCACATTTGAGAGGAAAGAAATTGGACATTTGTGTACACAGTTTGAAAGACAATGCATAATCATCAGTTTAGAGCCGAGGGTCTTAGCGTTAGAACGGTGCACAAATCTATCTTAGAAACATCTCATTTCTGAAATGCACAGGGGGACATGCAAATTAGGGAGACACGGGAATCTGTGTGATGATTCTTTGGGCAGATAGTAGTCAAAGAAATGACTGTATATTTATTCTGTCTGAACTGAACTCAGTTGGTAGTGATCAAATGTTGTTACTATCAGATAGACACTGCTTTCATGTTCTGCATCAGAGCAAAGATGTAGCAAGCAGATTTGCATTTCCCTTCTCATATATTCAGTAGGCAGGGGTGCACATTGTTCTCTTCAAACCCATACAGGACACTCTTAAGAAAACACAGTATCTGAGTCTAATGCAATGCCTAGTTCAACAAAATACTAGTCCAAATGAGGGGTGATGCTTGAATGATCACAGTGAATGGGCATCTTCAAGTGCTCAGACTGATTGCTATGAGGGTGGTTTTTTAGTATCAATATCCATACAAAATGCCATTTTTTATGCCAGTATTCTCCATTTTCTGCTACTCTGCTATTTCCTTCCTTCAAACCTTTTGAATATCTAATGATAACCCAGCATCCATTTTTTAATCCAGTATGGCTACCGTGAAGGAAATGTTATGATTGATGTTCTCAGCTAATGCAATGTTGGTTTCATCCTTGAAATTCGTTTTCATGCATGAACAAATTACAGCCAATGTGGATTCCAATATGGTTCCTGTACACTCAACTTGCTGGACTGGAAACATGACTTTTCTTGGACAGGTATGCCTACCAAAATTACATTTTTTGTTGCTTGTGGCAATGGTGCACTTATTTACAACAACGGACTCTTACTGGACAATTTTTGTCCTGACACACACACACACTGCATAACAAAAAAATCTTTAAATTGTGTACATAAAATATAAAATAATTATCAATAATATACAAATAAAACCAGCAACTTTTTTTAATAAAAAAAAGTATACATAGCTAGATGATATGCTCTGACTGGCTTACTGAAACAGCAAATGTTTTCACTGATGTCTGACTCAGAACAGGGATGCTTGCCTAATGTTAGTGGCAGTTCAACTCCTCAGAAATGTGAAGAACACATTGCATGATACTTGTAACAATGCAGATTCCATATTCAGATTGCCTTTAATGTTTTAACAACTCACAGAAGTGTTACTGTTCTGCTATGGACCAATGATCCTTTTATGTAAAGTACTTGAATAAAAACATGTCATGGACTTAAAATCTACATCTGAAATCATTAGTAGTATTTCAATCAGTCAAACCTGTGTTTCACTCCCTAGGCGTTGATCCAAATAACTAATAATTTATTTGAACATAATTGGATACATCTTAATTTGTACTGATTAACTTAATTGATTTGCATCCAAGATCAATGGGCCTAACCAGCTGAAGTCTTACGTTTATAGATTCTCCTAGCTTAATTTAATGCATACTAAAAAGAAAGGGAGTCCCAGGATGCTAAACCAGACAAGAATCATGCCCGATAGCATGTGATGCATTGCCAACCAATTCTAAATTACATGAGTAAGTTTAAATGCTTCACGGAAAAGATCTGTTTCATTATACATTATGAAATAAAATGGGGGACCCACTGACATTAATAAACTTCAGTATGTTGACTACAGTAAACCTACTCTGTGTATAACTAATATCAGCCACTGAAAGTGTGATGGCTCTCAATAAAGGACTGACAGTACCAAATAAATATGTTAACACAATTTCACCTGTGTGTCCTGAAACCCTGGCCTACCTGGCAGAATGTTCAGAGTCCTGTATAGGTCCTCAATCATCCAAGCCAAGGTCCATCAACATGGGCAGGTGAGCAGACGCAGCACCTCAGCTCTGCTGTCCTTTTATACTTTGCATGCTGGTTGCAGCATCTGGACTTGAAGAGGCCTATGACCCTCACCTGTTCCAAGTCTACTCCAAGTGAGGAATAACACACCACCTCCCAGAGCTAGCGAGCTCCACCTAGCCAGACAATGAGCTGGGCTGTGAGCCCTTGCCTGCCTCAGCCTCCTTCATTGCCTCTCCCACTGCTCCCTACCCCTCAGAGCCTGCCATATTTGTGGGGACAGGGGTCCCTCTGTCTCTGGTGATGGATCCTGCTGCTCTGTATCGTGTGCCCTGACCTCCATCCCCTCATCATCCTTAGACCACTGGTTCATCTAGCCCAGTATTGTCTACTGTGGCTGGCAATAACCAACTCTGGAAGAGGTCTTCCTCATCATCTACTCTCTCATCCTTTTAACTAGAGGCACCAGTGACTGAACCTGGGAGTTTCTGTATTTTATTGAGCTCGTGGATTAAAAGCACCAACACTACGATGCAATACAGCCTGCCTCTGCGTCCCTGTGCTGTTCTCTCTGTGGAGTTACTACAGAGGCAGATAACTTCTAGCTCCATAATTCAGTTGGTGTGGTTATGTTTACATGATCATGGGACAGAATTAGAGCTATCGGGCCATTGGCTGGATGACATTTGTAAGCTCATACTCATGGATATGATGGGTCATGGGGGAGGGGAGCTGAATACAGTTTACCAGCAATCATTCTTGGCATGTGGGGTTCAGCTGCTCCAACTTGTTTTCCTTTTTAGGATTCTCCAATCATTATCGCTTCAGTGGAAAGACACAAATGGGGTGTCTTGTGCAAATCAGCATAGTGCTTGTTGCAAATCAGAATTTCAATGTGCCTCCGCAAATGAAAAAGCCAAATTATGGAAGCAGCATAGAGGAGTAAATCAGTTCATGAGTATCTGCTGCCGCCTTGATCCTGCTAGGCTAGAGGACTTTGAAAGTTTATTATTCTGCCTCCAATCGTAACCTCTGCCACTGCCAGATTGCAGATTCAGAGTGGTGCTGGATTAGAATTGCATCCAGGACAACCCCCGGCTTTCTTTATGAATAAGAAGATTCATTTTGGGTGGGAAAATTATTGTTCTAGGATAAATAATTTAAATAGCCATTATCTATCTTTGGCAGAAAAGCAAAGGAGCAAATAATATGCTGGTGCTCATTCTTTTTCTACAAATAGTATTTGATTACAATGCTGCATAATTTTTGCAACATCTCTTTTTGGAAAGGGGAAAAAAGACATGCCAACGGAACGCCGAGTAATCAATTTGAAAATAATGAGCATCAGAATTACAAGGGAGTAAGAACCTTAGTTCAGGGATAAATAATAAGTTCCTTCAGCTCCACATGTAAGTTTTGATGGGTTTGACAATGTTCAGAGAAACTTAAAACACTTTTCATTTGCATTTTATTGCTTAACCTTTGCATTTTTCAGATTCTGGTGATCGCTGGAATGCTGAACTGCATAATTGGAGATGTAAAACCAAACAGGAAACCATAAGGCTGATCAGTACTGTGACTTGACTGAGAGGTGTGTCATGTATATTTCCAACTGTTCCTAGGTCAGGAGCCACCAGGAAACCCCATCTGAGGCTGTAGCCTGACCTTCTTTGACCCCCTCCCCACATCCTAGTATCGCCAGAGTATTTGCTAGAGATGGGAAGCATATAAACAAAGGAAGAGCTCAAAGTGTGAGCTCCATCCACCCAAATAGACTGGGTCTACTTGGTGTTGGGTCCAGCTTTGAGTTGGGCTTGAACTTCTCTAGAATATCAGCTCATCACAAATGCAGAACAAGCATTAAATGGGACTTGTAAGTGCAAATCCCACAGCTGAAAGTGGTCAGGGATGCCCATATAGGGCAAGGTGATCCCTCTAGCAAACTGGTCCTAACTGTTAAGGGTTTTAAATACCAATAGCAAAACCTTGAGCTTGGCTTAGCAATAAACCAATGGTCAGTGAAGATCTTAGAGCACAGCTGTCATATTCTGACAGACTCTCAGTCTTGACAGCAGTTGTGCCACAGCTTCCTGCTATAGCTGCATTTTCTGGACCAACCACAAGGGAAGCCCTACACAGAATGCATTGCAGTAATCCAGTTCTGAAGTTTTCAGTGCCTGCATTCCTGTGGAATATAAGCAAGAAGTCTGTAGACGGGGAAAATAAGTGAATTCTTCTTGTCAAGACAAGAATAAAAAAGTGCAGGTTTAAACAAAGAGAAGGAAGGAAAAGCCCACCAGTATTGTGTCTTTTGATATCCAGTGCAAGAGATACTGTGAGAAATGTCAGAAGTCCATAGGAAAGGAGGGGTAGCTTCATGGCAGATTACATTCAATTGACAAACGTCAGAGCAGATTGAACTTTAGAAAGAATCATTTGAACTTTTCACACAAATGGCTAGGCTCTAAATAAACTCTATCCATACTCAGCAGCCTTGCCATGAAACATCACTATAGATCTTTCAATAAAACCCTGTGCTAGGTGGAAATCAAACCTAACAAAACATTGGGATGTATAAAAAGCGGGAAAGAAAATGAGTGCCAGAAATAATATACTGTCATTATTTAAGTGAATGGTATGTCCTCTCCTGGAAAAGTGTGCTCAGTCCAGTTTACTCAAAAAGGCATCACAGAACTAAGAGGAACAGGCAGCAAAAATGATTAAAGGCAAAAATAGATTTCCACCTGAAAAGAGAGTAAAAAAGACTGGGTCTTTTTCTCAGGGAAGGGAAAAGGGAAGCATTATGATGGAGGTGTGCAAATAAGTGGCATATGAAACAGCAGTACTGATACTTCTTCTCTCACACTTCCTCATATTGTATGAATAAGGTGATATTCAATAAGCCCAAGAAAAACAGCAACTGATAACATTTCTCGGGAATGGGATACTTTGAGTAACTGCATTTTTTCTTTATTAAGTTTATATGCTCATAGCTCATTTTTGGTGAACGGAAATGAATTGGATATTTTCTATTCACAGTTAGAACGTCTTCACTTACACTCATTAGGATTTTATAAGCTAGCCCCCACAAATATTCATAAACCACAGCTTGGGTTGGATTTTCATATAATTGCCCATTATAGAGATTTATAGGTTTGGGCTAGCCTTAGGATTGTTCCCAAAGTCAATGGAAAATAATGGTTTTATTTAGTTTTTTAGAATTATTTATTGTAAGTTTTCTATATTGCTCTTAAATACTCTTCCCAGAGTAGTTTACTTTTCTTTTTCTTTTTTAAATAGCCACAAAACTATGAGAGCAGTATGCAGGCTTAAAATTACATCTAAAAATCTTCAGGAAATATCAGTAATAAAAAGTTTCGCCTGATGCTTAAAGGAGAATAAAGTCCTTCATCTCTGAGTGAGAATTTATAGAGCAGTCGATTCACTTCTTCCAAATGGTGATCTCTATGCTGCAGTGGTCTTTATGCTGATTATTATACAAATTGATCTCTCTCTGTGCAGACTACTTTCAGGGATGTTATGCTTTGCCTCAACAGCCTACCTGCTGTACTTGTTAGTGAATGAGAGCTATAATGGAATATATATATATATATATATATATATATATATATATATATATATATGCTTTCGTAGATTTTCACGGGTACAGGAATGCAGGTTTTGGTGTCCTCGGGTGTCTTCCCGTGTAAAAGTTGGGGTGTCTAGGCGACGTTTCGACGAGGTCTCACTCGTCATCTTCAGGCTGGTGCTTTCGGCTTCTTGTTACTGGAACAGCTCTGTTCCAGTAACAAGAAGCCGAAAGCACCAGCCTGAAGATGACGAGTGAGACCTCGTCGAAACGTCGCCTAGACACCCCAACTTTTACACGGGAAGACACCCGAGGACACCAAAACCTGCATATATATATATATATATATATATATATATATAATTTACACTCAGTTGAGAGGGAAAGGTTGCTTTCCGTAAGAAAAATCAACAGCTCAGGCTGTGATTAATATGAAATAACTAATTGAACCATCCCCCTAGAGGAACCGCTAGGGCTGAAAGATAAGAGCTGCAGAAAACTTTCTGTTTGTTCTTTCTAATGACAGACTACTACTGTTTAAATTTCTTCTTATTTGCATCTTACACAGACTGTAGCAAGAATTTGCCCCTTTTCTTTGTTTGCATAGGTTTAAAGCTGCGACCTTTGGAATTACTTAACGAACATGCCAAATGCCTAAAGACCAATCCACATATTTCCTGAAGTGAAACAGTGGTTTGAATTAAGCTTGCTTTATGCAAGGGGAAGCTATCGATCCAAACAGTGAGGGGAGAGTAACCGGCATTCCGGAAAGCAGAGATCCACACTGATATAGGACTCAGTACAAAGTCAGTAAACAACGTAAGTGTCAGGTAGCAAAGGAAACAACCCCCATGGCAGATTCCCAGGAACAGATAAGGCAAGGAAAAGTCCTTACCATCTGCTTTTTATTCAATATTTACAGAGAGAGGCTTGGAACACAGCCTCTTGGAATAATGGCATTGTCCCGAGTGACTCTCTCCACCATCCTTTTCTCCCATTTCCTCATTCATCATCATCTCCTCTATGAGTGGTGCTGAGGGCCCTTTGCTCTGCTACAGGCACCCCCAAAACCGGCCCTCCAGATGTCTTGGGACTACAATTCCCATCATCCCTGACCACTGCTAGCTAGGGATGATGGAGGGCCGAGTTTAGGGATGCCTCCTCTACTACTTTCAAGGCTCACCAGGTTCTGGGAGGGGGAGTCTGGAATGCTTTCTAAAGACACTGTGTCTGCCAGCTGTTGCCTTTCTGGTGGTTCCTCTTCCTCCACCACTTCTCCCATTGTTTCCCAGATTTACCCCTCATCTGCCTCTGAGCTGTGACCTCCCTCAAACCCCTGTTGTAATTCTGAACTGTCGTCTTCTTCTCTGGAAGGGTCAGGCTGGGGAGGCACTCTCCACCATTCCTCCTCTGCCCAGTCTCTTGACAGTAAGATTCAAAAGTTGGCCCTTCTGTAATGCTTTTCAGTGGAGTTCTATGCTAGAACCATTTAGGATGCTGACTAACTGTGCAAACCAAGCCCCCATTGATCTGAGCTGGGGGTGTGAGGGTTGGATTAGGTGGAGGGAAAGCCCTGTCAGCCTCTGCCTGTGGACAGACATCAGCATCACTCTATTGGTGTGGAGCTCCATGTCCCAAATGGGCAGGTGGAATTGCCATTGGGGGGGTTCCCTTTGTGCTTAAGCCTGTGGAAAGCCCAGTACTGGGATGTTCCAGGGACTGGGAGTGGCTGAGCCTGCCCAGCATCCATTGGCTCCTAAGCTGGCCCTGTGGCCATCATGCAATGGCACCAGCCCTAATTCAGCCCCAAGCATTGTGCCAGCTCCAGGACCTTACTGCCACAGGACTTGGGACATTGCTAGGACTTCATGGATGTATGGCCAATGAAGTCACAGAGGCAAAGCTGAGCTGTTCTGGTTTTCTCCCCATCTTCCTCTTCTGCAAAGATGCTATGGACACGTCAACATTGTGGTTTTACAAACACTTAGCACCTAAGTAGACAGAAATGGTGCCAGAAAATGAGATTGACATAAATATCTTCAGGTTCTCTCTAAATACAAATGGAGTGATACAAATTGGGGGTGGGAGGGGACTGGAAAGAGTGTGGCTTTGATATTTTATGGAATACTTTAATGCTTTTGCTTACAATTCTCCTTGCCAGGGCTGTGCCCCACTAGACCTAACACAGCAGCCACCGCTGGTCTTCTTCATCAATGTAATACAATTATACTAAAGAATCTTGCCACTCGTATGTTGATATTTTCTGCAGTCAAAATGCATTTCAGTGCCGAAGGAACACATTCTGGGCAAATGAGGCATGCCTATTCACATCTACGATATCTTGATTGCAGATCAGGGGTCTGGATCTGGAATCCATGAACACCTTCATTTTTTATAATACTAAATGTGGATTTTTTTTATCTAAGCTATTACTGTTAAATATGCTGGGTCTGGGAGTAAAACTCAAATTGCTTTGCGAATCCTTGCAGACACCAGCAAAGTAATTCCAGCCACCAGCCAGTGAACCGTAAGGCAGCAAACAAAATTACATTAATTTTTCATAAATTAAAAGCTAAAACTGGTGATGACTCACTGCTTCTTAAGTTATTGATTTTTTAAATCCCCCCTCCAACCCGCCAACTTCTTTGGTTACACAACTGACTGTTCAGTTCTTCTACCAAACATCTTCTGATTCAAATCCATAGTACTATTTTTCCCTCTGTTTGCTTAAATGTTGTTGCCACATACCCAGGAGTGGGCTTGGGAGCGAAATCCTATCTACATGATGCCTCAGGTGCTGGTACAGTCCATTGCTTCTTTGATTAAACTCTGCAAAAGCATAATGAACTGGAATGCTTCATTATTTTCTTGGCAATGTCTACTACAGCTTTTATCCAGAGAAGCTTCTCTCTCTCTCTCTCTTTATTTATCAAGGCATTAGAGCCCAGACTACACATGCTAGACTGAGCAAATTGCAATCCTTAGGACATGAAGATATCTGGATGAAGAATCCAGTATTCCACCCCCCTCCCCCTTCAAGGAAGGCTCATTTGTTACAAAGCCCATACTTTGGGACAAAATTTGACTTCCTAATCCTGTGAAAAGGAGGACATATGAAATTCCCTCCCTCCCGCCCTCATTTTATAAAACCAAGGATGATTTTGTGGGATGTAATCCACTGGGAGCAGTCAAATACAACATTCCTTGTTTTGCTAGAGTGGACATGCAAGGGAATGTTTGGTCCAGCCAGGCAGAACTTCCTGTTCCTCTAGGCCTGGAACATCCTTCCTTGCATGTGACTAGTAGGTGGGCATGACCTTTCCAGACCCAGTAAAAGGCCAAGTCATGCAGCCACCTCCCCCTCTTCGATCTTCTTTTTCGTCCTGCATGCTTCCTGATACACCTGATTCTCCCATATAGGGTAAACCTGTTTGTACATGTTTGTAATTTTAAGCCTAAAGCCTGCCTTCAGGGATCACACTGTCCTCTGCCTGATCGCGTGTAAAACTACTTTTTGTTACTTATGATTAAGACTGTTATGTCTTTATTCTTTTAGGAGGGATTAAAGGGGCCTTACCCGGAATAATAGAACGTATCTCAATCTGGACAAGCCGGATTGAATTGTTTATTGTCTTAAGAGTCTCACACGAGTCTGCAACCAGTTTCTGCTGCGTGAGGAGGGGAATGTAACTCTGCTATATAAAGAAACTTGCTAGCGTGAGTTAGGAAGGGTATTAATAATCAATATATCCTCTCCTGCCACCCTCAACATTCCTACAGATTTCACAATCTGTTCATTTCTGCAGAAATGCGCTCTACAGAGGGATACCACAAGCACAGCCTGTCCTGTTTTCATTGTAGCCCATTGCTCCTAATTGCCCCTTTGTGTGTCCACTTCTCTCGGCCACTTTCCAATGTCTCTGGCCTGTACTGCCCCCAATGGCATCATAGTTGAAATATCAGTTTTCAGGCCCTGGTCTTTTGAGTGCTAGCTCTGCTCCCCGGTTCAGATTTGTGCAATATGGTTATAAGTAGTAAAAATAAATTGTGATATGACATTATCCTCTGGCAGTCCATAGCTCAGGCACTCACCCGCACATGGAACAGAAGGACTGTCATGTTAACATTTTAGTTAACTTCAGCCTCCTGTTATTTCCCCTGTTTGGTGTTGCGCAGAGAAATCTGCCTTTTTCTTTATGTTCTGTCAGGACGTGAATGTGTCTTTCTGTCAGATGATATTGAGGGCATTTTTCTCCATGCATGATATGAAGCTTTCTGCTTTGCAGGGGAATAAGCTGATTCACAGACTGCCAATATGCATAAAACAGAGATGATGGCAGATTCAGAATGATTTCTATGCCCATTCATTTATTTGAAAATGGGCCTCTGCTTTCTTCCTTTTGTGGTGATTATATTTTTTGTTGATTTCTATTAATAATAAAGTATTATCAAACAATGTAAAGTAATAACACTAAATAAGCAGGGTGCTGGTGCTGGAAATAAACAATAATTAAATTAGAATAGGTTTAATCTTGGCTTTTCTATCGTCATAGCTAAATTGTTTAAGTTTCAAAAATGTAGTAGCTGGAATCTTGACATAGGTTTTAATTTAGCTCATGTGACAATGTTGTTGCATGGCTTGATTTGCTCCATATCAGTTATGAGCCTAGCTTAACATCTTTCCAAAGTTAATATTCCTTTCTAAACATCTCTCATTTAGATCCAGGCTAGATTGAATCCTCACCATCGCCAGAGGCTGAAGCAAGCAACCAAACACATTTTCGTCCTTGCCATTGCCGCTGCTCAACTGTCTAGGCAGCCAAACAACAGGGCTGCCATGTCAGTGAGCAGGAGAACCTATTTGTCTTCTATCTTGTAAAGATGCATATGTTGGTGGAGGTACCAATGATTATGATGCTGGTGCTGATGAAAATCAGGCTGGTGTACACCTGGTTGGCAATGAAGATGACGACAAAAAGGAGGAACAGCAGCTGTCAATGGCAATAGGGACGTTGGAGAGGTGAGACCATCTGGGGGCATCTTTTTCAAGCACGCTGTCCTACATCTGATGCAACTGACACTTCCTTTTAAGGAACTAGTATTTCATCAAGGCTAGTGACTCCTCACTGCTCGTCCAGTTGGGAAAACGTAGGATAGACCATTAGAGTGGCAATTTGACTTTTCTATTTGTAGGCTATTTATATGTGTGAATCTTTACCATATATTATCCATACATTTTGACTTAGTATTGTGCATCCTTACAATACTGCACCCATAAATAAATAAATACATGAATACATACATGCGTATGTATGTACCTATGGTAATCACTCATTCAAGTTGATGTTCCCTCAGTTTATTCTCTCCTGTATTTTGCTCACAGAAGCAACTGAAAGTAGACTATTTAAGCAATAAAAAATTTATTGCCTAACAGTGAGATAATATCTGCTGGAGAAGTATATGATAAATTCCTGCAATGCTGACACACGTTAGCAGTTACATAGTAAATCATGGTTGGTGTCTTCCATCTCTGGATGTTTATAGCCAGACAATTGAGAAATGCAGAAAACTAAACACCCCACATTTCCCATAATTTTTTGACTCACCCTGCTTGTTCCCTTTACAGTTCTCATTGCAGGGGGCATGAAGGCAGGTCTCTCCCCCCCCATTTTTACAGATACACACAAACAATATCGGGAATCAAGCCTCTCTGTGCAACAAAGGTGGTCAGTATGTAACCTTTTAATTATATACATCAGGAAGGTTTGTCTACCCCCCAAATATTTTGAGTTAAGTAGAATAAAAATTATATTTATGCTGCAATTCTATGCCCACATACATTCTATGCCTCATTGAATCCAATGGGACTTACTTCTGGACTGGATTTTATAACCTTTAAAAAAAATATTTCAGAAAATGTGTACACTGTTTGATTGTGGTAGAAACCTCAAAGTGGCTTGTTTAAAAAGCTAAAACAAAATTATCACACACACAAAAATTACAACCATAAATTGAAACATACAGAAAGCTGAAACCACAGTAGAATAGACTAAAACAAATTAAACTAAAAAAAACAACAACATTCTAAACATCTGGGTGGACTTGTCTAAATAAGAATATATTCAGCAGGTGCCAAAAGAATATTGTGGTGGCACCTGCCCAATATCAAAAGGCAGGGAGTTCAGAAGTATCAGTGCTGCTACACTAAATGATCAAGTTTTTCCATAGCACCTGTAGAAGTGCCAATTCTGTTGACCAAATTGGTCAAATGGGCACCTCTGGGGTAAGATGATCTCATAGATAAACTGGTCCCAAGTTGTTAAGGGCTTTCTATACTAATATAATCAAACCTCAGCTCCCAAACGCCGAAAACCCAGAAGTAAGTGTTCTGGTTTTCAAACATTTTCCAGAAGCTGAACGTCCAACATGGCTTCCGCTTGAATGCAGGAGGCTCTTGCAGCCAATCGGAAGCCACGCCTCGGTTGTTGAACATTTCAGAAGCTGAACGGGCTTCCGGAATGGATTATGTTTGACAAATGAGGTTTGCCTATACTAACCCCTCAAACTTAGTCCAGTAGCAAATCAGCAACCAGTGCAGCAACCAGTGAGCACAGGTGTTATATGCTGACAAGGCCTCACCCCTGTCAGCTACACTGCAGCTTCTGGATTGAGTGCAAGGGAAGCCCCACACAGAGCATTGTTGCTATGTATTTGTTAGATTTATAGCTTTTATGTGTCCCATGAGCTCAAAGCAAGTTACAGACATTTTTCCAGCCACAAGCTACAATCTTCAAGGGGCTCCCAATATGAGGGCAGAAGTAGACATGACAAATATGGTCAGGAAGGCAACCACACATTCGCTTTACTCTGCCCATAATGTTCATGGCTATCCTGGCAGGATTTGCTTGGGTGCAGTTTTGCAAACTTGACAGGATTTCAATCAGTTTGGCAACATTGCCTGTGAATATTAAATGATGGCATATAATGTTTTGTCTACATCCCGGTGTGTTAAATTACTTGGCTGTATTGCGGAACTGGTGCTTGTGTGACCAATAATGTTCCCTTGTAAACGAGGCAAAAATGTTTGCATTTATCATCGCCCACACACATTTTTAGCAGCAATATTGGAGAGCAACTTCTGTTTTGGTTTTATGTGACTACACTGAGCCATACTGAAATCTCTCCGTGTTGTGAACTCACACGCATCATGAATTTTGGACCCCACATTATCCACTACTTGTTGCCAGAACTCTTGTTATCCCTTGTACAGATATGTTCCCTTCTGGCTTGACATGGAAAGCATGTTCTGTCAATTTAGATTCTTTTTTCCTGCAGGAGCCTGATCAGGTTAATTCTTGAAACCTCCCCATCAAAGCTCAACTTTCAACAACTTTTGGCATGTCGTTTTCTATTTTTGAAACCTACAGGCGCTTTGGCACCTATCTTTCCCCTTACTGGGGGAAGAGCTGGATTTAGGCCAGGACTACATGCAAGGGTACAGAAAGTTTAACAATTGCTGGCGGCATGAATACTTTCACCAGCTCCTTTTGATTTAGAGAGGGGGGAAATCCAGAAAATCACAGCAGGGTCACACTGATTAAAAACCCTCCCTGTTTCATACACAGCCTTTTGATTTACAGGTTTCTCGTGGACCTAGGAAATGTTATTTTTCTCATTTCTGTTCAATCCTGATGTATCTGCACAATTTGCAGCCAGTTGGCATTCTTTTATGTAGCTGGGGCGGAGGGGAGTTCAAATGAAAATAATTCCCTAACAGAGAGCCCAGTCCATATGTTACAACATTGTTCTATTTAGCAAACAACCCCTCCTTTCATATCCTTGATTTTGTCTTAGTTCCTGGCCTATTATTCTATTTTGATCTGTGCATGGCAACATTTGGAAGTAAACCACAGAGCCTAGGGCTTGCTGATCAGAAGGTTGGCGGTTCAAATCCCTGCAGCGAGGTGAGCTCCCCTTGTTTGGTCCCTGCTCCTGCCCACCTAAGCAGTTCGAAAGCACATCAAGTGCAAAGAGAAAAATAGGTACCACTCTGGCAGCAAGGTAAATGGTGTTTCCGTGCACTGCTCTGGTTCACCAAAAGCGGCTTAGTCATGCTGGCCACATGACCCGGAGAACTTGATTGGGCAGCTGACCCCTGCAGAAAGCTGGCTTGAAGTCATCACTCATCAGCTGATCTCTGCAGATAGAAACACTACCTTATGAGAGCCAGTGTGGTGTAGTGCTTAAGAGCAGTGGACTCGTAATCTGGTGAACCAGGTTCGATTCCCCGCTTCTCCACATGTGGCTGCTGGGTGACCTTGGGCCAGTCACACTTCTCTGAAGTCTCTCAGCCTTACTCACCTCACAGAGTGTTTGTTGTGGGGGAGGAAGGGAAAAGAGAATGTTAGCCGCTTTGAGACTCTTTAAGGGGAGTGAAAAGCGGGAAATCAAGTCCAAACTCTTCTTCTTCTTCTACCATAGCAGGAAAGCCGGTTTTGGCATGAACATAGCAGAAAACCTGTATGCAATGTTGTCCAGTGGAGTAACTGGAAAGCCTTGCTATAGGCAAGATCCCATTAGGTGAAGAGTCCTAAATCTCATGCTGCATGCCAGGCTCACAAGAAGTCTCTTGAGATACAAGACCTCTGAGTATTCTGGGGCTCATTGGGACCCGAGAAGGAAGGTTTAGAGAAGTTCACACAGAGTTAACTTGGGACTTCATGTCTTCCATGACAACCAGGGGGCCATCTTAGTTTGTCATTGGTTCAACATGTAAGCACACACTTAATCAAGTCTTTGGCTCAGGTTTGCAGTCTGGATGTTAGAGGAGCTGGATTTATTGTTATGGTGAAATTTGGTCTGGTGAATTGTGTTTTTAATTTCTTTTATGCAAAGATTTTCATTATTATTAACTGGTATACCTTTTTATCAACCAATGAATAGGTGCTCCAGTTCTCTCCTCCTCACTGCAACTACCTCTCTCCTCCCGTCTTCACCCTGAGGGTTTCACCTGAGGATTGAGGGGCTTTTGGGAATGGCATAATTATGGAAAACTGGAGCAGGAAGGGTAGGAAATCAGTGGATATTTGGTTGTGAATGGGTGTTCTGCTCTGCAGGACCTCTTTTCAATTCATAGCACATCTTCTCCAATATGTATTAAGGCATCATATTAGATCAATTTTATTTGATTGTGTATGCTTTGAGGTACTAATCATTGTTTTTTAAAACTATTCTGAGATATCTTAATCTCACAGAGAAGGCTTTTTTTTGTTATTAATACAATGAGCCATATGCAGAGCAATGTTAGCATACCAGGAAGCCATCACTATAGAATTTATTTTTTTAAAAAAACCCTTTGGAGTGGGATGGGTTGCATGAAAGAAAAAATGTATGAGGGACTCACTCTGCTGTTTCCTATAAATCTGAACTCGCCACCCATAAAAAATGTTTTAGTAATGCTCATTTGCATACCAATTTTGCTATTCTCCAGGGACATTAATTATCATCTGATTTGCAATTAGGCAAGAGAGTACTGAGTTGCAGTGTGGAATACCAGTACAGCTAAGACCTAGTGATGCAACCTGCTTGGCTAGAAAACCTTTGGTATGCTCAGAGAGTGATGGGAAGTGCTAGTTACGAGATTATGGAAATGAAAACTAGGAAATAGTTTGTGACTCGCCATATGGAAGCTAATGAAGCGGAATCCATGTGGTTTTGGAATGCATTCAATAATCCATTTCCAAATGGCAAATATACACAGTGCTTACTGTTTGGGGAAATGCGTGTGTTGTACAATAATGTCATGGCCTTTGTTTTCATATGCTTCTGATTTCTTTCCCTCTCCTGAATTGGCATGCTCACGCCAGAAATCATAGTTCTCTTCGGCAACCACCTTAAATAGCATTGGTGTGCTATACCACCTGGCAAAAGCTTTGTTTAGAAAACCCACCTATGCTGCATGGAAAAGTTTGCAGTGAGATTAATTAGGATCAATTTTAGTTGGGAGGGTTTGCTTCTTTCCATAAATGTTCTTGTATATGTTGATTTAGCAATAATGGCTGAAAGATGAAAGGTATTTCATAGCAATTAATGACCAGCTGGAGGTAGCTTCTCATTCCAGATGGATGCTCATTATCAGAAAATGCCCTCTGTATGCTGGCATTTTGCTATAGTAAGCCATGTGGTCCACTTTGCTGGGGCAGACTCGCTTTTCCAACAAAACTCCAGTTTTCTTCTTAGGATTTAATAAGTAGTTTACTCTCTGGGGCCACATACTCATGTAAGGAACAATATAATCTATTCTGGTGTCTTGTCCAAAGTGGCTAGCTTTTTCAATTCAATCTCAACATCTCATGATATCTTATATTTGCTTAAAAAGAGTTGAGAATCCCTGTTTCTCCAATATAATTTTTCTAAGTTCATAGAGTGAATGTTTTGTTAACTAAACGGCAGAGTAGTGATCTTCAAACAAAAGTGTCTTCCCTCACTAAGTCTTTATCTGAAGTAGAGAGAGCCAATGTAGCTCTAGCTGTGCAGGACTACAACTTACTTCATCCCTGATCATTGACCACACCGGCTGGGGCTGATGGGAGCTAGAGTTCAAGAGCATCTGGTGAGCATCTCTGGGATCATAGACTTTTGCTCTAGCAAAGGCAGCCTACACATGAAAACCGGCTTCCACATATGCTTACCATTCAGGATTGTGTCCATGCATGAAAATTGTGTCCATGCATGAAAAGTCTGCTGGTAGAAATCTCACATGCAGTCCTATGTGGGGATGTGTCTCTGTGTGTTCATCTTTGCTATGAGCCCTGGAAGACCTGCTCCCTGCTCTGCCCTTTTCCCACCTGGCCCAAGGGGACAGGTCCCTGACTCCAGCTACAAAAGCTGATGTTGCTGAACAAAGTATACCGGGAAATTGTTTTGAAGGTTTTGTTTGGGACGGTTGTTGCTGTTATTGTTTTTATTTTTTTTGTACTTTTTTAGATCTTATGTTTTATGAAGAAATTGTTCCATACGGTTGTGTACTTTTTGATTTTTTATTGTTTATCACTACTTTTGCTATGCTTGTAATTATGTATTTTTTCATGTTGCAAGCTGCTGTGAGCAAGATTTTAACGATAGAAAGGTGGCATACAAATTAAAATGATGTGTGTGTATGTATGTGTGTATATATATATATATGTGTGTGTGTGTGTGTGTGTGTGTGTAAATGTTCCAGTATCATGGGTGTGACACCCTACACATTGTCAATGCTGTTTTAAAAATATGACAATGCTGAACACTGCTTAATCCAGGGACTGCTTTGCCTCAATTCTCCAACAATTGAGAAATGCTATTAAAAACTGAGAATGCCAAATCTCTTAATAGGGAAGATGCTTACATACAGTAGTCAGCATTAGAGTTTCACAGCTGCATGCAAAGTTCACTGGATAAGAGTTTTTCCTATACCCAAGCATTGTATAAGCCTGGTGTATACCTAATGATTTGCTAGCTTTTTAAAAAAAACTCATATGCTATCATTTTCTCCACAGTTTCTCCCAGATCTACCATGGAGAGCACCCTCTCTTTAAGCCTGATCAGACTACATGAACAAAGCATGTCCTGAATAAATGAAACAGAATTTATTAAGGAGTGCTTACAGGAAGACGAATTGCAGAAAATAAAATCAGTCGTTCTGGCATTCCTTAAGCCATATAGACACTGATCCAGTTAGTATATGCTGCCCCTCCTTAAAAAAACTTAATAAAATTACTTTTTATTACCATATGCTCACCAAATACATATTTTGCTTTGCATAGAGGCCTCAGTGTCACCATAGATTGGCAAAGAGTCATAATAAACACATCAAAAAGCATTTATTTCATCTTATTGCAGCACGACTTGGATGGGAGCCAGCATGCAGTCCAGTATCCTCTTGCTTCAAAGTCAGTCCATTGACTATGCACGTATAGAATTGCACTCCCTGAGAATGTAGCTGCATTCTTTCTAAAGCATAGAAATAATCTGTTCTTTCTAAAGCATACCTATTTTGAGCAAATCTCTATGCGATAGTAAAAAACCAACAAATCACCAGCCTCAAAGACATACTAAATGATTGTCACTATGCAAATACAAGGTAATGTTGTCTTATCCATGAGAAGTTGATTAAGATTTAAGGATGGGGAACCTCAAACCTAGAGGCTTAATTAGGTCTAGTATCAGTTGGCATCAAAAGCTCCCATTGGCACCAATACAAAGTTTCCTGCCAATGCAAACAGCAGCCAAGGGGGAGATGCAAAGGGGAGATTGGGACTGTGATGTGGTGTGAAGGGTTAAAGTTGCCGCCTCTCACTCTGGTCACTTCCTCCTCCCCACCTCAGCTGCTATTTATTTAAAAAGCAGAAGTGCTAAGTGCACGACTAACACCATGTCTTGTGTGCCTTTAAAATATTTCTGTGCAGCCACACTCATGATATATGCTAAAAACACACACATACTTAAAAGCGCATCAATTAGAACTGAAAAGTTTGAAGGTGGGGGTGTGCTGCTGTGGGACTTGTCCAATTTCACCTAGTTTCTGAGCAGTGGTGTGCGGTGAAATTTTCCGTAGGGGAACATTTAGGGCCTGAGGCGCCACCTTACAAGAGAAATCGGCAAGGGGGTTGATGTTGTGTGCATGATGTCCCAACATTGCATGCATGAGCATTGCACGTCCCTCCCTAAGCTGGGCAGAAGCTTCCTGGGCTTTGGGAAGAAGGCACCAAGCATTAATACTTTAATACTTAATTTACTGGGAACATGTAAGGGACTAGCCTAGCTCCCCTAGTCCACAGACCGCGCACCACTGTTGCTGAGTCCCATATATAGGCTGTACAAAGCAAGGCCCCCTTTCTACTTTGTGGATAGGTGAGCGAACTGAGGAGAGATGTGTTCAATTGAATCATAGAATAGTAGAGTTGGAAGGGACACCAAGGGTCATCTAGTCCAACCCCCTGCAATCCTGTGGGTGGGCTTGGACCACCAATTTTCTAATTAATAGCCAGATGCAGCGACCCATTGTGCCACAGAAATCTTCCAGGTGTCCAGCAGCTATCAGATGCACTGAAGAAGTGCGCTTGAGATCTGTTTGGATGAGTGGTGAATCATTGCTCTTGATGGGTTGCTGATGGTTCTAACTGTAAGGAACAGCAACCCGTACAACCACAGAGCTGAACTTCAAAGCAATAAGAGCATATAATAAGAAGGTTAATTAACACAGAGCAAGGTGAAAAAAATCCTCATTAAAAGAATGTAATTAACCCATGTTCACAGCTCAGCTGCATGATTGTATTTTGTTGTTTATCTCAGACTGAAATGCCCCTCCAATGCCTTCTTAAATCATTATAAAAGCAATTCCCAAGAGGTTCTCATTAGTGCCTACAGAAATATCAAATTCAGTTAGATATTTAGCACATCACTTCAAAACATTGAAAACCACTTGCCAATTTCTCCTTTCACAGTGCAGCACTAGTGTCGAAGATAATGTTAACAATGGATATAAACCGTTTGAGCATCAGCGGACAGTTATTAATAGTTACGGAACTCAGACATCATGGACTGTAGAAATATTCAGCTTGTTGGTTGCCTGATATTTTGATCTGGTAGATAGGCTTCCATACCTAAAATGAATTCATTCCCCAAGGCTGCAATCCTCCAAACCATGAAGTTCCATTGGCTTAAGTTATTGAGTAGGCATATTCCATACGTGTGACTTCTGCATCAAATATTGGCTTGTATGTGAATGAGCCATCTCAGATCTAGAACAAAATTTAAAGCAGAAAACACATGGTGAAATGGACAGTTGCTAAGAAAACGCTCCCTTGAAGAGGATAAGTAGTTTAGAAATATCTAAAGGGAATATAGCTCTCCATGGGAATAAAGAAAGGGACCCTATCCTGTGGACTTCTAGATGTTCTCTGGTGGCAGGGGCTAATGGGAGATGCAGTGTGAAAATGTCTGGAGGCCCACAGGCTAGTCCCCTCTGGTATAAAACATGGGAAGAAAGCAAAGCATAAGAACAACTTTGGCTTTTTGAAGTATGGGGTTAGAGGAATATATGCAAACTGAAACAGGAAAACAAATAAACCACATTAGCCGGGGGGGGGGGGGACCATCTGTGCCCTTGCCCTACGCAGAATTCCCTAGGAACAAATGCTACATCATCACACAGTGGCATCCAATCCCAAAATGCAAAGTGAACTGTGCTGGTCTAATGATGCCATCCAAACCACCACCTGAAGGTAGTGGTTTCTTTTGTTGTTGTTTGAAAAAAAGAGACCACCCCCCAGCCACATTCAAATGTTACAGTATTTGATTTCTCCCACAACACTGATATTCCCCTCCTGCCAGTTTTTCAGGAGACATATAGTAGTTTCAAGTAGTGTGTGTGTGAGAGAGAGATTATTCAACCCAGTCTCAATCCAATTCCATCTTAAAACTAGCTGTTACCGTTTTGTGACTTCTTGAAATTGTCACTGTATAAATTTATGTGGTTGGTACTTTGGTAGTCTTATAAAACCCACCGTAATTTTTTATTCTTTCTATTTTACATGCATTGTTTTCCTTCACTGCTATTAGTCTCTATTATTATTTTGCATAATGGCAAAGGTTTATGAGCCAGAATTAATGGTCTGAAAGGCTTTTGGCTTTACTTGCTCCCTGCACCTGCGTCTAGTAAACATTCAGACTCTTCCCAATATAAACTGTTAAATATATTGTTCTAGAAATTGCTCCTAACCAGAAAAGCCCCTACCAGAGACCAGGGCCTTATTTGTAATATACATTTAAAGCAGAAGCAAAATATACATTTAAAGCAGAAGCAAAACTTTATAAATAGTAATGGCTTCTCCAAAATAAATGCTCCAGACTTTGGAACAACAAAAATTCTCCCCGCTGGCACCCAATGTTCTATTTCTCCTTTGTTCCAGTCTTGCCTTCTATGCTTGATGAATAGACAATGAAGCATGTTATTAAAGATCTGTTTATTTATTTCTATTTTGGACAGAACAGGATGCCCTGACCAGGAAAGTGCCATAATGTTCAATCCTTCCTATCCAGAAATGAGGTCTAATTTTCCAGCAACTACGGGTCTATTTAAATACAATCAACTGTTTATGGATTACCTTATAAGAGCTTGTTTACAGTAACATCACAATCTGATCACGGTTAAGGTGAATCTAAATATTACAGCACAGATTGAGAAAGCAAGAATATAACCAAGCTCAGGAAGGTACCACACAACTCCCACAACTGGAAAGGTGTTGATGGCTTCCACCTGGAAGAATTTGCGAGTGCTTCACAGTAAGGCTAATTGAGGATGAGTCCAGTGAAGGATGGCCCATTAAGATGAATGGGGCTCTGCCCATTGACCTAACTCTGGCCTAAACCAGTCCCCACCTGTCTGGCTTGTTATTTACATCAGTCAAGGTTGGCCTGATCCTGCAGGCTCCTTTTATGTTCTCATTTCTTTCACTGTAACCTCCACTATGGAAATAAACATGTTTAGAATTCTGAGTTACCTCAAAGATTTGGACTAATCTGCTTCCCTTCTCTACAATTCTGCACAATAATTTAAATGCAACATTGTTGAGGTAACTCTGCATGTTTGCGCTTTTAAATAAACAAATATGCTCAGCTGTCATATGCCAGCCAATGCATTATTTAATTGGGCTGATTTGAGAATGTCACTCCTTATATACCGTTGGGTGGCTGCCAACCATTCCAGGCATAGTGATGAATCTAGGAGCACCCTAGGCAGATATTTGCTTGCGTTCAAAGCCATGTTGAAAGGAATACAGAAAACTTCACATGAAAATAATGATGCTTAAAACCCTTTTCATACACAGGCCATGTCGGAAGCAGGAAGCTATTAAGCATTGAAAGCAATTGGGGAATCAGTAGGTAAAGGGCACAGACAACTTTGGTTTTTAGTCTGTCTATCTCAGGAAGGGTGAGAAACTGATAACCCCACACTAAAGGACCTGCCCTCACTAACAAGGAATGTGTACTCCACACCTTTCTTCAGATACACCTTTCATGTTCGGAGGCAATAGTTGTTCAAACACTGCGACTGTAATTCAGGAGTGGGGAATGTGTGGCCCTTAGTATGTTGTTGGACTCCAACTCCCAGCAGCCCCAGTTAGTAATCCTGTGGCCAGGGACTATGGGAGCCGGAGTGCAGTAACATCTGAACAGCCACAGGTTCCCTACTCCTGCTGTAAACCTCACACAATGGGACTTACTTTTAAGAAGACTTGTATAGGATTGCACTGTGACCCTTCCATGTCCTAAACTCTGCTTCTGACCTGTATCGGTTTTATGAAGACAATATGAAGCTGAGACTCCAATACTTTGGCCACCTCATGAGAAGAGAAGACTCCCTGGAAAAGACCCTGATGTTGGGAAAGATGGAGGGCACAAGGAGAAGGGAATGACAGAGGACGAGATGGTTGGACAGTGTTCTCGAAGCTACAAACACGAGTCTGACCAAACTGCGGGAGGCAGTGGAAGACAGAAGTGCCTGGCGTGCTCTGGTCCATGGGGTCACGAAGAGTCGGACACAACTAAACAACTAAACAACAACATGAAGACATACATCAATTGTAAATAAGAGGTGTGGCCAGTACCCTAATTTGAACAATTACCAGCAGGTCTATTTAACTTGTCTTTTGAAATTTCTTTAGACAACCTTGTTTTTTTAATCCACAGGAAAGGCTATCTGAAAATAGATACAGTGGTACCTTGGGTTAAGAACTTAATTCATTCTGGAGGTCTGTTCTGAACCTGAAACTGTTCTTAACCTGAGTTACCACTTTAGCTAATGGGGCCTCCCGCTGCTGCCGTGCCGCCGGAGCACGATTTCTGTTCTCATCCTGAAGCAAAGTTCTTAAACCGAGGTACTATTTCTGGGTTAGCGGAGTCTGTAACCTGAAGCGTCTGTAACCTGAAGCGTCTGTAATCTGAGGTCCCACTGTACACCGAGCCCAGGTAAACTACAAAAGTGGTGGTGGTGGTGGTGGGGTAGAACCTATCTATCTATGGGCTATTGTAAGAGATAAACATTTGCCTATCAAGTGGTGTGCATTCTTCCAAACGACCTCAATTTGCAGGCCTGCTGAAATATACTCAGAGTCGAGAGTGGATTTCATGCTCTTTATTCAGTTCATAGTGGTGAGGAGGGAATGAAAGTCCCCTCAAGGTATCTGCTTTATATACATTATTTACACAATGGGCTGCACGTGATTGGCTAATTCCGGAATTCTCTTGTAGGCCAATCAGGTTGCGATTCACTTCTATCTGGAGCTGGATTGGGTGGTTCCTGCCAACCAATCATACTGCTGCATTGTTCTAGGACCAATCAGACTGCTGCATTCTGAATCCTATTGTTCTGGGACCAATCAGACTGCTGCAGTTTGGATCCTATTCAACTCAGTACATAACACCTGCATTTGTGGAAACTATGGTAGGAGAGTCCTGTGTAGACCACAGATCCCTAGCAAGTTAAGCATAGTGCAGGAGGGCAAAAAGTGCTGCAATTTATCTAATCTGAAGCCAATTTCTGCATGCAGTTCTGCCCCTAAAGCTAACCATCTGTGGCTTCTTATTATACAGCTGGTTGCCTTAAATAATATTGATTCTTCCCTTGGACCTCTGCTGCATTGTTTCACTTTCTGACTTGCTTAAACTAATCCTGCTTATTCA
This sequence comes from Podarcis melisellensis, assembly GCF_964234715.1. Taxonomy (NCBI): domain Eukaryota; kingdom Metazoa; phylum Chordata; class Lepidosauria; order Squamata; family Lacertidae; genus Podarcis; species Podarcis melisellensis. The sequence continues at coordinate 53,057,748 of NC_138529.1, forward strand.
GACTTCTCTTGGCAGCTATTAAGCTTTATTTCCCTTCTTCTCTCCAGTTGGATTTCTTCTTGGCACCTCATTTGAGTTTTTCCCCATTTGAGGTTCAGCCGTGTGATCCGACTGCAGTGGTAACTTTTAACTGGAAAAGAGGTAGTTCCCCCTACTCCTCTCTCCAAAGGTATTCCCTGCTTGATTTGCCGAGACCTTTTAATTGCAGACATTGCCTTTGCTCCAGTCATCTGCTTTCCTGGAACATGACAATGGCTCTGTGTCCCTACATGCCTTTCATTCTGTAGACTTATCTATGCATCCCCCTTGCCTTATTGTAACAAAGCACTGAGGTTGTCATGGATATGCCTGCCTGCTCTGCAGGTATCAAAGTGTGATGGAAAAGAATAGAATGGATAATATTATTAAATCCAATCAAGTCTCATTATTTGTCCTCTGTGATGAAGACTTTGTTAGAACAAAAAAGGCTGATAAGTTTAGGTATGCTCCTGATTTTCATTTAAGGAAAATAAGCATGGCGGCATCGTAACTGCAAAGAATTATTTAATGCACTTATTTATTTAGGTACAGTAAAATACTAATCATGTCTACTTCTTGTACTTTTGACATCAGCACCTAGTAATTCTGTCACCCCTCTTTCTGCCCCACAATATTTCTGCACAAGGCCAGCACTTTAAAATGTGATTCTGGTGCTTAGCAGTTTGATATATTTTTCAAGTCCCATCTTCTATTATTTCACCCGAAATTAGTCCCTCCTGCTCTACTGCTTGGTGTCATCTGCTCACTCTATCATAACCTAAATTATGAGCTGTATAGCGGTTTGATCTTTCAGCTTGAATTGAGTGTGGTGGATGGCCTAATGGTACTGTAATCAAAATTGGGGGGAGGGGGGATTGAGTATAAATTTTGAGACGGTTGAAATACCAGAAGGCTACCTGCAGGCCAAGAAGAAATATATGTTATAAAAAAGCAAAACACCAGACTGAGAATTGTTAGAGTTAATAAACTACTAGAAGAATACTCAAGGTTGCTACCAGATCTGCTTGCACACTTAATTTTGGAGAATTAGCAGTGCTACTCTTGGAATCATTGCAAGAGATTACAGTGAACTGCTGGTGTGTGTGTGTGTACATAAAATGTGTATATTAAGTGTGAAAATGCAAGCCTTGCAGTAGACCCAATTATCTAGCTTGCTTTGGGGAATTAATAGTGACCCAGACATAGCCAATGTACGTGTGTTTGCTTTCAGGAATTAGCAATAATCAAACTTTTGTTGTAAATATAATAGTTATTAACAAAAATGGGTTAAAAAGGAATATCATAGTTTGAAGCAGCAAGGAAGTGTTGTAAAACAGTAAAATGCATTTTGTGTGCTGTGGTTACACTTCATGCCGGCTACCCACCCCACATAATCTGGACCATATACTTAGGTACTATTGCAGAGGCAGTGGACATTATAGTGCCAAATGGTATATGATTTGCCCTAAAAACAACAACAGATCTGCACCAGATGCTATTCAATGAAAATATTTAAAGAAACGTGTTTTCTACACACACTATTTCCAGCAGTAGGTTGAAGAGTAGGCAGTGCCACTGCACCTCTTTGGAAAGGTTGCAATGTTGGTCCTGAGCTCTGAATGCAAACATTCTTCCAGTTGACCTAAAAGGCAGGTGATTGCTGAAGGTGTGCAGATGCATGCTGCATCAACACTGGTGGGAATGGACCCAGAAGGGGCTCTTTGTTTCCACTCCACCCCCAGTAGGCCTCTTCAGTTCTTGTTGGAGCTACCCACCGGCCCTCAGTCTATCTCAGAACAGGACTAGATGCTTTCTTATGAGCTGAACAGGAATTTCTGGCCTGTCCACAAATTGGCTTGGTGGGCAGGTTTTCCCTTACACTGAGAAACAGACCACAGTCAGTGTGGGTAGGTCACTTAAGTAGCCCATCTGTAGCCTATCTGTAATTAAGTAGCCTATCTGTAATTAAGTAGCCCAGTTAGTCACATTTAGCAGTGAGGTGCAGGAAAACTGTAGGTGAGGACATCTAGGTGAGGCCCCCAAAGCACCTTTGAAAGTGATGGATGTCTCCAGAGGCCCACTGCTATAGGACCTGGGAGTAGGATACAGATGACCTTTGCAACTATCCTGGCTCACCCAAACAGAACATGGGGCTTCAATGGGACCGTGTGATTTGGGAAGACCCTCCTCCTCATTTAAGGAGGTCTGGCCTGAATAAAAAGGCACTTATTTCCTTTTCACAAGGACAGGGCTGGGCTCACCTTCACAGCAAGGAGGCTTAGTTGCTTGAACTCCATTCAGTCAGACTGAGCATAGAATGAGTCACTTGGCATAAGACGTCTCTTCGAGTTCTAACTCTACAGCAAGAAAAACATAAGATCCTCAAATAGACTTGTGAGGCTTGCTCATGTTAACTGGTACAGTACTAAAAGGCAGCTTGAAAGGAAGGTGGCACATCCTCCCAGGTTTGGGTCTTCAGACTGCCCAAGTCACAACCACTGAGTTCTTTCTTTATGAAAAGACGTGCCGAGAAGTGCTCTGACAGAAACTCTTGGTAGTTCAGATAGAGCTGGGGCGCCTTTCTTCAAAGTGTTACATTGTGTAGGAATACAATGCACAGTTTGTCATGTTTCTGCAAGCAGATTATATCCTGGTTTGTAATGTGAGACTCAACCGTCGCATGTATTCTGTATAGATGTTGCTTGAAGGAAACAATATATTTAAGGAGCAATGATTAACAAATAAGAAGCAAGGAGCCTGGGGAATACCTTCTCTTGATCAGCATTTTTATATATTAACCTGAGGGCAGGATGGAAAGTTTTTGGTTTCTTCATATCAATAACTTCAGCAGAAACAGAATAGAATAAGTATCTCTTTAGCATCCAGTGCTGAAGTAAACCTTAATTACACAGACAATTGTATCCTGTACACAGACAGATACTCTAGCTTCAGGTAAGCCTTATTTTACAAGCAGAAGCAGACACTTCTGGCCACCAAATGTGGTCACTCTGGCCTTATTTAGGACAATATGAGCATGTGGCAAAGGGATATAACCCTAGAACCACACAGTCCAGAGAAGCAACTGTTCCATTTGCTTATGCTATGCCTTACATGCCGATATTTTAGGAAATCGAACCACGTCAAGATGAGAGTGCAAATCTAAACCAACATTTTTTTATCCATAATTTCTAGTGTGTTCTATTACAAACCTTGCATCCGGGGCTATTCTTATAAGGGATACCACTTTAGAATGGTTACTTATAAGGATGGTATTTCAGAAACTATCAATTATTTTTATTGGCTCTTTCATTTTTTTCACTGATATTCTTTCCTCATAAGAATATATGCAGCTTATTTGAATCTTTAAAGCTCTGGCATCTCTTCTGTGTCTGCACTGTCCCATACCAGGAGTGGATGTATTGTTATTATTATAGAAGAGAGCAATACCAAATAAGCAATAGTGCCTTCCACTGCAAGAAAACATCTCTCCTTGATTGATATTGTATTTCTCATAGCAATATAACCCAGATCCTTTTCCCTCTTTCCTTTTGCTGCAGCTGCACTTTGGAGTGAAGGCTTTATGAATTCTTTTACACTAAGTCCCAAATCTCCTTCCTCATAAGTGTACATCTCTGACTGTCAGCTTCCCCCTCCTGCATTTCACAACTCTGTTCTGCACGTTGTTTCCTATCATCCAATCTTCTTCCCCTCCCTAAATGATGTGATTATGATACTCCGATATTGATTAGGGTGGAACCCCCTGGATTTGCCACCTTGCTTTTAACACATTCCTTTCCCATTCATCTGGCTCTGAATCTGAATCAAATGCTCACTCATTTTTATGCAACAGTGGCTTGCAGGGAGAGATTGGGCTTCAGCTTCTGAGTTTAATTTATCATATTAAACTTGGAAAAGATGTCTGTTTTCTTTCTGGAGGGTTGAAAAGCATTCCCCAACTGGATTTCTCATTTTCCTCTCCCTTTTGCTCATATATTTTCCCTGATGTGAGTTGTTTTGTAGCTTCTTTCTACTTTCTTCTGGTGCTAGTTTATTTGTTGTTGTTTTTTAAAAAAACATCTTGCCCTTCCTCTCAGGCAGCATTATATTACAACTCTACAATACAATATTAAAATTACAACTAAAACCACAGACCAGAAATCTTCACCCACACCCTAGAATAATGAAGCAAGTTGCTCCTAACTTAAACATAATAGAGATCTGCAACATAACTTCTGATGAATGGAGCATTGTAACTGTCCATGCATGTATCAGTCCAGACCCAAACCTGTCTGGGTCAAGCAAATAGAAAATAATTGTCACATACATGTTTTATGTCTATTAAAAACAACACCCACAATGAATAACAAAAAATCATGGATTTCATTTCTGGATAATAGAGATCCATGTGAATACCAAAGGAGAATATAAATAATCAGAGGTATAAGTGCTACCGCTGATCACCCTGGCTTCTATTGCTCTGTCAGGAGACACACATGAAATTTTCTTTTCTGAGCAGTTATCTATCTCCTGCTGTGTTGTCTCAGTGGGAGACAAATGGAGGTCTATTCTATCACTCTGAGAAATTCTGGTAAGGGATGCCAGAAACTGATCACCCTATGCACCAGGGAGCTCAGATGAGAACCAGAGAGAGAAGAGGCAGCTAGAACTTCCTGTGAAGAAGATGTATGTAAAATCTGTAAGTGCCAGCACAACTATTTATACATGTACAAGCTGGAAGGGTATCAGGAAGGGACTGATGTGCGGTGCTTCCTAGGTTCTAGAATGACTGGTTCTATGAGCAGCAGTATTTGCACTGTCTGAGATGAGCTTGTTGACAGTTTGTGCTCACTCCTGAGAGCCGCACAATTTCCCTGTTTTATTCCACCCCCACTGTTTTGCACTACATTATGTTTGACGGGCTCCATAGGAGGATGTCCACTTGCCTGTTTCCTCAAGCTGGGAGTTAGCATCACTACTACTGGGCTGGCATGTAGTTGTCATCAAAAATCCAATAGGACTCCGACCGTTCACAGTGTAATCCTGTTTGATTGTAATAATGAGTGTTTAATAGGCAGTTTCTTTGCCTGTGAGACTTCCTCACCCCCACCCCCTTAACAAAAAACAATTTTAAGAGGGGGAAAGCATAATAGTCTTCCCCCATTTGTGTTGCATAAAATAAGAATGGAAGAAAGGAAGAAAGAAGCAACAAGCAACAGCTGCCTGCAGGTTATTATGACGCTGAAGAGGCAGTGGAAGGGAAGTGCTGGAGCTAAAGTTCTCATTCATGAAATCAGATTAAGCGGTTAGTTGAATCTCTCTCATCTTTGAAGCTAATGGCAGAGATGCATAATCATCTGCCTCCAGTCCAAGTCGACTGGGTATTATTTTCGCCAGCATGAGTTCAGGTCTTTATCTTCCATTGTGTTTTTACAATTTGCTTTTCATAATTGGTTGACTGGGAGAATCATCAAGTTTAAAGCCTGCTTCATTGAGATATGAGTAAAATTTCCACCCTGGTCCTTTCAGTGATAGCCTTCCCACTGAGCGATATAAGTAACAATTAATAGCAGAGATTTGCTTGCTTGCCACAGACAGACAATCCAGGGGCAGAATACATTCCACATGTCTCCCACCAACGTATCCAACCACTTCTCGTCTGCGTTCTACCCGCTTCCTGTCACACAGCTACATTTCACTCTTTTTTTCTTAGGCATCATTGTGGATTGCAGTTTAATACACCCAGGGAAATGTTTAAAGGGCAAATAACCCACCTGCTCTCAGCAGCCAGAAACACCATAACCAGACACTGGAGAGACCTGTCAGGAGTAAGCATGGACCAATGGTACCAAATAGTATGGGAAACAGCCCTACTAGAAAAATTAACTAATAAACTGAAACTGACACGGGGACAAACAGAAGAAGACGCCTTCACCCCGGTATGGCTCCCCTTTATCACATACACAGCCCAACAGGACAATGACAATAATCCACCAACAGCATACAAATCAATATGGCTAACCTGATCCAAAACACCCACCCACCTCACTCACACTCGAAAACAAAGATCACCACAGCCAATCACAAGCAAACAATCACACCCTAGGCCAACCCCAACCTCTCTCACCACCAAAGGAACACAAGTGAACAACACAAGCAACGCTGACACCAAACTCTACATACATTAAACATAATAGAAACACCGCCACCCGACCCCACCCCTATCCATCTTCCCTCTCTCCAGCCCCCCTTTCTTTTTTCTTTTCTTTTTTTTCTTTTTCTTCTCCCCCTAATGCCTCAACAAATGAAACGGATTTGTAAAAATGTTACATGAAAAAAAAAATACGAGGCACCACACTTCTGTAAAACAAGAAAATCCTTAATAAAATATTTTTTTTAAAAAAAATAGTCTCAGCAGAGCAAACTTCCAAAAGAGAGACCTTTTCCTCCCACAAACACAACTCGTGCTGAAAGCTGTGTCCCGATCCTGAATGATCCAAAATAACAATAATGCGCTTTTGAGTGGGTAGTACACAACCAGGACAATACTGGCAAGAAAGCTCTCTCCCTTTCTGTTAAGTGATGCACCTCTAATGAAGAAAACACCATCCAGAGTGCCACAGGAAGAGTGGGTGTGAACAGCAGTCAAGAGATAGCTGGTCTGTTGGGAGACTATTGGTGGACTTTTGATTCCTGCAAGAATCTCAGATAGTGGCAGGGTGATGCAATGGCGTTGGAAGGCAGAGAGAAAAGAGATTCTACATGCCACAGAAGCCCATGGACTCCATTGCTGGTCCAGGTTTCATCGGTTCTGCTTCCTGCAGAACTGTAAGTGGCAAGAATAAGGGCAGGGTGATAGCTTCCAGGAAGGAAAAGAAACAGATTTTTGTCACGAATGGAAAGAGACATGTAATGAAGCCTGTTTGAATCAAACGGAACTGTCTCTTATGTCCAGAACTAAACCGTCACTGCTCAACGTTGCTTGACGTACTCATTTCCAGTTTAACGTTTTGATACTGCATGTTGAAAGACTGTCTATCTTTGCCCATCAGCATTCTGCTCCCTTTCTGAGATCCATGAAACTTGGGTTGACCAACATGGTGCTTGTGGGCACAGCAGTGCCCTCAAAAGCTTTCCTTGGTGCCAGTAGTGAATGGTGGGGTGCTGCTACTCACCTGACCTCCATCAGGACCCTTACATGATGCTGACTTCATTGCCCCTGCCCCTTGCTGGTAAGCAAGCAGCAGTGATGTGACCAACAAGAGGTCAGATTAGCAGCAGTGCCACTCCACTGCTATCTGCTACTGTTTGGCACCTGCCAAACCCACCCTGCCCTTTCCATTTTTTATTTTAAATCAGGGTGCAGGATTTCCCCCCATCCCCTTAAAGTTGTTTTTTCCCCTCTCTTTTTTAGGGGGAAGGCTCCAGTCATCACCAGATTTTCTTTGATGAAATTGATATTTTCATCAAAGTTTCTTAATTTCCAAAAGTACTTCTGAATGTGCAAACCTTGCTCAGAAGAGCAGTATCACTTCATCCTTGCTAATATCATGTTTTCACTTCCCTGTCCCTGCCATGTTGTCTACTGTCTTTTGCTTTCCATGTGTTGGATTCTATCCCTCCCAGCGATGTAATCCTACTCCAGCAAACAAAACAGAAGAATGATCAGTGAAAACATGTACATCATTTCCTCTTCTAAAGCCTAACTCCATATTAAATATCAACCACACACCAGTGTCAAGGCTCTTTTCATCTGTGACTAAATAATTGAACAGAATGCCTGCAAAATAAAGCCATTTTGCTTCTACTCGCAATTGTTACCCTATTTTCAATGAGCTGCCATGTGTGCAGAATACAGCACCATCCTCAGCATATCAAAGTTACTGAGTGGAAATTCAAACCACACAAAAACAATATGTACACACGATAAACACACACATATCAAACCTAGAAATTGTTCCTTCATGGTCCAGGCTCAAATGTGTCTGGATAATGCAGCAAATAACAAATACAAAATGGAAGACAGAGGTTGTTTCTCTGATTTTCTACCCTAGAAGGGGAATAAGGTTGTCATCAGTATCAACAGCAAATTGTTTAACATTGGGCAATATATTAGCAGGCTGATTATATGGTACAAACAGCCTTCCACAATGTGACTTAAAGAAACCATTAGGCTTTCAGTCTAGATGTTAGGGTCCTGTAACTTATGCAGAACAATAACACCTGATAAAGTTGGGCTGTCCACCTGATTTCATGCCAGAATCTCATCCTAGATCTAAAGTTCATATTTATTTCTCTCTGCTTCTCTTGGGGAAGGTGGCTGGAAAATTCAAGTGTAGAGAAAATCAGAGCAACAGCAGGGGAGATTCAAACTGAGGAAGGATAGGGGTGGCAGGACCAAACTTTATTCATCCTTACTTTGTCTGCTGAACTGCATCATGACCTTCTTTAAGTGGTCAACTGTTAGATACCAGACAATCTGTATTCAGAAATAAAACAACATCAAAAAAATCTTGCTCGGTAGGTAAGCTTGCAATTATAAACATTAAGGATCTGTACAACGATTAATTCAAGAATTGCATTGTGAAGATGCCAAACAAAATGAAAGGGGTACTTAATATTGATCAGACGGTGCTTTGAGTATTCACCAAGAAAAAGTAGCAGTTTTATTGCTATACAACCACAGGTGACAGGTCTCAACAATTTCCTGAATCCATAACAATTTCTTTAAATCCATAACAATTTTCCTGAATCTATATGCTTTTATGAACATATTTCAACCCAAAAATCAATACAAACATATCCACAGATAAGGAAAGACAATTAGATATCTCCATAATGGACTGTCATTACTACCAATTTCTATCCAGCTGCTATTGCAAATATAGAAGCTTTTTTGAGATGTCTTTGTCACGGTTTGATAGCAATTTATTGTGTGTGATTGGTCAGTAACCAAACCAGGGAAATAAGGTTATCAGTGCAATAAAAGTTTTCCTTCTATCATCAGAAAACTGGCAAAATGAAAATGGAGCAAATGTTCAACTGCTTCACTTCTTTTCTTCTCTACTCTCTCTGAAAGATTAGCCATCTCTTTGGAGGAAAGCTTATTATTTGCAGGGGTTATGCAGAGGTCACCAAAATGGTGTCTGTGGGCACAATGGCAGCCTTGTGGTCTCCCATGGCAAAGCTTCTGAGTTCCCCATCTCACTTCCATCTTGGTCATGATCAGGTTTTTTTTTTCCAGCTGGAACTCACTGGAACTGAGTTCTGCCACCTCTTTGGCACCTCATTGTAGAATACCAGCAGCTGTATAGTAGCGCTGAGCCCTGAGCTGCGTGTCAGAGGCAGTGGCGGAGCAAGCCAATTGGGCACCTGGGGCAGCGTGCATGCCCTGCGTCCAGGGATGGGGCCAGCAGCCCACGGGGCAGGGCGAGCTGGGGCAGGACACCCTGTGGGGTCTCCAAGTAGTCTGCCTGCCTCCTCCCTACAGCTGAGGGGGAGGCGGCGGGTGGGCAGACCGTTTGGGGCAGTGTGGAGACTGTGGGTGCCCAAGCCACCACATCATTTCCAGGAGAATCATGTGGCTCGGGCGCGCTGCAGGCCCTGTGGTGAGTGCCGCCCGGCATTTTGTCACCCCCCCAGTGGTGACACCCGGGGCGGTCCGCCCCCACTGCACCCCCTTCCTCCATCCCTGGTTGGAGGCTTCGGGCTGCATGCTGCTCGTGGCTTTGTGTCAGAGGTTGTGGGGCAGCATGTCTTAAACGACGCTTTAATGCAGCCACAGTGATGCCGGATTGTCTGTCAAAAAATGAGGGAGTTCCTACACCTCTTTTTCTAGAAAAAAAAAGCACTGGTCAACCTTTTAGTTCCTTGAAAAGTACAAAGAGCTGAACAGGGAAGTTGGAATGATGCTCTGTCACACTTTCTCTTTCAACTCTATGTGCTTTTCAAGGCTCAGATTATTTCTGCTGGAATCCATTTTTACCCAGATCACTCAGGAAAGCAAGGTCTCTCTCTGTGTGTACTTTCTTTTTGTGTATGGCTTATTTAGTAGAGCAGGGGAGAGAAGTGGCCAGAAGTGGCACACGCTCAAAAATCTAAATGTGACCACAGGCCAGAAAAGGCTGGTGCCTCCTGCTTGAATGTTTTCATCAAGTATATGACCTATACTTTCAGAAATGAATGGGAACTTTAGATGCATCAATTTTCAGTGCTTGCTCTGCTTGTGTCTGCTAAAGAGTAGCAGGTACTTCTCTAAGAACCCATCCTCACAGCACAAGTGCGTCTTTGAAACAGTCTGCGTCAACTTCCAGCTGTGAATTCTAAATGACGGGGTCATTGTATAAAAGCCACAACTGAACAACACAGGGATGCTCTTTCTGCAGATTGCTTGCAAGACTAGCCTGCAGTGGCATGCAGAACATCAGATACATCTCATTGTGGCACTGGCAGTCTTCACACAACCATTGCAGTGTGGGGCACCCATGGCTGAAATATACTAAGGTATGTAACAGCTGGTTGCTTTCAAGACAAAGGAATAAATGCCACTGCTTTTATTGTTGTGCTTTCTTTGACTACAGATCCCTTTTTCTAGGATTTTTGATTCATCATCATATGCTTTATCTAAACTGTTAACTCAGTATGAGATAAAGGAAAACACAGCTTTACTAGTTCTTTTTTGGGGGGGCAGCCACTGCCAAAATTGGTAGAATCAAAGGGGACTTATTTTGTCTTGAGTTTTTAAATTTTGCAATTGGTGTCTTTGTCTTGATACCGGCCGTTGACCATAAGAAAACAACTTGACAGAGGGGGCTGAAAAAATGGTTCAGGGGAGAATCTGGCTCTTGAACTGGGGGCTAGACACAGTGCTGTAAAGCATAATACAATGACGATGATGCAGGGTAAAAATACAGTGATGGCGAGTACAAGAATTACTTTATACTCCATTGGCATTAGCAGACAGCATGGTGGCATCGTTTACATGCCCAGATGCTGTGGTGCCACTGCTCCACAGGATAAAGGTAAAGGTAAAGGGACCCCTGACCATTAAGTCCAGTCGTGGCCAACTCTGGGGGTGCGGTGCTCATTTCACTTTATTGGCCGAGGGAGCTGGCACACAGCTTCCAGGTCATGTGGCCAGCATGACTAAGTCGCTTCTGGTGAACCAGAGCAGCGCACGGAAACGCCGTTTACCTTCCCGCTGGAGCAGTACCTATTTATCTACTTGCACTTTGACGGGCTTTCAAATTGCTAGGTTGGCAGGAGCTGGGACCGAGCAACGGGAGCTCACCCCACCACGGGGATTCAAACAGCCGACCTTCTGATTAGCAAGTCCTAGGCTCTGGTGTTTAACCCACAGCGCTACCCACACTGTCCAAAAGGCCACTCAGGACAAAATTATATGGTTTGAATGAGGCCACGACATTATTGATTACAGATGTAAGGGGTTTGGCATAGACACAGAGTCGAAACAGATATCAACCAACCCATCTGCTGGATGATAAACCAACGAGTCCAACCAGTGCTGAGGAGGCCCTATGGCTATACATCAAATAGGAGCCACCTCTCCAGGGTCACCAACTTGAGGAATGCTGTGGCCCTACCACTGCCTGGGCATCCAGACAGAAGCACCTCCTGCTGGATCCTTTTCTCGGGATTCCCTTGGCGGAGCAGGCAGAGGCTTACAACCTCCCCTCTGGCCATGACTAGGTTTTACCCAATGCCTTCTTTGCCACTTAAGCTGGACCAAATTCTGGCCAAATTCTGCTGCAAACAATCCCTCAAACTGACCAAGATATTTGTAAGTCACACATCATTCCCAGGTCTGCCCCCAGAGTAAGTCTGCCCACCAGCCCACCTGCCATCGTTCAGTCTGGAAGGCAGGCTCATCCTCAGTCTTTCCAGCTGGAGGGAGAGATGTGTTATGTCTTTGTCTGGCAGGAAGACCCAGCACAGGGACTGCTTTGGGGGCGAGCCTGCACTGTTCTGCAACACTGTGTTTCTGTGGAGTTGGGGGGGGGACACCTCCAATTTGTTTTCATACTTCTTAAACAAACGAAAAAGGTTCTCATATGGAAAGGTGCTCCTTCTCCATCTCTGCAGAGCGAGAAGGAGGCAGTGTGTAACCCACTGAAGTCAACAGTGAAACTCACATTGATCTTAATGGATAGAGACTGTCATCAGTTACTGAGCCCTCATTATTTTTGAAAAACATACTGCAGCATTATTTGCTAATATATTAGGAAATGATCATAAATAATTAAATCAAACTGCAGCCGTGAAAGTGAACGAGTATGCAGTAATGTATCTCATTTGCTTTTTAAAAAGCACTCTCTTGCTTGCAATACTTACTAATTCACCATGGATCTATGAGTTGTTAGTGCAATTCAGAGAGATCCAAATCGACTATTTGTCTGGGCTCTGTTTAGTTTTGGAAAGGACAATTTTAATGGAATGTAAAATGTACGGAACGGTAGTCCGCTGAGATAAAGGCCAGAGTATTGGATTGCCAGGCCTGATTGTGTACTTGCTCAACTGATCATTTACAACAGTGGCTTGCACTCTGTGCATACCTCTTGAAAATGAATGAGCACATTCTGATCTACTGCTCTAGTTATTTTCTAGCTTGTAATCATTTATCACAAACCCACATAAAAATGAAATTCAATTAATCAACCCATACAATGAGCCTGTCTCTTGCTATTTTTCTTTAATATGTTTTCCCACCGTTGAATAAAATTGTAATTGTCATTGCAAAATATCAAATTGGAGCCACATAACAAATAGCTATGGATTTGTAATTAAACCTAATAAAGCCCATGCTGAAGTCTTTTTTTTAAGCAGGGAGCTAAAATCCAATTAAAACTTATTATGGGAAACACAATACCTGGGTTTCAAGACCAACCTATCCTTGGTTTGTAACAAAAAGCAGTCTTAAGGCTCTGCTACTCCAAGGTGTGACTCAACAAGCCAGGGTAAATAGCTGGTGGCAAAGAGGACAATACAAAGTGATGAATAGTCAGGAACAGAACACTTATCTCCTATTATCACCATAGCCAGGTTATAATTATGTCCCAGTGTGCACGTGATGCTGCTTTCTTATAAGTCGATATTAATTTTTACCAGCTGGTGTGTGTGTGTGTCTTGTATTACACTAGTTCATCTTAGCCATATGAAGGTTGTTCATTAGAAAACAGCTTGACCGGTTAGTAGAGCAGGTACTGCTACTGCCTTACAAAGATGATGCTAAACATAGCCTAGATTATGGGCGGCTGCTAAGCTTGGAACTGGAGCTTCAAGAGACATAAAGTTTCACATCAAAAGCCGACCATTGATACATGGTGGCATGTAAAGAGAAGGCAAGGTTGTACACATGATGGGCACCGTGAAGGAACAGATGACAGTGCTCAGACTGTCATCTTATATCATTATATCATTTATTATTATTTATTGCACCTATATCCCGCTCGTTCTCTCAAAGCAACCCAGGGCGACAAACACATCTACATTAAAAAAAAAAGTCAAAAAAGCATTTTCAAAGTGGTACAGTTCAAAACATTACTCAGCATTGCCAGGAACAGTACTCTTCAGCCACCCAACACCTAGGTGAACAGGAATGTTTTCAAATTCCTCCTGAAAGTCAAGGACGGCTGTGCAATATAAAACCCATCACCTCAATTGAAAAAGAAAAGTTACTTGGAAGACAGGGATGAAAACTGTGAAAGGAACTCTAGAATATACCCTATTTTTAAAAAATTGCCTGTTTTGTTTTTGTTTTTTTTATTTCATAAAAATTTTAAATCACTTGATGGCAGGGTAGGGTAGGGCCCTCAAAGCGGTTTACAATGGCTATGTTGTAGCTAGATGTGTGAAACTATCCTGAGAAGTTTTGGTAGCCTAATCAAAACTCTTTCAAATTCCCTTGACAATCCACAGATCTTTTTGCCCAAGCGGGAACTTCTACATTCACCTCAATGTGTATTTTGACGAGTTCATTTTTGTTCCTCAACAAACATTCTTTGTTTTTTTTTTAATATAATTTTTATTAAGATTTTCCAAATTAAAAACAAATTAGATCCAATTCATACACTTTCTTCCAAAACCAAAGCCAGGACTTCCCCTTCCCGCCCCCAATTGCGTTCCAAATCTTCCAAATAAGCAATTAAATTCAACAAGTTTTTATCCCATGACTCACTTAACATCAATAACCCAATTTTTCCAAATTCCCATCCCCTAAGATCGATTTTTTCCCTTCCACGAGTTCCCCCTTTCAAAATTTTATAAAAAAAGAAAAAAAGATATAAAGATAAAAAAATAATTTTACAACCTTTGGATTCCAAATTTCCCTCCCCCCTTTCTCTGTTGTGTTCCTTCTATCCCTTCATCCTAATGTCTTCCTGAAGTTCCTACCCGCTTAATCCATATCCCTCTAGTAGTTTGCCAGTCATATTTAATTACAAATGTCCAATCTTGGAAGGAGTCTGTCTCAAAAAGGGGCCCATTTTTTCTATCCAGATTTTTATATCAAGGAGTAAGAAACTCCCATTTAATTTCCATAAGCTTGTCAAATCTGGATGTCCCAAATGTTCCCAATTCTGTCCAGTTCATGATGTTTCCATATTCTTGTCATTCTCTCTCCTCCTTCTGTTTCCCTGTTTTCCCGCAAACATGTTCTTTTTCCATGACCTTCTTATTTTCTGCAGAGGCTTGTTATTCAGAAGCAAAACATTATGTCATGTCCCTTTCGTTTTCCAACTAAAAAATCCATTGTTTCCTATAGTTTGTAGCCCTCTGTAGACAAAACAATGTTCCGTTTCTGCAGTTCCCAAGAGATTAAAAGTTACAACTGTTCAGGTTTCCTGAGAAAAACACATGCAATGTCGCTCAGCTCCTCTAGGTGGATCGCAGTAACTAAGTTCCCTTCCAGATCAAATCCATTAGTCCAAATAGTTTGTAAATCCTTATTTGAAACAATTTGTATACAATTTAAAACAAATGTAACCGGCAAAGTCCTCAAAGCAAAGTCCCTGCTTTATTCTTCCGTTTTGACAGCCTTTGACAGCTGTCAAAACTCCCGATGCTCTTCCCCAGGTAGTTTCGCGGATCACTCCAGGGATTCCGGGGGGGGGGGTTGTTTTTTTAATAATAATAATTCCACTTTTCTCCTCCAGCACAGTCTTATAATTTTCCCTCGCAAAGTTGCTAATTCATGAAGATAGAGATACGCTCGATCTTAGTCGTTAAGTCCTTTGTTTTGGCTCTTCTACAATTAAGGGGTAGGCTGACTTCCTTTTTTCCACCTCCCCCGTTCGCTCCAGATTTTAAAAATTTATCCCTCTTTTTTAATCCATAATCCAATTACTCACGGGTTCTTCTTTTAGGTCCAGATTTTCAATAGAAGAAGTCAGCGCTCTCCGCCGGATGGCATGCGGCTGCGCTCGGCAGGGATAGCAGAGAACTCAAAGCACCACGCTTCTCCCCGGCGCCCGATCCGTAGCCTTTAAAAAGGCTCCTTCACGAGCCGGGAGGGCGCTAACGGTGCCAGCCGAGTCTCCATGTCCACGGCCTCACTCTGGCCGTGGTTTTTGAGGGTCCCCGCATCGCCGGTGCGGTAGGACCCAGCCCCTGCCGAGCAGGCTCCCTCCGGAGCTCGGAGGGAGCCCGCCATTCGGCGATGGCGCCGACCCGGAAGTCCTCCCCTCAACAAACATTCTTTGGAACACTTTCTTAAGTTCCTTATACACCATCTCCCCAAATTCTTTTGTTACCCTACACAACCTTTGCATGGTTATTTTGAACAATCACATGCATTTCCGACTTTATTCCTAATTAAAACAAAAACATGCAAGGGGGCGAAAGGTCTTAGAATGTTGTTTGTTGAGGAAAATAAACCAGCCTATCGCAGGCCGGATCATCTTCCTTCCGCCAAATGGGCCAATGGTGACAGGGATTAATGGGCGTCCCCCTAAGCGTGGGACCAACCAGCCAATGGCAGCCCTTGGCACCGCACCCAGGGCAAGTTTAAATGTGGGGCTTTCTGGCCTCTCTCTAAGTGAGCATCACTTGCCACAAGAGTAAAAGGAGGAACATCTGTCTTGCATGTAACCGCAGAAGGCGGTTTTCTGTTCCCAAAGGGGGTCCTAATCTCCATGGCCCTGCTGCATTCATGTATGGTTGCCTCTCCAAGTATGCTGAGGCCATCGGCTATGAATTTAGCTTGAGAAAAAGGTCTCCATTTGGTACCTGAACAACATTCCTGTGCCAACAGTGTAATTCCTTGGCTTCTAATGTGCTGGCATCCTTTGTATTTACAGGCTGCTGCACTAAGCTTTAGGATCAAGGCTTCAAGTCAGAGATACTTTTTGCATGTTTTTGTTTTAATTAGGAATAAAGTCGGAAATGCATGTGATTGTTCAAAATAACCATGCAAAGGTTGTGTAGGGTATCAAA
Organism: Podarcis melisellensis; assembly: GCF_964234715.1. NCBI lineage: Eukaryota > Metazoa > Chordata > Lepidosauria > Squamata > Lacertidae > Podarcis > Podarcis melisellensis. The sequence goes on from NC_138529.1 coordinate 53,074,212, forward strand.
AGAATTTGGGGAGATGGTGTATAAGGAACTTAAGAAGGTGTTCCAAAGAATGTTTCCCAAGAATCCAGAAGCTTTTCTTCTGGGAGTAAAAGGTAAAGGTAAAGGGACCCCTGACCATTAGGTCCAGTCGTGACCGACTCTGGGGTTGCGGCGCTCATCTTGCTTTATTGGCCGAGGGAGCCGGCGTAAAGCTTCCAGGTCATGTGGCCAGCATGACTAAGCTGCTTCTGGCGAACCAGAGCAGCACATGGAAACGCCATTTACCTTCCCGCTGGAGCGGTACCTATTTATCTACTTGCACTTTGATGAGCTTTCGAACTGATAGATTGGCAGGAGCTGGGACCCAGCAACGGGAGCTCACCTCGTCGTGGGGATTCGAAACGCCAACCTTCTGATCGGCAAGTCCTAGGCTCTGTGGTTTAACCCACAGCGCCACCCACGTCCCTCTGGGAGTAAATCCCCCCAAAACAAATTAATGTATGGATATATGTGACAACAGTCGCTCAAATTTTAATTGCACAAAAATGTAAAATGGATGCAGTCCTGTGAAGAGAAGAATAGCATCTCAAAATATTAGAATATATAGAACTAGTATGACAAACATAAAAGTTTGAAAGATGACGGCATACTATATACAGATTATATGGAAAAATTTTATAACAAGAAAATAATCATAGCAGGTTAAAAAACACACACTCAGCAGTGTATGTTACAACATGAGATTATGTAAGGTAATGGGAATACTGTAGAAAAGTAAAGAAACAGGGCAATAGATAGGAAACCAGGGAAAGAGTGGAAGGGAAGTAAAAGTGAAGATATAGAGAATTAAAATAATTTGGTGAAATAAAGACATATTATTATTACTTGTTCACGCTTTATTATCATTTTTCTTATCATTTCCTGCATGACTAATATGTTTTGTTGGCGAGATATAATGAAAAAGCAACACACACACACACTGTACACACATACTGTATATACCGGTATATAAATAACACCAAAAACAAAATAGCCATGCAGAGGTTGAGAAACAAGAAGCTTCTGAGCATTTAACGAAATTTTAAAGTAAGAATCGGGGCATCATATTATGCAGCATATTTTATTACCCTTGGGAAGAGGGGTGGGTTGAAAACTTTATGAGCCCCATCTTAGCTATTGGCCTGGCATGACTCATCAGCTTATACATTAAAGTGCTTTAGTTTAGAATGCCTTAGGAGGTGGCGAAGAGTAAAGTAATTTAAATGGCTTTAAAATGTTTTTTTTGTGTGTTTTTTTAAAGAGTAACTGAATATTTGGTGGTGCTAAAGCACTTTCAGTCTTTTAAAGCTCTTTAATTGCCCTAATGTGAATGGAAGGTTCTAATTTTAGTTTTGCTTTTGCTACTCACACCATTATTTTCCTACAGTTATTATTGAAAAGCTTTGTGACACCTACTTCTTACCAGCAAATAGGAAGACACCCTGGAACGTTGGCCCTTTTGCATTAAAAAACCCAACAGAGGATGTCCCTCTAATGATAAGACTTCAGTGTGGCTTCCATTTTATTTTCTGCAGCACTAATGCACATTTGAATAAAATTCACCCATTTATTTTATTTGCACCTACCAGTATGCTCTCTGATCATTCCTGTTCAGTTGAATCTTTACTTGTTCCTCAGTTCTGGCAGTCTTTGCTGCCACTGGAAAATCCACTATAAAGTTTTTTTCCTCTGGAAGGAAAGATGGTGGAAGTTGGTGCAACTACTTCCATGCCACAGTCAAAGCCAGGTGACTTTTTACCAGCTCTGGTGACACTAGAGGTAGGCTTCTGCAGGCTTCCCTACCTGCCTCCCATCTTCTGCCACACCCGCTGCCTCTGCTGCTACTCCCAATGACTCCTCCCCTACTCTATTGCCTTGTCCACTTGAACAGTATTTGCTGCTGCCTTGGGAGTGGCAACACAAACACAAACTGCCCCCTTTGATGTTGCCACAGAGGACTCAGCAAATAAAACGTTTTAAATGTGTTGCAAAGAGCAATATACAAATATACCACTAGAAGGCGAGAGTGAGCTATGCCAAATCCAATGTATTTTTCAAAACATTTTTTATAAAGCATTTTCACAGCATTTTTTATATGTTTGTAGATTCCACCAGAGAGTGTCAGCTGCACCACTGTCCCTTTCCTGCAACAGTGGCAAATACTGTTCAAAGTTTAACTATGTTAAACTGAAAATGTTGTACAATCAACAGTGTTAGAGCAATACCATAGCAATGCAGGCATTCTCTGGTGTCCCTTCCTCAGAGTGAGGTATGAACCCACATTTTGGAGAGCTGTGTAGGAGCACCACTGCTGCTGCTTCAGGCTGTGTTTCTGCAGCAACAAACACTGTTTAAAGTTAAACAGAATTCTCTGCAGTACCAAAAGCAGCAGCAACACTACAAGCTGGCTGGCTGGAGGGCAGACATTGGCAGAATTTGCCAGACCTCTCCCCACATAAAACCCCATAGGCAATTCCTAAATCAGGCGTGTGTGTGTGTATGTACACACACACACACATTTGTAGTATGTGGCACTGCAAAGTAGCGAAGCATAGCCTTAGAGGATTTAAATAAGGCTTAGAGGATTAGTTAGCAAATCCAGTGGTGCAGTAAAATAGAAGAAAAAGGTTTGTTGATAGGTTATCAAAATCATAGGGCATTCACACATATAGACAAGCAAAGAGTTTTGAATGTGGCTCATAAACCAGCTTTCTTTGTCTCAACATGGTAAAAAAAAAAGGGACAAGGTTTATTTTTGCACAATTGCAAGGTTTTCCAGCCATATATTCCATGCTTTAAAAAGAGGACAACCCCTCAGTCTCCATCATGTCTTGGGGACCTGTTGTTAGAGAAAATAAAAGAAGCATGAGCAAGAAAACTTGTTCTTATAAAGCAATTCGCAAGGCAACCTGCAAACCTAGCTATCCCAGAAACTAGATCCCATTCTTTAACAGTGAAAGCCTTATCTGTAGTGTAATAGATTATGATTATTTATTAAATTTATATACTGCACTTCATCTGAAACTCAGGCAGTATGCAACATAAACACAACCTAAAAACACAAAATACATAACATAACACAAAAAATGGAGCTCTTCTTCTTCTTTGGTGATCACTCATGGTCGAGTCAGATTGTCTTCCATGAACACAGTTGTAAAAGTGAGTCCGTAAGTGACTGTGGAGGCCAATTCTGGATCCACATATCCTTTCCACAGTGGGGACATAGGTTTCTGGGTGGGAGTTGATCACGGTGAGGCTTTGTCAGGCGTGCCTTCCTCTTAGCACGTTTCTTCCTATTGTCCTGAGTTCGAGCATCTTCAAAGTCCATGACACCTTCGGTAAAGGCTGTTCTCCAATTGGATCACTCAGAGGCCAGTGTTTTCCAGTTGTCAGTGTTTATACTACATTTTTTTAGATTTACCTTGAGAGAGATTTTAAACCTCTTTTCTTGACCTCCAGCATTACACTTTCAATTTTTAAGTTCAGAATAGGGTACTTGCTTTGGAAGACGATAATCAGGCATCCGCACAACATGTCCAGTCCAACAAACTTGATATTGAAGCATCATTGTTTCAACACTGATGATCTTTGCTTCTTCCAGTACACTGGCATTAGTTTGCCTGTCCTCCCAAGTGATGTGTAAAATTTTTCAGAGACACCGTTGATGGAATCTTTCAAAGAGTTGGAGATGGCGTTTATAAGTTGTCCATGTTTCACAAGCATACAGTACGGTTGGTAGTACAATAGCTTTGTAAACAAGCATTTTGGTTTCCCTGTGAATGTCCTGGTCCTCAAACACTCTGCACTTCGATTGGGAGAAAGCCACACTCACAGAGCTCAAGCGATGCTAGATTTCGGCATCATTGTTGGCCCTTGTGGTAGGAGAAGTGATCAACATTTTCCAACGTTGCACTATTGAGTTGAATTTGTGGCACTGCAGAGGGGTTAATTTGTACTTGTTGGATGTTGAGCAATAGGCCAAGCTTTTCGTAAGCTTCTGTGAAGACATTTAGGATGGTTTGGAGCTCATCCTCTGAGTGTGCACACATTATGTTGTCATCAGCATACTGAAGCATTATGGCGGAAGATACAGTAACCTTACCCTTTGCTTTCAGCCTGCTCAGATTGAAGAGCTTTCCATCTGTTCGATATATGATTTCCACTCTGGTGGGGAGTTTCCCTTCGACAAAGTGATCATGGCAGTGAAAATAATGAATAGAGTTGAGGCAATAACACAACCCTGTTTAACACCTGATCCCACCGTGAATGGTTCACTTTGAGAGCCACTGTTACCTGTGATTGTTACTGTCATATTATCATGGAAGAGCCAAACGATGTTCACAAATTTATCTGGGCAGCCAATTTTCAGAAGGACAGTCCACAGGGCATTAGAATTTACAGTGTCGAAGGCCTTAGGTCAACAAACACCATAAATAGGGGTTGGTTTTGCTCTATGCATTTTTCTTGAAGCTGTCAAGCAGTGAAAATCATGTCCACTGTCCCCCTGGAAGGTTGAAAACCATTTTGGGATTCAGGAAGGGTAGCCTCGGATATTGTTAGGAGATGGTTTGCTAACATACTTGCAACAATTTTGCCGGCCACAACTAATAAGGAGATGCCTCGATAGTTTCCGCTATATGTTCTATCACCTTTTTCCAAAAGAGATTGATATTTTTGGCATCCCTAAAGTCTGCTGGGATCTCCTCTCTCTCCCATATTTTTCTGATGAGCTTGTGAAGTTGTTGTGTAAATTCAATTCCGCCCACTTTGAAGACTTCAGCAGGTATCCCATCAGGTCCACTGGCTTTGTTGTTCTTCATTTGGTTAATAGCTGTACACAACTCTCCTAGATTTGGAGACAGAAGATGGTACACCACCACCCTGATTACACAGACCTATATCTGCGGAGAAGCTGTGCTAGGGAGAGTTTGTGAACAGCCAGCCTGGACTAGAGAAGTGGTGAATGATGTCATTCATCTGTGACTGGGAAATCTTTGGCTTAGTAAAGGGATTGACATTTCAAGCGGGGTTATTCAGGAAATGAAGAAGACAAACAGCTTAAAACATTCCCTGAAAAAAACAGGGAAGCAGTTCTACCATTTGAAGCAGTCAGGAGCGCACCAAAATGATCTGCTTTGCTAGCTTTTGCTGGCTCCATCAACAGAATTTGGGTCTTAGGGAAATGGAAGCTAGCAATGATATTGGCCAAACTGCAGCAACCAGGCTGGCTAAATTCCCTGTTCATGATGCATCAAATCTATGATTTAAGGTGAGGACTAGCTGCATGTAAAACAAACAAACAAACAAACAAACATGATATATTAGCTGGCCTTGAGAGGTATAGCTTTATTATTCTGTTGGCTTTGCTCTTACTTTTTTTAAAAAAATCAAGCAACTATTTGTTAAAATTGACAGCATGTCCGCACCACAAAAGCACAGCACCCAGAAATGCATAGTAATCAAATAGTGGTGTATGTATTTTTCAGCTATAGGCTTTCCAGCTGTCTTGAAGGCTCTCTTCTTAATAAACAGTGATTTTGCAAATTAAACTAGTGCCAGACATCCAATTAAACCCCAGCGACTGACATTTTTCAAAAATAGGCCAACCCTCTGGTGTAATAAAAACATAATGGCAAACTCTTGCTGCACAGTTAAATGGCAGTCCTTGCTAATAAACGAACTTGGTATGACCCTATTGAATTCCCAATACAATACTACAGGCTTACCTAAAAGTAAGTGGGTGGGATTTAAGGATTTAAGGGCTTGCTTTTCAGACCTCAACATTTTAAATTGCGAACAGTGGGACAAAGGGGTTATTTTTTACTTCTCTCAGTTCTGCAGTAATAATAATAGCCGTGCTTACTTTCTCCCACCATGGCTATTGCTGTCTGTAAAATGCTGAAGAAGTCAAAATACCTCAAATGGTCTACAGAGGGCGATTTCCAGGTTGGTATTAAGAAATTATAAACTCTCTGTGCAGTTAGTGATTCTGGGTTGGCACCCACCCACTACCTACATAAATTTGCCACAAATTATCTACTTCTGACAGCACAATGGTAGTTCATTTCAGTGTTTCCCTTAGCCCACTTGGAGGAAGATCCTGAAGTTTTTATAGTTTTATCTATGCTCCATGGATGCCCAAATTAATATGTGCCAAAGCGGTTTATATTAAGGTAATCACTCATTATAGGTTTAATCATTTCACATTACTGGAGGCTAAAGACTCCACGACTGCCTGCCTGAGAAAGCCATGAATATAGCTCAAAAAAATCTTTAGAGATTAATATGGAGCTAAAACAAGTTATTAAACCCTAGCACAACAAAATAAACTTGCAAATCACAAGCCTTCAAAATAAATACTGTGGCAAATTTTGGGAGGGCATTTTCACCCAACCCTAGTATGTTTCTGGATGTGCTGGAAGCCTCCCAGAGTGGCTGGGGAAACCCAGTTGGGTGGAGTATAAATAATAAAATTATTACTTATAATAATTATAGTATTCACAACTGCCATGGGGAGGGAGACTGCATTTGATAATCAAAATGGATCAATCAAAATGACATGTATATGCCTCCCAGGAAGGAATTTCCAAATGCATCCCTGGCTAATGTCATGTACACAAATGAAGGGGTGAAAGGGGGAGTATAAGCATTTAAATGAATAAGCAAAATGGGTTCTGCACATAGGATTTGTATAGAGATAGGTCTGCTTGCACATAGCCACAGTTAGATGACCAGCAAAAATGCTGGTCATCTCAGGTAAGAGCCTTCTCACAGGCTCTGAATATCCCTGCCAAGGGAGGCCCAGCTAGCTCCATTTTGAACTCTTTTTCAGGAGGAAAAGAAATTTTCACTTAGAAAGGCTGTTGGCCTATCAGCTGATTTCAATAAATTGTATTATTGGCTTTTACCTGTTGCTTTATTGCTTTATTGATGTTTAAGTGCCTTGTTCTAATGTTTTTATGTAGTATTTTAGTGCAATTTGACTGCCTTTTGTTATTCTGTACTGTGTTTGCACCAGAGGCACGGATTTGGGCTCCAGGTTATGAGTGCCCAATGGTGCCTGTGATTCTGGTAATCAGAAGTCATGCTGGAGCTCAGCGTTGTTTTTATGGGTGCTTAGCACCCGGAGCCCCCTAGACCTGGCGCTTATGGTTTGCATTGCTGTTAGCTTCTTTCACCAATTGGGGGAAAGGCAGAAATGACAATTGAGGAATGGCTGGGTTGGTGATGTTAGTGAAACCATCTGATGATGAGGTTCACAGAATCATCAATTTGGGAAGTATAAACTACTGCCGTATTGGATTTTAAGTGTTTTGAGCACTTCCAGATGACCTGTTTATTGAGCATTCATTCTGATTTGTTGGTGGGGAGGTTAGATGATGTTGTGTCAAAGCCAGTGTTGCCCCACACTTTCCAGTGTCTTTTCTTTTCTCATTGCTTTTCCTTACCACAAAAAAATCTGATGCTTTAGGAAAGTGCGGTTGTTGCAGAAGATCTTCCAAATCAACTAGAATTGCACAACCTGCATTTGCTGGTATGTGAACTTCAAACAGTGATAGTCTGGAAGCACCCTTCATATCTGGATTGGATTGGACATTTGGATTGATTTGAGGAGTAGAGGGCATGTTCTAAGAACATACATTATTACAAACTGCACTTTCAAGACCTAAAGGGCTGTGACTATAAATCATCTCCATTAGTAAATGCAGTGTCAGGTTCTCATGAATTCTGAACTATTCTAAACTCCTGGCCTATTATACATTCATGTGCCTGGGAATAGTTGGGTAATTTTTATCAGGCAGATGAAGCTAGTCTCTCCTTTTGCCTGCAAGTCTCAAGAGGTGGTCTGGAAGTTAATCTACCATATCAACAGCCTCCTTTCCCTACACGGTTAGTTGACTAAGCAGCTTCACTGAGAGGCCTAGGCCCCAAGAGTTTCATTTGCTGCTTTCAGCTGATAGTAGGCTAAGGCCACATACACAATGTGAAACTCCACGTTGTAAGAAACCTTCAGAGATCTTCACAAGTCATGATGGTTGGTGGCCAAAAACCGAAACAAGCAAGCAAACCCAAGCTTATTATTTTTAAATTGCTAGTCCATTGAACAAGATTTGGGGAGGGGGAGGGGGGGCGGATAAGGAATTAATTTGGCTGCTGGCCAGAGCTGAATAAAATCCACTTTCTCACCTTCACGAAATTGAATGCGCTCAGATTGGGAACTAGCATGATGCTTATCAGCCTAAGGAGAATTAGAAGTGGTCTGAGAAAGTACTCATGACATTCTGGGGGGAAATAGAAAAATCAATGTACTTACTTTGTTTGAAAATGTTTCATAATATCCTTAACCATACCTATCCACTCTCTGTTATCTCTCCTGCTATATATAAAATTAAGTCGGTTTATGCTGGCATTGAGGTGAAGTGTTTGTGTGTGTGCATTTCACAAACTCTCTGAGCCAATTGGAATCTCACCCACCTACCCTGCTTTTAGTGATTTTTGTGATCCTATGTCAAAGGGTGCACAGGTATTCACAAGAGGGCTGTTGTGGGGTAGGGAGGGGAGAGAGAACACATCTTTGTTGCCAAGGCAATGACAATCATCCTTGTTCAAATCATGGCATTGATAATGTAGACACAGACTATCAACTGTGTATTACTTTCAGTGCGAGAGCAACATGAGTGTCTGATTTGCCTTCAGCAATGTCATCACCTGGATTGTCAGTGTGGAGTCATGCTGCCACCATGTCCACTATGAGGAAAAAAGGACAGAAACACTGTTGGTAGCCCACTTACAGGAGGCTGATGCTTTCGCCATGCCTGTTGTGGCAAGGTAGCAACAAAAATAATCAGGACCAATCAGGGGTGGCGCAGGAGGGCCACTTGGCCTTGGGTCTCAAGCTCAAATTTAGATACTTCTTTATTTTTGCCATTTGATAAGTTTAATAATAATTTAATAATAATTTATTATTTATACCCCTCCCATCTGGCTGGGTTTCCTCAGCCACTCTGGGCAGCTCCCAATAGAATATTAAAAACACGATAAAACATCCAACATTAAAAACTTCCCTAAACTTCAGATGTTTTCTAAAAGACAGGTAGTTGTTTATTTCTTTGACATCTGGTGGGAGGGTGTTAAAAACATGATAAAACATCAGTCATTAACAACTTCCCTAAACAGGGCTGCCTTCAGGTGTCTTCTAAATGTCAGATAGTTGTTTATTTCCTTGACATCTGATGGGAGGGTGTTCCACTGGATGGATGCCCCTACCAAGAAGGCCCTCTGCCTGGTTCCCTGTAACCTCGCTTCTCGCAGGCAGGGAACACCCAGGAGGTCCTCAGTGCTGGAAGTCAGTGTCCAGGCTGAACGATGGGGGTGGAGACGTTCCTTCAGGTATACTGGGCCAAGGCCATATAGGGCTTTAAAGGTCAGATACAAGTTTTGACAAATTAAAGAGTTTAAGTATCCACAAAGATTAATAAAAATACACTGGTCTGATGGCACAAGATTAGACTGTGATGAACCCATCCTCTAGATCACCTGATCATATAAACAAACCACTGCTAGTGTGTGCTGCTGTCAGTCTTCTTCTTCAAAAATAAGAAGATAAAGATGTGAGAGTTAATAACGGTTGAGTTTTACTTTTGTTGAAAAGACAATATATAGATAATACAGCTCTAGGTGTTGCACAGGAAGCACTGAGAGTCATTTGCTCACGCATAAACCAATGGGACTAGCTGCACTGGGCTGCTGGCATGTCACTGTGTCTGCAATGCCTGATATTACAGTTATCACTCAAGGAGGGAGAAATCAGAGAAAACATGGCAACACACTTGCACCTTTGTTCTCAAATGGAATCCATTCCGGAAGTCCGTTCAATTTCCGAAAACGTTCGAAAACCAAGCTTTCTGCACTGAATCGGAAGCTGTGGAAGCATCGGATTCCAAAAAAACGTTCGCAAACCAGAACACTCACTTCCAGGTTTGTGGCATTTGGGAGCTAAAACGTACGATTACAGGGTGTTGGTGAACACCTGTACAGGGTGTTGGTGAAGAGCACCCTACTGCAAACACCTGCAAAAAGCCACAAAAGCAGGATGGAGGGGTTTATGGGGCTGGACTCCTCGGAAAGCACTATTTTGCCCCTGAAAACATTTGCAAGTGAATACTTTGTACAGCTGTAGATGGGGAAAGTCTTTGGTTGCAGAGAAAACTGAATAAATAAATCCGGAGAATCAAGATTAATTAACTTGAATGATAAACTGATGAAATGTTTATCAGTGTCGCTTTAAGACTAGTGACTGTCATTCTTAGGTGCACAAAAATCCCATACTTTTCTAAATCATCATTATGCTGTCCATTTTACAGCACACATTCACGAGGAACCTTATTACAGTTTTACATCACTGTAACTAACACCATTGGCTTCCGCTAATGAATTTGTAAATCACCCAGGGTGTAAAGTAAATTGGATGCCTTGCTGGAAAAGAAAAATTAACCCTCCTTTTCTGTTTACAGAAATGCAGCCAAATTACAAAGTTAATGATTCCTTGCAGCCTTTCTCCCTCCACCTAGTTCCTTAAGCTTCATGATATGCTGGGTGAGGGGCTCCTTCCCCTCTAGTTAATTTACAAGCCTCGGGCCCAATTCAGAAATTTGCTAGTGTTACCTTGTGGAGTGCCTTGAGTATCTCTAAAAATGCAGTCACATGGACTAAGTCCAGGGCCTTTGATTACATCTGTTATCATGCTAGCCCATCATTCAGGCATCCCAAACCAGGGCTGTCATTTGCATGGGAAGCTTACATGAATAGAAAAGGCTCTTTCTACCAGGACTGGGGCAGAGAATTTGACATTGTATGTAGGTTGTGAAAAGCTACCTAATTTACACATATCAAACCAACATGCAGACTGAAACACAGTTTTCCTTCAAAATTCACATTTCTCCGAATTTTGTGACTCAGTTCTTCAACCAGCATGTATTTAAAAAAGAAGGAAGACAACGTGCAAAAAAAATAATATGAGTAAACATGACATACTAAGATGCATTACATCAAGGGAAATCACATGCAAAAATCTGCATGTGAGTGAAAAATGCATATAGAAATGTATTTATTGGGAGAAATTTGCACTAAAATACTGGTGAATTTTCATGGGGATTAAAAATAAATAAATAAATAAATCACAAATTGCTGCAGAAATGTGGAGAACTTTTATTTTGAATATTTAATATTCAAAAACTTAGAAGCAAACTGACATTGTGGTGTCATCCATTCCCAACTGCTACAGATGTTATTACTGCAATTCATGGAGGACAACAGGGACAGCAGTGGGCAATGAAGCTCATGGGCTTTTCTCCACTCCCCATCTTGTGAGGGATTTAGCAAGCAGGGATAGGACCACTCGCATGACTCAGTGCTGAAGAGCACCGATAGGATCTCTACGTCCAGCGCACAGAGCTGCTTCTGAGCAGCAAATCCTATCTATGAGAGTTATGAGAGAGTTAAACTCGCTCTCCTTGCCTGCTCTGGTGTCAGTAATGATTAGCCCTCCCTGGCATATGCTATGCGCATTTCAAAAAGAAACAAACCCAAATGTGTGCATTAAATGCCAAGGCACATTTCATGTCACATCTGCGTTGGCCCTAATGAGAAACTGAGCTGGATTTTTCTCGCCTCAGGTCACCCTGCACTGAGGGAATGGGGAAGGGTCCAAGTGAGCCCCAAATTACTTTCTAAGCCTCAAAGCACAGCTTGCCCTAGATACTCCATAGGGGTTGCTACAATTTATCCCCAGTCTTGCCTCCTCTGTTTGGTGCACAGTGATTTTGATTATAGAACATGTCTTCCTTTGTATAAGAGAACATCTTTGGCATATGTTGAAGGTGCTAGCCATCGCTAAAATGGGAAGGGAGCAGTACTTGATTGTCTTTGGTTATGTCATAATGTATGTGACCCAATCTGCCATACATTTAAGATCACAAAATATTTTCTCAAAACAAATGAATTTCAGTTTATCACCTGTCAGGTAGTTAGCAGCACTGTGGGATAATTTTACACTTTTGTGAGGCCATTGTTTGCTATTAAATTCACCCTCACGATCGCTCCAGAGTTTATAGATGTGAGGTCCCTGCTGGTGTTCCCCTAGCATTAGTCTATGAGGAATTTTTGATTTGATTTCCTCAAGCTATTATTCAGAAAGCCTTTTTCTATTATTTTGTTGACACTTTGGATTTTGCAAGGTTGCTTGCTGACAGATTGCTTGGAAACAGCAACATCTAAATGCTGTGTAAAATGTTGACATTGACAGCGCAAGGAGCCATCTCAGCTGATTTCTTGTTAGAGTGTATAACGTACTGAGGTGGGGGGAGGAGAAACCACAAGTTGAAATGAGCATATTTCCAGCACAATTGACTCCAAAAGAACTATGGCATAGCAACCTGTGTTGCACACCCTCCAACAGTGGGCAGATAGTAATGGGTCCACATGCGATATTTGAAATAATATATCATCACCACCATCACCCCCACCATCATTGAATTACTTTAAAGAAGTCATTTCCATGGCGTTCTGGTGACATTCAACTAATTTGGAATTCTTAATTTAACAAGCACATTTCCTTCCATTTAAGCCCCCATGGGTTTAACATGTTTGAATTCTGCATATCTTTTTTCAAATGAGTTTTTATTGGTTTTCCATAAGAAACAAGAGAACACAACTCTCTCCACCCTCAGTGAACAACTCCCTCTATTCACCCCTCTCCCCCAAACCACAGAATTTAATGGAAAACATTTCCCCAAAGTTTCAAATGTGAGTCCGTTGGATGCCACTGTAGTTGATGTTCTGTTGAGCATGTGGTGAAAGTAACCATATCTCTATAAAATTGTCTTCCCAGCCAAAGCTTTAAAATTCTGCATATCTTTCACTATGCAGGTGCCATACATGGCAGATTTAACTCCCAGATATTGGACATTTAAGAATTACAAAATATAGACCAGGTCCCTCTTGCATTTAAAAATGTTTACTGTCAAGATGATAGCTTAAGGCTACATATACTCACCTCTGTCCCTTATAGTTTCCAGCTGTTCTTCTGGTCCTTTGATCAGTTATAGAAGTCATAGGTGAATCACAGGAGGGAGTTTATAGGTACAACCTTCTTGACATTCTAGGTCATAAGACTCCCTTCTGAGCAAAAAGCGAGGAAAGGCAAGGATCATAAATAATCCCTTGGCAGCCACTTTCCATTTTAGGTTGCTAGGTCAGGCCTACAAATTTCACTTTGATGGCCAAAGGCCAAAGGATTAAAATCAACATTTAGGATCAAAGGAAAGGCTGGAAGTTAAAACTAGGCATGAAACTTATGCTTAGTTCTCTGAACCAGATACATAACCTGCAGAGACTGTTCAAATCAGAATGGCAATTTGGAAAACAAGGCATGGATGGATATTAGAATGGCAGTAAAAACACGATGTTGGCATTATGCCTTCCCAGATGCCTTGAGTAGATACAGAATTTGTTCTATGTGTAGTAGAGTGTACGTGTGTAGTTCTCATTTTCTGCCACAAAAAGTCACTCCCAAACTCATGTATGTCATGTCCAGTCTGAGCATTCAGAAAATGTCTACAATGCTGTGAATAAGGTGGGCAACTTTGCAAATATTTCTGCAAAGTGAATTTCAAGGAGATTCAACTGATTCAACTCTCTCCACCATCCCTAGCCCTTGCTATACTAACTGCATGGAGGCTCCACAGCTTCCACCCCCTACTCCCCTAATCCCCTGAACTCATTGACCAGACATTGTTCTTGGGGTCAGAAGAAAATAGTGGTGCTATATGCATTTATATTCCATCTTACAAGCCCTTATTTTCACTGAGTCACATAGTCTTCAGAGCAGGAGTTCTTTTTACCATAATGAAGAGGCCAGCTGTTTCGATGCAGCTTGATCTCTTTGGGGTGCTGATGACTGGGGTATTTCCTTTTTCTTCTTCTCGCTTTTGCTTTTGTTATTATAAAGATCATTTTAAACTCATTAGCCTAAACAATGTCAAGAGATTTATTTTTACTTCAGTAAATGTGCCAACAGTGCTATCATTTCTACGTCTTAAATAATGGCAGTAAAAGTGGTTCCTAATGATACCTCATTTGTATTAAAGATCCTTCAGCAGCAACATGGTTTAAACAATTAGTTTGTCTTAGCTACAGTGCTGGAGTTTGAAATCAAAGTGCATGGATGGAAAATTGCACGCTATTCTTATTCACTCTTTGGTTGCACCACGATTCTGGAAGCCTCAGGGCAGCCTGTTCTCTGAAAGATCATTTCAGAAGATTAGCTTACCTATGGTGCAAATTAACAGTATGCCTTACATGCAGGACTAAAGTCTCAGCACTCCAACCATAACTGGAGCAAGGTCACCAAGCCAACTTTTGAACTTCCTGTGGAAACAAGCACTTGTTATTTTGATCTCTTTAATTGGAGGAAAGGGTCTAGTCATTAGAATGAAACTTATTATGATGACTAGGAATTCATGTAGGGATTGACACATTCAAGGCAAATTTACCTCTCCCAGACATTATGATGTAGGTCAACTCACTGTGTCAGTTGAGCCATAGCCATGGCTTTTTTAGGGGGAACTCACAGGAACTCAGTTCTGACACCTCTCAGGTGGGTGCTGTCACCTCTCAAGGGTTCAGAAGAAGAAGAAGAAGAAGAAGAAGAAGAAGAAGAAGAAGAAGAAGAAGAGTAGTAGTAGTAGTAGTAGTTTGGATTTGATATCCCGCCTTTCACTCCCTTTAAGGAGTCTCAAAGCGGCTAACATTCTCCTTTCCCTTCCTCCCCCACAACAAACACTCTGTGAGGTGAGTGAGGCTGAAAGACTTCAGAGAAGTGTGACTGGCCCAAGGTCACCCAGCAGCTGCATGTGGAGGAGCGGAGACGCGAACCCGGTTTCCCAGATTACGAGACTACTGCTCTTAACCACTACACCACACTGGCTCTCGACAACTGATGTGGATCACAAGTAAGAAAACTCACTCTGAGTGGTAAGTGACAATAAATGATATGGCAGGCGGGCACCAGGATGTAAAATGTGTTGTGGAGCTGCAGACTGAATACTGCCATTAAATCCCTTCTGCACTGGACAGACTGCTAGAGGAAAATCTATAACTTCAGCCAAGTTATATGGATACAAATACATTTTTATTGTTTCACGCAGTGTAGATGCATTTGTGATGGATGTTTGGTACAGCTGTATATTAACCAGGGCCAGGGTTAGATTAATGGACAGGATGGCCCTTCTCCAGACCCAACATTCACATATTATCAAAATCAGGTAAAAACATGTAAGGAGGGTGCACAGCAGAGTTGATGTTGGGGGTGGTCTGGCAGGGGGCATATCTGAAGAAAAGTCATTCTAAGGGCCATTCCTCTTTTCTAAAAGTACATTTCCCCCCAAATATCTCTTGAGGAATGAAGTTTCCATGGAAATGTGGCATTAATTTCCAAGCTGCTCTAGCAGGAGGATAATGTAGTTTCTATATTGCCAAATGTTGCATGTCTCTTCTTCTATGTAATATAAATTTTCAAAACTATATTTAGTTGTTCCTGTGATATGAACTATGAACATGCTTGTCTGACGCCTGAACAGATCCATGCAGCCATAGAGATGTAGGCTCCACCACATGACTAAGAACCCCCAATCACACAAGACAGCTTGTGTGTGTAGAGTTGTATGTGCATAGTCTCCCAGTTCAGATCTTTGCTGAAGATGCTGAGGTAAGGGATACAGAGCTGGTGTCAAAGGCTCTTCAGAACAGGATTCTGAACACATTTTCTACCAAGAAGGCATATGAATATCTCCACTGCATGATATAGTTGGTGCAGTAGGATGCAGCATAGATATTAGTAACAGAATTCTACCTTGGTACATTTAGAATTGCTTTTATTTCACTGGCCCCCAGTGGGCTTAAACTGCACAGGACAGCATTACCTCAAGGACTACCTCTCTCCATATGAACCTACTTGGACCCTGAGATCATCGTCTTTGTGTGCCTCCTCTACAAGAGGTCCAGAGAGTGGAAAAATGAGAACGGGCTTTTTCTGCAGTGGCTCCCCATTTGTGGAATGCTCTCCCTAGGGAGGCTCACCTGGTGCCTAATTACATATCTTTAGGTGCCAGGTGAAAACTTTCCTCTTTGACCAGGCTTTTGTTGACTAACATCCTATATCCCTTTAAATGTGTTTGTGGGAGGGGTGCAGGGGTCCTTGTTCTTATTATGTATTTTCTTTTTATCTTGCATTTTTATGCTGTGAACTGCCCTGAGATCTATGGAAGAAGGGCAGTATACAAATTTTAACTATAACAATAACAAAAAATACTGCTCTGTGGTTGCTCCAACCCTACTGTGACCTGATTTCCCATAGCCCCTGCTTCTTTCTGCTTCTACCTACTCTACCCAGCATCTTATTAGAATGTTGAATTTGCATTCTGATTCCTGTAAATAAATCTTCCATAAGATCGGAGTTCTGGATTCAGGTAAGTTTCAAAGGCAAAATGCACTGTCTTAAAAAAATTAAAATCTCTCAGACAAGGGAACTTTTAGAGGAACTGATCAACACAAAGTCTGCCTGCAGAGAGATGTCTGCAATTCCTGTTGCCAGTCTTGCTCGCAAAATATTTTCATCTAAATGCAAACCATGGAATGGCCTTCCTTACTCTAGAAACCCCTGGAGAATGTGTCAGGCTCACAATATCCCTCTTAGCCCAATTTCAGTGACGGATAAAGTGGTAACGCATTTCCAGTTGTTCAATTTGGCACCTGCCATTCAGCTAAGGTTACATACCTTCCCCAGTGTAATGCTATCAATGAGCAGAAATTGTATACTTAGTGAAAAGAATGATTCTTCTCATAAACTGAGGAGATTCATCCCCCTGAATGAAATTTAACTGGTCTTAAACTTAATATTGAAACACTTCTGGTTTCCTAAGAAATCTTCTGGTAATTTGCTTGAAAAGGAGGGCTTCCCTGCACCACCTGTCCTCTGGTTTCCATGCTTTGAGCACCATTGCTGCAAAATCCCCTACAACCATTTGATGGTGCATAGAGGCTCCACACCACAGATATGTTGATGGAACCTTGAGCCCCTACAAGTAAGGAGTTCCTTTGCAAATAAATGCTCTCAACACATGGATGTTGAATGGTGGAGATAGCACAAGGGCAAGACATTGGGATGGGGCTAGAAGAATGCCACTTCTCATTCAAACTTTGGGAACCCTACAGACAAGTAATGTGTGCACAATATCCTTATGTGAGTCTGTCACACAGTTGCACACCTTCCTGTTAACCATAGCTGACTCCAGGAGAACAGCAAAACTGTTATTTTATTAAACAGATGATAAAGGAATCCTACTGAGGTCTGCTTACATAGAACTGACCTAGTTGAGGGCTGAAAATTCACAGATACAACATGGAGCCCACCCACTGAGACAGAGAAGGAGCCAAGGTTGCTGTCAACCTCCTTTTAACCCTTTACATGCCGTATACAATAGTGTGAATAGGGTTTATGTGCCAAATTACTAAGCAATGCAGTACAAAGCCTCTTGACAGTTTCAGGAATATGTTATTTGAGACATGAATAAGAGAAGCAAAGCAAGGTATGCCTCCATTTTGTTTCTATATTTTTGCTTATTTATTTACTGATTATTAACTAAATTTATATAGCCACCCCATGACATCAGTTCTCTGAGCAGTTCACAACACAAATGCCACAATTAAATGCAGTGTCAAACAATAAAAATGAGAAAAAGCAGTTGCAATCAGACTTGTTAAAACAAAGAGAAGCAGACTGTGAGACATGTTATTTTAATTATTTCACTGCTCATAACAACGGGTTCGCCTTTTTGTTTTAGAACTGCATGCGCACACCCCTGCTGAGAAGGACTGGAAGCCAAATTCTCCCAACCAAGTCCAACACTGTATCTACCCAACAAATTGCACTTCCTTTCTGTCCTTGCTAACTTGGACAAGGGAATGCTGAAATATCACCTGGCCATTACAAAGTTAGGTAGACACATCCCCATCCAAGTCAGAACTGCTTACCAAACAAATCCTTTCTATATGACATTCATATACTAGCATTTTCTAAGGTCTTTCTAGACTGCTAGTCGGCAACACCTAAAAATAGGTCATGGTCTGATTTGCATTGTTTTTAAATTCTTCCCCTTCCTGCATGGATAATTGCAGACCCAACATAATCCCTCTGGTTAAATGTACCTGCAGAAATGAAGGTAGGTCTTTAAAATGGGCCAGGAGGAGTGGAAGGAGAGTTGATTGACGGTCTGTAAAACTCAGTTTGGGCATTTCTCTGGGAGGGAAATCACTGTGTTAATGCATGGTATTATTACTTTAATAAGCCTTTAATGCCAGTTCTTCCATTTATTGAGTTTGCTTTTAGCCGTTATAATATATTTATGAGAAAACGTGGGAAAACATGGTTCCCTTGGTTTTTGTTTATATTAATGGCTGGCAAGTCTTGGGTCAATTAATCTTCTGCAAATGGCTTTATTTCTCCTTGAGAGTGGATGGATACTTCAGATTCACTTGCCCAGGTGTTCTTAGTGATTGCCTGCCATTTACGTCTGACACCAAACTATTTCAGTTGAAGCCAGCTCAAGCAAAGCAAAACAAGAAAAGTAGCCTGCACTCTGCCCTTGCATTGATAATAAGCGCTTTTAAAGGAGGAATGAGTTACTCTTGCTTGTATTATTCTGCATTTGAGAGAAATAGGGTTTGCTCTGCCCTGAGTCTGAGGATTAAGAGGTGAGCAGAGTTGTATTCTGAACTAGGTAATTACAAAATTCGGTGTTATCAAATATAATTGGAGATGGATTTAGGAACATCGTAAGCTATGTACCTGCTCCTTCAGAGGGAGTACAGCCTTGTACAGAACCAAGAGATCTTGATCTGCTTTCTGCTCACTCCAAGTGTACAGGATAGGAAAAGGCACAAATGAGTGTCGTAGATCTTTCTCACAATCGGCTAGTCCACAGCACGAAGGCTATGTACAGCCCCATTGATCTGCCCTATGGCTCAGATCCAGTGGCCCCTAATCAGGCCAGCTTTGCCTGATCCAACCCAGGAACCACTTTCCTCACCTTGGATCCAGCCTTGAATTTATGGGGAGGGGCACAGCTGTTTTTTAATTAGGGTAACAAATGTGTCTCATTCCCCTCTTCCCAACATTGGGGGGGGGGGTTTCAATTCTGCAGAGTGCTGATTACCAGTGGCTTCTCTGCAGGGAAGCCATTTGTGCATGGGCACTCTGCACCCCGCAGGATCACTGCCTCCACTTGACAGCTCCTGAATGGAGGTATCGATGCTGTGGGACTTCAGGCAGGAAGGAGAATCGGGCCTTGTCCAGTTCCTACCTTCTCCAGCTAGCAGTCAGGTGGGCCTCTTCATGAGTTGTCTTGTCTAATTTGTACGAGTCTGACTCGTAATGGTCTGTAGCTTTCACAACCTGCGTCAACCAATGCCCAGTCCCTCTGAGCCACATCTGAATCTGATGCAGAGCCCTACCCCACATCTAAACATGAAACAAAATATAAGCACACTACTGCCAAAATTAAGTTTTTAGGATAGTCTTTCTTGAAGGCACAGATATAATTTTTGACAGAGCCATGGCCACACTGTTGCTTTAAAAAAAGGGTGGGGGGACTTCAGAAGCTTATCTGGCAGAATGCTAGAGAGAGGCTGTCTTATCTGATGGGAAAGTTGATTGGATTTTTGTACCTGCTGACATTTGGCAGAAACCTTGTCTCCCCCTCATTTCATCTCTAGCAATCCCACCATACATTATGTGAAAATGTTTATACCAGTTAGGTAAACAATGCTGGCTATCTTTATTTGCTAGCTTTGCTCATTGCCTCTTACTTCAGCTGATACTTTGAAGTAGTCCTTTGCAAACAGACCAAACAGAAAAGCAGGTATCATTTTACATAGGCAGCTTATTATGCCTATTTTAAAATTGGGAAGGACAAAATTGATTTTGGGATCCCTCTTTTGGTTTTGTTTCCATTGACTCCACCCTCTTAAGCTTCAAGTTCTGTTTGATTTGGAAGCTATTTGTCAGGGACGGGAAAACTCAGGTTCCATGCAGCTCCCCTCTGTCTGGCTCTCACGACTCTCCTGAGGCCCCTTGATGTTCCTGCTTTGCACCTTCCATGAATGTTTTTGCCTGGCTGGAATGTGTCCTTCAGCTGTGACAATAGAGAGGGATGTGTGAGTGAGTGCATAGGAAGAAGCTTACTGTACAAAGGTAAAAATAACACTCTTGCTCTGCCTGCTTTTGCCCAGCTCTGGCATGTGAGACCACCCCCCAGGCTGGGATGCCTGGAAGGTAGTATGGCAGATTTCTCATGTTAGTTGTTAAAGCCCTCACATAAGTAAAATCTCATGGGGAGAACAGGGGAGACTGCTGTTATGTCCCCAACACCCGGCCTTGCTGCCTTCCATGCATGAAGATCTGGACTGGGAAGCTTGCTCTAGATACAGAGGCTAAATCTTCCCTCCTTTGGAACTGCAGCAATGACTGACCCCATGCTGCTATGATGCTGTTTCCTAAGTTTAACAGGTTGTCCCCCTCCTTGACCAAGTGGTCTTTCATGTCAGTGAGGAAGAAGGTGCCAAGGGAATGCCACTGATGTCAGCCCTATGTCATTATAATGTATTTCAGTTCATTTGCATAATTTTACTTACTATTTAAAATTCAACTAATTTTGTTGCTTTAATTTCTACAAACCTAAACATGTACTGGCTACAGCCTTGCTTAGGCTTATTTACTAGGCACATTCATGTGGTAATGAATTTTAGTGAACTACCGTATTGGCCCAAATATAAGCCGTACCCACAAATAAGCCGCACCTTTAAAATTCAAGGGGGGGGGGAGAAGAAAAAAATAAACTCCCCGAATATAAGCCACTTGCTGTGTGTGTCTGTCTGAGGTGCTTTCTTGCACACACTCTTGACGCCCCTTCCAGGCCGGTTTCTCCTTGTGAGCAGCACAGACACAAGCTCTGCCTCTGCTGCTCCTGCCTCGGCTTCTTTTCTTCCTTATCAGTTTAAGGCATCCACGTGCCACTGGAGAGAAAGATGGAGGGAGGGGGAAATGGAGGAGCCCACTGCCGGCAGGAGAAGGGGGAGTGCTTCCCAAAGAGGAGAGCAAAATTGTGCCACTCCTGAGGGGAGGTTCCTCTCTCTCCCCTAATGTACAACACCCGCCTTGTCCCGCTCACTTGTGGCCCCACTTCTCAGTTTCTTCCCCATCGCCCTCTACCTCATGGGTTTGACCGCAGCAATTTTTGTAAGGTCGCAAATTTAAGCTGCACTTTAACTTTTCATGGTCAGAATTTGGAAAAAAAGTGTGGCTTATATTTGGGCCAATATGGTATATGGGACCGACTTCTAAGTAGACATGCACAGGAATGCATTGTTAGTAAATCAAAAACGTATCAGTTATCTAAAGTGAAGAAACATTTCTAACACTATTAAACAATCAGACGTGACAATAAGCAGTATAACACTGACTAAAGTGCTGCAATATTTCATTATGATCGTGATGTTTTGATTCTCATCATCTTGCAGCATCTCAGTTTGTGATGTTTTGCTTTGCAATGTCTCGGATCACTGTAATTAGCATAAATTAAATTGCCAAGTGAATTTTGAATTTTTACCTTCTGAATTTGATGAGAGCTTCAAGCGCAAATTCACAACATTCCTCAGATTCACAACATTCAAGTCCATTTCCCCCCATCAAACATTTCAGTGTTAAACATTTGTACCACCCTCTAATTTAGAACTTCATAAGAAAATGTGTGAAAACAGCAGGAATGTAGATATGTTTACCATATCCCGGAATATCATGAATGAAAGCTCTTTTGAATACACTGTATCATAAACATATCTGATCACAACATAACCTGGAAGAAGATCCTCTGGAACCAGGGGTGGCCAATGTGGTGCTCTACAGATGTGGTTAGTCCCAGAATTGTGGCATTTTTTCAGCTGGAACTCACTGGAACTCAGTTCCAGCACCTCTCAGGTAGACACCATTTCCATTATAAGAGAAAAAGGAAGGCATTCATGGTGAGTTCCAACAACTCTTTTTCTAGAAAAATAGCACTGGCCATAATCCCTAACAATTGGCCGTAGTGGCCTTAGCTTGTGGGAGTTGTAACTTGACACCATCTGGAAAGTACCATGAGGGCACAAACCCCAACAGAAACTCAGCTTCATAGAATTATATAAGCTCTTCCCAATAAACTTCACAAGTGTAGTTCAAGGCACTCAGTATGGCTTTCTGCAGGTGGCATTTATTTACTTATTTGCATTTGATGGGTCTTGATAGGAGATGAAGTGTCAGCAATGCTGGTTTTGTTGAGCCTATAAGAAAAAAAGAAAACTGTTGCTCTCAGGACTTCTAACTTTCAATTATAAGTGAATGTTATAATGAAATACCTCTTATATAATTTGGTACATAATGTAGAACAGTGGTAAAAGAACATCTGTAGTAGAGACCACTGGTTTTGTGTGTGTGTGTGATGGCACTCACGGGTACAGAGTACCATCAATAAGGTTTTTTAACTGCCCATGGCAGCCATTTTTTGTTGGCACACTTTTACTAAAATATGAGTTCCAGCAACTCATTTTCTGCTAATGACATTTACTGGTACACTAGAGGATGACAGTTCTTAAAGCACTACACCTCTATGTGGCCACGTCATTGCATATTTCATGTTCATAATGACTCATTATTGCAATAGTCTATCTAGCCACTAGTTATTGCTGTCACATGGATGACTTTGGGGTCTGGACAATGGATGCTTGAGGAATTCTGTATATCTTTGTAGATTCCTACATGAAATGACCTCATCCACACCTCTCAGACAAATGTGCAATTTTGCCACCAGACCACACTTTCCCTAATGTTGCAGCACTGTTCTCAGTAGTAGAAACGTATCAAAATAATGTATTTAAATGTGTGTTTTGAAAGATTTTTTCATGCAAATCAATAGGAAGATAAAACAGAAAGATAGATAAAAGAGCTAGTCCAAGTATTTTGTTTTTGTTTTTTTGAGTCAAAGGGCAAGATGGCACCTACCTATTCCCTCTCGAAGTACAAAAGTTGACCAGGTAGAATCTTTCTTCACCAGGACAGTGTCCACTGTATCTGAGGACAGCAGGATAGCTTAGAGGGCACAGGGCAGGCCCCCTTGAGCACACAGCTCTGCCCACTCCCTGCCCCATAGCAATTGCTACAGGAGGTGGCTGTTTCATTCTGTCTCATGGGAAGGCCAGTCTTGGTAAAAACACCCAGAAATGGCAAGTTCACCCTTCTCTGTTGGTGCCACCCCTGAATTCCACCAGGAATGGTCATTTCTCCTTATCCCATTGCCTATTGGTATACTTTATGGCCAGTCCTATTGTTTGGGTGCACAAAACCAGAGGGAATGGAAAGTCTGTACTTGTTCATTTATGGGTGCTTCCTCTCCCTTATCTGTCTCTTATCTGTCTGGAAGCTCCTTAGTCTTATTCCAAATTAGAAGTCAGCTTCTAAAGCCAGAGCACTGTATCTGATGCTATTGTTCTGCTTGTGTAATAATAGCAATGAACTTGTGCAATGAACCTCATCCTCCTCTCTGCTTCTCTGCAGGCCCCCTGCAACCCCTCAAAATATGCTCCAGGGAGTTGGGGGAGCAGATTTTGTGGGCGCTTGGGGAGAAGAGGGGACAGGGAAGTCCTGTTGTCTGAGCTTTTCTCTGTTCATGCAGCCTTGGATATAACCCATGGGCTCTGCTCTAAAACTGTTAGTGTCAGAATGTACTCCTAGCACATGTGAAGTAATACCTAAGGATAATGCTTTTAAGCAGATATTGCTGTCTTATCAACTTCATTACCATCAAGTAACCAAAGCCTTCTCCTACCCATCAGTGAGCAGGTGACAGCACTTCCTGGTGAGAGTATGTGGCTTTCACAAAGCCTCCAGCTCTAGGACGGAAAGGACTTTAACATTTGTACAGGAAGGCAAAAGTTATTTCACTTTCACCTTGGCTGAAGCCTTAGTCCATTTGCAGAAGGCTTGTTCCATCCTCTTTGAGCTTATCAGCAGATCAGAAAAAAGTCAGTGCACTCCTACACCATTAATTTTCAAAGTCATGTCTGCCAGGCTGGGATAAGAAGGGAATATTTGGGTCTCCTTGGACTTTGTTCTCGGGGCAGGCAAGCACTAATTGACTTCTGAACAATTTGTTGAAGAAATCTGATGAATCAAGGACCTCAAACCCCTGGCTGAATTCTGCAAGCAAAAGTATGTGAATTTTTAGGAGCACATTTTGGATGAACATCTCCGTACTTTAGGGGCTGTATATAACCTTTGGATATTTGCCCAACCTTAATTACAGCTTAATTTACCCATCCATCACTAGGACTGTCAAGTAGACAGGTGTTTTAAGCAGCTGGATTGGCAACCTTTCCCAACATGTAAAACATCCAATTGCCTAGAAATTCAGCTGGTGTTTTTTAATAAAAATAAAAAATAGCTCTTGTTGATTTCACCTACGTAAGTAATGTGAGCGATGGGTTATTTCCATAATTTTGATTTTATTAGTATGTCCCGATTACAGTTCTAGGGCTTTGTGAACATACCCCTGAAAAACCTGTTTGCAATTTGTTCTGCTGCATTTGACAAGTCCTGAATACACAAAAGCTAATAATTCGCTAGGATTAGACATCTACCTTATTTGTAAATAAATATGCTCCCTTTCACCCTTTCCTCCATGCACTGGGAAATGCTGGGGTGTCTCTAGCCACTAAGGGAACAATAATGTTTTGCTTTCATTTAGCAAGATCCATTAGGTAGGAGATGAAGTGCTGGGTGGCAATGACAAGACAGCAGCCAGACGACTGTCAAACTGCTCCCGCTTTCTTCAATTATTTTGAGATTTTCCCCATTCTAAGCACACTGAACAAATCACAGAGGTGATTATGCAGTCAAAATGGGGACATTTTGTGTGGTCTGATGATACATGGCTTGGTATTATTAATGCCACGTGTTAAGATACTTTAGCAGACAAGAAATTACAAGGTCAGCTATCTGGAAGGAGGCACTACAGTGAAGGATTTTTTTTCTTTTTTACAAAAAGAAAGAAAAGGAAGCGCAAAGAAATAAAAACAATAACACTTGATGATGACCTTTCTGTACTATGCAATCAAATCCCACAAGTCAAAAAAAAGCACAAGAGCGAGCAATATAGACAAATCAACAAATTCTAGCTGTAGCCAGCCTCTGACACATGTGTTTAGGAGTGCAACCTTGGTTAAGGTAGTATTTGAAAGTGTGCAGGAATGGCACTGAATGACCATTTAATAAGTAGCAATGCACCACATTATGCATGTAACCAGTCCTTTGATAAGCCTTTTGTTTGTATCTCTCATGTCATGTAACAGTTTGTGAGTAGGAAACTCACCAATCAAATATACGTATCTTCTCCTACCTTCATTTGTGACATTTTTCCTTAACAATTTCCTGCATCTTCCATTAGCTCTGCATTTCTGCCAGGCCAGTCAAAGTGTCGGCTTTCTTTAAGGCTGCCAGTCTAACCTAAGTGTTGTGGATGCTGTTCGACTGCAGAGTTGGCAAAGTTCCCTCACTGCAAGATGTGAGGTTACAGGCAGAGGGCCTTCTCGGTAGTGGCGCCCACCCTGTGGAATGCCTTCCCATCAGATGTCAAGGAAATAAACAACTATCTGATTTTTAGAAGACATCAGAAGGCAGCCCTGTTTAGGGAAGTTTTTAATGTTTCATGTTTATCGTGTTTTTAATATCCTGTTGGGAGCCGCCCAGAGTGGCTGGGGAGGCTCGGTCAGATGGGCAGGGTATAAATAATAAATTATTATTATTATTATTGCATCTTTGGACTCAGGGAAGTCTTTGGACTCAGGGACTCAATCTGTTAATTGTTCTACATAGTGCAAATACATACTTTACCTTACCAATTATGCACTACACCATAATGAATCTTATTATTTTTTATTCATCTTAATAAAGCATGGGCCATGCTTATCTGACATCTGTTGTCAACAGTCAAACAATTACTTAAATTAACAAGGAATACAAGTACAGTGGTATCTCAGGTTAAGAACTTAATTCGTTCTGGAGGTCCGTTCTTAAACTGAAACTGTTCTTAACCCGAGGTACCACTTTAGCTAATGGGGCCTCCCACTGCTGCCGTGCCACTGCAGCATAATTTCTGTTCTTATCCTGAAGCAAAGTTCTTAACCCAAGGTACTATTTCTGGGTTAGTGGAGTCTGTAACCTGAAGCATCTGTAACCCGAGGTACCACTGTACTGATTATTATTTTTTATAATGAAAATGGCTTCTAGGTTGTACAGTGCAATTACACTGTGGTGCCTATAATGATATCACAAATAATTATCAAAGTATTGCAGAAATAACAAGCACTCCAACAGTTTTAATTCTTCAGCTATCAAATAAATTACAGCCTTTTGAGGAAAATCTTTTTATTCATTTCTGTTTCAGCAGCACATAAACACGTTGAAGTTCAAAGGTAGGAATTAAAATATCTGTAATCTCAAATATAGTTCTAGCAAATGTTGTTATAAACTACACATTTAAAAGTATAATAAATTAGCCATTCACAACTTGGCAAGACTCGACAAGTGGTGAAAATTTATCAGCTGAAATATAGGAAAAATGACTTAATGTTAACAAAGTAATTAAAAATGTAAAATGGTGCATTTGAATGCCAAAGAAAATGACGATTTGAAAATATAATGAATGTAAAAATAAATGCTTTTCTTTGGCAGGGTTAGAAAAATACATCAGCATAGAAGGTTGGTGGTAGTTCAGCTACAAAAGCTCATGTTTAATTTGAAAGCTGCTTAATATTTGAGATGAATAGCTGAGGTTCAAAATACTCTTATAAAGAATGCTGATTATGAGAGAATGTTGTAAAAATTGGTGGTCTTTAAATAGCTTGTGCATTATATTAAGATTCTTTCCCCTAGCTTGCTTTTGTCTGCCATTTTAAAAAGAGAGATCTAGTAATTAAAAAATTAAGGATATCCAACTCCCACACATTAATTTGTCAAGATTCTACTTAGCCATGGTAAGTTAAATAGAAAATTATCTCAAATTGTGGGTGATTTGCTAACCATTAAGGGTCTAGAATGAGCAAATTTTCCCATAGGCAACTGGTGATATTTTATTGAGCAATAAGTACAGAATAAGGCGACTGGGAAATCCATTAAAAGAACATGCAGCTTTTTTAAAAAAGGGGAATTGTTAATGGAGGAATATATGCTGCTTATTAATTTGTACATGCTACAAGGTTATGCCTTTACCCAATACAGATAAGGGTCCAATTCAAGCATTCTTTGTTTATATAGCATAACATCTGATTATTTCATTGTAGTCCCTGTTTTGAACGTTTTGAACGTCAGCCCAATCCAGCACCCTAGCCCATCAAGAGCATTCAAGGCTCTGTGCTGACGTGGATGCACATCTGGATATGCATCCCTATCAATATTTTCATCTATGGATGGATGTACAGCCACATCTGGGCAGGGGCGTACGAAGTGGCGGGTGGAGGGGGCGGTCTGCCCCAGGTGCCACTCTAGGGTGTGTGTGACAAGATGGCCCCTGCCTCCCACCAGCTGTGGAGCGGCTGAGGGGGCATGCAGTCCATACGGGCATCTGTATGGGCTGCCTCTCACATGGCGACTATACAGACTGCCATGCATGCGCACTCTGTACGGACTGCCCCGCCCCTTGGCATCCCGTCCCGGGTGCCGGAGAGGGTTCCTCCGCCATTGCATCTGGGTGCACCAGCTGTTAACACTGCCTCATTGTCAGCTGTAGTAGGGTCCCTCTGGACTCAGGTCATATGAAGGACCAGAGCATGGGAACAAGGGCTTGACAATTCTCAGGATAGTCAACATTACGGAGCTCTGCTGGGTCTACTAAGTATTAGTAGTAGGGGAACTGGCCATGCAAACAGATTTGAGGAGCCATTTTTCTTAAGCGGAAGGGGCCAACTTGGTAGTTCCACTGCCGGCAGATGTTTGCAGAGTGGCAGCTCTCCTGGTAGCTCAGGAGAGGGCATTCTCTGTGATAGTCCCTAAGTTGTGGAATTCCCACGTCTGGCACCTTCGTTATGTAGTTTCCATTGTATGCTGAACTTGCACCTCTTTACCCTGGACTTTGACATCTGAGATAAACACACACACACACACACACACACACTATTCATGTGACTGACATTTTAAAATATTTTTAATATTGCATTTTTACATTGCTGTAATCTGCCCTGGGACCTGGTGGCAAAGGGTAGGCAAGAAATCAAAATAATGATAATGATGATAAATGGTCTTTTAGCAAAACGGGTCCATTTTTTTTAACCAGCTCAGGTTGTTTTGCCTTTTCATACAGGGCATCACTATATAGAAATGATTGCTTTCTGTTACTAACATCTGTGGTGCAGAGTTATTGACAACTGCAGACAAAAGAAAGTAACCTTTCCATCCCCCAAAGCAATAAATCATCCCTGATTATGTGGCACGTCTACCCATAACTGGAGTTATTTAACCATTCAATATTCTTTAGCAAACATGACCATCTTTTGCCTTTCCTGTTTATGTTGCTCCCAGTAGTTCAGAACTGGAGTAAATTCACTGCAGCAGAAATAGCATAAATAAACTGGCCTTGTCTGGTGATGTGGGGAGGGGGGGTGACTAAGTAGGGAAGGAAGAAATATGTTCCTTTTCCAGAAATATTGATAGTAAAGCTCCTTTGGAATTACACAAGAGCACAGGCCAGTACTTTGAGAGGAATCCACTTTAAAATCTGAAATGTTAGGCCTTAGATGCTGAACTTCAAATACTGATTTCAATAGATTCAGACATATACTATGGAAGTGGGAGGCGATGTATGTACATGAATTCTTTGTGTTAATTTTCCAATGTATCGTTGTTGTAAACTGCACTGGGTACTTATTGGTAGAATACAACAGCAACACTGACGGTGATTAGCTGGGGCACGGTACTTTTGGCCTGAGATTCAAGTGCCTTCCATCAACTTTGGCTGGTGGCCCAGCTGTACTTCTGTCTGGACAGAGACAGCCTGACCAATGTTGTCTACACCCTGGTAACCTCTAGACTAGAGTACTGCACTGTGTTATACATGGGGCTGCCTTTGAAGATGATTCAGAAACTACAGCTGGTGTAGAATTTGACAACCAGGTTGCTAATTGGTGCAAGACTGAGCCTATAAAACCAATTCTGGCATCATCATCTGAGATCCTTCTCAGTGTGCCCCCTATGAGGAAGGTGTGGAGGGTGTCAACATGAAAATGGGCCTTCTCCATGGTGGCCCCCAGCTTAAGGAGCACTCTCCCCAGGGAGGTATGCCAGATGCCATTATGACTTATCTTTAGACAAAAATATTTCTTTTCTGCTAGGCCTTTGGCTGTTAATTATCTGTGGCCTGCTTCAGTGGGTAGGCTGTTTTAGTCCTGCTTTTAAAATTATGAATGAGTTTTAAATTCTATTCTGTATTAGCTTTTATGCTGGTTTAAATGTATGTGTTATTTTGAGATTGTAAGTCACTTTGAGTTGCTTCTTGTAAAACAGGTATGTAATTAATAAATTTATTAATGATTTATTGGGAGTAATTGTCACAGAAAGCAGTAGACTAAATTATTCAGACCAATCCAAGAACAGATTGTTCACATCCGCCCACTTTTGCCATTTGGGCAAAAGCCCAGTTGGGACGGGGGTATGGAACAAATAGCACAGGGGGTGCTAACCTTTTTGAACCAGTAGGCACATTTTTGAATTTTAAGAGAGTGTTGGGATGCCAGTCACAAAATGGCTGCCATGAGAAGTGTGTCATAACACAAAAGTGCAGCGATATCAATCCCCAATGAGATTATGGTTACCATGGGAAGTTCTAACTGTGCAGATCACACAATATTGATTTTACACACACTGATGCTGTCTGATAGCACCAAGGAGCATTTCTCAGTACCTCAGCACCTATCTGTGGAGGCTTCCCATGTGTTAGAACCCTGTTTTAATGCACAGGGAGCGTCTATGTATAGTAATGGTTCCTTGCTTCATTTGGCTAAACTGGCAATGGTGGTGTTGGATGGTAGCTAGTGTGCTCTGATAATATAAGTGGATCCACAGCTAAACTCAGATCTTTCCACCAAATATTCTTCAGGGGGAGCTCAAAGATACAAACTCTCTGAAAAGTGAGAAGACAATTATTTTCTGAGAAAGTTATGGCCCTGTTGTGCCCCACTTACCTTCCGCACTCTACTCCTCACCCCAAATATGCTCTGTGATGTTGGAAACCCATTGGGAAGGGTATGTGGTAGGTTATAGAAAGCTCTGGATTTGGTGGAAATGACCCTTTCCTTAATGTGAACAGTAGAGCAATTTGAGGTCCAAGCTAATGTTTTCCATAGGACTCATTTGCAAATAACATTAGCTGGTTTGGAGCCAGTGGGTGTGTTCCTGTGCAGTAAAATATAAGGTAGTAGTTTCCTCCACTTGATGTAGAACATATTTTGTTATTTTTAAATTAGTAAAAAAAACTTTACATTTGCCCTTGAATTTAATCTGAGCTTTCTCTCTCTCTCTCTCTCTCTCTCTCTCTCTCCCCCTACCTCCTTCTCTTTTTATGGTAGCTAAATGCATCCATTAACTTTTGAAAGAAAGCAATTTCAACAGTTCAGTATTGAGGGATTTTTTTAAAAAAAAACAACAACACACACATTCCACTTCTTTAATAAATTATACAATCTATAGAAAGGATGCCATATTCACTTATATAGTACTACCTGATGTGAATAATCAATGGCAGCACACAACTATGCTTCTTTCACCATTCCCCTAATCAAATTATTTTATGTCTGAGCCCTTTCCATAATTTAGTCATTAATGCCTAAAACCCACCGTGTATAAAATTGCCCTATTAAGAAGGAGTAGTTTAAATTGCCTTTTAAAGTGTATTTCTTCCATCTTGTTTGCAAAATTAATTCTTAGAAAAATAGGAGTAAGGGATGTGAAATGATTATTTGGGCATATGAGTTGGAATCAATTCATTGCTTCAGTTGGTTTTTTGTTTTTTTTAAATTCCTCTTGTTGTCAAGCTTCCAAACACCAAAAGCTTCTGCAACTGCTCCCCACCCCCCCAGTGAAAGTTCTATTTTACCTCAAAAGTGATGATCGTTTGCAGTGATTTGTACCTATTTAATAGAGCTTGGCATTTTGTACTTCCCTCTTGAACAAAGTGTTAAATCTTCTCCTCTGAGCGTGGCAATCTTTTGTAGGCATGAAGGTCATTAATTTTAATTAAATGGAACTTTTTTCTTACACTTGCTAGAAAATGAGGATTAGTCTCAACAAGTTTCATTAAATAAACAGAGCAAATTAACATTTATAATACATCTCCAAAGCGATCTGAAATGGTCTCATCAAAAGCCTATTAGCTGGATGGTGGAGAGCTGCTTGCATGGGATACCATAAAATATATTCCAGTGAAAAGGACAGAAAGCTCTTGGGTGTGAAATAAATTGTGATGGTCGATCTACAGTTACCCTTCTCTTATCAGCTGAGATTTGGAGTTTAACAGCAAGAACTTTAGAAACAAGGGGTCGGTTCAACAAACTCCTCAACCTGACAGGTCAAATGCCTGCTAAAGCAGTAATATCTTAACTAGGCAGTGGGAAATGCCAATATAATGCTGTAGGGATTGACAAATCATTCAGTTTCTCTTAGTTGTTCATTATTCCAATCTTAAGTCCTCCTGAAAATCCACCAGCATTTTAGTGTAGAATCCCTCCCCCTAATGTATACTTTTCTGTATGCAATTTTGCTAATATGCAGATTTTTGAAAAAGCAATTTCCCCATATTGAATGCATTTTTGCATGTAGTTTTCATGAATATATTCATTGTTATGCATACTTTACCCCAGTATATGTGTTTTTGTGGGCTGAAGAACTGCATTGCAAAATTCAGATGAGTGCGAATTCCAAAGGATGGCTCTGTTTTGGTTCACATATTGTTTCAGAAAGTGCAGATTAGATAGATTCACTTTTAAATATGAACTGAATTTTATTCCCCCCGCATTTATAATCAGAAGAAGACACATGATACTCCCTATAGTGTGGTGCCAGTGTGGTGTAGTGGTTAAGAGCGGTAGTCTTGCAATCTGGGGAACCAGGTTCGATTCCCCACTCCTCCACATGCAGCTGCTGGGTGACCTTGGGCCAGTCACACTTCTTTGAAGTCTCTCAGCCTCACTCACCTCACAGAGTGTTTGTTGTGGGGGAGGAAGGGAAAGGAGAATGTTAGCCGCTTTGAGACTCCTGAAGGGGAGTGAAAGGCGGGGTATCAAATCCAAACTACTACTCTTCTTCTTCTTCTTCTTCTTCTTCTTCTTCTTCTTCTTCTTCTTCTTCTTCTTCTTCTTCTTCTTCATATGCATGCAGAATACATGGAATTTCCACTCCTTAAGTGTTATCTGTGTGATAAATTAGGCTTGTGTGATATTTTATTTCCATTTATAGACATTATTATCTGAAGATCTCAAAATGGTTTACAATAGATAAACAGACATAAATATCCAATATGTACAGGGGGGGGGAGGGAGAGAGATTGTTTGTGTGGTCTCCATAATCAGGACTAGCAGGATATGGCTGACTTCTCATGGTAAGCAAAAGTTTGTTGGAGATGGTTGTCTCTCTAATTCTGTGTTATGCCACACTCCCCATGGCAGCCATTTTGTGACTGACGCCCCCACTACTCTCTCAAAATTCAATATGTGCCCACTAGTCCAGAAAGATTGGCGACCACTGCCATAGACCTTATCAGTATAAATAAAGTGAGGGAACATTGCAAGGTGTTATAATGTAAAATTTCAATGAACGTAACAAATTCTTCATACAACTACTCACCCAATTTCATTTACCATTCATTCCACACAACCACTATAATAATTTGCTACCTCTAACATCTCTATCAACATGTTCAACAAGATTAAAACCCACATACAAAGGATTGCAGCTAAACATATATGACTAAAATACAGTCCCCATCGCTGAAGGACTAATGGGTTCATTCCCCACACTCACTGGGCTATCTAATACTCCTCTCCCATCTTTCACCTGAGAGTGGCGTGTTTGTGTAAATCTGCATCCACCCATCCACTCCCAACTACATAATCGTAACATGCATAATGTGTCATTGTGCCTTTGAATTTTTTTAATTGAATTTCTTTTGTTGCCATAGCAGTCTTTCAACAAGTGCAAATTCATCAGTCTCATTTCATTTAAAATATTAAGGCCATTTGTATTCTGCTGCTAAAAATTTTATGAAAGGATAGGTAATGGGGTTCACAAAGGATGGGCAGAAAGGCAGTTGCAGCAAATAGTTCCTCCTAATTTTATTCTCTCTCTCTCTCTCTCTCTCTCTCTCTCTCTCTCTCTCTCTCTCTCTCTCTGCTTTGGTCGATTGCATTTGCATTCTGTAATGCTCTCCCACTCTAAGTGCTTGTCTAATTTGTTTTTGGAGCCTATTCCTTGTTGCAGTTTCTTTTATTGCCTTATTGCCATGCTTAATTACCCTCTGTATAAATGCTGAGAATGCCTAACACCATCTTGGCAATGTCAAGTGAACATCAGCATCCGAAAGGTCACTATGGAGAAGTATATAATATGCAGTATTTGCTAAAGGAGGGCAGATATGGCCTGAAATGAAAACTTTGCACAGGTTGTCCAACCTGGAGTCAAAAAGGCTTAAGATGATCAACTCCATGGAGCTTAAGTATCCTCACAGCTCTGTTGGATCATAGGCAATTTTTTTAAAACAACAACACACCAATGCACTCACTTTTCATATTGAATGTAGATTCTTGTGGGGGGGGGGACAGGAAGCGTACCTAAAAGATTTATAGGACAGCCTTTGGAGGATTGTACTTGTCAATAGGAAGCTAGAATTCTCCTGTAGTCAATTAGAAGTTGCTTCAAACAATCACTCCGTTATTATTTAAACTTTGCCAAAAAATTCTTACTTATTTTTATCAACCACTCTGCCAACTATAGAGAAAAGAAATTGTGGGAGGGAAAGTTTTTTGTGAAATTCTCGCCAATTTTTCACACAGTGATTTGTTGTTCTTACCTTAGTTTTGAAGTGATCAAAGGGAGTTTGTGAATGTTCTTTCATTCATTCTACAAATAATTTATTGAGTGGTCTGTCACCTGAAGTCTTCTCAGGTGGCCACGGTTTCCGAAAATGCCATGATGTCCTTGGCTGGGCTTTTCTGCCACCATGGGAGGCAGAGAGGCTGCCTAATGTGCCCTGGCATTTTTCCGCTCAGTGCCCATCTATCCCTGCTTTACTCAAACTTCTGCCATTGTTTGAAGAAGAGTTTGGATTTGATATCCCGCTTTATCACTCCCCTTCAGGAGTCTCAAAGTGGCTAACATTCTCCTTTCCCTTCCTCCCCCACAACAAATACTCTGTGAGGTGAGTGGGGCTGAGAGACTTCAGAGAAGTGTGACTGGCCCAAGGTCACCCAGCAGCTGCATGTGGAGGAGCGGAGACGCGAACCCGGTTCCCCAGATTACGAATCTACCGCTCTTAACCACTACACCACACAGCCACCACTTTATTTTTCTTCACACAGAGAAAGACCTTCCCTCCCTGCAAGCCTTCCCTTACCATCACCACCCAAGTCATTTACTCTAGACATGAGTTCTCTACTTTCCTCCCCTTACTCTGCCCCCGCCTTTAGACCTTTAGAACGTTAGGAAAGAGCCAATGAAAGCAGAGCAATGGTGAGCTAGTGCAAGTATAGCAAAGAGCATTCATTAAGAGAAGAGGATGAGTTCCAAAATATAGAGAAACTCAGGTGCTGAAGGTCAGGGTAAAGAAGTGCATTCTCAGCATGTGGCAAAAAACACATAATGAAGGTGCCACTCTGGGGGCAGGAAATTTCACAGGTTGGTATTGTTTTCTGAAAACATGACCTGCATTGTGTTGCACCTTCTCAGAACACATGAAATATATGTGTATATTAGCATCTACCAAGACCTCATAATTACCGATATTCCACCACACATGAAATATATTTCATGACAGGCCCTCTTTCATTGAATGCCCACAGTGCAAAGTCAGAATTAAGGGCAACCAGGACACCTTCATTTCCCACTGGACGTAATTCCACACAAGTTAATTGTGATGAAGCCCCATTGAACGTAATGGAATGGGCCATTAGTCGCAAGTAGCTTAGTTCTCTTGGATTTTCAGTGAGACAAATTTGCAATTCACTGTGGCTGGATTATGCCGAGCATCATCATAAGAAAAGCAACACATTGATCACATTCCAAATCTGGATTACCGCCTGTAAATTTAAAACCAAAAGCACTTAATGTTCTAAAACTATGCACGTAGATAGGGGATTCATTCAAGTTTCTCTTCCTAGGGATGAATATATATTAGTTGTCAAACATGCACTTATTTCAATTTTCTAGAGAATAACTTGTTTAAATATTTCTGTTCTCATTGCCTTCTGATTTAACTTTGATTCATTTGATTTGCAGCTAACAGCCCTACTGGTGCATGCATGATAAGGAGGAAGAGGCTATTGTTTTACATGTAAAAAACAAACCAGACACCCTCCTGGTGCTACAAGGATCTTGTTCCGCATATTAATCTCACTGGTCATGTTTAAAGAAGCTGTAGCAGCAGTTCTACAAATCCCAAAACTTAAAAGCAGGCATTCAAATGCCAAACACTACTTGTTCTGCTTTGTAGCATTTCTAGTCTGATCAATTATGACACAGTTTAATGTTGTTCTGCATCACAATGCTGTTATTTTTCCTTTGTTGAGAGCAGATTCCTGCAACCTGAGATTATCACTACAACCCCATTCCTTCTCCCGCACTCAGAATTGCCCTATAGTTTATTCCTGGAAGGGGTTTGTGTGAGAGAGAGACAAATCTGTCAACAAGTAGAGGGGTACATGTGGAGAGAGAAATAAATCTGTCAGAATCTTAGCCAGGAGGGACATCAGAATAAAGCAAATATCTATGTTATCTGTGTTCTACCCTCTCCTGTGGGATAGTTTCTGAATCATTGAACTGGCTAGCAGAGGAAGACATATAGATGCTGTAGCTTAATATTTCTCTCTTGGAAGGACATTTTCTAACTGGTATCATTTGTCTTGGTGATACCTTGAACGATCTATAGCTTCCCAACCTTATTGCCTCCTCATACTGATGTAATTTGCTCTTGAATTCCTTATTTATGTCTGTTTTATTTATTTCTGATAAATAATTTGACCCTGTCCTTCATTTACTCAGGCACATTATGTATGCAAAACCCTGATGGAGTCTTGGGCAGGGAGCCAGCCAGTTGCCAGTGACTCCAAAAACATCAACTGCTCTGCCTTTTCTTGGTTCTTTTCTGGCACAAATATGCTCCATGCCTCCTAGGACCCACAATACCATAAAGATCAGGATAACTCCCTGTTTGTTGAAACTTCATCACTTCAGCTCACATTGCAACAACTGATGCCTCAGTGCGGCTGCCAGAAGAGCAGAAGATCATATTCAGATGAGCTCCCAAACATTGTGCAGAGGAGGAAGGACAAGAAGGAAACTGGTGAAATCTGGGTGGGAGGGAGAAATAAAAACAAATCCCAGTAACTCTCATCACCTGACACTAGGTGGCAAAGTCCAGCAGGACTACATTTGTACTTGTTTCCTCTCCCTGTACTATTGCTAGAAAAACAAAACACAAAAAACCAGCCCCACAAAGTGCAGCAAAATGCATGAAACCAAAGGACAAACTGCTTACCATAATACTTTCCATATTTTAAACATTTTAAATTCACTCTTTCTCAGAAGAACTGAGCCTCCACATACAGAAGAACAAATAACACATTTAAAAATAATGATGATAGTACCTTTGGGCAAAATCGACTGGGAAAGCAATTTCCCTTCCTTTGCAGTTACTTGGTAAGGTGAACTAGGCTCCCAAATCACACTGTATTTTCTCCCACTGCATATTGTACAACAGAGAATCAGTGACAGTTGTAATTCAGGCGTACGGTTTTGTTCTCATTAGCTCTTAGGTAGTGATAGGGTTGTAACGAATGTTGTTTGATTGTCCTTAACTTCACCTTTCCTTTCAAGTCTGTTTGGAGTGAAGAGTTATGTCTGAATGGACACAGATTAATAATAATTTTTAAGAGAGCAATTATGTTTTTAAAGAAATCCATCAGGAAGCATGCAGGTGAGGAGTACTTTTAGCGGTGTTATGGTAGCCATCTTCAAAGATGGGGCAAGCTAGTTTTCTGCTGCTCCAGAGGATAGGATCCAAACCGATGGATTCAAATTACAATAAAGGAGATTTTGCTTAACCATTGGGAAGAACTGGCTGACAGGAAAATCAGTTTGATAATGGAATGGACTACCTGGGAAGGTGGTGGACTCTCCACTGCAGATTTTTAAACAGAAGTTCAGTGGCTTATGTTAGGGGTTATTTTACGGGGATTCCTGCATTTCAGGGAGTTGGACTAGATTACCCTTGGGATCCCTTTCAACCCTACAGTTCTATGTGAAAAATTTCTCACACCATAATTTTTAGGTTCCAGTGAGCCTCTTCTCCGAAAAAGAAGAGCTATCATTTCCGCCCTGAATACTAGGATAACTTAGTGTGGAAGGGATGGGATGGGATGTGGGGTAGAATGAATATTGCTTCTGAAATACTGGGTTTTGGTGGCAGAAAATGGTAAGCTTGCACATGGCTTCAGCCCCTGTTTTGTCCCCTAACTTCACCAGGTACCATTAGGCTTAGCCTGAACTCAAACCACTGTGTGTTTAAGCGAAGGTGTGTGTTTCTATTCAGGGATTCTAGACAGGGTGAGATGATGTCAGTGCAGTGGCCTACTACTGTAATCTTAAATTATCAGTGAAGGGAGTTGAGTAAGAAGGTGTATGCTATTGAATTCTGAACATTTGTCTTAATATGAGTAGTATGCATACAGATATTTAAAGGTGCCACCGTTCATGTGAGCAAAGTAATAGAAAAATCCAAGAACACTGTATGCAGATAGGTAAAGGTAAAGGGACCCCTGACC
Organism: Podarcis melisellensis; assembly: GCF_964234715.1. Taxonomy (NCBI): domain Eukaryota; kingdom Metazoa; phylum Chordata; class Lepidosauria; order Squamata; family Lacertidae; genus Podarcis; species Podarcis melisellensis. The sequence continues at coordinate 53,112,450 of NC_138529.1, forward strand.
ATTAGGTTCAGTTGTGGCTGACTCTGGGGTTGCAGCGCTCATCTCGCTTTATTGGCCAAGGGAGCCCGCATACAGCTTCCGGGTCATGTGGCCAGCATGACTAAGCCGCAACTGGCGAACCAGAGCAGCGCATGAAAACGCCGTTTACCTTCCCGCCAGAGCAGTACCGATTTATCTACTTGCACTTTGACGTGGTTTCGAACTGCTAGGATGGCAGGAGCAGGGAGCGAGCAATGGGAGCTCACCCTGTTGCAGGGATTCGAACCACCAACCTTCTGATCGGCAAGTCCTAGGCTCTGTGGTTTAACTCACAGCACCACCTGGTTAAGGGATGTCAAGTGCTTCTGACAACTAAATTAGGCTGTGGGAGCCATTCTCTAATAAACCTGAGAGGATGAGCTAGAGGGTGGGGCACTTCTGGACCTGGTTATCTAACCTGTGTAGCCAATCTACCATATTATTTTTCTGTTACTACCACCCTTGCTACTCTGTGCTTGAAATGAATTAAACACTGAGCTGGTAAGTAGGAGTAAATTCACTCCATGGCTGTCTGCACATACCGTGGGTGTAATTTAACAGTGATGCATCAGCGCCTTTCAAAGTGGCATCTCACTTAGTCAGAAAAAAAATGGAGGAGATAGGAAGCCAGAGGTCTGGCGAAGTGTGTCAAGGTGCTTTATAGAGCCAACAAAATCTATAAAACAAAAGAGCCTGACAGCTAGAAGAAATGGACTGCCTAGAGCAGCGCTCTTTCCGCTCATGTGATTCAGTGCACCTCTTCCAAAAATATATTAGGGCTGAAATTTGAAAGATGCACAAAGAAGCAGCTGTTTTTCCGGGAGGCAGCCGGTGTGTTTATTTCATTATTTTTAATAATGGGAGACCAAGTGTTTCTGACATTGATTGCTTGATGAGCCATTAATTCTTCCACCCAACAAACAGAAGCCACACATTCCAAGCTACATCCATGACCTGTCTGTACATTAAAAGCTGCCATGTGGAGGCACAAGACTGAATCACACCATAGTTCTGCGAATCTACTATTACTCAAGTTAGCATTTTGTTAAGAGGTTAGCAGAGCAATCCAAGTCACCTTTGCACCACCAGGCTGGTTGCATTTCTGTTGAACTGGACAGAGGTGTCCCTCTGCCAAGCCCTGCTAGCCTCCCATTGGATGCTACCTACAGAGTGAAGCCAGTGTGACTTCACTACCACAAAGATCCCATTTCCAGCTGCCAAGTGGAGGGGTAGAAGCATCTCTGGCAGTATCCCCATCAGCACCAGCCAGTGGAAATCCACGCAATGGAGCTTGCCATGAGCTTTGTTGGCCCAGGATCCATTGGACCTTGAGCCAGTCCTGCTGCTCTCATGTGATGACATTGGATCCCATCTTAGACCAATTACTGCATGAGCTCCAGGCTAGCATAATAATCTGTTTGTCCCACCCCCCTTTGCCCTGGTGTGGCAGGGCTGTGGGTGTGGTGGTGCCCCCACCACTCTGTGAAGGCTGGCTAGGCAGCAGAGGCACTTAGGATTACAGTTCAAGGCAGTTTACAAGCAGAGCGCAAGAGGAACTAATAACCCATAACAAAAGGTTTTCACTTTCCAACTTACACCCACAGCGGTAAAAGTAAAATAGAATAAGAAACAGAAAGCTGAGTTTGATCTTTCTGCTTTTTAGGTCACTAGAAATGGTTGGAAGGAAGACACTCCAGAATCTGGGAGAAAATAAAAACCGTATCTACTTCTCGATCAGTGTGGTTTGTGCCACTTCATGGCTTCCATCTCAAAAGATACATTCTCTCTGTGTGCCGGTGTGTGTGTGGATTTCTAGCTGTGAAAAAAAATGGTCATGTAAATCATTCAAAAGGAGACGGTATGTTGGCAACCTAAAATTGTCTCCTTGACAACAACCCACATTACAAATGAGCAAATAATTATTACTGTAGCTCATCCGTTTCTTTACCACTGTCAAATATTTATGTACAGAGAGGACTGAAAGTTGGATTCTGGGATAACATGTCATTTGAAGTGGTTCTGTGGGTACCACCAAATTCCTCTTATGCACAGCCTCCCCCACCAGAAAAACAGTCAAAGTGTTACAAGAATATAAAACAATAAAAAATACAACCACACAATAAAAACAAATATAAAAGCAGCAGATTTTTTTTAAAAAAAATAGCAGTATATATAGTATAGATATCAGGCCTGGTTAAATCTTTTATCTTTTATGTGTTTATAGTTTTTTGTATTTTATCTGTGTTGCTTTAATTTGTGCAATTCCCAGCCTTGATCTGGGAAAAGGAGGGATATATATCTACCAACAACACAGAAAAGAACTTCACTGGGCTCTGAAATGGCATCAAGTTAGGTTCTAAGGCAATATTCCACAAGTAGGGCATTACTACCAAGAAGGACCTCTCCCCAATTGCCATCCACCACATCTCCAAGAGCTGTGGACAACTGAAGGAGGGCCTTCAAAGTTGGTCTCAGTACTTAGTAAGAAGGCTCATATTGGGAGAAGAGTTTCTATCAAGTCTCAAACCATGAAAGGTCTTAAAGCCAAGCTCTAGAACTTTGAATACTCAGAGAAGGACCAAGAGAGGGGAAAATACATGCCCAATTTACCCCCTGCTATGAATAGAGGAGGAGAGCACTTTAAGCCAATCTACACAGTGGTCCAACAACTTACACATAATGCATGCAGTGCAATTTTTCTTGAAAAAGAGGTGCTGGAACTCATCATGAACACCTCTCTTATTCTCTTATAATGGCAATAGAGTTCACCTTAGAGGTGCCAGTTCTGGCAAGTTCTGGTTGAAAACAAAGCCCTGCTTACACGATTGCAGCTTAGGGTGGGTGGTAGATGCTAGATAGATAGATAGATAGATAGATAGATAGATAGATGAGTGGGGTGTGGGGTGTTGAATCAGAAGGGGTCATCTAAGATCTTGCACAACCTTCCTAGAGCCCAGTAAGTCCTGCTCCAAACAATCCATTACAGAGTTAGGTACTGACTCAGCACTGGGTAAACCAAGGAAACCTTTGCCTTAGTCCACTGGTTTGCAAATGTTCCTGCCAAGCTTTTGCCCCCTCTGCCACTGGCTGTTGTGTCATGGAGAAAAACACATGTGGGTACACACCCAAGCTTTCCTGCTTCTGTACTATCTCCCAGGCATTTGCTGGAGTATGAAGATTTTTACTGCTTATTGATTCTATGGTTTTGCTGCTGATTTATTGGTTGGGTTTTGTGGGTTATTGTCGGATTTTATAGTGATTTATTGTTCTTTTTTATTTTATGTCATGCTTTGTGCTCTTAAAATTTTCTAAGTCGCTTGGAAACTCTGTATCTGGCGAGCCACTAATAAATTAAATGCACATAATACATTGGCATCATCTACCCTCAGCATGTAAGGGCTGCTCTGTGTCCTTTTAGATGTAAGGACGGATTATGCTCTTTAGACATGGTTGGCTTTGTTTCTTCAGTTTCATAAGCACTCTTCAGTTTCATAAACTTGAAAAAAAATGCCATATTTAAATAGAAATGGAAGGGTTCTTGTAATAAATATAGTTCACCCCTTGCCCCAGGCTGAATCACTCAGACAGCAGCTCTCCCCCAGCCTCATAAGCTTTGCTTGCGGCTGTGAAAAAGGCAGATTTCATGCTAGGGACCCTTAGGGAAAGAATTAAAAATAAAACTGCCAATATAATGCCATTATACAAATCTGTGATGTGGCTGCATTTGCATACAGTTCTGGATGCCTCACCTCAAAAAGGATATTGTTTATAAAATTTATAAAATGATGCATGCAATGGAGAAAGCGAGTAGATAAAAGCTTTTATTCCACTCTCAGAACACGAAAATTCATGGACATCTAATGAAGTTTAATATTGGAATTTTCAGGACAGAATGTACTTTGTGCAGCACATGGTTAAACTATGGAATTTGCTCCTACAGGAGGCTGTGAAGTCCACCAGCTTGGATGGTTTGAAAGTGGATTAGACAGATTCATGGAGGAGAAGGCCATCAATGGCTATGCTCTGCCTTCATTGTCAGAGGTAGTACTACCAGATGAATACCAGTTGCTGGAAACTACAGACGGGAGAGAGTGCTGTTTTGCTCAGGTCCTGTTTACAGGTTTCCCAGGATGCTGGACTAGATGGGCCATTGGTCAGATCCAGCAGACTCTCCTTATGTTCTTAATCTGGACCAAAAGTGTGCTGTAAGCAAAGAGCAGATTGACTCTAAGCAATGGTTTCTGCATCGTTCCAGAAGATCTGAACAAGTAGGTCAAGGCACAAGGTAGGCAAAACCAGCCAACTGAAATTCAGTCTCAAACACTGGAAAATGTTAAACCAGAGTGAAAGTAGAATCCACCCACCAACATTTCCCAAGGAAACAAGTTGAGGGTGGCCATGGAGTTGGAATGCTACATAATGCAACAATGTCTCTAATTGTGCCAGTCTGTAATTTCATTGGGATATACTTGTGCTTGGAACTGAGATACTAGATTTCTCAGACGAATAATAACAGGGAAAGATTTATTCCACTGAAGCAAAGGACATAACCCACAAATATGCGAATGGCTGCGCCGATAATCAATTTAGAGTGGCAAAAGATAAAATAGACCTTGGCAGTCTCCAAGCTATGTTCATTTATGAAGCATGAGCAATTGGGGGTGAAATTCCTATTCATGTTACAAACTGTTATATAAGTGGAATGAAAACAATCTATGCTTGTTTCTGAGAAGGTAGAACAGGCCATAATCACACCAACCTTTAGGAATCAGCTCTATCTTTGGAGACTTTAGTGGTAGTAATGGCTGGACTACATGGGGCTGCCTTTTAAGGTGGTTTAGGAACTTCAACTAATGCAAAATACAGCCATGTGGATGTTTATGGGGGCCAAGTGGACAGAAGATGTGGCACTGATATTGTAGTTTCCATACCCAATTCAAAATGCTGGTGATAACCTTTAAAACTCAAAATAGTGTGGGGTCAGGCTTTACCTATGAAAACCTACCTGTTCTTTAAAATCACCCTGACAGGCTTTGCTCATAAGCCTATTTTGTTGGTGGCTGCCTTGAATATGGGCCTCCCTTACAGATAGTCTGCATATTGGCCTCTACGGTACACACCTTCAAACAGAACTTAGAAACTGCTTTGAGTTGCTTTTTGCTTCTGGTTTTGAAACTATTTTAGGTTGTTTTTTTATGGAAGGACACTAGCCTAAGCATAGGTTTTTAAGCTGCTTTAAACTTGTTCATTGCAATGCATAGTATATTTTATGCTTGCTTGTGTCTGCTGGTTTGTGAGAGATAGGCCCTAAAAGGAGGCCTAAAATACCTGTAGAAATAGAATACGAGGCCAACCTGGCTGCGACATCTGTCAGCCCATGGATCACTAGGGTCAAGTCAGCTGAATAATCCCCTTCCGTGTGCATCTCTCCCTAAATTGGGTGGCTCAGTGGAAGAGGATGACTATTTAAATAGGAGTGTGCTGTTCTGTGTTCAAGGGGATGCCGTAGCTGCACTCCCCTGCTAGAATTATCTATAAAAATAAAAATACACTATTAGATGTTATAAATTTGGTGACTGGAGTCTGCTTGGTGAGGTAATCCCTGCCAATATAGCTCTACCAAAGCCATGTCCCATTTTGGCTCATGATGGCAGTGAAATGTTAGCACAAGAAACCTCACTAGAATGCAACTAGGTATCACTTGCTCAGACATTTTGGTCATTATGGTGCTAGGTTTTTCCCCTCTAAAGCATAATATGCAGTATACCTCATTGACAATACCCACCCCTCTTTTCAGATTTCACATTTGCAGAGGAATTTATTACTTTGTTATATGAAACCCTGCATTTTTCCATTTGGAAGTTGTACAAGCAGCTTCACTACCATGGCTGGCAAAGTCTATGTCAACTTTGCAAGTGTGTGTATAGTGGGGAGCAGGGATGCTTACTTCAATTTTATTCAAAGTTGTCAGAGCAAATTAAGCCAAGGTGCAATTGTCAAAGATAATTAAACAGAATTAGAAAAACTCCCTCCAAGGGTGTGGACTCAACATGTGAGTGTTTGTCAAAAGAAATGAATACTTGAACTTGATCTACAGATTAGATACTGCTCCTGTAGAAATCATCTAATCTACTTTTTCGATAACTGAATTAGCTGAGCAGTCCCATGTTAATTTAAGTCAGCGAAAAACAATACTCTTATTTATCTGAACTTCTAATTATCCAAAAGCTTTTAATCTTTAATGTCACCTTGTTAACTAGATTCTTCTAAACATGCACACACACACCATTTCCCCCCTCTATTTCTTCTTGCCTTTCAGCTAAACTTTGGATATGATCCCAGTATATAAAGTCTACATGTGTAATTCATGAGTGCAGGTACGACTTTCTCCCTAGCCCACTGCAGCAGGAACTTCTGGTGGGGGGTATTAAGGGCTTTTTTCTGGGGGTACACATACCCCTAAACTTTTTGTCAATCTAAGTTTGGCCTCATTAAGGGACATTATTTCAATATGAGTAGGAAAATGAGAGTACCCCTAAACATTTTTTAAAAGAAAAAAAGCACTGTGGGTAATACTGAGTATGGTCAGATGTGTAAATGAATCTTTCAGAGTGTGAAGAATGCTTTTGTGTTAGTAGTTAATACCGATTGCATATTTATTTTAATTATACAGTATTGGCTCAAATATAAGCCACTCCCCCCCCCGCCACATTCTGACAGTGAAAAGTTAAAGTGTGGCTTATATTCACGACCTTACACCACCGGCAAAGTGGTGTGCCTCCCCCTCCCCCCAGAAAGCAGCCCAGGAGCACAGTCCACCCCCCACTGCTCCAAAGCCTCCCTTGAGCCACCAGAGGGAAGGGGGAAGTGGGGGGGGGGAAAGGCCATTGGCAAAGTGGCACAACTCCCCCCCCCAACAGCAGCCCAGGAACTCAGGGCATTGGTGCCCGTCCCTTCTGCCAAATTTTAAAGGTGTGGCTTATTTGCAGGTGCAGCTTATATTCAGGCCAATATGGTACTATGTAATTTCACTTTTGAAAATTTCTCGTATTGAAAATTTAATTACAGTGGTACCTCGTGTTACAGACGCTTCAGGTTACAGACACTTCAGGTTACATACTCCACTAACCCAGAAATAATAACTTGGGTTAAGAACTTTGCTTCAGGATGAGAACAGAAATCGCGCACCGGCGGCAGTGGGAGGCCCCATTAGCTAAATTGGTACCTCAGGTTAAGAACAGTTTCAGGTTAAGAACGGACCTCCAGAATGAATTAAGTTCTTAACCTGAGGTACCATTGTACAAAATAAATGTGCAAATCTGTATGAAAACAGAAGAGCCACAACAGAACATACCCCACTACAAATTAACTCTCACTGAAGTACAACCCAAATTACACATAACAACAACAACAACAACTTTTATTTGTACCCCGCCCTCCCCGGCCAAAACCAGGCTCAGGGCGGCTAACATCAAATATTGTATGTGTGTGAATGATTACTCTGGATTTGAATCAATGGCACAGGGCTAAGACTTTAGATCAGGGGTGGGAAACTTCAAGCCTGGGGGCCAAACACAAAGCCTTTCTGTCTGGCTCTTGGAAGTCCCCCCAGGCCACACTAGCCGTACTTCACCCACCATGTGCTTTTGTCAGGATGTGCTCTTGAACTCTGATAAAGCTTCTTGCTTGTCTGGACAAAGGGTATAAAGAGAGGTGTGCTAGTAGGCATAGAACCCAGCCTACTATACAAAGGTAAAATTAACATTCATTGCTCCTCCCATTTTTACCTCTGGTCCTGCTCACCACTTGGCCCTTGGACGTTTTGCAAGAAAGGACTGGTTCTTCGCTCCTGGTCTAGAAATGACATTAGTCTACACTGGATCACTACAGTAGGGCAGGCTGACCACTCAAGAATGTTATGTGTCTGACCTGGATTCCAGATTGTTTGTTTGTTTGTTTGTTTGTTAATTTTAGCCGTTTAAAGACAGACTTTATGTATGCTTACCTTTTTCCCTTTCCCTTTTTTATTGTTTGCCTCCCGGAAAATGTCTCCTTGCACCTACAAGCTGCATTGGGGTGTCTTCTTCAATCAATAATGAATTACTACAGCAATTTTACTCCGCATCAGCTGTTGCATTCACCAGGAACTATAAGGTCATTATAGACTTCCATCAACAAGGACGCCACACCTGTCTTCTAAAAAGCACTTAATAGCCTTTTGCTATTAAGCAAACATTAATACAAAGAACCAACGAAACACTCGTCTGAGTGAATTGCTACTTGAATGGCTTTCCCATTCCCCACACCAGTGCTTTCCTGACTCCTAATGATGCTTGTCTGATGCAAGCAGGACAGATGTGCGCTTGTTGCTGGCTGCGTTCGTTTTCTTCTGGGTGGGGGGTGGGGAGTTTGTGCACTGCAGAAACTCACTAATGTTTCATATGCTGATGCAATCTAAACCACCCAGAGCCACTGCTTTCAGTTTTTTTATTTGCGTCCCCCCCCCCTAATACTGGTACTTTTTTGAATGGAGGTATTCAATGGCACAAGGAGCATCTATTGAGCTTGAATGTTACATGTAAACTCTGGATACACTCAGGCCGTGTGTTTGTGTGGGGGACTTTGATGAGTGTGTGGCAGAGGCAGGGGGCCCGATGCTGACCCGGGGTGGGCAGATGCTGACTCAGGGGAGGGTCCAGCGATTTATCAGATTTTGTGCCATTCATGAGGCAGGAGCCAGGGCTGGAGGAAAGGGAAGAATCTGGGAAGCCACAGATGGAGTAGGGGGTGCAGGACATGTTGCAAACAGAGGGAGAGGCTGTTCAAGCAAGGGACGGGGCAGTCAAACCTCCACCGTCTCCTGCCTCACTGTTTCCTAGAACCAAGAATGGCTTGAAGAGGCATGAACCGTGGCAACTTCCATGTAGCAGAAGTCTCAGGTTCCATCAGATGAGAGGACACAAACCTGGGGAGGCGTGATCCTACTGTTGCTTCAAGTGTTCCAGTGGGGCAAAAACCTGGAAAAGTTTATGCCAGCTATGTAGTTGCTAGAAGTATGTGTTCATCTCATTTCTGTGCACCTTAGGGGTTGCTGTAAGTGCATGCATTTAGTTCCCCACATTTCTGCAGCAATTTTCAGTTTGTTTTAAAAAAACAATAATCAATAAAATCAATCAATTTAGTGCAAATGTCATCTAAGATACACGTTTTTGTAGGCAGCTTTGAGTAATATACACATGCATTTTAAATATTATTTTCACTAATATATGCATTTTTATACACGCTGGTTGGCTGGAGAAATGCATTGAACAATTTGGAGGAGTGTTAATTTCAAAGGACGGCTGTGCTTTGCTTGACATGTCAAATGGTGAAGTGCAAATTAGGTAGCTTCTCATTAAGATGCAAACCAATTGAGCTTCTTCTCCCATCTCTATTTGGGATAGAGTGGAATTTCCACACCAAGCAGACTAAGGATTGGAAACCTGAGGTCTAGTTTGAGTAGAATCTTTTTCAGACAGACACAGCACCCACCACATTGTAGCGAGTTCCAAGTCAATTCCATAAATGGCTTGTGAGGCAGGGATAGAGACCCTATGGCTAGCCAACATGATGTCACCCAGATGTTGTTGGGTGGCGATCTCATCATCCCTTATCATAAGCTATGCTAACTGATAGGAATTGGGAGTCCAAGGTATGAATACAAAGACATGAAATTGCCCTCTGGTGACTGTCTTCAAGAAAGTCATAATGAGTTATTTTATTTTTATTTTATTTTAGCTTTTGCACAGATGCAATTTAAAAGGGATTAGACAAATACATGGATCCTAAGCCTGTCAGATGTAATTGCAAAGAAAAGAAAAAGAATTCTGCACATGTGGTGCCATGATATTTCTTCCTGCTCTAACAAACAAGAGGGAGAGCAGCCACCATAGTTCTCTGCTTGTGAACTTCCCAGGGGCAATTGGATGGCTATTGCTGCAGTGTGTGTGTGCTGGAATCAACAGACATTGGGTTTAAATCAGCCAGGCTAAATCTTATGCTCTTAGGAGGCCCTGCAATTTGGGCATGATGCTCATGCTCCAGCATGTCTGACATTCAGTGCTTTCATGGCAATGATGTCCTACTGCAGCCTTTGCCAGAGCTTCAAATTGGTGCTTTGAATGCTGGTGGAATTAATGGCATTGTACATGTGCTGTGAATTTTCCAAATCTATCCATGCCATTGTTTGACATGCAAAGTGTGAGCTTGTCTTTCTGTTAGTGTTGCTTCGTGTCTGACATATCTCTCTGCCAGTGCTGTGGACAGACATCTTAAAAAGAAAATTGTAATCGAAATTCCAGGCAGGGTGAGATGAGAATTAGCTGCCTTTCTAGTGCTTTTCTATTTATCTCCAAATGTCAGCACTCTGTGCTGGAAGTTTTGATAGGGAGGCAGCTGCTGTTTCAGGCTAGAGAATTAGCAAGGCAGAAAACTAGGGCTGTTCACAGAGAGGGCTAATTGAATCACACGGCATGACAATAGCTGAGGAATGTGCTTGTCGAAGGTCAAAAGAACTGACAAGTGTGGATGCAGTAAGGATGGAGTCAGGCTCATTTCCAGATAAGGTCTTTTCTATCAAATCTTATAATACCTATCCACACACTACAATGGATTCTGTAGACTTGCTGTGCCAGATATCAGTTAAGTGATGGTTCTGTTGTGCAGGGAAAAACCCCCACATGGCCTATGGAGAAGCAGTGTGCTGGTTTTACAACATTTCTGTACCACTGAATTCCCATTTCCCAAAAGATACAGTGTCTCCACGAGGAGTGTCTTAAAAATCCTGGTCATCCGTATTCACCCATATATCCATACCTCTGGCATATCTTCATGCTCAAGTCTTGTGGCATTTACTATGCAAATGTAAAAGACATTGTCGCAAGAATATGGCAAGAATTTTAAAATGGCAACAAGGTGGATTTTACAAAAGCCCTATGGTGACTTCCAAGCACTGCAAAGTGGCATTTGTCACTAGCATGGGGTTGGCAAAATTTCTAATGGCCTAAGACTGCAGTCCTCAGCACACTTACTTGAAAGTAAGTCCTAATGAATTAACTGGAACTGACTTCGGAGTAAACATGCATAGGATTGGACTGCATGCCTTCCAACACATTATTCTCTAGCTCTCTGGTGGTGGTGTTGTTGTTTTTAAATCAATTTACTGTAAAATGGGACATTTTAGCACCATGAATATTTCATATAATTTCCTCAATTTGCAAGTAAGTTGCATAACCGAGATTTGCACATGTAGAATTGAGCATTCTCTGGCACAGAAGCTGGAGAACTTTTGCAGAATTTACAGCTACTCCATCCTGTTTCATACTGGCAGCATATTGCGGGGGTTTGTTTTTACTTATTATTATTATTATTATTATTATTATTATTATTATTATTATTATTATTGAGGTTGTTGTTTTATAATCTCTTTAAAAGCTGCCTTGAGCATCATTAATAGGAAAGTGCAACAGAGAAAGATAAATGTTTCCCAACTGGGGGGGCACATGACTCCCCGGGCCCCCCATGATATTCCAAGGGGCCCCCGGGTGAAAAATACATAAATGGGGAGCCACAGCATGAGGCTAGGGGGGCACAAAGTGAAGTGAGAAGAAAATTGGGGGCGGGAATATTATTATTATTTTAAAATCCTGATTGGCTGGCTATCTGCTTGGCCAATCACAAGCAGGCAAGGGGGGTGGCCTAGTGCTTCTTTTGGCCACTTGCATTTTCTTGGAGCAGTCCTGCTTTGTTTCCAGCAGGAGAGGGAGGAGAAATGTTGGAGGGTATGGATTTGGACTGTTATCTGTAGGTTTTTCCCCTATGTCATAAACTGGGGTTAAATAAGTGTTGTTTACTTTTTATAATATAGGGAAAATGGATCTCCCTCGGGAGGTTCATGACTCTTCTTCCTTGGAGGTTTCTAAGCAGAGGTTGGATGACCATCTGTCATAGATGCTTTAGCTGAGTTTCCGACATTCCAGAGGGGTTGCCCAAGAAAGATGACCTTTGGGGTCCCTTCCAGCTCTATGATGCTATGTTCTTCTGATTCAACCATATTTCATTATGTTCCTATCATTTTATGTAATTGTATTTTGTATAAATTATAAAAATTATAAATAAAACATGTTTATAAATAAAACTTGTTTTTTGTGGACCTTAAGGTCCACAAATGACAACACTTTGGAGGTCCCAAGGTGGTTAGATTGGTCTCAACTAGGGCCAGGGCCTTTTCAGCACTGGCCCTGACTTGGTGGAACGCTCTTTCACAAGAGACTAGGGCCCTGCAGGACTTGACATCTTTCCGCAGGGCCTGCAAGACAGAGCTGTTCCACCTGGCCTTTGGTTTGGACTCAGTCTGACCCTTATGTTTCCCTCCCCTTATGGTTTTGATCTATGGGCTACTTTTAAAATGAGGCTGCATTTTAAATTGTATTTTAACCTGTATTTTAAATTGGTGTTTCCCCCCCCTACTATATTTTTATTGTAATTTTACTAGTGTTAGCCACCCTGAGCCCGGCTCTGGGCAGGGAGGGTGGGGCATTAATAATAATAATAATAATAATAATAATAATAATAATAATAATAATGTTCTATTTACAAACAAAACATTTAAATAGTTACCTTTCTACCGGTAGGATGGTGTGGGGGTGGGAGCACAGGAAAAAACAAGGTTGGAAGGGGACCACGGTCAGAAAACTGTTGGGAAACACTGTGCTAAAAGACAAAAGTATGTGCCCTTCCAAAGTGACAAATAATACAGTGGTACCTCGGGTTAAGTACTTAATTCATTCTGGAGGTCTGTTCTTAACCTGAAACCGTTAACCTGAAGCACCACTTTAGCTAATGGGGCCTCCACTGCTGCCGCGCCGCCGGAGCATGATTTCTGTTCTCATCCTGAAGCAAAGTTCTTAACCTGAAGCACTATTTCTGGGTTAGCGGAGTCTGTAACCTGAAGCGTATGTAACCTGAAGCGTATGTAACCTGAAGCGTATGTAACCTGAAGCGTATGTAACCTAAGGTACCACTGTATCAGTCACTTTTTAATATTATAATACTCATAATTTCTTATCTTAAAATATCACAGGATCTGCAAAATGCAAGCGTTTTCCACCAATGCATTTTTGTATGTTATTTTCACTAACATATTCATTTTGATGCACATTGTCCCCTGCTATATGCGTTTTTTATAAATATTGGTTAGTTGGTGAACTGCGTTGCAAAATTCAAATAAGTTTGAATTTCAAAGGAAGCTCTGTTTCCGTTTTCATATTGTTTTGAAAAGTTTCATATTGTTTTGAAAAGTGCAGCTTTGTTAATTTGCTTTTGAATGCAAACTGAATTGAATCCCTGCCATGCAATCATCATTGTTTTCAGTCCCCTTACCCTGCAATCAGTCCACAAATCCATAATTGATTACTCTTCCCTTGCACTGAAATGAATGATGTCGAATAATGTAGTAATGACAGAAAATTCCACTAGAGTAGAAATCAAGATGAATAATCTAGGGTTTTTTTTTTGTCAAAAGCTGAACTGCAGTGGGATGGAAGCAGCGCTGCCTACAATGAACCTGGGTAGGAACAGAAATGTATGACTTCTTACATGCCTACTTGGGAGTAAGTCCCTTCGAATGGAATAAGGCTTATTTCTGAGCAGACATACACCTGAAATTAGTATCCCTGCTTCACTCAAGATCTGAAACTGCTATTAATAGGGTGTCAAATATTGACTTAAGCAGAATCCTACCCCAGTTAACTCTAGCCTGAATTAACATTGGGGTAGGCATATTGGTTAATCATAGTTGAATAACACATGGGGGACTCACATTCTAGAAGAGGGTTAGGGAAATAATGTATGATCCTAGGTTGCCACTGATTGCTTAACCATGATTAATCAACTGAGAACATCACACTTAGAGAGAAACCATGCCATATTGCTACTGTCATGATCAATATTTAGTAGCTGCCATGTAATACAATAGACTGGATATTGTTTTCAAGCAACGTCTGTGGTTTCCAGTCCCTATGCATGAATATAATTTTATACCAACCTGCTTTCCAAAGGGTCATGACTAATAACTTTAGTGATATGTCTTGGAAATAGGATCCAGTTTAGTGGGAAATGAAATAATCACCGCCAAAGTTTATTGTCATTATAAATGGCTATATAATAGGCTTCATTTTATTGCAGCAATAGTTTATGATAGTTCCATGTTTGTCATCACATGCCATGATGACTGCCAGGTTGTAAATCACTCCTGCTGATCTATGCTCTAGAGGGATGGCAAATGATGATGCATGTTGCCACAAGGTCTTTAGAAGAGTCTTTAGTGTTCTGGTGCTTTATTAATATGGATCATGTATGTATATTTAGACATCTTATGTTGACAGTGCTATTGATTTGTGACCATGACAGCTGAGCAGTGTACTCAGGAGAAGCCACCTTTGGATGAGAAATTCAGAATTATCTCTCTGTTAGTAATCCTGAAATGCAGCCAAGAAGCTTCACATTAGCAAGGGCAGAACAAGACATTCTTGCTTCAGTCTATACACATCTTGGCTCAGGATCTCTCATCAATTAAATATCAGATGTCACAAAAATATTTGTGTCTTTGCTTCATAAGAAGCATGTTTTCCAAAGCAATTATTTGGAATCTCTGTAGACTATCTATATCTATCTATCATCTATCTATCTATCATCTATCTATCTATCTATCTATCTATCATCTATCTATCATCTATCTATCTGTCATCTATCTATCTATCTATCATCTATCTATCTATCTATCTATCTATCTATCTATCTATCTATCTCATCTATCATCTATCTATCTATCATCTATCTATCGTCTATCTATCTATCTATCATCTATCTATTTATCATCTATCATCATCTATCATCTATCTATCATCTATCTATCTATCTATCTATCTATCTATCTATCTATCTATCATCTACCTAAAATCAGCTTTAACCTTCCCTCTAAAATCACTGGGGCAGCCAAGAAATTAAGGCTGCAATACTATGTATATGAGTTCAGAGAGAATGGTGTCCAAATAAACTTGCAAAGTTTTTTTGGATTCAGGCATCATTCAGTTGTGAGTGAAGTAAGGTCAGTGCTTTTTTCTGGGGGGACGCAGGGGCATGCATACCCCTTAACATTTTGTGAATCTAACAAGAGAAGAAACTATTGGTTTTTTCCCCCCAGTTTCTTCTCTAGCATGGTGAATTGTCAGTTTCGTTGCTACCCCTGATGGCGGCCACATTTCCTGTCATGGTGCTTCCTGAGTCTCAGACAGAAATGAGTGTTTAATGTGTGAAGCAGTGAGGAATGTGAATGTGTGTTGTTTTATTGATGAAAGTTTGGCCTCATTGAGGAGCAGTATTTCAATTTGAATAATGTGTGTTCTTTGTACTTTTGTCCATTTACTGTATTTATTTTCCCCAATTTGAACTATAAAATGGTGATTTTCTTGAGTCAAAATGAGAGTACTCCTAAACTTTTTTTTTTAAGAAAAAAACCACTAGGTAAGGTCATATAGTCTCAGTTGGGTTGCAGCAAAATACTGAATGTGTGTTATAAGGTATAATCCTATACATCACCGAGTATTTGTCTTGAGTTCACCTGAGGAATAGCCATGTGGTTCTCCATCTGGCCATAACTCTTTCCACTTTCTTCTTCATTGAAAGAAGAAAGGAGAATAAGGCCACATCCAAATGGCTTCCCTCAAGGAATCCTGGGAACTGTTGCTGGTTAAGGATACTGGGAACCAGGTGTGTCACCTGTATTGCATTTTAAATGGTTGTAACAGTTTTTGTATGAAATTGTTTTAATTGGGGTTTGTTGCTGCTGCTGTTGATGCTTTCATTATTCAGTTGTTTCCTGGTATTTTATAGGAAGTGATTCACAAATGAAATGGAATAAATAAACAAATGCAGTCTCTCTGCAAAGGAAGATTTGATATCTTGCCTAAGGGGCTGTATTGCCCATCATCATCAATAATCATCACATCCTGCCTTATCATCACATTAGCCTACAGTCAATCTTTTGTATATTGCCATGCCATACTGATTTATCCTGTTTTGTTGGTGACATTGGATATAGATGAACCAACTACTCAGATCACTTCCTGCATCCAGTTGCCCATTTGGGCATGTCTTCATAATCAATAACATCTAGAAAACAACAAAGATTACAATTAATAAAAGTGTAGCTAAAAAAATAACCAGACATGAATCACACCATCCTCGCATGTCACCAGATTAATAGGAGACTGTTCAGTGTTGTTTCAGTCTAGGGCTGAGAAGATCCTCGTTCAAATCCCTGCTCAGCCAGGCAGGCTGAAATGGGCTGCCCAGTAAAGAAGAAAAATGTGGCCTTAAGAAGAAGTGGGTGGGAAATGAGCTGTGCAAGAGAAATTAAAAGTTTGGAATGAGAAGACCAACAGGGAAAAGGATCAGTGTGTTAAAGCCCAAAGCAATGTTTTGCCAGTATCAGTGGACAAAACTAAATGAAATATTATAAAGAAGGGGAGAAAGGTTTCAATAGACAATTTGAGTTTTAAAAACAGCAAAGTGGAATTGAAAATGGTTGGCACCTTCCCCATATGCAAGGAACTTCAGTCGATTTCTCCTTGCTTTTATAAAGACTGGATATGCTTGCAGGTTTTTGTTGGATTTCACTGCAACCTGGTGATGATTTTATTCTGTTTTAAATGTTCTTTGCTGTTTTTAAAATAGTTTTAAAATTGTTGTTTTTCTGACACACACATACCTGGGGGGGGGGGGAGCTTGAAACATTACTTATTCATTTACAAATGTTGGTTTCATTTTACATATTAAGGTGTTTTGAACCTGTACACTTTGTGGCTTTAATGCTGAACACCCTGTGACAACTGGGGGGACGGGGCAAGTCAGGAAAGAAATTTCAGACACGATCAAATGAACAAATGCAGTTGGAGGAAAAATACAGGAACGTGGTGAAGAAATTGCAGGTATCAATAAAGAAACAGATGCAATGTTGTGTGTGAGGGAGGGATCCAGAAATGTAGTTTAAAAATTGCAGGTGTAATTAAATGAACAAACGCAAGGTAGGGAAAAATAAGAAGTGTTTAGTGATAATGAAAGAAGAGAATCAAGGTGATTGTGTGGAAAAAATATATTGTTCACTGGAGAAGACAAAAGTTTTGACAAACATATTGTTTCCTGCTGCCTAAGCAATGAAGGCAGAAGAAATGTTGGAGAAGATCTTACCAAACAAAGAACAGCTGACAGGCTGCATTAAGTCTCCAAACTGAGTAGTGTAACTTCAGTGAACCAGCAATGGTAGCATTCGATGTAAATAATAGAAACTATAGCTGGGGAAAGGCTGTTAGGACCGTCAGAGCACAAGCTCACTGATGCAATAAAGATTCAGAGAGATACAGCAGCACAGTTGGCATGTTAAAATTTTTAGCACTGTGCTGGCGTTCTGGAACATTTGATAAAAATAGCACAGCTGATGTAGTTCATAAAAGCTACCCAGCAAGACTGGGCATTAAAATGAAACAACCCCTTTCTTTTGGTGGCAGGTGGGTTTCTAGAATCAAAAACAGGAGAGAATGGAAGGATGAGACAGAGCACAAACCCTCAAGCATTGTTCTGTACAAATAAATGGTTTCACCATGCATAGGGATAGGAATCTGGGGAATCTTAAGAGGCATCAACACTTTATATAAGGAACAAAGGGCAAATATTATAATAAATAACATTGAATCAGAAAAGTGCAATTATCATTGTGAGAAGTTTCTTACGTGGACTTACAATGAGACAAGGAGACACCGAGATAAGGTCTATTACTTCCCTTTTATTATACGCGTTTGCAAAGGCGGGCTCCTCGTCCTAGGGTGGTACGAAGAGCCCCGAACAATGGACGGGCAAGAGTTTTTATCCCTATTGCTGCCGCCCCTCATTCGAGGCTTGGCTTACAATCTGGCTCATCATCAAAGACATGGTACTAATACATCATCCATTCTACACTCTCTAAACCTAAACTTATTTAGAGACTCTTTCTACTTCCTTATCTTGTTGACCTGGCTCCCCTGCACCCAATGCTGGAATTTACAATAGCCCACCGCAGGAATTTACAACTGAGTTCGAGGCACACCTTGTTTACTCCTTCTCACAATCCCCCCCTCTTTTTGTATCTTGTCTCGAACTCACATAATAATTCTTGGGCTGCTATTTCTGCTTCCTCATCTGATGTAGGTACTGAGGCATATTGCATCTTCATGAAATATGTGGATACCTTCCGTTCTGCTAGGAGGGACAAAGAATTATTGATAGTTCTAACGAAGATTGGCAAAATGCATGGAATTAAAACGCATCCTGCCGCAATTAACCCAATTAGGGCCACTATGGCCTGCAGACCAGGTAATTTAGGGAACCATGAACCAAACATATCCTTAAAATTTAATCCATCCCAAGTCTGGACCGGTACATGTGCTAACTTTACCATACGGTCTGCTATGTCTTTCACCACTTTCCCACTATCATCTATTTCAATACAACAATTAGTAAGATTAAATTTTCCACAAACCCCGCCTTCTTTTGCTAATAAATAATCCAAAGAAAGCCTGTTTTGCATAATATATGTTCGGCTTTTAGCACTTTCCTTAGCTAATTTGGTTAACGCTGCGGCTGTTTCATTAGTAATTATTTCTACAACTGCCTGTAAACGGATAATGCGATTCAGCAAATAGATGGGATCTCTGCCAAAGGATCCGGCTGTGCCATCATTTGCCCAAGTGGCTGGACCATAATATTGGATAATTCTCTCTGGGGGCCATTCTGTATCTGTCCATTTTCCTATATGGATTCCCCGTTTTCGTCGTGGTCCTATTTCATCATATACTGGGACTCCTAGTTTTGCTTTAGTATGCAAAGGGAGTAGGAAGAAACTAGGTCTTAAGGTTGCCAATACACATGAGCCGACCCAATTTAAAGGTAACCTATTGTAAGCATAGCTCCCACAAGCCCAGTAAAACCCATCGGGGGTTTTTCATTCTAGCATTCTGTTCTCCGGGTCTAGGAGAAAGCTCATATTGGTAATATTTCCGAGGGGAGAGGGCCAAGTTTTATTATTATTCCCTTGACTCCACCACTGTTTGTCCTCCCATTGTCCTATACAAGGGAGTGTCCCCACATGCGTTCCATTTATTCGGCTGGTGTTCCTGGTGAAGCATTCTGTCCCAACTAGGTGATTAGAGATTTGCCATACCTCGTTACCCAAATGCTTATAAGTGTAATTGTTTTGTGTTTTATATACCTCCGTATAGTTTACTTCATGAGCCACCCATGGCCACTGATCCCCCATATTTGTTCCTCCACATACAAAACAATTTTTCACCGTTAATTCCTTGGCTATAGTCTCAGCTAAACTTAGGAACATATTATGGGCTTTAGGGGGTAGGGGAAGGGTATTTAAATGCTGTACTTCTTCCTCAAAATCTTCGAATACTGATATGGGTTGTCTTGTTACCTTAGTTGTGTGTATTTGTATGATGAGATATCCATAAGGATCTTTTCCAGTCCCATCAATGCCTATACCTATGTGCACAAGTTTAGGCGAAGTAGAAGGTCTCTCGCTCGCCCATAGACATACTGGGTTGCATTTTCCTGTGGAGCAGTCGGTGGAGGCAGCTCCCCTAGTGAGATTTATTCCCTCAGGGCCTCTATAGGTGGGCTGCTTATTAACTCCCTCTGTGTACCAATAATTATATACCCCGGCCCCAGCCCCCACGTTGCTTCCTTTTATTCTCTGGAAAAGGTACTTTCTTTCCTGTAAATATGATTGTTCCCATCCACGATTTCCACACCAGACCCCTGCCCCTCCATTTGGGCCCTGTCCTTTATCTATTGCGATACAAGCATCAAAACAGACCATAATCCTGCCCTCTCCCCTTGTTGTATTATGTGCTACATAACCCTGTCGGTTTTGGGCCAAGGAAAACATACTTCTCCCCTCACCAGCTTGATTAGCGGTTCCGCCCTTATATCCGTAAACATATATACTGGAAGTTATGGGTCCCACCGCCAGGGGTTCATAGCATTCCGTCTTGTTTCCTTTTACCCTACATCTATAATATTGAGTTTGGTTGTGAACACAAGGATCTAACTGTTGAACACATTCTGGCGCTATATTATAATACATTAGGGTCTGTGTGATTTTATTGCCTGTTCGGGTTGTCTGGATGCATTCGGTGCACTGGGGTTCCGATTGGGTTGCCCATGAAGTGGCCCATCCTATTAATACTATTCCTAATACTTGCCAGTTACCTTTCATGTGTGGGGTTCAAATAGATTAAAGCTTGCCTCACCGTTGGGGTTTCTGCTAATTGGCACGTTACCTCCCCTCCTAATTTCACTTCACAATATTGGAGTATAACGTCCTCTATAAAGATGATGCTGCACCTTTCAGTACAATGCACACACTGCACACACCCTTCGCAATGTTGACAGCAACAGCACTCGAAAAAACACACACAGGTACAAAACAAACACATCACAGTCTAGGTGCGCCCTTCTGGATCCCGGTTCCTGATTTGGTAAGCGTAACTTTCAGCGGATTATTTGGACTAGTCACTGCTGTCCAATTTTCAGGTGGAGCTCTTTTCACCCGGTGGTAATGGGTCCATCCATGCTCTCTGGTCCGTACTGCTGATTCGGTTGTGAGCAGGACCTGGTATGGGCCTTCCCAACTCGGGCTGAGTTTCTCCGTCCGCCAAGCCTTTATCAGGACCAGGTCTCCGGGCTGAAAGGTGTGCTGTTGCTCCAGGAGCGGGGGCCGCTGTGCTAGTATGCCTTGTCTGTGGAAAGATAACAGAGACTGGGACAGTGACTGCAAATATTTCCTGATAAACTGATCCCTGAACTCGATTTGAGGGTTTCCTAATACTACCAAATATGGGTGACCCATCATCATCTCAAAAGGGGACAGACCAGTGTCTTTTCGGGGAGCCACCCTCATCCTTAATAGTGCCAAAGGGAGATTTTTCGTCCAAGGCAGCCCATTTTCAAGATATAACTTAGTCAAATGTTTTTTTATTTCCCCATTCGCCCGTTCCACCTTTCCACTGCTCTCAGGGTGCCAGGGCGTGTGGAAACTCCACATAATCCCCACAGCTCTCATTACCTCCTGCATTGCTTTTTGGGTGAAATGAGTTCCCCTATCAGAGTCTATGACTTCTATTATTCCATACCGAGGAAGAATGTGTTCCAGAATGGCTTTGCTAACCACCTGAGCTGTGGCCCTACGGCTAGGGAAGGCCTCAATCCAACCTGTCAAATGATCTTTAAATATCAACAAATACTTCTGCCCCCCCCTTTCTGGCAGTTCGGTAAAATCTACTTGTACTCTCTGGAAGGGCCATACCGCTAGAGGCCGCCCACCCCTTTCAGTTTTCCTTGCCCGGGCTTTGTTAACCTTTTGACATATCAGACACTTCCATGCGATGGCGTGCGCCATCGGCCACATGTCTCTACTCCAATACACTGACTTCGCCAAATTCACCATTCCCTCCGTGCCTAAATGACTTCCTTCATGTATTTTCTCCAATATATTTAACATAGTTGATTTTGGAAGGACCATTTGCTTTTCTGGAGTCTCCCAACTTTCTCCTTTTCTTTCCCATCCCTCCTTTTCCATGTATTCTTTCTCCTTTTGAGTGAACACTAAATCTTTTACATCCTGCGGGTCAATCACAGGTACTTGCAGGACACATTGTTTAAATATTTCCTTCCTTGGTTCCCCCTCCGCCGCTTCTCGCGCTCGGAGATCAGCCCATGCATTTCCCTGTTCCTCCGAACTGTGTCCTTTGGTGTGGGCGAGGATGTGCACAATGCCTATCTTCCGAGGTCCCATCAGGGATTCTAGTAGCCGCTCAAGTAAAGCAACGTGTTCAATTTGTTTCCCATCCGCCTTTATGAAGCCCCTTTCTCTCCAGGTCCGACCGAAAGTATGCACCACTCCCCATGCATATCTTGAGTCAGTCCAGATTGTCACATCTAACCCGGTTGCCAATTCCAGGGCTCGGGTTAGCGCCATTACTTCACATTTCTGGGCTGACCAAGTGCTAGGGAGGGCCCCGCTTTCTATTGTCTCCCCGTCTTCCTTGACCACTGCGTATCCCGACCTTCTTTTTCCTTCCCTCACATGACTAGATCCATCTACGAACCATCTTTCCCCTTCCGTTAGAGGTACCTCGCTTAGATCTTCCCTAACTTTGGCCATTAATTCTATATCCTTAAGGCAATCATGCTCCTCGAGTTCCCATTCTTGCCGCTCCCCTCTTAGGAATTCCGCTGGATTCAAATTTCTATCTGTCCCTATGGTTATATCATTTCCAGTTCTGAGTATCCCTTCATATTGCACTAGGCGCCTGTCCGTCATCCAGGTGGGTGCAGCACCTGTCAGTACTGCGCCTATCTGATGAGGGCTGTGCACTATCAGTGCTCCTCCAAAGGTCAATTTCCTGCTTTCCAATACTAATTCGGCCGCTGCAGCCACCGCTTGAATGCACGCCGGCCATCCTCTAACCACTGGTTCTAAGGTTGCGCTTAGATAAGCTACTGGCTGATATCGCCCCCCTCTTTTCTGAGCCAGGACTCCTACTGCCGTCTGAGCAGCCACTGTCACATACAAGTGGAACGGCTGCTGTAGATTTGGCAGGGCCAGAGCCGGACTAGTTATTAAAGTTTTCTTAATTTCTTCCCACCTGGCCTTATCTTCCTCGTCCCATTGCACCTCCTCTTGTTTTCCTGTCAGTTTCCTATTCAAAAACTGAGTCAACTTTGAATACTGATCTATCCACAATCTGCAATATCCCAATAATCCTAACATTCTTCTTACATCAGTTTTATCTTTAGGTGGTCGTAGTTCCATGATCCCTTTTACTCTATCTGGGTCTAATTGCCTGGTTCCCCCATCTAAAATATGTCCCAGATACTTAACCCTCCGCTCAGTGAATTGCAATTTTTCTCTGGATACCTTAACTCCTAAATCACCTAGCCAATTCAATAGCCGAATAGAATCACATTTAACTTCCTTCTCTTTTTCCCCAATCAATAGTAGGTCGTCTACATACCGCAGAACCTTGTTGGATCCAGTGGGTTTAAACTCCCTCAATCTTTCCCCCAGTGCCTGTCCAAACAACAGAGGACTCTCTGTATATCCTTGGGGCAAGACCGTCCACCGGTACTGCCTTTTCTGACCGGTCTCCACATCCTCCCACTCGAAGGCAAACAAATCTCGACTGTCTTTGTCCAGAGGGCATGCCCAAAAGGCGTCCTTTAAATCAACTACTGTATACCATCGAGTGGAAGGAGGGATCCGGCTCAATAACGTATAAGGATCTGGCACGGTGGGAAATCGGGGTATCACTATGCTGTTTATATTTCTCAAATCCTGTACCATCCTATATTTGCCATCTTTCTTCTGTACGGCCAATATGGGTGAATTAAAAGGTGACATCGTAGTTTCTATAAGCCCCTGATTTAAAAGGGCGTCGACCACCGGCTGCAAACCTATTCTCCCTGCTCGTTTCATCGGGTATTGTGAGGTCCATAGATGAGTAATGCCAGGCTTCACTGTGATTTTTATTGGGTCCATTTCCATCTTCCCCATAGTTTTCCCATCTACCCACACTTTAGGATTGATTTGTTTCTCTTCTTCCAGCTGGAGTGTATACATTGGAGTTCCTTTTTCCTCATCCATTAATCTATACCCCAATGAAACCATGAGATCCCTACCTAATAAATTTATTCCTGACTCTGGTATGAACAGCAGGGATGCTTTGATTTCCTTTTCCCCCCGAACAATTTTGCTTGGTTCTAATTGGTAGACTTCGGTGGACTTGCCACTTACCCCTATCACTTTGACTGTTTTTAAAGTTTTCCTTACTCCTGGTATATTTACAGAAACAGATGATCGGGCTGCCCCAGAATCCACCAGAAACACAACAGGTTTCCGAGAGGGACCCACAAATAAGTTCACCAGTGGCTCATTCCGGGTCCCAGAGCATGAGCCGGAGCATCCCTAGTCTTCGTAGAGACTATACAATTCGGTCCCCGTGTCCTCATTATCTCGGGGAGGTCCTTGTCTCTGTCTGACAGGCGCATCGGGTATCTGGTTCCGCGGCGTCCTACACTCCCTAGCAAAGTGACCCATCTTCTGGCATCGGTAACATATTATTGTTCCGGTCCTAGGACCAGAGCCCCTGCCCGGTCCATAAGACCCCCTGCCTCTGTAACCTCCACTTCCTCGGAAATTCCCCTTGGTCTGAAATTCTCGGTTCCCATTCTGTTCTCCGATTTTCTTTTTCTCCTCTCCTGCCTTTTGGATAGCCGCTACCATCATCTGGCATTTTTGCTTTTGTTTGACTACCTCACGATTAACAAAAACCTGTTGTGCCGTTCTTACTAACTCTATAGTCGCGGCATCTTGCCAATTCATCTTTTGCAATTTCTTTTGAATATCAGGCCATGCCTTGGTTACAAATTGCATCTTTAACAGGTTATCAAATGCTGGAGAGTCCGGCGTAACTCCGGAATATTTAGTCAAATGTTCTCTAATCCTTTGTATAAAATCGCCTGGTGACTCGTCCCTCATTTGATTAACCTCAAAAGCCTTGGTTAAATTGGTACTTTGAGGCACTGCCCTCTTGATACCCTCCAAAATCATTTCTTTTAAATCTGTAAGCTGGACACGATGGTCTGGGTTATTTATATTCCAATTTGGGTCCCCTATAGGAAATTTGGTCTCCGGCGGAACTGCCGCCGGGGCCCCCTGGTTACCCGCGGGCGCAGCCACTCGCGCCTGTTCCCTTACTTCCCAATATTGCATTGCTGCCCTCCGTATCATTGCCTTTTCTTCTGGAGTGAATAAATGTCCCAATATATACATCAACTCTGTATATGTATATATGTGTGGTCCCATCCACATTTGTAGGAGGTTTGCTACCTCCTGACTATTCTCATGTAGTTTAGGCAAAGTTTGCTTTAATTCTCTGAGTTCAGAGGGTTTTATAGGGCTGACCACATATACCATTACGGGCTGTCCGGCTGCATTGATTCCGCCAGGGGTTTCCCTCAGGGGATAATTTTGTACTATACATGGATTTCTCTTTCTCAAGTTAGTACTGCTGTCTGAGTCGTCATCCGGCAATGGATAATCTTTGTACGGTAAATTCTCCAAATCTCGTTTACACTGTTCCAATTCTTTTCGTAGCCTTGAATGCCTTAACATCTCATAAAGAGGGGGACTAGACATTACACCATCGTTGGGCCTCAAAACATTTGGGCCGGATGACGGGGCTGTCTCATATGGGGGTGCGGTCGCCCTGACTGCGGGGGTCGGACTCACACGATTATAGTCCGGAGGCAAATCACTGAGTCCTCCACGACAGCCAGGCTGTGGTGGCGGAGGCAGTGGTTGGGGGAGGTCGGCCAATCCAGGCACTGCCAGGGGTGCACCGGTGGGTGGAGGTATCGCTGTCTCTTCATCAGACTCTATTTTCTTTTCTTTAAGTGGAAATTGTCTCAATGGTGGTGGATCTGGCCCGTAAAAAGTTACATGGGACCATAATTCTATGTATGGTCTTTCTTTATCTTTTTTAGATTTGATCAAATAGAATTTCAACTGCTTGATCCAGTATGGGTTTGTTTCCCCATCTGGATCCCAACGATACCCTTCATCGGGTCCTATGGGGTATTCTGGCCACCTTACTCTACACAGATTAATCATTGTCTCTTTGACTAATCCCCTACTATAGGGTCTTATGTCCTTATCATCCCAAGCCAACAAAACCTGTCCCAAAGGACTATTGGGATCTATGGGGTCCTTGGTCCCATTACTGGGGCCCCTTCTACATGTACTCTGACTCTTTCCCATACTCTATTATGTCTCTTTTTCGTTCACTCACACAATCACGCGGAATCGCCTGGCCGTTTCCCTCGCGGGAGAACGGAACCGCAAGCTAATCCTCCCGCCGGGGTCCCAGGCCCCCCGGTCCACACTCACGCGTCCGTTTGGAACCTCTCTTTCATACAGAGACCACACACCAACAACACCCAATATTCCCCTTCCCAGGGATATATTACCAAGATACTCACCCCCTTCAGTCTAGTGCCTCCTTCTCGGTGGCTGGTAAACTGGCAGGCGTCCCTGCAGGGCGAGGCAGTCCCCGACTGCGGCGGTCCCAGACCACCAGTCTTTCAGAATATCTTAAGTCGGTTCTCCGTCCTTCCAGCTCCCGGAACCTGTCACCGCGGGCCCTGAGCAACAGATCTCTCCGAAAGTCGGAGTGCCGGCTGATCCGTTCCCCAGCCCCCGCCGAGCAGGTCGTCGAGAGCCCCACGTTGTTGGGCGCCAAAAATTGTGAGAAGTTTCTTACGTGGACTTACAATGAGACAAGGAGACACCGAGATAAGGTCTATTACTTCCCTTTTATTATACGCGTTTGCAAAGGCGGGCTCCTCGTCCTAGGGTGGTACGAAGAGCCCCGAACAATGGACGGGCAAGAGTTTTTATCCCTATTGCTGCCGCCCCTCATTCGAGGCTTGGCTTACAATCTGGCTCATCATCAAAGACATGGTACTAATACATCATCCATTCTACACTCTCTAAACCTAAACTTATTTAGAGACTCTTTCTACTTCCTTATCTTGTTGACCTGGCTCCCCTGCACCCAATGCTGGAATTTACAATAGCCCACCGCAGGAATTTACAACTGAGTTCGAGGCACACCAATATTGCATTGCTGCCCTCCGTATCATTGCCTTTTCTTCTGGAGTGAATAAATGTCCCAATATATACATCAACTCTGTATATGTATATATGTGTGGTCCCATCCACATTTGTAGGAGGTTTGCTACCTCCTGACTATTCTCATGTAGTTTAGGCAAAGTTTGCTTTAATTCTCTGAGTTCAGAGGGTTTTATAGGGCTGACCACATATACCATTACGGGCTGTCCGGCTGCATTGATTCCGCCAGGGGTTTCCCTCAGGGGATAATTTTGTACTATACATGGATTTCTCTTTCTCAAGTTAGTACTGCTGTCTGAGTCGTCATCCGGCAATGGATAATCTTTGTACGGTAAATTCTCCAAATCTCGTTTACACTGTTCCAATTCTTTTCGTAGCCTTGAATGCCTTAACATCTCATAAAGAGGGGGACTAGACATTACACCATCGTTGGGCCTCAAAACATTTGGGCCGGATGACGGGGCTGTCTCATATGGGGGTGCGGTCGCCCTGACTGCGGGGGTCGGACTCACACGATTATAGTCCGGAGGCAAATCACTGAGTCCTCCACGACAGCCAGGCTGTGGTGGCGGAGGCAGTGGTTGGGGGAGGTCGGCCAATCCAGGCACTGCCAGGGGTGCACCGGTGGGTGGAGGTATCGCTGTCTCTTCATCAGACTCTATTTTCTTTTCTTTGTTTACTCCTTGTTTACTCCTTCTCACATCATGAAAGTAACAAGACAAGGGTGCCCACTCTCTCTGTTATTATTTATTCTCATCTTGGAAATTCTATTGCAAAATTTTAGGAATAATGATAAAATCAGAGGAATAAAAGTGGGCAAACAAAATTCTAAAAGAAGAGCTTTTGCAGATGATATTGTCTTAACTTTGGAACAACCTCTAGAGGTTACACTACAGTTATTAAATGAGATAATTGAATTTGGAAAATTGGCAGGTTTCAAAATAAAGAACGATAAGACCAAATGTTAGTTAAGAACATGGATAACCAAGCTAAAAAGATATTAGGGGAAATTACTGAAAGGAAAATAGAGAAAAAAGTGAAGTATTTAAGAGTGTGGTTATCAACAAACAATCATAATATCTACAAAGACAACTTGTGAGGACTTGGAAAGAAATTTTAAAAGATTTAGATATATGGAGTAGAATGCAATTATCATTATTGGGGAGAATCTCGGTGATAAAATTCTCGGTAGTGGCGCCCGCCCCCTTGAACGCCCTCCCATCAGATGTCAAAGAGATAAACAATTACCTGACATTCAGAAGACATCTTAAGGCAGCCCTGTTCAGGGAAGTTTTTAATATGTAACGCTGTACTGTTTTTAACACTTGATTGGGCGCTGCCCAGAGTGGCTGGGGAAACTCAGCCAGATGGGCGGGGTATAAATAATAAATTATTATTGTTGTTACTATTATTATTATTATTTTCTCCCAAAAACGCTATTTTTATCCCAAACAATCCCAATACTTAATGACACATGGGGGGGGGGCTGGAAAAGTCTATTTTTTCCTCATCACCCAACTCTTCCTGGAAGTACCATTTGTGGGGGGAAAGAGAAAGCACTGTGATTTTTATATGTTGGAAAAGGAATAGGAAAAAGCAGGCTATCCCAGCAATCTAACTCACAAAATTTGAAGGAAAATGGTGACCCACATGAAATACAAATCTGTTCATTTATATCAGCATTCCTCTCCCAAATCACTGCAATTGGTGTGACCTCAGAAAATAATTCACTGCAATTAAAAGGAGACCTGTCCATCAAAATGAAACATTCTTTCCCCTCCCCGCCCAGCTCTGCTCTTGTGCTCTGGGTGTTTCCCGGTCAGCTTACTTTCATTTCTCAGCAAAGAAAAGGGGGGAAAGGTCATGCATTTAACTTTCCGTGGAAGGAAAATGGAGCCACAGAGTATCTTGCAAGGTTAAGGGTCCCTGATCCACCTCAAAATATCTTGTTAATGGTGTGATGAGGTATTGACCTAAGTTACTTTATTTCACCTTATTATTCATGGTAAACAGAGTTGATGCACACCTTTAGAAAATATATATTCTCAGCTGTTTGTTTGCTGAATACAGTAAATGTAAGGGTAGAGGGATTTGTAGAGAAGAAGGAAATATACAGTTTTTAAACCTTGCCCCACTTTGCACTTCTCTTGCCAAAGTTCCCCTTATCTTCCATCTTGATCCAACAATCCTTTTTGTTATTCAGCAAACAAAGTTTTGGGAGTCCATATTGATTGGTGTTAATGTGCAGTTCTGCTTTGGCTAATTAAGAAATTAACAAATAGCCAAAATGTCTCCCCTTGTGAATCTCACCACTCCTTTGACAAACGTTCATTACACAGACTGGGGAGTGGGGGGACTAAAATGAGATTTCAGTTGCGAAGATAGTCCTTATGTCAGTGTTTGCTTGACAGCAGCAGATGATTTGTGGGCAGGAATTATTTAATCATGGCTTGTAGAAGGCATCTACTCATTGACTATTAAACAGCACAGGGAATTTGAAGTATAACCCAAAATCACACAGAACATCTCCCCTTGTCTCCACACACATCTTTTCTCTCTCTTTGATTTGATAACTCCTGAATGTTAAGAGAAAAATAGCAGGGAAAGGATCTATGGATTTGCCACACAATATAATGCCAGACCTAAGTAGCTATGAATGAACAGCACTTTCCTGACATTGCTGCAGTAACAAGTGATTGAAGTCTCCTTTCCACTGACAGATATCGGTGGAAACTCAACTCCTCTTGAATTAGGTTGTGACAGCGTGCAGCTTGTCTTCAGTGCAGCTATTTCTAAGCTCTACAGTGGTACCTCTAGATACGAACGGGGATCCGTTCCGGAGCCCCGTTCACATCTAAAACCAAACGTAACTAACAATGGCATGTCTGTGCACATGCACGTCGCTTTTCACCGCTTCTGCGCATGCGTGTGACATCATTTTGAGCGTCTGCGCATGCGCAAGTGGCAAAACCCGGAAGTAACACGCTCTGTTACTTCCGGGTTGCCACAGACCACAACTCGAACGTCCTCTACTCGAAGCGTATTCAACCCGAGGTATGACTGTATTTGATCGTCCACCCATTCCATACATAAGGGATATACAGTGGTACCTCGGGTTAAGAACTTAATTTGTTCTGGAGGTCCGTTCTTAACCTGAAACTGTTCTTAACCTGAGGTACCACTTTAGCTAATGGGGCCTCCCGCTGCCGCCATACAATTTCTGTTCTCATCCTGAGGTAAATTTTGTAGAGATATCTATCTTCCCTTGATCGATGGGGCCGCGACCGGGGACAGCTTTACGATCCGCATCAATCACCTACAGCGGTTTATAACGGGTCCGGCACACTTCTTCACAGCTGCGCCACTGTTGCTCCCTTCAGGTCACGGCTTAGCAGAGTTGAACACAGCGTGTAAAGCAGCCTTACTTCTCCAAGCAAGCATACATAGACAGGTTCGTCTATTTACAGCTCTTTATTAAAACATTACAGCAAACAAAGTCCAGGGCTTCTTTCAGCCATGTCTCCCTCACAGATACACAGAGGGAAGAAGTGAAAGTACAGGGGAAAACTCCTCCTTCTTAGCTTCTGAAAGCTTCTGTCTCCGCCCAGCTGTAAGCTGACGTTAGCAGGTGACACACACCAGGGGAATTTAACCAGATAAATTCTGAACCATCATTTCTGGGTTAGCAGAGTCTGTAACCTGAAGCATCTGTAACCTGAGGTACCACTGTATAGAGCAGTCTGCATACTATGCCTAGATACAGGGTTTGTGGTACCAGAGGCAGAGCTAGATGCTCTCGCCACTGGAGCGGCACACATGTTGTGCACCCGGGGGTGCGGCTAGCTGCCCGCAGGGGCGGGGTGAGCATCCCAGGGGGTCATTCCGAGGCCTTGGGTCCCATCTTCCCATTCATCTTCAGCCCCCCAACAGCCTCGTCTGCAGCCCACGTCGCCCCAAAGCCTCCCCTTTGCCCAAAGGACTCACCACCCCAGAGGCCTCCCAAGACAAGCATGGGGAGGAGAGATGAGGCGGAGAGAGGGGCCTTTTCCAGGCTGCTCTAGGGAGCCCAGTTCTCTCGCTCCCCATAACCCTTACATGGCCTAGCCGCTCGGGGATTCCTGCCCATAGGGAAACTGATAATTCAGGACATGACTCAGCAACGCTTGGCTAGGCTCCCACGCTGGAAAGGCGCATACATAGGGGCCAACTCCTAGGGGCCCAGCTCCCTTGGGGGGGGGTGATGACATATCAGAGGGGCGATAGGTGGGATGGCTCAGTAGGTGCTCATTTTTTACATGTAGGTTTCCTAGCTCTCTGAGGCGGCGAGCAAGGCAGATGGCTTTAAGAGCGTGTGAGAGGAGAAACATTCCTGTGCTGTTTTTCCTCCCCGCTGAGATTTGAGCCCAAGCCGGAGGCACGTTCCTGGTCCAAGGCGACACGTGTGTAGCCGGGCCGTCAAGTGGCCTCCCTGAGGAGGAGAGGAGGAGGAGGAGCCGCTGCCAGGCTCTAGGGTCAGTGTCCTGGAGGTTCGGGCTTGTACTGACTTCTCCTCACCCTCAGCCTCTGCCCCCCCACCCCACTTCTCCTTTCCCTCCAGGGCAACCAGCGGCAGTGGCGGAAGGAGCGTGGCAGCGTTGTTTGCCCAAAGCCGCTGCTTTCTTTTGGGGGCTGGGAGCAGGCGCGTTCAGTCGGCATTTTGTCACCTCCTCTCAGGATGGCACCCGGGGTGACCCCCCCGCCCCCACGTTCATGCACCACTGAGTGGTACAACTCACACAATAAATGTACGCAGAATCAGAATCAGTAGAATATTTATTTGCATCTGCCACTAGCCATAGCAATAAAATAAAATACAATGTACTGAAGATAGAGGTAAAAACTTAACTATACAAAAGACATTCTGGAAGTTTACATCAATATCCAAAAATTAGATCATCTTCTAATTGCCCCTGCTAATTTTTTGGTAGTTTTTGCCATCACCTGGTTATCTCATCTGTTAGAAGAAAGGACACACTAGCAATGGTTGAGTGACCTGGTATGGATAGTAGTCGAGGGGTAATAACCTCACTCCTCAAATGAATGCACACACCCTTTTCCTCCCCATCCTAGTTGCCTATGTACGTCTGACACACTTTGTATTGCCTTCAGTAGGCTTTTTTTCTAGAAAAAGAGGTGCCAGAACTTTAGTTGATCTTTAGTAATAATTTAATAAGAAGCACCCAGCCAAAGTTGTTGAGCTTCGCTTCTTAACACAGCTGCCCCCCATCCCGCCGCTGCCACACAGATCACTGCCACAGCCTCTGTTGCACTGCCTCAAGTGACGTGCTGCCATGCCGTCAGTTCCGGTGAGTTCCAGCTGAAATAAAGCCCCGGCCTTCAGTAGGACACTGCCTCAACTAGGCTATGTCCTGCTGACTATCTCAGGCAACTGTTGTGAGCCTTTGAGAGATTCCTTGGGTAGTGGTGGGTTTTTTCATTTGCAATGATCTTTTTGCAACTCTTGGCAGCAATTGTTACCAGAGCTGGCCTCAGCAATTCATCCAAATTTCATCTTCTTACCATTTACTGTTTTCTTTCTCATTGAACATTTTCCCCCCTTTATATAACAACAACAATCAGAAACAAAGCGAGCAGACAGTAATTCCAAATAGTCAATCACCGAGAAACAGAAGCTTTAACCTGTTTTGACCATTTTTCCATCACTGCAATCGACCACACTTGTTGGCTCCACTCTGCCATTAAATTATTATCTGCTACTTTCCAATTTTTCGCAATTGTTAATCTGGCTGGAAGAATGAAAAAGAAAAGACCGCCAATTCTTTGTGTAAGACAGTCTTTCCTGCTCCAATAAAAAACAAATAGGAACACCATGATTAGGTCTAGTTGTAGTGCTTGGCCAGCTACTAGCTAGACCAATTTCAAGGGGGAAAAACAGCTCCATGGATTTACCACATATGAAAAGTGTGCACTTTCTTTCCAATACCTCCACCATTTGGGGCTGCAATCCCTTGTAAAGCATGAATTTTATTTCAATCTTGCTACAACTGAATAAAATTGAACCACACTCCATATCCCCCCTGCATTTGGCAGGATCAAAGATGAGACCCAATTATGCTCACAACTTGCTTTTTAAGGCAGTGAGTTGGGAAACCTTGAGCCTCCAAGCATGGCTGAAATACAACTCCCATGATCCCTTGGCCATGCTGACTGGGTATCCAACTGTTGGTATCCAACAGCATCTGGAGAGCCACACACTCACTCCCCAATCCTATCCCTATTTAAGGCTATCCCGAGTTCCTATCATTTCCTGTAGCAGCATCTTGTAGGTTGAAGAAAATAGCTCCATGCCCATGAAAGCATTTTGTTGCCCAGTAAACCCACAACTTACACAGGGGTTCTGTTCTGGGGATTGCGCCTAAAGCCAAAATCATGTGAACTTAAAACAAATTGAATTCAATGGCTGGTGGCATTGCCAATGCCATTTTTTCATGGAACCCTGCATCCTTTCTGAGCCATTTTAATTTTTTAATTATTATTTTTTGCAACGCTTATAAAGCTGAATGTACACACGTTAACTGAGCATAACTTGCAGGCTTATTCTATTACAGTGGTACCTCGCAAGACGAATGCCTCGCAAGACGGAAAACTCGCAAGAAGAAAGAGTTTTCCGTTTTTCGAGGTGCTTCGCCAGACGAATTTCCCTATGGGCTTGCTTCGCAAGAAATCTCCGGGGACCTCTTTTAAAATGCTGGCGGTCGGGAGCAAAGACTTTCGCCCACCACCGACCTTCAGAAGAGGTCCTGGACCTCTTCTGAAGGCCGGCGGGGGGCAAAAGTCTTTGCTCCCGACCGCCTGCCTTCCTGGGATAGCGGAGAAGCGCAGCAGGTTTCTCCGCTATCCCAACGGCTTTTGAAGGCAGGCGGGGGGAGCATAGACTTTTGCCCACTGCCGGCCTTCAGAAGAGGTCCTGGACCTCTTCTGAAGGCCGCCGGGGGGCAAAAGTCTTTGCTCCCCCCCCCCGCCTGCCTTCCCGGGACAGCGGAGACTTCTCCGCTGTCCCGGGGCGATCTTAAAATGCTGGCGGGCAGGATTTGAATTAAAGTATATAGGATATTATTAAGCTTCTCCTAAATTTGGACACCTGTTAAATATGAGGCTCCTATGTAAAAACCTTACCTAATGTGTAAAAACCAAAATCTTGCCAGTAATGAAAGTGCTGTAACTTATCTTTGTTGTAAATGTAGATGATTTTTTTAAGAAGGAGTTGCTGGTGACAATAGAGATGCTATTTTTTTATGCCACTCTTTCCATGTCTGTATATTTGCTAATAAAATCAGATGATCCATACTGTTTTCTTTCTGTACCCAAAAAGCATGTGATCTGAAGGGGTGAGAGGTAGAGGTCTGCTACAGGTGATTCAAGACTGGATGAATGTATCTCCACCCCACACTAGTCTGAATTTTTGAAACCAATAAAAAAGAACAACAACCAACAACAAATGCATATACTGTGTAATGCCAAGATGGTTGAAGCAGTGTACAAAGCATTAAAACTGCACAACATAGTTGAATACAGAATAATAAAGATATACAGTGGTACCTCGGGTTACATACGCTTCAGGTTACATATGCTTCAGGTTACAGACTCCGCTAACCCAGAAATAGTGCTTCAGGTTAAGAACTTTGCTTCAGGATGAGAACAGAAATCGTGCTCTGGTAGTGCGGCAGCAGCAGGGGACCCCATTAGCTAAAGTGGTGCTTCAGGTTAAGAACAGTTTCAGGTTAAGTACGGACCTGGGGAATGAATTAAGGTACTTAACCCGAGGTACCACTGTAACGATAAAATACACAGGAAAACAATCCCACTAAAACAGCACAGCAAGTGAAGCAGGAGATTCTGGCGAAGAGTTCAGGGGAATGTCAATGCATATGGGATCTCTGGTATTTCAGCAGGGAGCGCATTCCACAAAACTGGTACCACCTGTGAAAAAGTCAATTTTGATACCATCACAATGATAATGTCCACATTTTATTTAGCCTCAAAATTGTGTTCTACTCCGTGTTGCTTAAATCCTCCCTCATCCTGATTGCTTCTACCAGAAGAGTGCAATATATATCTAGAATTAATGAAACTGGGATAGAGGTTGATTGCCATTAGACTCTTGCACTGTTATTATGGTAAAATCAGCAGGCTGGGTGTGTTGCATTACATCTGTACTCTCTGATTTCCCAAGACACATCAGAATATACATCCTGCATATCTGAGATTGGAATCATGCCCATGGTGTAGTAACAGATGAGCAACTGCTGAAAATAAAGTGTACTATTTTTGTTGTACTGGCTAGTAAAAAGCAGAAACTGCATTCTGTCTGTTAAGCTAAGTTTCTGCTTCTAATTATTCAGGTCTATTGTTCAGAAAATGTCTCCACATTGATGGAAAATTAAAGAGATTTAACATAGCTGTAGAATGGTTTTTGCTCCACACAAGTGGGAGCAGCAAGCTCTTTTGGAATATACTCTCTCGTTAACTAGTGCTAGGTTTTCCTGTGTTAGCAACAATCATATGGCCCAGCTTCTACCGACCTTCAAGGGCTTAGGACTGCAGTCCTCCTTATCCCTGAGCTTTGACCATGCTGACTGGAGCTAATAGGACCATAGTTCAAAACAGCTAGAGGGTGCTGCATTGGGGGAAACTAATATAGCCAGATAAGCACATCTCAACAGTGTTTTAACAATAGAACTGGAATGTATTTATTCATTAATTATCAGTACCCTCTGCCCCATGCCATATGGGCTGCATATAGGTCTATAATTTAGCATTCGAAATAAACAGGTCATTAGCCTTCCAGGGCTCATAATCTAAGCAGATTGCTTATTTTATAGTGTGTGATCAAGATTGGTGCCCAGGAGTGTCCTAAAGCTTGTGTGTTGTTGGTTCACAGAAATAGCACTGCATTCCATCTGGCTGCTGCCTCTCATCTTCAGCTTTTTGGAACCAGTTGTCATTTTTTTAGATCTGGATCTGGAGCATATGGTACCTTCAGTGCTAAACAGATGATCAAAGAACTCCGTTGGTGGAACTCCCTTCCCCTTTGGGAATAATAATAATAATAATAATAATAATAATAATAATAATAATAATAATTACTTATACCCTGCCCATCTGACCGGGCCTCCCCAGCAACTCTGGGGTTTTATTGTGTTAAAAACACAGTAAAACATCAGACATTAAAAACTTCCCTAAACAGGGCTGCCTTCAGATGTCTTCTAAAGGTTGTATAGTTACTTATCTCCATGACATCTGATGGAAGGGTGTCCCACAGGGCTAGCGCCACTACTGAGAAGGCCCTCTGCCTGGTTCCCTGTAACTTCTCACAATGAGGGAATCATCAGAAGGCCCTCGGAGCTGGACCTCAGTGTTCCAGCAGAACGATGGGGGTGGAGACGCTCCTTCAGGTATACTGGGCCAAGGTGCTTTGATAGGAGGGGAACTGTTGCATTAAAGGGTCTTGTGTCAACACAGAAGCAGTCTGCTTTATGCATGGGCATAGCTGGGGGGGGGCAGGGAGGCACCTGCCCTCCTAAATTAAGCAAATAAATAAATACAACTAACTGACCAATTGTGTTGCAGATAACTCTGCCCCCCAATAAATCCTGGCTATGCCCATGGTTCCATGTCAGACACAGGATCCTTAATCAAAGCAAATTAACTTGTACCCCTGCAGCAGAACTGAAGGGGTTGCTTGCATCTGTGCCCAGGTCTTTTCAGTACAGACATTGTCAAGCTCTTGATTATAAGTACAGTGGTACCCCGCAAGACGAACGCCTCGCGAGACGAAAAACTCGCAAAACGAAAGGTTTTTTCGTTTTCGAGTTGCCTCGCAAGACGAATTTCCCTATGGGCTTGCTTCGCAAAACGAAGCTTGCCCAGGGGACAGCGGGTCTTCTCTTTTGAAGCAAGGGGCGGCGGGGAGAAGCGATCTTCTCCCCGCAGCCCCAGGTCCGGGGACAGCGGGAAGCGCTTCCCGCTGCCCCCGGACCTCTTTTGAAGCAAGGGGCTGCGGGGAGATCGCTTCTCCCGGTGCTCCGAAGCCGGGCGGGGGGGAGGGAACACCTGCCCCCACCGCCCGGCTTCGGAACGCTGCTCCGAAGCGGGGCGGGGGGGCGGGAACACCTGCCCCCACCGCCCCACTTCGGAACGCTGCTCCGAAGCGGGGCGGGGGGGGCGGGAACACCTACCCCAGCCGCCCCGCTTCGGAACGCTGCTCCGAAGCGGGGCGGGGGGCGGGAACACCTACCCCAGCCGCCCCGCTTCGGAACGCTGCTCCGAAGCGGGGCGGGGGGCGGGAACACCTACCCCAGCCGCCCTGCTTCGGAACGCTGCTCCGAAGCGGGGCGGGGGGGCGGGAACACCTGCCCCAGCCGCCCCGCTTCGGAACGCTGCTCCGAAGCGGGGCGGGAACACCTACCCCAGCCGCCCCGCTTCGGAACGCTGCTCCGAAGCGGGGCGGGGGGGGCGGGAACACCTACCCCAGCCGCCCCGCTTCGGAACGCTGCTCCGAAGCGGGGCGGGGGGCGGGAACACCTACCCCAGCCGCCCCGCTTCGGAACGCTGCTCCGAAGCGGGGCGGGGGGCGGGAACACCTACCCCAGCCGCCCCGCTTCGGAACGCTGCCCCGAAGCGGGGCGGGGGGGCGGGAACACCTGCCCCAGCCGCCCCGCTTCGGAACGCTGCTCCGAAGCGGGGCGGGGGGGCGGGAACACCTGCCCCAGCCGCCCCGCTTCGGAACGCTGCTCCGAAGCAGGGCGGGGGGGCGGGAACCTCTCACCCCGCCGCCGGGCATCGGAACGAGGTCCTGGACCTCTTCTGAAGGCAGGCGGGGGCAAAAGTCTTTGCTCCCCCCACCTGCCTTCCCGGGACAGCGGAGACTTCTCCGCTGCCCCGGGCGATCTTAAAATGCTGGCGGACGGGAGCGAAGCGTTCGCTGCCGACCCCCAGCATTTTAAAATCTCCTCGGGGCAGCGGAGACTTCGCTCCCGCCCGCCAGCATTTTAAAATCGCCCCGGGACAGCAGGGGCTTTTAAAATGCTGGCGGTCGGCAGCAAAGCCCTCCTGTCCCCGGAGCTTGCGGGGCGGGAGGTGGGAAGAAGGGCTTTTCTTCCCACCGCCAGCCTTCAGAACAGCCTTCTGAAGGCTGGCAGTGGGAAGAAAAGCCCTTGTCCCCCCCCCCAGCCTTCAGAAGAGGTCGGGGGACAGACTATCCCCGGACCTGGTCTGAAGGCGGTTTCCCTAGGAACGCATTAATTGATTTTCAATGCATTCCTATGGGAAACCGTGCATCGCAAGACGAAAAAACCGCAAGACGAAGAGACTTGCGGAACGAATTAATTTCGTCTTGCGAGGCACCACTGTATCATTACTGACGATCAAACATAGGTGCATTCATGCCCGGCATAAGCACCTGGTATTTGGGAGCATCTGTCAGAACCCACTGGGATATGGCCTTGCCTCATGCCTTGCACCTGCCGACACTTGGACCCACTGGTGGTGGCATTGTTGCAGATGCCTTTCTCCCCCTTACACTCACCCTCACAAGTGAGCAAGCCTACCTGCTGGCAGCCATGCAGGCTCTGTAATAAACAGGAAGCAGAGCAGCCACTCAGCTGTGATCAGTTCTGGGAGGCTGTTGGGATACTGCCAGGGAGACGGGGCATCAGGCAGGCCCCCAGCTGGCTCCAGCCACTGGCCGGCAGCCGGACGATCACAGCTGTACACGGTCTCCCTTGGAACAGCATCAATCGGCGACACGAGCCTCAGATACATTTAGAGACCCGTGCACGCTCTATCAGCAGAGTGAATAAATCATCTCACAGCAGAACAGGCAGGCAGAGCCATGTGTAAGCAGTATATTACAGCATTTTATTCAGCAGCAGGAACAAAGGAAAAAACATGTCTGCTTCCCTTCGTATCCAGCAAAACAGCAGCAATGCAAAAGCTATATACAAACGGAAGTTCCCAGCAAGCACTGAAAGTAAACAGGCATGTGACACACAGCAGTCATGCCTGTCCCCTTTTAAGGTGGAACGGAACTATATCCTAACAGAGGCTACCATGTTTGTCTTCCACAAAGCTGTGGGAGATAAGATTCATCACCCACCTGGGCAATTACAGTGCCAGTGCCAGTGCCACTCCTAGAAAAGCCTGTCTGCTTGAGAGTGAGTAGGAAGCAGAGGCTGATAGGTAATGGCCAATGGAGTGACTAAGAGGCAGTGGAGCACTGAGGGAGAACCCAGCAAGGCAGCCTCACCAGAGCCCTCCAAAACCTGGGAACAGGCCTGCATGTGTGATCAGATACAAATACATGATTTAGCAAAGACAAACAAATTGCCACAGAGCTCATCCTTATCCCTTATCATTTCTTGAGGAAATTATGTGCTTCTACTGAATAGTTACAGAGGGATATGTAAAACACACTTCAAAAGAGATAAGGGGCCAGTACGTTTTCAAAATTGCTCATTACTTTTCATTTGTTTGCCTCAGCATTTTCATCACCAGATATAATTGCCTCATTCCAGCTACCTGTGCAGCTGTAGCTAGACAAGAAACTGCTCACACAAATGGGTGTAATTCTTAATATCACATAGCAGTGCCCCCCGCAGGATAACCTCCCAAGTATCCAATGAGGAATTTATCAAAAAGCAGATACTGACTGCCTATGGACCCAAAGCATGAGGTATGTATGTATGTATACTGATATGTATAAAAATATGTTTATAGGCATGTATAGAGTGGGGTCCAGGTTGATGAGAATGCAGAATTATTAAAAAAAATCACTTTATTGATATATGCTATACTATTGCAGCCTGCGCAGAATTCAGCTGTCTGCTCAAAACTTTCTTCTTCCTTTTTCAATAGCGGCATTCCATTTATTCTTTCACCGTATCTCTAAATAATGTCAATAACATCACTCTCTTAATTTTCTATTATCCATAAAGAAAGCAATACTAGAACATCTGGATACAATCAGGATCAAGCACCCCAATCCTTTGGTAGGTTTAGACTTCTCTAGCATTCTGTTTCTGAAACCCAAGCAGCAAAGATTTGTAAGCAACAGTGACGGAAAGGGAGCTGCTGTACAAGAATCAGCTGGTCATTGTATTTCTTATCGCGGCATGTTCTGTAAAGACACTAGAGAATGCAGGGACAGAAGTATTCTCAGGGCACAAACATTTAGAAAAACTGAAGATGCTGATGTTTTGTTTTTCTTTTTTCTTTTCTTTTCTTTTTTTAAAAAACCACAAAGTATACTTCTGAGGGAATGCAACGGAACAAATTATTCAGGGATGTTGACAACATCAGTTCAGGAAGATAATGGAGACAGGATGACACTATCATATCATAAGCTGTTTCAGCAGCATTTTCCAGGGGGAAACGACTGAATGTTGACACAATTATACTACCAGCGTAGAAAGGCCTAAATATTTGAAATACAATGCTGGTGTATTTCTTACAATTCTGAAGGGAGACAGTGAACAGAACTCATAGACATTTGTGGTGTAGCTGGAATATTGGCTTGGGTAGCAGAATATAATTTCATCCCTTTTCTGTTTTTACTCAGCAGTGCCATTCTATAGATGTCTACTGAGAAGTTAGTAAAGTAAATGGGTATATCCTTAAGTTTGTGCACTGAAAAACAACAGGCACTTTGACAAAATAAACAGACGCAAACAGGAATCCTAGTTTAGATTAAACAAAGATTAAACAAACAAACAATATATATTTGTATTTTAACAATTTATATACTGCTTAATTACAACGGTCTCTGAGCAGTGTACAGAAAATACAGAAAAGTTAAAAATAACTATAAATTTAGATTGCAATTAAAATGCCCGCAGAAATAATAATAACAATAAAGTCTTCAGTGGGTGCTGGAAATTCAACAGGGAGAGGACCTGTCTGACCTCAACTGGAAGGGGGTTCCACAAAATTAGGCCCACAGCACTGAATGCACAGTTCCTGGTGGATATGAGCCATGGAGGACCACAAACAGTGACTCCCTTGAAAACCCTGTGATATAAAGGATTAGGAAGTCCTTGAGGTATAGTAAATAGCTGGAGGAACCCTAAGGGTGTAACACTACAGAAGAATGATAAATGTTGTCAAGGAGGGACAACGTCTTCAGGAAATCTTCTCTCCAAATTCACCAACCGGTTGAAACAATCAGCACACAAGCAGTTCACCGGACTGTTATTTACCCCTTCTAAGAGTAAAATACCAAACTAGTAGCGTACAAAACAGAGTCACGCAGCAAGCCCAGGAGGTGGCATCCAGCCTGGCAGGTCAAACCAAGGAGACATTTATAGTAACTGGGGAGGGGGATTTGGCAACCTGCCAACCCCGACAAACATTCCTACTTCAGAGGCCAATTGATGACACCTGCCTCTGCCGGATAATCAAATACTTAAAAGAGCCTAATTAATGACACCTGCCTCTGTTGAGAAATCAATTTGTGACAAATGGTAACAAACCAGAAGTGTTAGCCTTTAAAATAAACTTGTCCCTGTGCCTAGATTAAAACAATATACTTACTTAGATTGCAGTTGAGTAGGATACAAGTGTTCTTCACACTGGCATCATGAAGGCTGTTTTATCTCATGAAAAGGCTGTCTTAAGCATCCTCATTTTTCTCCGCATAATGGATATGCAGGGTGCGCTTACAGTATGTGTATTTACGTTAGCATTCTATGCCTTCGCAAGATACAAGGCAAGCAGAATCAGAAAGAAGAGGCACTGACAATGCATAATGGAAGCGGTGGACAATTTCCTTCAAGAGTCGGAAGATCGAAGGCAACTGCAAAAACCAGTATAATGGTACCTCAGGTTACATACGTTTCAGGTTACAGACTCCGCTAACCCAGAAATAGTACATTGGGTTAAGAACTTTGCTTCAGGATGAGAACAGAAATCGTGCTCAGGCGGTGTGGCGTCAGCGGGAGGCCCCATTAGCTAAAGTGGTGCTTCAGGTTAAGAACAGTTTCAGGTTAAGAACGGACCTCTGGAACGAATTAAGTACATAACCAGAGGTACCACTGTAGTCTCCCATTTAAAGCAGTAGGATCAGCAGATCTATGGCAGCCTTATTACCAGGCACATCCAGAAGGTTGTCCAATGTACACCTGGGACAAGCAGACTTAACAAAAGATATTTCTGTGCATGCATGCTTGTTTATTTACAGTGCCTTCAACACCCAACCCACGGAGCTGGTCCAGAAGGACAGCATTAACCATGGTATCAAAAACTGCTGCAAGATCAAGGAGAATTAGTAGAGTAATATTCAACAGTGCTGGTAAAGTTAGCTTTCTTTGCTGCCACGTGGTAGGTTCAGCACAGCAGGTGTCTGGCCAGCACGGAAGATCCTTATCTCCCTGACAGGCAAGCTGTGACACCCCCCTGTCAATCACCTGGTGTCATTATAATGGCAGGTGACAACTTCAAAAGGGCTTGCTTTGAGCAATGATCAGTGGCAGACCAGCAAAGGAAACCATGCCTGCAAATGGAAGACTTCAATGGGACTTCCTGTCATTGTCAATCCCTTTGTAAGATTAGCTGCTGTCCAGGGTGCTATAAGAAAATAACCTGAGCTGGCTTCACAATGAGTCAAACAAACTGTGGTGACAGCCACCAGAAAGCCTAGTGTTCTGTTTCTGGTTACTTGTTTCGTCTCTTAATTGTTAATTGTTGGAAGCTTTAACTCATCATTCAAGACAGGATAAAGCTGCCTAGGTGAGCTCATTTCACCCTGAGCTTTCAGACAGTGAGCTCAGAAAAGAAGGCACACCTATTTAGTAAAGGAGATGTGATTATCAGAACCAGTGTACAGCATATGGAACTAGCTGTAGTTGCTAATAAAACAGCACACATTCAATTTATTCTTTCATCACACTTTTTTTCTCTCATGGTAGGATAAAAGAATAAATGGAATACTAATCATTTCTCTTTTGTGTGTTCTCTTCTTTTCTATACTACCCCTCTTTTCATTACTTCTATTTTAACTAAACAGAGCAACTAAAAATCATTTTAGCGCTCCCCACCACTGCATGCTTAATCCTCATGTTTTCATATAGATAAATCTTGTATAATTAGCTTTAGCTCTGGGGAAATTGTTGTGCCTGAAGGGAATGTAATGATGCATTTCTCTCGAGTGAGAGGAACCTAAACAGCCACATCCAAGCTACAAATACTTTGCACAGCAATTCATAGCCAGTAGAATAGGAGGAGTTCTTCAACTGCTACAGCCCCTGCCTGCCGGCAGTTTGGGCAACACTGGAAAGAATAAGGACAGGGACAAGTAAAAGGGACAACATGGCACTAGTATTTCTTTTACATAGTCTTCAGTGGCTGGCATGATTTTGCACCAATGCCATCATCATTGGTTCATCCTGTTTGATGAAGGCTACTGTGCTGGTACACCATGAAGAGTTTGGGTTTGATATCCTGCTTTATCACTGCCCAAAGGAGTCTCAAAGCAGCTAACATTCTCCTTTCCCTTCCTCCCCCACAACAAACACTCTGTGAGGTGAGTGGGGCTGAGAGACTTCAGAGAAGTGTGACTGGCCCAAGGTCACCCAGCAGCTGCATGTGGAGGAGTGGGGAATTGAACCCGGTTCACCAGATTACGAGTCCACCGCTCTTACCCACTACACCACACTGGCTGTGGTGGATTTGAATTTCCCAACTTGGAAAACACTTCCTGCTCCACTGTCTAGAATACTTCGGCCTGTTGCTTACTAACTCTACACTCACCACTGCCAATTCCAATTATCTGCAGAGAACCTTGATCTGAGAGATAAATTAATAATAATATTTATTTATTATACCCCACTCATCTGGCTGGGTTTCCCCAGCCACTCTGGGCAACTCCCAACAGAATATTATTATTAATAATAATAAATAAATAAAAGTGATAAAAATATCAAATA
Source organism: Podarcis melisellensis (assembly GCF_964234715.1). Taxonomy (NCBI): domain Eukaryota; kingdom Metazoa; phylum Chordata; class Lepidosauria; order Squamata; family Lacertidae; genus Podarcis; species Podarcis melisellensis. The sequence continues at coordinate 53,156,280 of NC_138529.1, forward strand.
TTAAAAACTTCCCTAAACAGAGCTGCCTCCAGATGTCTTCTAAAAGTCAGATAGTTGTTTATTTCCTTGAAATTTGATGGGAGGGGGTTTCACAGGGTGGGTGCCACTACCAAGAATGCCTTCTGCCTGGTTCCCTGCAACCTCACTTCTCGCATTGATTCTAAACCACAGAACCAGGAGAGGCAATCTGTTAATGTGCATTCATATAGCACCAGCTTCACGTATGTACTGTGCATGTGTAATTGCTCTGTACATAATTGAGATGATGCAAAGTGGGTTGGATTTGTTGGGGATCTGAGCCTTAGCAGGATGAAGCAGAATTCCCATGAGGCATGACAGAGTGGATTTAGGCCACAATGAGTGAGTGTCACATTAACAAAACAAAAAACATAACCCTACATATAAACTGCATATAAATTAGTGTCTTCCTAGAGTATCTTACAGAGTGGGGTGGATGAAGGGTGAGCTTCTCCATCAGCAGCAAAACTTGCATTGCAAAAAGGGAAATGTGTGGGGAGGGAAAACAAAAGAGCTCCTCCACAGACAACATGTCTCATTTACAATCAAAGAGGAAGATTTACCATAGTTCTCCAGCCACAGTGGTTTGAGGGAGGAATAAGCAAATATGAAGAAACCACCTGGAGGAAAGTGTATCATTTTTACTTCCCTTAATTAATTGCAAAGGTCCGCAGCACAAAAGTCCCTGGACTTCTTTGTCTGCAATTTAGCAGGTTTGTTATCTAGTGGCACCTCTCTCAAGTCTGCTATTTCCAGACCGATTATCCCCTAAAGACTGTGAGGTTAGGTGATTCTTTTCTACACCTTCAAAACTGCAACGGCTGCCCTTGCTGAAAAATCACAGCAGCTGCTATCCTTCTGAAATTTGGGAGGGTTCATGCTCTCAGAAGGCCTCAACTACAAGTTTTGTCCAAGTATCCTCAAAATAACAGAGGAGAAACATTTCCTCTTTTTTTGTTGCCAAAAATAAAAATCAAGGTGTCCACCCCCTAAACCTTTGGTTGCATTTGCCTGTAATTTGGCAGGCTTAATCCACTCTGGAGGGGCTGCTATACCTGAAAATTCTACCTACTTCTATCAAAAGGGGGAAATTAGAGCTGTTTTTAAATTCCCCAGTATAGTTAATAGTGGGAAACAGGACTTTGTTTTTAAAGATCTGAAACACAACACAAATCAGAGATAGCACAAAGTGACTCTGAACAAATCAGACTGCTTTCCAAAGTGACAGAGATCCAAACTGAATTTTGTGACAGGTGCTCACCCTTAGTTTGTATAAACATTATGAGCTAGGAGAGAGTTCTCGGAAAACAAACACATTTGAACTTATTTCCCAGCAGTCTCCAGGAAAGCTCATAAATACAGCGTCTACGCTAAAACAAACTGAAGGAAGTCCGCTTTCACTAGCAGCTATGATTAATTAAGATATTTTTGTGCAACAGAAACACAAGGAAACAATACAGTAAAAAAGTATTACAAAACTTTATGGGGAACACACCCTTCCCCATATTTAAAAAGGCCTACTGATGTTGCAGTGTTTAAGGGGAAACACCCAACATTTGCCGTAGCACCTTGACATCTGGCTTATTATTATGCTACCTTTTATAAAGCAGCTTTTTCTGCTTTGGAATAGCACCGAAAAGCATAGCTACCAAAAACATGAATGCATCCCAGCAATAATTGGTTTCTGTATACAAAGATAAGCTGCCAGAATAACAAGGCTGTGATTCAGAAAGCTGGCTGGCTTCCTGCTAGGGACTGAGGGACCAATCCTCAGGCCTGGTGTTAAATTACCATTATTCCACTCATTCAGACATTGCTTCAATGGTTTCCACCAGCCAAGGGTCTGGCCTTGCTCAATGTGTGGTGTGACATCAGGGAAATTCACTGCTGAATGCATTGGGAGGCCAGGAGCCTTTCTGGTTTGTAAACGAGAATAAGATAACTTATGCATTTTTCACAATGGTGGCCATGCTGTGCCTTCATGTTTCATAAGCCTTGTAGGCCCAGAAAGAACTTAGCTGAGCAAAGAACCACAAACATCCAACACTGCACACTCATTGATGTTTCAGCTTGATATTCTGAAACATTGGTGTGAGTTAATTTGATAATGGCTCAAAGATTCTTTGCATTTACAAGCAGGATACATTAACACTATGTTACAAGAAAAAAATGCACCCACTACTTGGAGATTGTGTTCCCCAGTGACCCCATCAAATATGACAGACACAGGCCATACAGTGCACATGTACTGAGAACCTACTGTAGGTTCTGTAGGTCACTGATGTGTGAGTGTCTGCCATGTGCTTTTGGAGCTAAGCCCTAAGAACATAAGAGCCTTTGCATCAGCCAAATGACTCATTTAGTGCAGCATCGTGTTCTCCCATTGGCTAACCAGACGGCTAATCTTATTTTGTTTTAACCACCCTGAACAACTTAGTATCACCAGCAAACTTGACCACCTCACTGTTCACCCATAACTCAAAATCATTTACAAACAAATTACTGAACTTTGGGGAACTCCAATTTATATATCTGTCCATTTTCAGAACTGTCCATTTATAGCTACTCTCTTCTTTCTGTTACTTAACCAATTCTTGACCCAAAAGAGGACTTTTCCTCTTATTCCATGACTACTAAGCTTATTCAGGAGCTTCAGTGAGATTCATAATGATTATTGTGTCAAACATTTGTGTTTTTTTCATATAGTGCTATGCCAAAAAAATAAAAAATAAAAATCCAGCATTCTTTCTTTGTACCTTTCATGACATTGACAGTCAATATATTTAAAACCACTACTGGTTCTCCCAGTAGTGGTGTATGGAAGTGAGAGCTGGACCATAAAGAAGGCTGATTGCCGAAGAATAGATGCTTTTGAATTATAGTGCTGGAGGAGACTCTTGAGAGTCCCATGGACTGAAAGAAGATCAAACGCATCCATTCTGAAGGAAATCAGCCCTGAGTGCTCACTGGAAGGACAGATCCTGAAGCTGAGGCTCCAATACTTTGGCCACCTCATGAGAAGAGAAGACTCCCTGGAAAAGACCCTGATGTTGGGAAAGATGGAGGGCACAAGGAGAAGGGGACGACAGAGAACGAGATGGTTGGATAGCGTTCTCGAACCTACCAGCATGAATTTGACTAAACTGCGGGAAGCAGTGGAAGACAGAAGTGCCTGGCGTGCTCTGGTCCATGGGATCACGAAGAGTCGGACACGACTAAATGCCTAAGCAACAGCAACAACATATACCTTTGTCTTATTTCCTTTTCTTCCCTCTGCCAGATTTGGCACCATTGGCATTACTGTGACAGAAATATGGATTTTCACTCACACCAAAAGGTTAAGTATGATGAGATCACAAGAGTAGAAATGCTGATGGAGTAGAGATGTGCTCTGATAGCTCTTTTTAAGATTTTCTCTATCTACACTCATCATAGTTCCCAGGTAGGATAATGGAATGGAGTTGCTCGGAGTTTGGACATATGCAAGTGCTGCCTTGGGCTCTTGGCCTCCCATTTGCTTCTCAGGCCTGATACACTGGGTGGCAACACTGAAATGCAGTATTTTCTGTAGCATTCACCCTTGTGAATTTTCCTATTCACATGAGTGGCATCATGTGGAGTGATAGTGGGACCATGCACACTAGATCACTCCACTCTCACAGTCATCTCCACCCCCATGCTGTGTGGGAATGTTCAGGGGTGCAGGAGAGGATATATTGTGAGATTATATCCTAATCCAATTTGTGCTAACAAGTTCCCAAGATATCAGCAGAGTTTATAGACATTCCCCTTTAAGTTCGCAACGGTAACGCTTGCACAGGTTTGCTGGAACCTCTGTAATAATTACTCTGGTAATTTCCCCATTTGTTCCCTCTTAAAATACAAGACACAGCACAGTCTTTATAAAAGTATAAAAGAGTTTACTCATGTTCTGTTCACAATATGATCCCAGAAGGCAGACAGCTTAAAAAGGTAAAATACATTTAGAATCTATCTTGTAGCAAGATAGTCCTTATCTCCTCTCTTGGCTGGGAGCCAAGAGAGCATCCTTAGATATTTCCTCATCAAAGGAAGATGGCAGAGAGAGAGAGATGGCTGCCTGCCCTGTGCTTTTATCATTTACCTGCACAGGTGAGGCCACACCCACCTCTGGTCACATGCGGAGGAAGTCTATCCCCAGGAAGTTTACCTGCTTGCTAGACAGACATCTCTCCCCATGTTCTAACATGTACACTCTAGGAATGTTGTCATTGACTGCTCCTGTGTTTACATCCCACATGCTGCTCATGCATCGGAGAAAGGTTTGAACAGTGAAAGCCAAATGGATGCACTTTGATCGTCTTCATGAGCTGCAGTCCTGATTGCAATGTTACTTGCATTGAGAGGAGAGAGAGAAAACACCTGAATAGGGCTACTGTGCCACAGAGTTCTAGTGTAGAGCCTTGGGCAATTTGAAGTTACTCATCCCACTGAGATATCTATATCTATATCATCTATATCTATATCTATCTATATTCTATCTCTATAATTTTTATTTTTTTATTTTATTTTATTAAAGATTTCTTAGTTTACAAAGATACGGCCACTATCTCTCTTTTCCAAGTGTGTTTACTACAGATCAGTTTCATTTTTTGTGGGACATTAGTGTTGCATGCAATATTAGGTTAGGAAGAAAGGAGGGGGAAAGAAGGGAGGGTGAGTGGGGTTGGGTGGTAATGCTTGTTCTTCTACTTAGTGTACATGTGGGGTTTTGTGTCAGCATCTTTCCACTCGCTTGTTATATTTCCTTGGTGGTGAGAGATGTTGGGTTGGCCTACTGTGTGATTGGTTGTCTTTGGTTGGCTGTAGTGAGATTTGTTTATATGTGTGAGTGTGTGGATTTTTGGGTCAGGTTATTCATATGCTGTCGGCCAATTCTTATTGTTGCCTTGTTGGGCGATGTATGTGATAAAGGCGAACAACAATACCAGGATGCAACAATACAATACCAGGATGTCTTCTTCTATTTGGCCCCATGACAGTTTCAGTTGGTTAGTTTTTTCTAGTAAGGCTATTTCCCATACTATTTGATACCCTTGGTCCATATTTACTCTTGACAGGTCTCTCCCGTGTCTGGCTATGATGCTTCTAGCTGCTGAGAGTAGGTGGGTTATGAGCACTTTGTAATGTGAGTGGGCATTATTATCTTGGAAGATGTTCAGTCCCACTGATTTCTCTGTGTTTGCCTTCTTACATCTCCCCAGTTTGATGCTGGTGCTTATTACTCTCTAGTTACGAACATAAGAAGACCCCTGCTGGAGCAGTCTGTGGGCCATCTATTCCAGAAGCCTGTTCTTACAATGGCCAACCACATGCCCATGGGGAACCCACAAGCAGAACCTAAGCACTTTACTCACTTGTGATTCCCCAGCAACTAATATACAATACAGTGGTGCCTTGCAAGACGAAATTAATTCATTCTGTGAGTTTTTTCATCTTGCGAATTTTTCGTTTTGCGAAGCACAGATTCCCATAGGAATGCATTGAAAATCAATTAATGCGTTCCTATGGTCAAAAAAAGTCCAAACATAGCCAAATTTGGTACAAAAAGAGTTTATTAAGTGCTCTTTAAAGTCACACATACTGTAAAGAGCATTTCAAAAATTGAAGGAACAATAATTTAAGTTTCTAAACATGACAGAAAAGCATTTAAAAATCACCAAAGTGTACAGTACTGTACATACATTTTCTAAGACTCTGGGAGAAAACTCCAAATCCTTGAATTCCAAACACCCCAAACCAAAATCCAAAAACCCCCAAAAAAGTTTTAAAAGTTTAACTTACCAAATGGCTGCAAAAGAAGTTTTGGAAAAGCTTCAAAAATCACCAAAGTCTTCAAAAACCTCAAAAAAGGCTACCACACCGCGTGCTATGAGTTGCTCCTCGAAGTCAAGTCGCAACTGCATCTCTTCAAGCAATGCACCCTGGGTATTAACGGTTTTAAGAAAAAGGAAACAAACTTGCAAGACGTTTTCGTCTTGCGAAGCAAGCCCATAGGGAAATTCGTCTTGCGAAGCAACTCAAAAAACAAACTATTTTGTCTTGCGAGTTTTTCGTCTTACGAGGTACCACTGTACATTGGGATACAGCCTTCAGCAGTGCAGGTAGAAGATAGTCATCACGGCAAGTAACAATTGATAGTCTTATCTTCCAATAATTTGTCTAATCCTCCTTTTAAAGTCATCCAAGCTTTTGCCCATCACTACATATTGTGGGAGACAATTCTATAGTTTAGCTATCTGCTGGTGTGATGAGAGGTAAAGCAAAACTTCTATCCACTTTCTCAAAAAAAGAAAGGTTCTCTAACCACTGTCTCAGATAACTCTAGCAAGTCAGTGAGACAGGACTTAGCCTTGCAGAAGCCATGCTGGTTCTGCTTCAGCATGACTTGTTCTTCTAAATACTTGGTAATTTTATCTTTGGCAATACTTCCTACCAGTTTTCATGGAACAGACATTAAAAGGTCCATTGAACTCAGTGGAATATACTTTTCAGTAAACAACATGCATAAGATTGCAGAGCTACAATCCTTTTTTAAAAAAGCTATGTGTGGATGTGTTGAAAACTGCAAATGCAGTCTGCTATGATGTTTCAGTTGGAAAGCTGGCTTTAAATGAAAAGAAGTTGATCTGTGCAGAAGTGTGAGAGAGTGCCATAGGAAGTTCAAAGGCATCTCCAGCTGTATATGCAGTCCTCTCCCAGCTTTCTAGGAACGCAGCCTAATTTGGCCCATCATTTCCCTTCTGGGATAATTCTGTCAGTTCCTTTTTGTCATGGAATATTCTTTGGGAGTCAGTGGACAATTTTCTGTTTCTGTAGCCTTTTTTCCACTGAACTTAGAAATTAGACTGAGAGGTGCCAAGTTTGTGCTTTAGTGTTTGTTTTCATTATTACCCACTTATCTCAGAAATGGGTCTCGGACGTCACTGTTGGTTACAGCTGAATGTCAGTGGGTCAAATTATATTGGTCACTCTAAAGAGGATATTTTTGAGGCTGCCTAGTGGAAAACAAACACAATGTGGCAGTGCAAGTAATCAGTGCTTTCAAATACCTAAACCAAGAAACCAGGCTCTTATTGCATTGATAAAGGATGCATGATATATGAAACTGCCAGTGGTAGTTTCTGTTTCGTTTCTTGGAAACAATAAAAAAGAGCTAAATGCTTTCAAGAGACCACGGGATTGCCTTGTAAACATTTGATTTCCATGTTCTATTTACTTTGCAACTGCTTTCCCAGGCCCACAAATTATGTGCCACTAGTTCTGAGTTACATTTTATATAACTGACAATATGATTTACTGTCTGTTTTATTTTTACAGTGTTGTTATCACTACCAGTTCCATCCTTAATTTCACTGCTCTGCCGTATGTTCCAAAGCTGTTTGTGAAGAGTGTTTGCTTTGATGCTGTAGCCTATTAATATTCGGCTATGTTAATCATCATTCCCACCCCCACCCCCGAATCACACCCAAGTACATGGAAGAACAATAAAAATGCAATTATGGAGTTTATTGAGTAGCAGCCGTTCTCCCAACTTTTGAATATCATGGTTTCAAGGCATAACAGCAGTGCAGCCCCCGATTAGGATAGCAATATAAATTCACAGTGCCCCGCTGCAAATGGTGAGGAATAGTATGCTGCTTCTTTCTTCTTTATTATTAGTATTGAACCTAGGCAGCTGAGCGTTACCTGATCGCCACTTGCCTGCTATTTTCCACTTTTACAGATGACAAAACTAGCTTCAGAAAGATCCAGGTAGGGCTCAGCTGAAATTTCTCAGAAAACAATTTTCTAATCCTTCTTCTTCAGGCATCCTTCAAAATGTTGGAATAATTTCAACACAAAAAACAATATTCAGTAAAATAATACCACTACCCTCAACAGCTATGCAAAGTGGTGCACCTGTGGATCCAGTTTTACTGTCTTGCACTAAATGTAGTATTGCCAACCTAAGATCAGTTGACGAGAAACCTACAATAATAACTGGTCAACAGTTCATGAAATTTGAGTTCTTGGTTTAGGGTTGGCATTCAGGGACAGTGAGGCTCTTGTGCCTTTAAAAGCTATGTGGCAGAGAGAAATTAAACAGGGCAAGCCTTTTCAATCATGGAAATGAAAACGTGAGTTTCACCTGTTGGCATTCTGTCTGACTTATTATTACGCTGGCTTACTTTTGAGCTGTCCAACCCCACCTGCAAAAGATGACACAGATTTGAATAGGGCATGAGGTATATGCAGTTCATGCAAATTTGTGTCTACTAGGCACTTGAGAACCTTGTTGTTGCTGCCACACTTGAGCCTCTGCACTACTGAGGCTTTGCTCTGAGGTAAGTAAGAAGCAGAATTCAAAAGTCAATTTTGCACAACACTGGGGTGATAATACTGAATATTGCAGGAGCAGAGAAGAATATAATAATAATAATAATAATAATAATAATAATAATAATAATAATAATAATTCTCTCCCCGCCTTCCCCTACAGGCCTGAAATCCCTCCAAAAGGGCTCTGCAGAATTTCAGGGGACTTATCAACAATGTGGAATGAGTTGTATGGTGCTGCAGTGGGTGGGTGGGAATTACACAAAATTGGGTAAAACAATTGTGTGCCAGCAGAGCACAAAAATATCTGGCTGTGGAAGATTTTCCCCACCAACCATAGCCCTGTACAGCACACAGTGCCTGATAAATATCTCCAGGCCTCTGGAGGGGCTTTTCAAGGAGTACTGATGGCTTGGCAGTGGAGGGTGGAACAGAAACATAAGATTCATTGTGTGGCTTTGCATTTCCCCCACACAACTGGATATCACCGTTAATATAGTGCTAGGTTACCTTGCAATGTCCTTTTCACAGTCAAGATCCTTCTGGTATGCTTCTTTATCAACAAAGATCCTCTGCAATGTTGATTAGAAGCTTTCTCCTTGCAGGTCCTATCTCTTTTCTTGCTTCCTGTTCAACACGGTAAGAGATTGGAAATGATTTTTCTGATTAATTAGCTACCTTCTGTGCCTCAGTGGGGATAGGGCCTCTAGGTTACTGGTTTCAGCCCTTGCTGTTTTCCTTCTTTTTGTAGAAAAGCACCATTATTTCACTGTCAAAGAAAGAAGCCATTTTGTTTGACAGCACCAGAAGCCAGGAAAGTTTCTCCTGGTAGCCTGAGCAACCCAGCTATCCTTTCCTGTGTTCTAGCATAGTGCTGTACTGCAGAGTGTTGGCAGATTGGGGAAGCAGCCCTACATTGTCTAGGCAACTAAGTGACTCTCCTGTTTTTCAGCACTGCAAAACAAAATGGATGTGATCATAGTGGCAGCAAACAGCCACAGAAGGGTAAATTGGTTGCTTTCCAGGGTGTTTTGGATTTCTGAAACTCACCCCTCTCCCCAACTGTTCTCCTGAGTGATATATAACTTAGTCCTAAACTAGATATTCTTTGTCTTTCTATTCTGGCTGCTCTTGTAGGCATGTAGGTAAACTGGGATCCGTACCAGAGGGTCTCTGGTAATGCGGGGGCAGAATAGTACAATGATATCTACATTGTAAATAATGAATAAAACTTGTAACATGGGGATTCAGGAAAATGCTTTCCTTTGTAAGTCTTGTTGGCAAGCAACTGTTATGCATTTCGTTATCTTAGTTGCCAGGAAGGAACTGCATGTAATACTTTGCAAAGCAAGCAGGTAGTGCCAGGGTGCAGCCTGTTGAAGTTTTATCACAGCACTGCCTGTCTTCTTCCACTATTCCAAACTTTTCCTCTTTGACCCCAGAAGTATAGCAATTATATAAAGAAATTGATATGAAATAATTGGCAGTGCATTAGATTTTGCAAAACATATTACAAAAGTTTGCATTGACTAACCCATCTGCATTATTATCCTGATTTGATCTATATCTAAGATGCTTGGCAGTTTTTCACTGTGTATTGTCATCATATTTTTTTATAAAGTGTCTGTCAGTGAGAGAGACCTCAAAGCTTGATAGCTTACTAAAAGGCCATTCCCTTGAAGGATTTCTATTAAAATACTGGGGTATTGGGGTGGGGTGTACTTTAATAAATGGTACCGTGTCAGCTATATAAACTGCACAAGCTGTCACGTTAATTGATATTAGGGAGCTAAGCTGGTTAGTACATGGGAATTTCAGTGGCAACCCTCACCCACAAATTATTTGTGCCTTTTCAACTTTGTAAGTTACCGTATTTTTCGCTCTATAGGACGCACCCGACCATAGGACGCACCTTGTTTTAGAGAGGGAGAACAAGAAAAAAAATTATCCCCCTCTCTACTCAGCGCCCCTTCAGCAAAGCGGCAGGAGAAACTGAGCCCCTTCCATTTCCTTTCAGGCTTCAGCGAAAGCAACGCAAAGCCTCCGGAGCACGGAGGGAGCGCTCCCTCCGCACTTTGGAGGCTTCACGTTGCTATCGCTGAAGACAAGGAGCCTGCATTCGCTCCATTAGATGCACACACATTTTCCCTTAATTTTTGGAGGGGGGAAAGTGCGTCTTATAGAGTGAAAAATACGGTAGTTGGTATCATAATGTGTTTTTTACACACACACACACACACACAGAGAGAGAGAGAGAGAGAGAGAGAGAGAGAGAGAGAGAGAGAGAGAGAGATCGGTTCATTACTGGGCCAATCCAAGCAGAGAAAGTCTGTTCAGCTGACCATTTTTAAAAGCAGAGACTGGCAACCTAAAATGAAAGACCCACTTCAAAGAAAGCACATACTGTATAATATATGCAAAACAATAGCTCAAGCAGGGAATAAGTATCCTTATGTATCCATTCTATTAGGAAGAAAAGGAGAGTTGCTTTGTTATTGTGGATTGCTTGAACTGGCCCTCAGAAAAACAAAAGGTTTCCTTGGTATTTTATGCGCTTATGGTGAATCCACTTCATATGCATAGAGTTTATGTATTCATGTCTTGTAAGGAGACTTGAGGATAGCTATTGTTTGGAAGCACTTCTGTTTAGCTCTTCTCCTGCATTATAATACTGTCGAGCTGTGTCAATTGACATTTTAGTGTTCCAAACAAAGGTGTACAAGTCCTAATGTATACATGACTTTGCCTCCAGCAAACAACAATAGGATAGACACAAGTACAACTGCATTTTAGTGATGGTAAAAACAACAAGAACAACACCCTTTTGAAAGAATAGTACTAATTCTTTGCTAATACTTCTTGCTCCTTAGTTATATGATTCAATTTTTTTCTTAAAAGGAAAGTTGAGAGAACATCCTGCCTTATGTCCACCACTCTGGCAATTACATTTGTATGCATAAAAGACATGAGTAATTGATGCCTGGAGAGAGATTAAATATCTCTTTGATAGTTTTCTAGAGTGGGTTCTTACCTTGTGAAAACAGCCATGCCAATCAAAGATGTTATCATTTTATCAGAGGTGATTGAAAAGTTGTTCTTTGACCTTTCGTAATAATAATTTATACAAATAGAAGAAGCAAATATTGAATGTTAGTGTAAAAACACTCAGTGGATTTCACCTGCCAGCTTCCTTCCAGAGAGTACTGGATATTTGCAGAGAATTTATTTCTGAATTCTCCACTCATAATATTTTCATTTTGGCTATAGTACAGAAGCTAAGGAATAACATACTATTTGCACATTTCAGACTTCTGAGCCTGTCTGATCAACTCTCTGTCACAGGGAAATTATTAAAGTTTATTGAATTTTTCCTGCAATAACAGTACACTTCCCACACCTCATACCGGTATGTCTCTTCCCCATCTCTCATCCAAACCATGACACAAATTAAGCAAGGGACAACCACTTAGGGCTGACACACCGCTGAAGAGCAACCACCACCAAAGGAAGACAGGGAGAGAGGAAGAGACAGAGAAGGAGATGACATAGTTCTGCACATGCCCCAAAACTATGTGACTCTTTTAGCTTTGCTTTGTATGCAATGACTGTTGCCAACCTAACAGAGGAAGCCAACATTGGTTCAGGCTGATTACCTACTCTATGGCTCTTGATGTATATGAATTCCTATCTGCCACTTCCAAAGGAAGCATGCAAGTCTACTTGGTAATCAGACTCCCTGTCTTGGTCTGTCTCCACTTCATGCAACAAACTAAGTGTAAGCTATTGGATTTGTGTGTGTGTGTGTGTGTGTGTGTGTGTGTGTGTAAAAAGCACATTATGATACCAATTAACTTACAAAGTTGAAAAGGCACAAATTATTTGTGGGTGAGGGTTGCCACTGAGATTCCCATGTACTAACCAGCATAGCTGCCTAATATCAATTAACGTGGCAGCTTGTGCAGTTTATATAACCGACACTGTACCTTTTATTAAAGTACACCCCGCCCTAATAGCTTACACTTAGTTTATTCATTATTCAATTTGTATTTAATAATGACATCCCCACCACTTCAAGCAAGGCAGACTCGGGGCAGAACCACAATTTTATATGAGAAACAGAGTGCTACTGCCAAAAAGTGCAGCACTGTGTCACACTGCCACCTTCCCCTGCGAGCGATAGTAAAAATTATCCCAGTTACATTGTACTGATATTATTATACATGTGTCCCTGCCAGAGTCAGCTATTGTTGTGGAGTGTAAATGGGAAAAATGCAGAGTGATTATCTTATAACACAGGTACATTTTGAAACGTATTATGAATGGAGAGCAGCCTTGACCGAGCCTCACATTTCTTATCACAAAACAGGCGACTATCACCTTATGCGGAGGTTACCTTTCAGCAATAGCATATAAAGCCAAAATTGCCTATAGTCAAAACTGAACCTGAACCTCTGAACGCTCTGCCAAAGCTGTTGCACACCCTCCCTGCACCTCTGAACGCTCTTCCAAGGTGAATGCAATGGCAGGTGGGATTGCAAAAGCTTTTTTCCTCAGACATTTGTCCCTTTTATGTAACCAAGCATGTAAAGCTGAATGCAGACAAGTTAAATGTGCATAAGTTGTGAGTCAACTATACATCTTTATCAAACAAATCAAGGCTCCAGAATGTTAAGAAAACCCAGAATGAATCACTGAAGGTAATGTTTTTCATCTATCATGAATAACAGTTGTAATATGGAGGTAGTGTTAGCAAACAGAAGACTAGAATCCTTCATTTCCACACGGGGGCAATAAAAGTAATATTGCACTTCTTAGTCCAGTGAAGTATCCTTAGTGTGGATCATACTGATTACATTGAAAAATGGCCCCTAATCACATTAATATGATATGTGAACACCACACGAAATGGGATAGTCTTTTCACCTCATATCTTTTCTTTATAAATAGCAATACCTTTCTGCCACAATTCAGATAATGTGACTGTCTATTCATATTTCATCAGCAATGAGATGACTCGTGTGTGACAGTTCTCATTACTTTATGGATCAGCCTGTCTTAAATTAACAAAGGTTTGGATTAAAACCTATTATTCCAAACTCAAGGCTGCTTCAGTAAGGTAAACTCCGTGTAAGGCCTCCTATATTATTGGTCGAATCTAATGCATAGAAAGAATAATAATATTCTAACCAAATCAAAATCACATTCACCAAGCTGTCAGAACAGAAATTGGAAATCGTATCCTGGGATCCCACTCTTCAAGGGAGTCAACACTCATCTGAAAAAGGTTCAGTGTTATCTACATTGACAAAGATTACGTCCATCCCTCTCCTGTCTTCCCTACCTCTACCTCCCCACTCCAATGTCTTCTCTGGGCAGATGGGCAGGTTTAGCTGCCCAGAGGGGCTGGGGAAACCCAGCCAGATGGGCGGAGTATAAAAAAATAAAAAATTATTATTATTATTATTATTATTATTATTATTATTATTATTATTATTATCATCTACACTATATATTTAAAAGCTATTCAATGCACATTTAAAGTACGTCCATGGCTTCTCCCAAGGATTTATGGGAACTGTCATTCCTCCAAGCTACTATTCTCAGAACCTTTGACAAACTACAGTTCCCAGGAATATTTGTGGTAATTCCCGTACTTTAAATGTGTATTGCATAAGCTTTAAATGTACAGTGTGGATCTGCCCTCTTTCTCTCATACTATCATACTTGATGATGTCTCTGTTTAAATCTGTGAACTTGCAAGTTACCCGCACTCATCTGGCAAGGATTTGGGGATCTTAATATTGAAATTGCTGTACACCACGGGGGTTATAGCACTATAGCAATTCACTCTTAGTTGTCTGGGGGAATTAGCAAAAGCAAACTGAATCTCAGTATAACTAAAAGTAAAATGTTTATTTCCATATGCATCAAAATAGTAGACAGCGAGTAATGCAGCTTTGCAGCTTGAAGCACCAAGGGTAATGTTGTGGAATGGCATAAGCTAGGCTACCCAACCCGACAAGGATGAAGAAGTGTCACAGACATTCTTTCCTCCAGTACCCTTTCAGCATCCTCAAATAATAATAATAATAAAGGTTCCAGAAGCAGGTACAAGTTCAGACATCAGAGTAGCCAATGTGGTAACTTCTAGATGCTTTAGATTACATCTCCAGTCAGTGTGTTGCATTAGTAGACTCGGTGACAAAACCCTCCAAGTGTGTGCTTTTACTATCGCACCTTTTCTTGCCTTGCATCCTGTTTTAGTTCGTTTTTAAAAAACTATGTTGTTAAAGAGACATTTACATCCTCATGTTTTGAACCTGCAGGTTTGACAGCTGGCATGGTATGGCAGCTGTGAGATTGGTTGTGAACCAGGAAGCCCCTGGATGAAATTTTATGTCTGCTCATTAGGAAGTCTTATGGCTGAAATATACATTGCATGCAACTGCATTTCACACAAAAAAACCCCCAGTGGTCCATACTTCAGGGGAGGCTGTCAGAGAGGGCTGCCTCTGTAATATGACTTGGGGAAATCAGCTTGGGGAGGAGATGATTTTGAACAAAATACAATGGTACCTCTAGTTACGAACTTAATTCGTTCCGGAGGTCTGCTCTTAACCTGAAACTGTTCTTAACCTGAGGCATGCTTTTGCTAATGGGGCCTCTTGCTGCACCGCTGGCACACGATTTCCGTTCTCATCCTGGGGCAAAGTTCTCAACTTGAGGTAACTCTTCCAGGATACAGATAGGTAGCCGTGTTGGTCTGCTTCTTCAGATACCTCTGAAGAAGTGTGCATGCACACGAAAGCTCATACCAAGTACTAACTTAGTTGGTCTTTAAGGTGCTACTGGAAGGAATTTTTTTTGTTTTGACTATGGCAGACCAACACGGCTACCTATCTGTAACTGGAACTATGGAAGGCACCACATTGAGCCGCATGAAATGGAAGTCCATCAGGTATCTGAAGAAGTGTGCATGCACACGAAAGCTCATACCAAGAACTAACTTAGTTGGTCTTTAAGGTGCTACTGGAAGGAATTTTTTTTGTCTTCCAGGATAGCGGAGTTTGTAATCTGAAGCGTTTGTAACCTGAGGCGTTTGTAACTCGAGGTACCACCGTAGTTGTGGCGAATGAACTGGGGCTTACCCATTTGTCTGCTAGTCATTTTCTACTGAAAATTATCTGGAAGCTGTGTCTCCTCCCCAGAGTGTTTTAGATGCGTGATTGCAATATACATAACAGCTTTGCCATGGGAAAAATCACTGGGGAGCTCCTGAGGGTGGGGGAATCTATGGGTGGTAAAGGGTTGAGCATTCCCTCACCAGTTCTTCAAACTGCCTCCTGCTAAAGACTCTATAGGTCTGTAACATACCTTCCCTACACGCCTTCTCAGGAGTTAAGATCAGCTTTACCCAACCCAGGATGATGTGGGGAAGAGCTAATAAGAAAGAAATCTGAAAAATAAATAAAATGTGTTACATATAGTTCCACTTTTTGACAAGCCACTTTGCCTCAGCCCGCCAGTTTGCAACACAGAGAAGGTTATTGGCTTTCCTTAGAATAGGAACAATTGAGATAATGTATGTAATCACTTTGAATGCTCTGAAGCACCATAGAAATGCTGTGCATTATACATTTTAATTCCAAATGGCATGTTTTGATGTTCAGGTATCCTATATCTGAATTGTGAGCTATGAGGAATTTCCCATGGAACACGTGCTGTGGTAGTGAGCGTATGGCTACGCTATTTGTTTGCCCCTTCCGATTCAAAATCATCTTTCTCTAACCGTACAATCTTCCACATCTCTCTATAGAGTTTGGCTCGTGGGGCTCCCTAAAAATCTCACCGTAAACATTCCTGCTCACAGAAATATTGCTGCATTTCATCTTCATTGCAAGCACAGCTCACAGGTTAGAAATGCTGCTCACTGACAGATTAAGGCTGACAGGATTGACATTTTCTCTCTCTGATAAATCTTCATGGTTGGTGGTACTGGACGATTGCATGAATTCGGTGAAATAACATGAGGTAGCTTTCAATTGCTCCACCTTAAACCTGAAGGAATGTTTTTTTTTAGTCTGCAGTAGGTCCAAAATCCACTAATTACCCTTCTGGTTTTTGTGGAAATCCTGCATGCTAGGTCCTAAAAGAAATACCGAAGGAAAGATGCACACCAACTGAATAATTTATTATAGTGGTGTTTGTTTTAAAAGGGCATGGCTTGAAATTGAGAGCCCTTGTGAATGGCATAGCCCAGCAGTAAAGCTTTGCATGTGAAAGGTGCCAGGTTCACTTCTCAGCATCCAGGACAGAGTGAGGCAGCCATCTTGGGCTGTGAACTGGCAAGGCAATGGTGGTTGTTCTGCCAGCAGATCTCCCTGCATACCATAAGTAACTTTAGGATTCCTCTGTTCGACAATATGTATGACCACCACATCTGGCCATTAAAAGAAAATACTTTACATAGTTGCCAAGAAAACATAACCCCACAGCTTCCTGTTTAACAGCTACCGACCAATAATTTTTAAATCTCCCCCATATTAAAAACTTGGGTTCCCATATGGGAGCTTTTTTAAAAAAAGCCACCCATTTTGTGTGCATGTATTAGTGCTAATGCGCACTGATGTCACCTCCCTCCAGTGCAGTCACAGCCTACATCAGGGTAGAGAAGCAGTGATGTGAAATGGCAAAGGAGGAAATTGCATTGCTCATGCCCCATTGTGCTGTTTTGTGCATGAAGGACTCTAGTTTATAAGGATACAGGTTTTACAGTCTTTACAAACTCTGAATTCATTGGAGAGAACTACTCTATTTCCCATGGGGTCTAAACTCATGGTTATTTGAGCAAGGGAGCAGCTGTGAGTTAATTAAACCCTATTATCACCAGGCTGTTGGAGACTTACTTTCCGACCCTGTTTCCTGAGATGGGGGGAACTGTATTAGTGGGGGAAACATACATTTCACCTGTGTACATTGGAGATTGTTAAAAGGCTTTACAAAGTAGGAAATGTGGGGGGTTGATTTTAGAAATGAAATACTGAGTTTTAGTGTTTGCTTTCCTCCCTTTTTTAAACAAAACAATTAAATTCACCTACAATGTGCTATAGTAATCATCTACAATAATTGCACAGATCATTCTGAAGTTATGAAATAAAATAACGTATTTAGAATTGAATCAGAAATAAATAGCCAAAGAAGAATATGACTATGAGAAAGGAATTTCGACTGCCATGGTCAATAATATTTTCGTGGGCAGGAACTGGAAATATAACCACTGCTCAACAATAGTCTGGAGATGGAGTGTGATTATATTATTTTTTAAAGAGTGCACATGTGAGGGGTGAGGGGTGCATGTTAAACAAAATCTGAGATTTTTAGGATAAGGTCATTTCTACGCAGCATGCTTGAGAAACAGAACTGTATGCTAGTCAAAGTTCAAGAATCGTAATTTAAGGTTTGCTGTTTGGATCTGTAGGAAGCAGCTGTTTAATTAAAAAAAACAAATTTCTAGCATTTATGAAATGCTTTAGGCTGCAGTTCCAAATATACTGGGACCTCCTTCTGCATAAGCATATACAGGATGTCAAAGTTAGGTCAGTGTAATCTTATTGTAATCCTAACTACAGCCCTGAGAGCTGATGAAATGGGCCACAGTCCACGAAGCTTATGTCATATCAAATGCGTTAGTCTTTAAGACGTTGGGTTTTGTTTTGTTTTTTTGCTGCAACAGACTAGCACAGCTGGCTATTATTATTTCTTTGTTACAGATGGAGAGTTGAGGTAGACTTGCCGAGGTGCACCTAATGAATTCAAAGGAGAGGGCAGAAAAGGAGGGAAATAATCTAGCAGAGGCTGGGTACTTTTTTGCTTTGATGGGTTTCATACATCACCCACTCAGTTTCAATGGTAACACTTAAACTGCAAATTGGTTGCGTTTCTAACTAAAACCTAAGAATTTCATTTCAGCCTGAAGATCTTTTGTTAAAGCTCAATGTGTTTTACAAGTTGAATTTATTATATAAGCATCTATGACTACTCAGAGAATGGGTTTTGCAGATTTATAAACCAATTTAGTGAGGAGGCCAGGGTATTTGGATCCAAGACTCAGCATCGTTTTAGTGAGTACCATACTTGCTGAGAAATGGCTGCAGTATTCAAGCTGATTTGTGAATTCCCTTCTGAGCATTTAAATATGAAGAATGACCTCACTTCAATCAGATGGCAACAGGCTGGTGTACAGCAGTATCACTGCAAGTCCAAAAGTTGTGAATTGAAGGGGAGACAGGCTTACACACTCGACCTTGATGCACTTTCTTAAAAGATGGCTGATCACCAGATGGAGTTTTCCCTAAGCTCTGAAGAATCTGTTAAATACGCACATAAATGAGAAATGACTAGAAATGACTAGCAGGTTACAGTAAATCAAAGAGAAAGGCAATATTCATTCTGATATGATGTTGGCTGGATAACAGCTGGTAAATTGAGTCCAGCTGAGATATTAGGTTTAAGACTTAAAGATACAGCCACTAACGTCTGTCTCCACTTCTGTCTAGAAAGTTAACCCAGAGTTCAGGCTGGCAGAATCAAGTAGGAATGTGATGCACAGATTGGCATGCCTCTGAAATATTACCACTTGTTGTCAAGTTGATCTAATAATAGTCTCCATTTCCACCATGAAAGAGATGTAAAAATGGGATATGACACTTTATGCATCGTCTGTTCCTGTGAGGCTATGGAAGCTGTCAAAGACATTGATATGCAAATCTAAATGTATTTGATTTAAAGGTGTAATGGAGCATGACAAATTCTCAAGGGTCCTATGAACTTGCCAGGGCTCCAGCTGTGCTTGCTCAGAGCTGCTGCCTGTAAAATAAGGTGAAGCCTCCAAAGACGCTTTCAGCTATAGGACATTTGCGTGCCATAAAAACTAGGGATAGAAAACTTATGCACCAACTATTTAGTGTGGATAGGCCGTTTTTTCTGGTTCCTGCAAAAATATAACCCCAATTTTGTTCCCATTTTATGTTTTGGGGGAAATGTTGTCAATGCACACTCAGCCATCAGGTGCTTCAGATATCAGCCCAATCCCTTGGGTCTATAGAAGCAGTGGATGGTATGGCTGCAACCTGACTCTCATTTACATTTATATAAATGTATGTACATAATTACCAGCACTCTGCTTCCTTTCCGTCCCCTCCCAGAGTCCCCTATTCAAACACCATATGATGATAGATGTTTTTGAGTGGCAGCAATTTTATAAGTGAAGCCAAATCTATTGAGAAATTAACATTCTTACTAACTCCAAAGGTGGTTACAGGTTGGTTGGTTGGTTGGTTGGTTGGCTGGCTGGTTTGTGGAAAGAAGTTTTATGAGCAATTTCTTAACACTGGGTTTTGAAGCCAGTGCCAGGACTGGCTACCCTACAAAAAAATTATATAACATAAAGCCAATTTGGCTCCCTGCCAGTGCATTTCTGAGAGAGGCAGTATAATACAATCCTGCACATGTCTATTTAGAGGTAACTGCCAACAGGTTCAATGAAACTTACTCCTATGAGCAGCCTAAGGTCACTATTAATTAATTACTAATTCCTCCGCATTTAAAAGGCACGTAAAACATCTCAATTCTTCTCCAAGCACATTTGCTGAGAGACTTCAGAGGCATTCTCTAGACAGATAGAATCAGAGTTGGAAAAGACACACAGAGTCATCTACCCAATGAAGTGCAGGTTGGATGAATATATTGCAGTTGAACTGGTAGGTGGATTGATATGTAAATCACATTAAAATGCACTTAATGCATTTAATATAGCTTTGTCTATGGTTAGAAAACAGAAGTGGGGAACCACCACTTTATGGGACAAACTTGGCCATCCAGACCATTTGACCCATGAGGCTGTTTTGGGCAAAGGAGACCCACCCACACTATGCCTGGTAGGGGCAGGGCTTCAGAGGAACAAGCAGGAGCTGAAAACTCCTTTGTTGAAACAAGGTGTGCTCACACCCGCCCATTAGCTGATGGGCAGTAGGATTGTGCCTTGCTTCTCTCTCAGCACTACTCTGTCTTCCATAACTATAGATCCATCAAGTATTCAAACCATGGGCAGGAGTCACCTAATGAGTCTTGTAAACGGACACCCTGTGCAAGGCATTCTGCTTGCACAATGGGGCTTTCCTCCCAATTTCCATCCTTTGTGTGCCCCCCAAAGTTGACCTGGATGTAGGAGAATGCCCAAAATGCCACATAGTGTGAGGGGGGGGCATGTCAATCCCTCTGCCAAGCTGAAATGCTTGCACAGGTGGAACTTTTTTCATAGAGTGACGTTGACTTCCACTCCATGTCTATGAACCTCCCTTGCCCCCATTATTTCAGCAGCCCTGCTTAAGCCTCAAGGTACAAGTGAATGGCTCAGCATGTCAGACTTTGAAGATTCCTCAATTTCCAGCATACCATGATTTGTGAAGGCTTAGCAAATCTCCATGACATACTCATGTGTACACATGTACCATAAAATTATATATTACCTTGTTTAGAAAGGGTTCATTAGGAAGATTAATGAGATGGGTTTCCCCCCTTCTCTCAGTCTCTCTCTCTCTCTCATTCAACAAGCACTTGCAAAGAAGGCACACACAATCCTTCTAGCTGTGGGAAGCAAGTAGCAGTTCTCCCCTGAGCTCCCAGCTCTGCCTTGTCCTCAGCATTTAACTGCTCGTTCTTTGAAAGTGTTATTCATCAGCTTAATTAGCCCTAAAGGAAGCACTTGTTTCAAATTAGGACAACAGCTTTTCTGAAAAGGACATAATGACATTAATGATGGCAACTTGTTTAAATAATGGAGCTTTTCGGCTCCATTTTAAGTGAGGCAGGGCAAAACAACGATTGTTTTAACTCAGCGGGGAATTCTGATTCTGCTTTTGATATCACCTACATTTTTGTAATTATGTTTCTTATCTCCACCCCGCTCATTAACTCCACATTAGCATAATTACATTGCTCTTTGTGACTAAAATGTTGTGACAACAAGGGGAGATTAAAAAGACAAGACTTTGCCAACCTCCATGCCATGTATGAAACAATCATCTTTTTTCGACTGTTTGCTTAGGATTGTCATCACTTCTTTCCATAATATTACCAGCAGTGTGGCCTTTAAGAACCCGCAAAGCTCACAAAAAGCTGAATCCCCCTTCACACAGACACACACACACACACACACAAAACCAGGCGTGCCAACTCTTAGAGGCAGGGGTGTCTTTGGTCCCCTCAATATTGGCTGACAGGGGGTCAGGCCCCTCAATGTTGAGGGGGCAGAGGAGGCTGAGTACAGAGCCAAGCACTGAGCATGAGAGAGGAAGCTGTGCCACTGGGCCTCCTCCCAATAATGTGACATTGTGTGCGCATCACACCCATGGCATCAGACACATGCGACGTGCACTGGCCCCCCTTGGTTTTCGGCACAAGATGGCGCCTCTGCACACAACCACATGATGCAAAGAATGGCACCTCCTCTACATGCCCATGTTGATGGTAATGTATGGCTGAGCCCATAACCCCATTGCTTCAGAAAGATGGTTGGGAATATCTCAAAGACTAAGTGTATGCATATGCAAGCTGAACAGCTTGGTGTGCTGTTCAAATTGTGGGAAGAGGCAGGCACATTTTGGATTTCTTTATGGATTTCTATGACCAACTCTCACTTCTGCCCCTGTGGACATAAAAAAGGGAGTAAAAAAAAAAAAAGAAATCTCTGCCTAGACAAGGAGATGATCCAGCCTTTCTAGCCTTTTAGGTTTATCTGTATAGACATGGAAATAGCAGGATGAGTCCTCCCATTGCCTAGGTCAGGCATGTCCAAAGTCCATTTTGGGTGCCTAATCCGGGCCCCCGGTCAGTTTAATCCGGCCCCTGTGGCAGTTTATTTCCTGGCGTAAAATACTAAAAAAAAACAACTCAACAATCCTAAAAAAAGCTGAAGCCTTCCATATTAAATATCTTTTGAATGACAGGTCTAATGATATTGCATTGGCCGTGGCAAAGTTTCTTTCGGAAGACAAAAGAAACAAAGATCACCAAGCTCGAGACAAAACAAAATGACTGCCTCGGTTTCTCTCTCTTTTGTGGTTTGCTGTCTTAACTATATTTTGTTCTGAAATTGTTCTATGGGTCTTTGGACCACAATAAAGATTTATTATTATTATTATTATTATTATTATTATTATTATTATTATTATTATTATTATTATACAAAAAGCTCAACAACCTCAACCCTAAAAAAAAGCTCAACAACCCTGGGGTAAAAAAATCTGGCCCTCTTTGAAAAAACTTTGGACACCACTGGTCTAGGTAATGAAGGACATGCTTCAAGTTCTTGTTCTTGCTTCCACTAGCCCTTTTGAAAACCTGGAGAGCTACTACTAGTCAGTGCTTGGATGGGCCAGTGGTTTGATGGGTCGGTAAGGAGCTTTCTATGTTCTTCATATGTTCCTGAACATGAAGGGGAAATGGCTGTTGTCTGCCACCAAACAGAGCTTATGAAGCTGTGAAATTGGAGGGGGGCACTTTCTCCAACTTTTCACACCACTTCCAAGCAAATGAATCCATCAACAACTGAGCACAGAGAACATTCAAATCACCAACAAAAATGCCTATAGTCTTGGATCTGTGAATGAAAACTCTTCTATTTGGAGAAGGACTGGCAACTGGGTCACTATTTTGCATTCTCTATAATGAACCAGAACTAGTTCCAGGGAACTGCAGGTGTGATAGCTGGTGGAAGGGGATGGTGATAATAGTAATAATAATGTACATTAAGGGGAAATTCTGCAGTGTCCTTTTTTCTACTGAGGAGTGGTGGGAGGGAAAGTATTTCATAGATTTTCTCAAGGAAAAAAAACCTGAGAAATTTCAGCTCTGCTGAAACCCAATATAATGCTCTTTTGCTTTTCTCAATGGGCTTTTTGTTGTAAAGACTAGATGCCTCTGGTATACATGAAGGAAAATAATCGCAAACCATCTCACATGAACCATCGGCCTCCCTGCTAGCCCAAGGCCTAGGACGTTTTGAGTTTCCTGTCCAATTGAAAAAATAAGGCACTAACAATTTTGAATAAATATTGACGCAAATGACAATCAGAAGTACAGATAGCAGAGATCATGAGAGTCTGCTTCACAGAGAACCAATTACTTATCAGCGCTCATAAATACCAGCAACCAAAATTTGTCTGAAAGGGACCCACCAGAGAAGATTTCACATGTAAAAATGGGTCGAAATAATCTAATTTTCTTAGCAACAAAATAATCCACTCTCTAAAATGTGAATATGTCCCTCTGGCTTAATGTTCCCTGTTGCATGCAAACAAGATAATTTTCTCTTTTTATTTCTCAACACCCCCCTCCACCTGCCAGACAAAGTAGAGATAATGAAATTCTTAGGCCAGAAAATGTAAAGTGAGGCAGGAAAAGAGAAGGGAAAATAGGGCCAGCCGTGAATAACTCAGTAGGGGAGATAACCTTGCCTGGTTCTTTCCTCTGGCAGCTGATTCCCTGCTCTATTGTGTGGGGGTCTTTATTCCTGTTAGGATGTTTCCAGTCGAAGTATAATTTCTGTGTTTACAGCCTGCTTGCAAAAAGTCATTTGGCGTTCTTTTTCTCCCCAAGAAACACTCTGCCTTAAGCACCGGATTTTATAGATTGGCCGCTATTGTAAATGTAATCGACGACACTACCTCAAGAAAGCTTCAGGTCCTTCTTCAGATAAAATTAGATGCACATTTAAGGGGTGAGGGATGTAATAGTTCCCCATAATTCTCTCCCCCCCCCAGCCTCCCTTAAACAGATGAAAGCTCAATTGCAAACCAAAGATGCCTGTTCAGTTTGAGAAGAAACATATAATTACGTGCAAAGTTACTTTTTCATCTATTTGCCCCCTGTGGGGCCTTACTTTGCATTTTGGCCCCCCTCCCCCTGCCTCAAAGACCAAAATCCTGAGTTAATATGGCTGAGGTGTTACTTTTCAGTCCAAAAGCAATTTTGTGCGAGAGTGAGACCATTTGCAAATTAATGTGGAATTCTGTCTTGTTTTATGTTAGGAGTTTGGCTGCCACCTATCTTCTCCCCTGAATGCTCTGACTACAAGTAGTGTGCATTTGTGATACAGTGGTACCTCAGGTCAAGAACTCAATTCATTCTGGAGGTCCATTCTTAACCTGAAACTGTTCATAACCTGAGGTACCACTTTAGCTAATAGGGCCTCCCGCTGTTGCTGTGCTGCCGCCGCGCAATTTCTGTTCTCATCCTGAGGTAAAGTTCTTAACCCGAGGTACTACTTCCAGGTTAACGGAGTCTGTAACCTGAAGCATTTGTAACCCAAAGCATTTGTAACCTGAGGTACCACTGTACTTGGGCGGGGCTTCCTTTTTGCATTGCACGGGGTTTGACTACATGACCCTTGGGGTCCCTTTCAACTTTAGAATTCTCTGTTCTCATTGTTGAGGATGGGGGTAGCTGTATATATCCCAGTATAATAATAATAATAATAATAATAATAATAATAATAATAATAATAGCAATAGTAATAATAATAATAATAATAATAATAATAATAATAATAATAATTTATTTATACCCCACCCATCTGGCTGTGTTTCCCCAGCCACTCTGGGTGGCTTCCAACAAAATATTAAAATACAATAGTCCTTCAGATATTAAAAACCCCTACCACACTTTGGTCTCATCATCCCTTTTTATTAGGCTTTCTTTCTAAAGCACCAAGAAATGCTGGTCAAACAGTGTTCCTTTACTGAAAATAATGTCATCACGGCACTGCATAAAGGCAGATCTAACTTTCTGCTAAATAGCTGGCACTGTCGTAGGTTTGTTTGTTTTTCCTAGTGACATCTTGCAGTTTGTGTGAAATTACTTTGTTTGTGCCATATGACTTACCTTCTGGGATTGAAAAAGATATATATTTTTAAATGATATATCTGTGAAGAAAATTAGCTCAGTGTTTATTATTACACGATGTATTCACCAAACACCTACATCACACCTTTTGTCATTGCCCACAGGCAAGCAGCATGCTTCGTGCTTGTTTACTTTTGGTGCAAATATGAAGACAAAGTCATCTCAGTGTATTGGCAGGAAGTGGAGCCATCGTTAAAATAAATAAATAAATGCATAAATAAACTGTTTCCAGTTAAAAGTGGCAACCACTCATAATCTGGCACTTGTTGAAAGCTGGCAGATCTCCACACACTCAGTTTATTAGAGCAGTCATAGATAATAAGGTTTCCACAAGTTAACACACCTAATGTTTCTCCATTAAACAGATTTTCCTTTTCATGTATTTATCTATCTGGCAGAGTATGGGCGAGATGTTCAGATAAAATGTTCAGCAATTAGCCTGTAAGTGACATATTATTAATTCATAGGAATCTTCAAACAGTAGGAATTCCGAGCTAAATGAAAGATTGCTTGCTATTCATAAGACTGTCCAATGGCTTTGGCGTGGGCCTCCCATTATCTTTTAACACTAATGTAGAAAAAAGAAGCTTCCTTCATAGTGGCAGTACTAAAGATAACTCAAAGCCTTGTGCTGCTGCAAAGCTATAGATTCTTCCAGAGGACAGTGTGACAAAGATTAATTGCCATTTCAAGCCATCCTAGTTATCGTTATGCTATTAATTAGTTTAATGGTGCATTCATTTAGATTGGAAATATGATACCAGTAAGGTTTAATTAAAAAAATCAATAACTCATTAACAAGTTATTGCTGTACCTACATGGTCTCCAGATTAATTCCTTGTTGTTGGAAAAGAAGCACCTTTGATTCCAATGGGAGGATTTATGTCTATAGATCTTTTTTTTATTTCAAGTGATTGCTTGTTTGGACTGTCAGGGGCACAGAATTATTGAGTCAGTGACTTGTAACTTACAAACCTATTGCTTCTACTTGAGTATCTGCTATTCTGTGTTCACAGATATTCTGTTTGTGCTGATTATGTACTGATTTATTGGGAGAAAACCTTGGCGAAATCTTGCATCTTATAGATGCAGAATTTCAAGCGTTGCAAGGGAGGGTCTCAGAATTTTCAGCTTCCTGTTATAGGGGAGAGGAGGGCATCTAGCAGAGGGATACATCTGCTCCTAATGCCTGATAAATATGAAGGATGAAGGATGGCTTACCAGAGGACCTCCTCCATCCTATGTGGATGAGAAGTGAGGGACACTGATTTGCAACAAATTGAGGCTAGATGAGCGAAGCTGCTGGGAAACTGCAATCACCAAGTACTTCAAGGGCAATTAAGGTAGCTTTGGAAGCTATGGTCAGGTTCTGCAGAGCTGCTAAGCTTCATGCTTAGAGGCTAACATGAACCCAGTGGATATCTTTTTCTTTAGAACTGCTACCCTCCACCCCCTCCGGCAATGCCATAAATGCTTCTGGAACTAGCAATCCCATTCAATTTGGTAAATAGTGTACTCTGCATCACTGACAGAAAGAGAATTGCCGACATGGTAATCGGGCAGAAAAACCACTTGCAACATTCCCTTTTCATTGTGTTTATCTGGGAATAGTACCAATCCTTTGCAAGTTTACTTTAGAGCAAATCCATAAGAGGACTGTGCATCTGATGTAAGAGCATAAGAATAATCTTACTCTAAAGTTTGGAAAACAGCACTTTTGGGAAACAAGCATATAAGCCAAGGGTTTTGAGGTGTCAAACTAAAAGAAATAGATTCCTTTCCATTTGGCATGATTTCTCAACTATGAGGAACATAATCAATTGCCACTGAGGGGTTTCCAGAGGATTTGGTTAATATAATAATGCCACATTTCTCCCTCCCCTGAACATTTGAGGGGTACGCATGTATTGTATTATTTATATGGTGAGATTGACACAAATATATTTGGTTATTACATGCCCCCTTTTCTGTAATTCTGTAATTCATAATGTTTCTAAATCTCTGGGCTGATGAACCTCACTTTTGGATGTTTGAATATTGTTTTCCAACCCCTCTGTGGTGAGAGGCTTTGTTTGATGTTGCACTGTGGCAACATTTGTCGTTTTGTCTGTTTTGTTTAAATAAAAAAATCTTTTCAAAAGAAAAAAGAATAATTTTGCTGGATTGGATTAAAGGCATATTGGTCCAGCATCCTATTTCTAACAGATGCCTATGGGAAGCTACCCACAAAGACAAAAGTCCTCTCCTGCTGCTGTTCCCTAGCAACTAGCATTCAGAAGCATCCTATCTACATTCCTGGCAGTAGTGCAGACATCATGCCTAATAGCCAGTGATGCATAGGATCATACTGTTAACTGTGAGGCTTGCATGAATATCAAAACATGTGTGTGTGGAGGGGTGGAAATAATGTCTGTGTTAACAGCTTTCATGCCATATTTTTCTTGCATAGCTAAATCCTTTGGCTGCTTCAGGGTATGATTAACTTTTTCCTCTTAAGCACCTTGGAATGATGTAAGACCTATCTCAGCTGAGCAGCAATGGGATACCTACATCTTACACTAAGGGGAATTGTTACTGTGACACGGCACTGTCATGCTAGCATGTTGTCAGGATGCTGTCAGCGGCTCCCAGCTGGTTGCCCAGGAAAGTATAAAGACAAGAAAATTTCTTTCTTTTTTAAAAAATATATATCTTTATTAATTTAAAATAAATACATTTATGAAAAACAGACATACATACAAGTAAACAAACATACATACAAACAAACAAATAACAGAAAAATCAAACAAAACACCACACTATAAGATATAAGATTAATATAATTATCATCATATATACTCCTGGTATTGAACACAAATATAAAATTACAGAAAATAAATTTAAAACTGACTTCCAATTAATCTCACTGTATTTTGTCTATCCATTACTTTATATTTTTTTTAATAAAACATTTTTTACCTCCCTACAAACTTATATTTATACAATACAGGGATCAGTCTAATTCTGCCAAGATGTTTCCTTTTATTCCAAGGAATATTGACAAGGAAAATTTCTTACCGTCCTTTTTAAAATTTCAATCTTTACAGAGAGAGGCTATAGAACCCAGCCTCTTGGATAATGGCGTTGTCTCGTGTAAATGTCCACCCCTTGTCTCTCCCACCTACTCATTCATCATTCTCATCATCTCCTCTACGGGTGCTGCTATGTGCCCTCTGTCTTTGAGCTCTTTGCTCTCCTACTTTTAAGACTCACTGGGTTCTGGGAGATGGAGGGTCTGGAATGCTTTCTAATGACAATGTGTTAGCCAAGTGTTGCTCAGGCTTTCTCATGATTTCCCAACTTTCCCCCTCATCTGCCTCTGAGTTGCGACATCCCTCAACCCCCTGTTGTCTTCCTATCCTCCTCCCTGTCAGGGTCATGTTGAGGACACCATTCCTCCTCTGCCCAGTCCCTAACACATGTCCAACATAGAATTCTTGGGGTGTGAAAGGAAGTGACAAAACTTCATATAGGTGTAAACAATGGCCTATATACCGGGGTCACTGACCCAGTACCTGCAGGTGCCATGGGGAATGTGGAGGCTGCCATTGGTGCCCATGGGCAGGTGGCCAAGACTGAGCTTTTGTTTATTTATTTTTTTAAAGTAAGTCTCTAGCCCTCCCAGAAAAAAGATTATGGGCCAAAATGTGCTCTCTCTCTCTCTCTCTCTCTCTCTCTCTCTCTCTCTCTCTCTCTCTCTCTCTCTCTCTCTCTCTCAGCTCCATAATCAGGACCAGCAGGACAGAGCCGTCTTCCCACTCTGGTTTTGAATTATGTAACATTCCCCATGGAAGCCATTTTTGTCTTTTGTCATGCCCTATCCACAGTGGCCATTTTGTGACTGATGCCACCAGCAGTCCCTCAAAATTTGAAATGTGTGCCAACTAGTCCCAAAAGGTTGATAACCCCTGCTTTCTGTAATGCAGGGATGGGGCCCTTTCAATGCCTTTGGACTCCTTCTCCAATCAGTCCCAACTAACACAGCCAATGATCAGTGATGATGGTAGTGTAGACAAAAAACATTTATAGGACCACAGGTTCTCCATCTCTGATACAAGTCTTGTGGCAACCTTTTTCTTCCATCTATCCACCTAGTAGGTTCCTACCTGTAGCTTCCTCTGGGAGCCAGATACGTAGTGGAAGATCTCACAGGAAAGCAGCAGCCATGACCATAACACAGCAGCAACTCTGCACATGCTGACAAATCCCCAACTTGAGCAAAGGTGCTTTCCCAGTTCCTATGAAGCCACTTCCTCAGGGAGTCAGTAGATTGGGGTGGGGAGCCTTCTCCCCCCTCTAGTGTCATGTTTCGGGTAGGTAGCCACTTACTGGTGGTGGAAGGGAATAAAACATGCATACATACCTGAGGTGCTTGCCTCACCATGCCTAATGGTAGGGCCAGCCCTGTTGCAATCCCATATACTCACTGGCGGAGGAAGAGGAGTGCAGGGGGAGCGCACCACCCCTGGCAGCATGATCCTGGTGGGGTGCCATCATGGCTACCCGCCCCGCTGGGTGCCAGGACCCCAGGATGCATGCCACGTGCCTCCGGGCGGGGAGCCACATCCCCAGGACGTGCGCCAGCCCCACCCCCATCTGCTCTCCCCCCCCCCCCGGTGCCAGAGTATGAAGCTCCGCCACTGCATATACTTCAGGTCCACATGGGACTCTCTTCAAATATTTACAAGCACTCAGGAGCCTAAAGATAAGCAAATGGAGATATTAAGCAGGACCAGTGCACATTGTGACCAGACATCTCAGACAAGATGTCTCCCTTTCATGTTTATAACAAATAGTCTATTTGAAAATATTCTCTTTTACTGACTTTTCATATGCAATCTAATAATTTGATTTTGTGTTATTGTAAAACAAAGGACGCCATTTTGATGAAGCAATAAGGGTAAATCTGAGGTCCATGTATGGTATATGTATGGGAAAGCTCAGGTATAAGTACCCGGTCAAACAATTAGCGGAATCAGAAATAATTTTTTTTTGTAGAAAAATAAGTATTTTATTGTTTTTTAAAAAATAAATCAAACAACTAATATATGTATATGCATGAAGAAATGTTAATTAATTCATGATTTTATAAGTACTTTTTGTTGCGCAATATATCCTGGAATGCTCTGGAAAAGAAGAGCTTTTCCAGCTCTGGAAAACAAGAAGCAACCCTATGGAAATATTTGCAGTTTTGTTCCCTTTACAGCATGGTACATGAGAAAATTATATGTTGGCAAATATAGCGAGCTATTGCCTTTTACAGTGAACTAATAAAAATGTTCAGTTATATCTCATTAAAATACCACTAAAAGGATGCAATGGGCACTTTAATTGAAGCCCAAGAGGAAACAGATGCCTTAAAAGCATAGACACATACACACACCCATAACCACATGGTAGCAGGGCACACTTACCAGATTCGGTTTAGATCCTAATTCAGCACTTTGGAAAACAGCCCAGTTCAGTCCAAAGCCTGAAGTTCAGAGAGCCTACTCAATTCAGTTCAGGTATCAATTTGGATAGATAAAGCTTCGTGCCTCTGCCATTTGCTATTATGGGGGGGGGGGATATTACTATAACTTGATGAAACACACAGGCACAGTAGCAGCTCCAATAAAATGAAGCCTACCAAATTATGTCCAAAAGTTTTTGTTTTTTATTTACCTATTTTAAAGGAATCCCTTCTATAACTTTGTCTGTTTGTATAGTATAACTGGATGAAATCTGCAAGCATGGTAGACACTTCCTAGGGGTTGAATCCTGCCAAATGTTAGATGGTGGATATAGTTGTTTTCTTTCAACAGAAGCCTTTACTCTTTTTGATTCTACTTGATCTACCCTACCATTTTGTGGACGATGATATAAAAATAGCATCACAATCAGATAAAAAATAGATAAAATTTCAGGAAGGTGGTGAGCAATGGCTGGACAAATATTGACAGGAGAGAACAGGTATATAACATGGAGTTCAGCTACAGAATAACTGGGAGGAGGCAGGAGGAAATGGGAAATGGTTTCTTGAAGGAAGAAAAAAGAGAAAACCAGCCAACCCCTGGGCAAATGGCGCAAGATAAAAAATTAAACAAAAGAGCTTCAGGAGTGGGGCTGCATGGGTGGGGGGATGGGTATGACATTAATTATTCAATTAAATGTATAAAAGGTGTATTCTATTCAAAAATAACTAAAGCAGTGGTCCGATCCAGGGAACAGATTACTGCTGTGGCCATTCAATAAACAAAACAGATACCCTCCCGTCTTTTGCCATTTGCTTATGAACACACTTAAACACAATCAATTTATTCCAACGGCTTTTAATTTGTAGGAGCTCTAACCTGGGCTGTTTGATGTGAAGTATGTGGTCATTGGTTTTTACTGGTTGTTTTTTTAATCCTGTTTACTTCGGCATTCTGTGTTTATTAACCACTGGAGTTAAAATGTAGAACCATTATAGTTAAATAGAAGAATGCTTCGTGAAGAAATGATAGAAACCTTGACGTTTCCATTAATTGCAGCCATTAGGGATGGAATGAATGCACTAACACCACCCAGAGATGTTGTGCATTCCCTCGCAGTGGAGGGTCTTTAGTGGCAGTAGTGCTCTGTCAGCCCTCAAGCTACATCAAGGCAAGTCCATAACAACCTCCCTTTTGTCCCATTAGTCACCTACCGAATAGATCCCAGGAGTCCAAGGAAAGAACAAACATTGATTTTTTTTTAAGTGTAGACTTTCTTCTAATTCTTTTTAAAGAAGTGTGTATAATAAATTAAAGGGATCAACAGAAACATTTATCAAAGAACTTGCCATCCCTAACTCTCTGAATGGGTATGTATCAAGAAGAGATCACAACAGGAAGGAGGAATGTATTATAATTCTACTAGTAGTGAACTTTAAAAACAAAGTCAACATCTAAACACACAGAGGCTGCATTCCCATGGCAGTTTATTCTATTTTCACAACTTTTTTTTAACTGTTAAGTTCCACATTATATTTGAGCTTTCACAAGGTGTAAAAGCCACTTCTGGAACTATAGTGGAATATAGTGCAAGTTAAGTGCTCATTTCAGTATAATTTGCTTTTAGGGGGGGGGGGAATCTGTTTGCAGATAATATGGAAATGAGTACTAAAATTTGTGCTATATGTCACTGTAGTTCCAATAAATTCCACTGTGGTGCCAGAAGTGGCTTCTACATTGTGTGAAAGCTCAAATACGGTATGGAAATTACAGGGAAACATTGTGAAAATGAATTGAACTGCCAAGCAACCACAGAGTTGTTCACCTTCATTTCAGATGACCAACCCCTTAATCTGCTTCACAATGTTTTACCATTTGTGAATAGAAAGAGTCTCCCTCTGTGGAGCACAAACTTTTCAAACCCCATAATAATCTAAACACGAATGAAGCAGAAGAATGGGTAGCCCTTCCTAACTGCTGAAATACTAAGCAAATACATCTGTGCCGTATAGAGCTTGTGTGTCAAATAAATTCTAGTTATAGATGGGGCAATAGGGGAATTGTATACCCAGAAGGATGAATAGAGGTCTTCTCTAGGAAAGTGTTAGGTAGGGCAAGGCTCAGGGGCTTCCTGGAGGAAACCTAGGGGATTGGTAGACTGTGTTTAGGCCCTGCCACACCTCTGTTGGTGACACTGGGAGCACATCAGGCTTTGGGAATGGGCTTGGGAAACACGTTTCTGGGATGAGGCTCTCCTATTGGCTGTTGTGAATCAAGATGAGGGATGTTCACCCATTGTAACTGAAATTGGAGGTTAGCTATCACAAGGTGGGAGAAAACTTCTGTGGTGTGCTGGATTGGGGTAATGGCAGCTGTGATGGAAGCCACACAATCAATGTGTGGCAAAATACAGAATTGTACTGTACTGTAAGAGTTTTCACAGCATTGCAATGTCCATATGTGTCTTAATCCACCCCAGCACGGAAAAATGAAAAGAACAATATCCTGAACTATAGTCATCACTACTCATGAAAACATAAGTGCTAGGCCAGGGGCCACAAGATGTGCCATAGGTGTGGAATCCCTGAGTTGTCAGAGCAATCTGCTGCAAAGCGGGAAGGAAGAAGGACACGTTTTACCACCAACCATTTGTTGATGGTGATCACTATATCCAAACCACTTGGTGTCCCATTCTTCACAAGTGGTTTGGAAGCTATTAATCTGAGGTTGAGCAATGGTATTAATTGAAATGAACAACAATAACCAATTCCTTTCAGAAATGCCTAGCCAGAAGCAAAACAAAAACCATCACATTCCAGAAATGTGTTAATGTTCTCTGAAGAGCACAAATACAGTGGTACCTCGGGTTATATACACTTCAGGTTACAGACTCCGCTAACCTGGATGCAGTACCTTGGGTTGAGAACTTTACCTCAGGATAAGAACAGAAATCGCATGTCGGCAGCAGGAGGCCCCATTAGCTAAAGTGTTACCTCAGGTTAAGAACAGTTTCAGGTTAAGAACGGACCTCCGGAACAAATTAAGTACTTAACCCGAAGTACCATTGTACATTCTAGGGACTTAATGAATTTTTTAAAAAATTGATTTATACGAGCCTAAGGAAGTAGATCATCATTCCCTGAAAACGTGAATATAAACAGCAAAACAATCGAGCTCAAAAGAATTACCTTCGCCAAAACTAGGAGTATTTTGTCATATTTACATTTATAAGCTGTAGGATTTGCAGCATAGAAGTTTGGCAGCCTTGAAAAGGAAATTTGTAAATGCTGTTATTAACTAATAGGGAGAAAAATCAATTTGATTAATGCACCACGATCTCTTATCCACAACCACATTTTTATCTGAGGAAATAATTTATTGGGGAATTTTTAATCTCCTTATCCGCCAGTTGCAAACAGTCAGAACCTTTTTTTTATAAAAACAGGTTTCCAAAATGTGCTGTGGTGAACACTCAGCCAGTACACCTCAGGCCAAAGGACTCCTCTTGAGTGGGGGTTAAATTTAATGATTAATAAGATATTTAATGTCCTGTGCAGGGAGCGGAGTCTGTTGTTGCTTGGAAGCCATGACCTGCAGATAAGAGTAAAAGTCTAGTGCAGATTGTTATAGTGAGTAATCTTTCTGTGTCCGGATCAAAAGGTTCTAACGTATTCTCAGTAAGCATCTCAAGCGCAGTGTGGGTTGTTGGCTTAAGCTATCTTCAACTCGCAGATCCGGCCGAACAGAAACATGCAATCTGGTATAAATGGCAAGCAATTACGACAGGAGCAATTACAGTCAGCAATCAAAATCATAGCTATCATAGAAGTTACCCCAGGAATAAAATCCAGCGAAATTGCTATAAGAAATTGTGTGTGTGTGCGCGCACACACACTTTCTCTTGCTATATAGGCAATACCTCATTTATGTGCATCTGATATGCATGTGACCATGTATACATGCATCACACTAAACCTGGAATTTATGCAAAATCGTCACAAAAATGTCACAAAAAGAGGTGGAATAAGGTGGGGGCAGAATGGGGTGTTTGCAGGCTTTTTCAATGGTGTTTCAAATATAAGGGAGTTCAGTGATTCATGTGGTATCTTGGGATGTAACCCCCACATAAATGGGAGGAAGGGGGTTGCCTGTACATTATAAGTAATCAGTGGCATCGCAACGGGGGGGCGGGGGGCCGGTGTGCCCAGGATTCCATGTCTGCGGGGGGTGACAAGAAATCACCCCGCGGGGGCCCGCGGGGGCACAAGCAGCCATCGCATCACCACCGCATGTGGAAGATCCTCCGTTCATTGCTGCAGCTGCGAGCAGAGGATCCCAGTGCAGGCGGCAAACCGCTAAGTACAGCGCATGTGTGGCATTGCACGCATGCGCTGTATAGCAGTTTGCTGGCGGCGGCGCTGCAGTGCTGTATGGATGGCACCGGGATCCCTCCATTACTGCTACAGCCATGAGCACAGGATCCCGGCACCGTTCGTATGGTGCTGGAGTGCCGCCTAATGTGCGGTGCATGTGCGGTGTCGCTAAGTACGGCGCATGAGTCATATGTAGTGATGCCACACATGCACCATACGTAGTGATGCCCGCCCCAGGTGTCCCGACCTCTTCCTTCGCCCCTGTAAGTAATGCAAAGCAGTTGTGCTTAATGTTGCTCTACTCTCAATGAATTGCTGGATCAATAAAACTACACCTCAGGAGTAATTGTTGAATCAATAAAATTACACCTCAGTCTCTAGCATTTCTGGCCTAATCCTGCCTGCTTTCTGTTAAGCAATGGAATTTTTTCCTTTTTTTAGAAAGCCATTTTGGGAGGAAGAGCATTAGCTCCTACTTTCAGAGGGCAGGGCCCTGTCTGAAGGCCTGTCTGATCCAAGGTTGGTAGAAATATAAAGAATTTGGGAGCAACTTCTCCAGCGCAGGGGCCTAGAAGTTGCCTATCAACCTGGACAGCAAACTGGACAAGCACTCAGGCCATGTTAAGATGTATTTCTATTTTAATTATAGTAATTATTTCTATATTTGCATCATGCATATTAATTGGCACATGCAAATTTCTATGCAAATGCCTGCCTTATTTTGTCCTCTTTTTTGGTAATGCATTTCCTCTTTTTTTGTGATATGTGAAAAAGTCACTCCAGAGAATGCTAGTATTTAGGTCTTTGGTGATTTTGATTTTGATTCATATAGTATTTTTAATTAGGTTTCTTGTTTGTTTGTTTGTTTGTTTATTTAACTTATTAGTCTCTTGCCACTCTAAGGTCTCCAAGCAATTTACAGCAAAGAAAAATATACAATACATAATACCATAAGGGGAAAGGGAGGGGAATCATATAATACATTAGTATTTCATATAACATACTGTAACATCCTGAGGGGGGCGGGGACACACCAGGCATTTAAATATTAGTGAACAACATTACCAATACTCAAATAGTAAAGCAATACTCCGACCTACTAATTAGGAAATAAAACCTCAACCTCCCCCTAGTCCAAAAATTATTCACATCAACCTTTTTTCCCCTATTTAACCACCCCACCTAGATGTAGGTTGGCCAACATTTGTACTATACTGCATATTTAGTGAATTTTATGTTCATTTGAGAGCTCTTGGGAGCTGGAAAGCAGTTTAGAGATTGTATTGTTGTTGCTGTTATTGTTTTTTCGGGGGGGGGGGGACAAACAACCCAAGGTGTTTTCTTCTTCCTGAGGAAAGCAGTCTCTTTCAAAACATTTCCTTAGCAACTTGACAATAAAGGTAAAGCAGGGGGGGGACCACATTCATAAAACGATACGACACGGCATTGTCAAACAGTAATTATCTCAGCAAAGTCATGGCTTCACTGGATGTTTCAAGTCTTCAAGCTGATTGGTGCTTTTAATAAGGAAAAGTGGCTGTGTGGGAGGAGTGAGGCAAATATCTAGCATTGTCAACTGGCCAGAACAAACCAGCCTGCTTTATCTTTGTGCCTTTAAGAGCAGCAAAATATACAGGAATGGGAAAGTTTGGATGGCATCGAATTAAAAATCATCACTGGCAAATTCCAGAAGATCATGCAACTGTTAAAGGAATAGGTAAGGGCAAACCTGCCAACCCAGCGCTGCCCGCAAAAGCAGGCCACAAAAAAAGCAGGAGGGAACAAAAAAAAAAGGATGCAGTCACTCAAGCAGGGACCCCTGCCCACGGCGTGATGGTGGGCCAACAAAAGAAGGAGGCAAGAGTGTGTGCTGCTGCTCTCCTCCTCTTGTCATGGTGTGAGGAGGAACACCTAAACACTTATATTGTTCTACAGTGGTACCTCTGGTTATGTACTTAATTCATTCCGGAGGTCCGTTCTTAACCTGAAACTGTTCTTAACCTGAAGCACCACTTTAGCTAATGGGGCCTCCTGCTGCTGCCGCGCTGCTGGAGCACAATTTCTGTTCTCATCCTGAAGCAAAGTTCTTAACCCGTGGTACTATTTCTGGGTTAGCGGAGTCTGTAACCTGAAGCATCTGTAACCTGAAGCGTCTGTAACCCGAGGTACCACTGTATATGTATTTTGGATCTGAAGAACACTTTTGTCACTTAAGTAATATAGGCTACTAAGCTAATCTCCCTGATGTACTGTAGTTTCCTCCTGATCCTTAGAACTATAGAGTTATCACAATGATATATGGACTAAAAATATCATTTTAATTTAAATACTTTTGTATCAGATGCGTACAAAACCCAGGTCTAGCATTTAGGTAGTTCATCTGATATGCTCATTAAGGCATTTTCCCTATTGACTTTTTTTTAAATAAAAAAAATTAAATCATCTGTAAATGTTTCCATGGAGAAGTAGAGGAGTTTTGTTCTACAGCAACAAGTCTTAGCAAGCATAGTAGTAAAAGAAATAATCCGGGCTGCTGTGGAAATGGACAGCCTCAAACCACAGCAAGGTAGTTACAGGTTAAAAATAAACTTTTGTGGCAAAAGCTCAATGATCTGTAAGCTTTAGCATGAACGTATGTTCCACTGCAGTGTGAAAACAAAATTTCTGAAATCAGCTTTCCAAGGATTTAAGCTTTCCAGCAAAGTATTGGAAATGTAAATGCACCAGCATGTTGCTGTATTGTGGGAGAGCAGAGCGCAACACTGCATACAAAGCCAGTGGAAGACTAAATCTGCTGTGTGCTTCAAGGTCTGAACTGTCTCAAGGTCAAGGAGTAAAGAAAAAGCATTAACCTTGAAAGGCAAATAAGATTATCTTATTCCAAGTATGCACGGTTGTATCCTCAGTTCTGTAAGCCTTGCTGTTTAATGAGCATGAATACTAACTCAAATGGAGATACTCCATTTTGTTTAATTTTGATAATTCAGAACTATTGATCCATATTCCTTGTGCACCTCAGTTTTATGGCATCATCTCAGTGTGGCTAAATATTGTTGATTTGTACTAAGTTGCTAATTGTTTTCAAATCAAATATCAATTTTGCAGTTCCATTTATGGAGTGTGTGTAAGAGTTTCCTCAACTTTGAGAAATAGTTCTTTATCATAGCTGTCTTCTCAGGAAGCTTCTTATCTTGTGTGACTGTTGGTATTGACAAATTAGCCTTTAAAATGAACTATTTTTACCTAATGGATTGCCTGGATTTATGCCATAGTTATTATGTCATCCATTCAGAGAGATACCTGTATAGTTAAAAGGTTGGGTGGGTGCATATGAAAATGTAGCATTTGACACCGACACCATGACTCTGTCAACTGATTTCCATGAGCAGAAAGTATGCAAAAGAGCATATGTAAATATATTGTTCCAGTTAACCTTTTCAGGGACAACTCTACTACATACAGAAAGATTCCTGCTGGATCCAACTTATAGGCCCTTCCCATTCTCGGAAAATATTTGTTAACCTCTGTTCATATTACTTTATAAGAGTGTATGCAAGTTAGCACGAAAGTACCAAACCGGGAATTGCTATTAAACCAGTTTATGTGTATGATGGAGCTATGCTTTCAAAAGGATCTCTTTGCTATAGAATAGATTGATAACCCAGGTGTTTTATTTTTCAGCAGCATCAAGAGAAAAAAGTATGTAACTGGACATGTTAATCTTGGTATATGTTAAGCAAGATTTGGCTCACGGTTTGAATTTAAAGTTGGGCACCGGTCTTCTTACTATCGACTAGAGTCTCTTGCAACATTTCTTTTCTTTTTTTATTTCGATACACATCCTGCCTTGTTCAGGGTAGGCAACAATATATCTCCATCTTCTTTATTCTCACGACAAACAAAAATGCTAGAGAAAACCAGCCAGAGACAAGCCCCGCTGCTTTCTCCTTCCATAACTCAAGCACGCCATTGCTCTACAGAGTTTTGCCTTGACAGGCCCTTCATTATATTCACCCAGAGTGATGTGAAATTATCCTCACCAACATGCATTATTGAACATACCCTGCAATTATCATTTAAAGTGTGAGGAAAAGGTCAGTTCAAGTGTGAAGGTTGCAGGAGGAGAGGAGCACAAGGCAGAGCGCTTCGTTCTGATTTCTCAGGGTGTCAATGTTTTCAAAGAGTTCTCAAATCCTGGATGATTTCCCTTGATTCCCTCTAGTAGGTTTTGTCATCTAGGAAGGATTTGCACTTGATGTATGTCATACAGAAGTAGAAAAAAGGAGCAAAGCCGAGAGCCCTGAAATTCAGAAGCAAAGAAATGTGCCAATTTTATGATAACTCTTCATTAAAAATCACAGCTACTTCCTAGCAAGGGTAAGAAAGGTATAAAGCACTCTTCATTCTGAACTGAGCCAGGTCCGCAGCAAAATATATTTCCTTCCTGCCACAAAAACCTCTGCTATTTTTACGTTTCCTTTTCTTTTTCAGCATTTCTAGCAGGGACTGTCAATAAAACAACTAAGCAACTTGAGCACCTGCTTCCCCCACTTTAAAATTCTTTTGCTTCCTTTGCAAAGGTACCCTGGCAAAATACGATGCTATAACAAGATGCTAGCCATGCTGAGGGCACCATACAAAAAATTCAAATCACAGTTGGCAGTGCCCCTTTTTATATTACCCGCTGAGAAATAGTGTGACTGAGATACTGAGGCACATATGAAAGAAACATATGCCGCTCTGACCTATGTCTTTCTGCTTAGTTCACAAAACCGTATTAGTTTCTGGAAG
The DNA here is from genome assembly GCF_964234715.1 of Podarcis melisellensis. NCBI lineage: Eukaryota > Metazoa > Chordata > Lepidosauria > Squamata > Lacertidae > Podarcis > Podarcis melisellensis. Next base: position 53,196,274 of record NC_138529.1, read on the forward strand.
GAAGTAGAACAGTGGGTGTCTGAAACAGTGAGTTTCAAAGTTCTATTGTTTCAGTGCCCCCTGAGACCTCATGGCGATATAAAAAATGTAACACATAGGCGTCTCCTTTGCCACCATAGGTGCTATAACCACTAGCCTTAAAGGGGAATCCTCTCTTTGAATCTTGTGGGGCGGGTAGTTTATGCATATGCTTCCATTATCCTTGTGGGAAAGGAAGGGATAAAAGCAAATCTAAATAAAGTTAATCAAAATCAACCACATTATTTAACATGAGTGGGATTTCCTTCAACTGCCCTGTTTCAGCACAAATAGATGAAGAAAAGCAACCTTTTTTAAATAGTGGTGTGAGATCAATTTGAAAGCCTTAAAATTAAGCTCAAAGCTCCCAGGGATCTGAAACTATTTTTAACCTCAATCAAAACTCACCACAGATTCCTCAAACTCTAGCAAAGCTTCAACGAGGTACCAGGCCTGGCTCGAATATACATGCAATTCAAGCACTGCCTTATGTGCCACAGGCAATTAGCTCATGGCACGTGATGGGAGAGGCATGCCCCTGGGATCCCTTTCAATGTTCCAGAAGATGCTTTTGCACATATGCTGCTTGGAGAGGTGAAATGCCTTGTGGGCCAGCCCTGAGAGACATCTGCAGGTTTCCTCTTCTGTTTCTTTTCCCATGTGGGCTCTCCAGCGAGGGGAGAAAAGACACCAGCAGGAAACAGAATTTCTTTGATGTTTCATTATTCTAGATTTTGTTTCAAACAACTCATATAAGGTTCCAAGGTTGCAGAGAGCCCATAATATTTTGTGTGAGGACACCATTTTGACAGCACTTGGGGTCCACACACACACACACACACCAGGCAGCAGCCATTTTAGGTGTGTCCAATATGTGCGCGACTGTGCATGTGCTCATCGTGCCGAACCTGGAAGTGTCCCGAAAATGTCACAAATAGTGGTTGAATGGGGTAAGGCAGAGGCGGAACAGAGTATTTGCAGACTTTCGCAATGGTGTTTCAAATATACACAATTTCACTTAAACATGTGGTGCCTTGGAATATAACCCCAACGTTGCCGGTACATGATTACTCAGATCACTGCTTTCCCTCCTGGGGGGAAGAGTTGTGTGACTGAACTCATCTACATGGTTCCAACTTCTAATGTTATCCTAACAGCACAGAAAGAAATGGACAGGGCAGCGGTTCCTGTGCTGCTGGGTAAGGCATGAAGGGGCCCTCACAAAGAAGAGAAGAGGAAGAGTTTGGTTTTGATATCCCGCTTTATCACTACCCTAAGGAGTCTCAAAGCGGCTAACATTCTCCTTTCCCTTCCTCCCCCACAACAAACACTCTGTGAGGTGAGTGGGGCTGAGAGACTTCAGAGAAGTGTGACTGGCCCAAGGTCACCCAGCAGCTGCATGTGGAGGAGCAGAGACGCGAACCCGGTTCCCCAGATTACGAGTCTACCGCTCTTAACCACTACACCACACTGGCTCTCAAACCTAAGTATGTACCATCTCTATATGGATCACCTCTTAATATAGCTGTCACGATCTTCCACGCATGGACTAATCTCTTTATCAGTCTAATACCCTTCTCTGCCAAAGGGATTTCATCTTGCTACTCATGTCTGCCATGATATCTCTTTGCTGACTTTTTTCTTCTGCGCAGACACTAAAAACGAGCTCCGACATGTCTGCTTGTTTAATGGGCTACAACTAAGTGATGAAAGTTGGGTAATGTAATGCAGCAACTAATTTTTCCAGGTCATTACTCTGTTGCTATAAAGTTGAGTGCTGAGTTGTTTGACAGCTGACATCACCCCCACATGATGGAGGCCTGCTCTGCTGCTTCCTTGCGCTCAAGTTGCTTCTTTGAGTGGGGTGCGGGGGGAGAAATCCGCCGTCATTCTTTGACTCTGAGATGACTCTTCAGGATTTTTAATTAACAGAATAATGTCCAGTGCAATCGGTGTTTGCAGCAAGAGCATACTCTAATTAAGATATTGATGTATCATGAGATAGGCTTTTGGAGGTTTCAAGTCCTGCTCTGAAAGTAGTAAATAAAGATGATTGTAGCTGATAAAGCTTTGAAAAGTTCTATTATTATTTTTTCAGAGGGGAGGTCATTTAAATATTGGGAGACTTTGATATGTGCAGGTCCATCCACTCCCAGGTCAACCCATTCTGCAACTGTGCTAGAAGTGGCCCAAATCTGGGACACCTTCTTCCAGGTCTGCAGTCCTGCACAAGTTACAAGATTGTAGCCTCCCCAAAAGCACTTGTTTCAGACACAGCACCCCAAAATGCACATTTCTGGGCCCTATGTTCCCAAAAAGTGCATCCCCAAATTGTGCAATATCACAGTGGTCATTTTGACCACTGTCCTCTCACAGTTAACGGGTATGTTGTCCTGGCAGATGACCTCAGCACCTGCCGGTCTATGATAATCTGTTTAGAGAAACACCTCTATTAAATAAGCTTAAGTAAGGAATTGGTGTATTGCTGCAAGGACCTAGCCTGAATTTACATCATACATTTAAAGTCTTCTGATAATTTATATGAAAGTGTGGACTATAAAATATAATAAATATTTAAAATTTAAAAGTCCATGACTTCACCCCCAAGAATTCTGGTAACTATGGTTAAATCCAGGATAATTTCCCCTGGATTCTTTGGGGAAGCAATGTGCTTCAAATGTCTTGTGTGTACACAGCCTCTTTTCTTGAGTTCAAACTCCAGAAAGGATCAATAGGCAAAAATAGGAATGGGCTTGAACATACATTTAAATATTCTACTCATTAACTGGCTCCATTGATTCATCCTGAGTCTCACTGATGCCTAAAAAAGTACTTTAAAAGTGGACAAAGTTCTGGAAATGAAAAAGAAAAGAAAAGAAATTGCATTGTTTTTGAGGAACAGACCTGCTTATGACAGAAAATCTATTATGTTTTCCATCCTTTTTTATTAGGCAAAACATTAGCATTAATGCACCTTGCTCCAAAATGCTGAGCTGCAGATTTGCATTCCCAATTTACTCCCTTATGAGCAAGTCCTATATGGTTTAGGAGAAAATGATAGCTTCTTTTATGATACTGATCTAAAATATATAGTGGAACAGGAAGCCATTTCTCAGCCCTGAATTGTGGAAGAGGTTTATGTGACTGCTACTGTGTTGTTATAGCTGTCCCCTGAGGAAGTGAAAAAGATAGTCCTTTTTTCCTCTTCCTTAGTCCTCCATTGTGTCCAGGCTGCAAATTATGGATATGAACATGTGGCTAAAGGTTCTGAAAGTCTGTTAAGCACAATGCATCCTACTGTAGCCTCCGTTGTTGCCATTGGAGCTTCAGTTTACCAGGGTTTATATTTCTGCGGCAGGGACGGCATGGTTTTGTTGTTGTTTTTTTGCAACAGTGACTATTTTTCCCCCATTTCAGTTTTGTATATGACCATTTTATTTTTGCCCCAGTCATTATTTTCTCTTCTGTTTAGCTTTAAACTATTAAACTAGATTAGATTACTTCTACTGTTTTAGACATGGTTGTATGGCTTGGTATTTTAAAATATTTACTTACTAACATTATGATTACTTCTAATTGGCTGTAGAGACTGATGTGGTCTCTACAGCCGCAAAAGGCACTGCAACCTTGCAACAGGTTGACCTCACCCCCAAAGGTGTACTCCTCCGTTGTCTCCCAAGACAGATGGCTGCTAACCTAACCATGTGTGTGTTTGTCTGTGGATACCCTCCACCCCCCCATGCTGCCCCCACCACATCTTTCCTCACCTGCACTGTGCACCACAACCTATGAGGAGGACTGAGCAGGTTCCGGCATGAGACGAAGAAAGGTTGGCAAGCTGCTCATGGGCTGCTGCTTTTGGCTTCTCACCAGCCAGGGGACGTGGGTGGCACTGTGGTCGAAACCACTGAGCCTCTTGGGCTTGCCAATCAGAAGGTTGGCGGTTTGAATCCCTGCAACGGGATGAGCTCCTGTTACTCTGTCCCAGCTCCTGCCAACCTAGCAATTCAAAAGCACACCAGTGCAAGTAGATAAATAGGTACCACTGTGGCGGGAAGGTAAATGGCATTTCTGTGCGCTCTGGTTTCTGTCACAGTGTTCCATTGCACCAGAAGCAGTTTAGTCATGCTGGCCACATGACCCAGAAAGCTGTCTGTGGACAAATGCCGGGTCCCTCGGCCTGAAAGCGAGATGAGCGCTGCGACCCCATAGTCACCTTTGGACTTAACCGTCCAGGGGTCCTTTACCTTTTACTACTCAGTCGATCAGTGAGAGAGTATGTTGTAAGCAAAGTAAGATTAGGCACTGGGCTACAAGTGGGGTGGGGACAAGCAGCTTGCACATTTCTCAACTAGAGTTGTTCAGATCTCTTGTTGTTTCCTGCTAATTGGGAACAAATACGGTGCAAGTTTATGCATGTTTACCGTGCAATAAGTCCCATGTGTTCAATGAAGCTTTCTCCTCAGCTTTTAAGATTGCAGCAAACAAGGTGAGGTTCCGGGAAAAGACTTTTTCATGGCAGATCCTTGCATGTGGAACTCTCTCCCTACTGAGGCGCAACTGGCCTCATCTGACCTTTTATCATCTCATCTCAGGAGGTTACACAAGATGCATTGTCTTCAGAATGCATTTGTCTGAAGAGAGCCTTCATTGCTGCTATTAGGAGTTGTCATTCTGTGATTTGTTATGCATTTCTAATAGGCTGGGTTTTTTATGTATTCTCATCTACTTTTTTTTTAAATTGTAAACTGCCCTGTGGCAGCTAAATAAATAAATGAGAGTTGGAGGTGCCACTGGGGGAGAGCATTTGCCAGGACTGCACCTCCAACTACCTGGATAGAAGAGTCACTGAATCTCTGCAGTATCCTTCATGTTTCAAATGTTTGATCTGGCTGGTTTCCATCATTTATACTGCAAATAACCAAGACTGTCTCATTGCCATTATTTCATGTATAGATTTTGTTCTCAATTAAGAGAAGCTGAAGCATTGAAAAACTAAGAAAGAAAGCTGGATATGGATGGGGGGAGGAATGAAAAACAACAACAAATCCCTGTGCCTTTCTGACAGCTCATCAATAATTCAAATATTATTGAGTTTTCATTTTTCTACATTTCAAATTAAACATTTTACAAACTTTAAAATACCTAATGACTTCCCTTCTTCTCCTTCCCTGGTTCATATGACATATCATACTTTCCTGAATATTTTACTATAACAATTCAAATCAATTTTCTACTTTTACATCAATCAAATATTGTTTATGCCATTGAATTTATGGCATCTAATGCTGCTAGCATTTTCAGCTGTTTACAATTATTGTCCATATACTCAATAAATATTTTCCACTCCTCTTTAAATATACGTTCTTCTTGCTCTCTTTTTCTGTGGGTTAAACCTGCAAGGTTGAATAATTCAAATATTTAGTTACTTCTTGTCTGGCAGCTGAACGAGAAAGAGGAAGACAGACCTAGATCAGGGTTTCTGGGATTTATTCAGCTCCTTTACAAATAAGAAAAAGTGCTTGTGCAGGAGTGGAAAAAAACACACAAAGAAATCCTCCCTTGTTTCTTCTGTTTCCGGAGTTACACATTTGATGGTGAAATGACACAACCCTGCCTGAAAGACTTTTGAATTATAATCAGCATTGCTCACATAATCCACATTCCTATGGTAATAAGCTGTTACCTGTTGCCCTCAATTATTCTGGGGTTACCAAGTATAATTTAAAGAGTTTCACATTTTAGTAAGTTGCAACTGGGGGACGAGAGTACCCAAGGGGGGAGGGAACAAAGACTGACTGTCATAGGGGGTCACTAGAAATGTAAGTTAAAATGGCCTGAATTGAACCCTTTCTGCTGCCATCAGTGGCACTGCTGTTGCACCTGGAATATAAAGCATGCTTGCACTTAAAAGATGGGTGTGACAGCAGCACATTTGAACATTTGTAGGAACGACTCGGCAAAGTGGTTTGTCTTTCACATTCCGAAGGCCCTGACTGGATGTGATGAATGCCTTTTCTATAAACGCTGGCATCCGTATCATCTAAATGGATGAACCTGTCATATCTTTCTGATGGGAAATGAACTATTTCCACCCCTTAAAATAAGGGCTGCAATGAAAGGTGATTGAAAGGGGGGAAAGGGGTGAGCCAAACATTCATGTCAAACTTTGCATGTTCTGCAAGAAACAGCGTTTCACTGAATGCCTGAGCATCAAAGACCAGGACAATCACTGAAGCTCAGACACAGCCCTACGAAATCTCCCAAAGCTAATTTGAAAGGCTCCAGGGGACTGTGTATGCCCTGAGCTAGCCTGATGGGAAGGCTCCTAAGTTTGGGACTTTGGAAGCTGTGTAAACCTCAGCTGGTTTGATGAAGCTCAGGGTGGCTGCCCAAGCGATCTAAAATGAAGCTTAAGAAGACTGCCAATATAGATCTTCCTATAAACCCTTTTCTGACTTCATATTGCTGTAGACAGGGCTGCTAGAGGTGGGAGACTGGCTAGGGCAAGGTGATTACCAAGCATATGTACTGTCTGGAAGTTTTATAGAAAGTATATAAAAGCACTATGAACTTTGCCAATGGTGAAGATGGGATAGAGCACAGGGCCTCCTCTGTCCTTGGAAGACAATTCTGTCTTCTAGGAATAATGGAATATGACAAAACCTCACACCAGCCAGATTAATAATAAAAAGGGTATGGCTGGCTACCCTTCTTGCCAGCCATTGAATCTGCTTAAAATGTGGTTGCCTAGGTAAATTTTTGCCACTGCAGTTACAGCTTATCTGCAGGACTGGACTGTTCTTTAATTTGCTTATTTTCCCTTGGAAACACCAACTAAGGCCAAGAATGCTAAATTCTTAGGTTCAAATTTATTCAGTCATATAAATCCACTGGTTATCAATAAAAGACATTGTGTTGTATGGCTAGCATCCTAAGTCAGAATGATGGAAACCCAAGTTCAAATCTGTACGTAACAAAGCTTTTTGTGTAACTATGAGCAAACCACAGTCTATCGCAGCAGAGTTTTCATGAGGCTAACATATGGTTACCAGATTTTGTTCAATGAATCCGGGGATCCTTTTTTTTTTTTTTGAAGCTGAGTAGCAACAGGGAGTCAGAGGCAGAAGACTCTGGGCTCAAGCACATATAAATGTTCAAAGCCCTTCTTTCGCACCCTGTGAAACATAAATGCGCAGAGTTTTTTTAAAAACTGGGCAACGCCCACCTGCCCGCAACTCCCGAGCCTCCCCCAATCAGTCAAAACAAAGGGGGAAGCGGGCAGGAGATTTGTATCACTGGACGTCCCCAGTTCCCCTTTGGCAGTGGCGGCGGCGGCAGAAATCAGCAGCCCGGAGCCAGCCTGGTAGCACAGTTGGCTCTGGCTGGCTTCAAGAGCTGTTCGCTGACGTGGTGCCCGCCATTTTTTCTCTTCAGAAGTCCCCATATGATGTGTTGCGCACAAGACACATCACATGGAGACTTCCGGAGAGGAAAAATGGTGAGCGCCACGGCATCGAGCAGCACCTGAAGCCAGCCAGAGCCAACTGCGCTACCAGGCTGGCTCCGGGCTGCTGAGGCTGCCACTGCCATGTTTCCCGGGGACAGATTTGCAAATCTGGGGACTGTCCCCAGAAACCGGGGACGTCTGGTAACGCTAGGCTAACATGCCATTCAAGCTCCCTGAAGGAAGGGAGAGATGCAGAAGTAAGAATGGGTTGGATTTTCCATTAGGATGAGTAAGTGCCCTGCTTTAGATCCTTACTTGTGGACAGGAAATACCTTGATTCCCATAGTTCTCACCTATGATCCTGTACCTCCAATCATGTACCGACGTGTGATGGTACTTGTAAATCATGGTCGTATACTCATACTCAATAGGCCTTTCACTACCCACTGGTGTCCTGAGAGTAAGACTGATAATCTTTACAGAACCTATCCCCTCCCCTTTCAGTGATCAAATATGGCGAGACGCTTTGTTGCCATTCTCTTACTACAGTCCTACAGAACATTTACAATTACTTAGAACTGGGGGGAGGGGGACCATAGAAGGAAATCAGAATTGGCTCTGGGGAAGTTAGACAAAAGCATGACCAGTGCTAGTAATCTGACACCTCATACCACATAATGGATCCACTGACAGACTTCATTTGATCTGTTCTTCCAGCCTCCCCTTTTTCTCCCCATACATTGTACTTTGGCTCACACTGTCCAGAATAACAAACGTCTGACTCTGAATTGTGACATTTAGCCAGCAGATGCTAAACTCAGCAATTAAACTTAGCAGTATGTTCTAAGACAATTCATTGTTGTTGTTGTTTAGTCGTGTCTGACTCTTTGTGACCCCATGGACCAGAGCACGCCAGGCACTTCTGTCTTCCACTGCCTCCCGCAGTTTGGTCAAACTCATGCTGGTAGCTTTGAGAACGCTGTCCAACCATCTCGTCCTCTGTCGCCCCCTTCTCCATGTGCCCTCAATCTTTCCCAACATCAGGGTGTTTTCCAGAGAGTCTTCTCTTCTCGTGAGGTCGCCAAAGTATTGGAGTCTCAGCTTCAGGATCTGTCCCTCCAGTGAGCACTCAGGACTGATTTCCTTAAGAATGGATAGGTTACAGGTGGGTGGAGACAAACTTTGGCAGATGTTATAATTAGGGTGGATCTCAGCAGCCCTTCAATGGAACATTGGGTAGTTTCAGGATGATGGTGAAATCCATATTGAAGGGGTGGGTGTGTAGTAGGAGTATTCCTATGTGTGTGGATATTCAGGTGAGAGTGTAATGGTTCACGTACAGTGGAGTGGGGCCTATTTCTAAATGGTAGAAATCACAACAACTTTCTCAATGGGGCTAGAAGAAGAATGTTGCTTCAAACAATGCTATATTATAATGGAGCATTGTTAACAGAAGGCATTGTACAGAAAAAAAAGATGGCTGCCCACATGACTCCATTTTTACATTTCAGAAGAAAAAGAAGTCACCATTGGATTACCTCATATTTTTTGTATTTTTACTAAGCAGAAAGTGAAATTATTTCCTTTGCCACTGATGTTTCCAAATCTCCCCCATACCTTTTTGTTGTGAACAAAGGTTTGATGATGGTGTAGGGACCGTTGCAGGACCATAATTGCAAACTCTCAGTAATGGTGCTACCATCCCAAAGATATTACAAAAATCATTTTCTTTGTGCTACATTCCTTTCTAAAATATCGACTAAACAGCAGTGGCCATCAGTGACATGCTATCTAAGAGTTTCCAATTGCTTGCCATACATTTGGAAAGCCTGTTACGATGAAATGTTAAAAATGAGACTGTCAAAACTCACCAGTGAATATTGACATTCCCTCTACTCATTATCATCTTCACTCATCGGTAATCACTGACATTTGCTGGGAAAAACATTGGGTTGGATCCAAAGGTACTATCCATTTCTGCCAGTTCCTTCTACCCTTCTCAAACACATTGCCATCTTATGCCATGCATTGCTTGATACTGATAACAGGGGGATAAAGATACAGGAGGATAAAGTGAGGCAGAGGAGGCAGCAACACCCCGTTGCATAATTAGAGTTCAAGCTTATGGAAATAAAGTCAACAACCTCCAATTTCTGAATTTTAGGTAACACTAACGGCCAAATTTGATGAACAATGTAAGTGACCAAAAATCTGCTGTACTGAAAATTCAACTGGCCTGATCATTTGTCTTGAGTCCATGGTGAATTAATATGTCTAACGAATGTTATTTTGCCTTTCAGTTAGCATTCTAGAATTTCTCAGTATTGAGAACCATAAATCATAGGCATAACGCCAAGAGTTGTCAACTGCAGTGCACACTCCTTCCCAAGGTATCTCTAACTAATCCTGCCTCCTAAAAAACCCCCATAGATTCACATTTTTAAAAGCTGAGCTATATTTTTGTGAAGAATCAAAGCAGGGCAAGTCCTTGTGAGAGACATTGATCAACAGTTGAATAGGTTATGGAGGACATGGTCTTGACTGATCTAATTTCATCATTTTAGCAGTGACCCAAACTTATTTCTAGAGAGGGTCAAATAATGCATGGCTATAGGGCTGTGCACTGAGTCCTGAGCAAAATTCAGAGGGACTTGAGCCTTGGATGATCACTATGGGTCAAACTGGATGGCCCAATCCATCTGTTGGGGGGAGGGGGCAGGAGAGGCAAGCGAAGTGGAAAATTCTGCATAAAGGCTGAGACCTACTTCTGATAATTGGCTACATCTTCTAGGAGAAGGTTGGCCCAAATTCCTGCCTGTCTGATGCTCTCCTTCCTGCCTGACCCCCCCCCAATCCCAAAATTGACCCATTAAAGCTGTTGAATGGAGACATCTTCCATTGAATACTCTTGGTCTGGCAAGGGTATTCAAAGTAAAGCAATTCTGGAGGTAACCTGAAATCTAGAAGCAATTTATACAGCGCCAGTCAAAAGCAAGAGCACGTAATCAAGTGGAATGGCTTCACCAATCATGCCCAAGAGCAACTGCTACCAAAGTTACTCAAAAATGTAGAAAAACATTCTGTGCAGAGGCTAAAATTATTTTTCCCCACAACATGAAAGGAGTATTATTTTCTCCCCTGAATTGAATTATTCCATGGGGGGGGGGATATTAATAACGTTGTACATCTTCTAGGGACAGCTTTTCAAGCAGTTTTACTGGATGGCTGAAACACAAAGGTTTATTTTCCACCTGCATCATCATTGTTCTTGCAAACCTAAAAACACGTTACCTTACACTATTTCCCAACTGGAGCCAGGAGCATTTTCTTACTCTGCAGCCTGTGCTGCATTTTGCTATGGAAGATAAATGAAAGGGGGTTAGTGACTTTCTCTTATTTGCATATGTAATGTTTGGTCTCCTCTGGGCATTCTGTGTCATAAGACCTGACCAGATTTTTTTAGAACTGTACTGTCAGTTGGCATTCATGTTTAGAATAAAACCGATAGCCATGCTGTATAGCCGTGGTACCCAAACCTGGGTCACCAGCTGTTTTTGGACTGGAGTGAGTCCCCCCAAAAGGCTGGAGTGAGTCCCCCAAAAGAGTGTGGTGGGGATGCAGAAGTGGCAGGAGAGGGCAAAGAGAGACCCCGTCAGCTCAGTCATGCAACCCGACAGAACTTGGCCAGCAAAAAGACTGGTCAAATTGCTCCCAATTGCTCCTGAACAGAGTACAGTGGTACCTCAAGTTAAGTACTTAATTCGTTATGGAGGTCCGTTCTTAACCTGAAACTGTTCTTAACCTGAAGCATCACTTTAGCTAATGGGGCCTCCTGCTGTCGCCGTGCCACCGCTGTGCAATTTCTGTTCTCATTCTGAGGTAAGGTTCTTAACCCAAGGTACTACTTCCAGGTTAACGGAGTCTGTAACCTGAAGCGTTTGTAACCCGAAGCATTTGTAACCTGAGGTACCACTGTATGGAGCAGAAATAACTTAAGCCAGTGCAGTTTAATCAGTGTTAAGTTACACCAGCTTTCTATGGAGACATCTTCCATGGATCAAGGTGACCTGGCAAGGGTTTTCAAGGTAAAGCAAGGTAAACCTGCAAGTCTGTTCTATTCAGCAAGCTCACAAATGATCATATCTGCCCTGCATTGAGGTTTGTCTTCAGAGTGTCTTTATCTCTAAGGATAGGACAGCTAGAGGCATTAATGCTCCTGAATACCAGTTGGTGGGGACTACAGGAAAGTGCTGAAATACTGCTTGTGGGTTTCCCACAGGCATCTGGTTGGCCACTGTGAGAACAGGTTACTAGACTAGCTGGATCACTGACTTGCTCCAGCAAGCTCTTTTTATGTTCTCTGGAATAAACTACCATCTGCAGCTTACTGTAGAGCCTTTATGTAGATCACACCGCACTATAAACATACCACAATATAAATAACCATGAAAGTGTATTTCTGCTTTATAAAAAGGTCACATGAACTGCGCTTTAAAAGAAACAGCTTTCTGTGAGAATTCAAAGGGAGAAGTATGAAAACCAAGCCGAGGTACAGCGCTAGTTTGCTAGTTTCCCAATTGCACACATCAATCATAATCCCACCATTTTAGCCCAGTTACTGATCCTGAAAGGCATGGTTTAAAATCTAGGAATTCATGTCTGAGAAAGAAGCTGCCAGTTCCAGATTCCACGCAGAAGTATACTGCTGCTGTCCAAATGAAGTTTCATTTTCAAGGTGATTTATCTGGAAGAAAATGGTATGAGCTGTTTTTATAATAGTTTTTCAGAAGTTCCAATTTTCAGAAGCCTTTTTTTCAGGTTTGGAAAGCAGTAAGCTTAATAATCAATGATACTAGGAAGATATTTCATAAATGTTACTCAATAATGTGAAAGTTATAAACCAAAATTTAGCTGTGTGCTTATTAACTGCTTGATCACCAGTGGCTCACCTGCCTCAGCATTCGACAGTGACCACACTCCGGGGAAGGCTTTGACTGGCTGGCAAAACCAGGTGAGGTTAGCTGATGGGTTTCAAACCCTTGCTGAGATAGGGACTTCCTCTGCATGCAAAGACAGGATCTGGAGGACTGAGCGGATGAGACCAATAGTGGAACTAACGGTCAAGAAGGAGGTTTCTGCATGTGCTGTAGAGAGAAGTGAAGGGCAGATGAGGCTTGTTAATCTAGGAAGGTAGCCCATCCAGGAGAAGGAAAACTCTGATCCTAAACCTCAGCTGCCTTGCAGTATATCTTTGGGAGAGGAAGAAGCTCAGGAGTAAGCCCTACACAAATCTGGAGTGGAGTCACTAAGACGGTCGGATGGCTCCTTGTACGCCTCTTTCTGGCAACTTCTGCAGCCAAGCTGGTGCCAAACATATTGCTCTGATTTCCTTTGGACCAGCGACACCGAGGGGGTGGTCCTGTCATCTGTGCAGCCCAGGACCTCCATACACACTGCCCAGGCTTGCACCACAGGGAGGTCACCTCGGTGCTGCTAATGCAGTAGTTTGACCCCAGAGATAATCTCCATGGAGACAATGGTCTCTCGAGACTGATGGGTAGCAACCACAATAACAAATATTTTGGGTGCACAGTGCTGATGTGAATAAGTGCCACCATCCGAAAAGGAATGTAGGGTAAGAAGGATGTGGTAGAGACAATGTTACTGCTTAAACTGACAAATAATGGGGAAATACACGTTCAACACTTTTAGAGTAATGACAAATGTTTATCGTTTAGTGCAGGGATGGGGAACCTATGGTCAGATGAAGCCTGTTGCTTGCTTGCATGTGGTCTGCAGGAAGAATTTCTAAGAATATGCTCTTGCTCGGTTTCCCTATATGGCCAGACTGGCTGCAAAACTTCTGCTGCCTTGTATGCATTCACATAAGAAATGGGGGGGGGGAGTCTGGTCAAAGCAGTAAAGGTAAAGGTAAAGGGACCCCTGACCATTAGGTCCAGCAGATGACTCTGGGGTTGTGGTGCTCATCTCGCTTTATTGGCCGAGGGAGCCGGCATACAGCTTCTGGGTCATGTGGCCAGCATGACGAAGCCACTTCTGGCGAACCAGAGCAGTGCATGGAAACGCCATTTGCCATCCCGCCGGAGGGGTACCTATTTATCTGCTTGCACTTTGACGTGCTTTCGAACTGCTAGGTTGGCAGGAGCAGGGACTGAGCAACGGGAGCTCACCCCGTCCTGGGGATTCGAACCGCCGACCTTCTGATCGGCAAGTCCTAGGTTCTGTGGTTTAACCCACAGTGCCACCTGTGTCCCTGGTCAAAGCAGTAGAAGAGTCCAAAGCATGTATTAAAAAATTGCTAACACTATTCCTTTTCATTCCATGTCTCAGATTGGCAGCCACTTGCTTTGATGGAAGGAGGAGGGAGGGGCGTGTCCTGAGAACAGTTTGGTGTGTCGTTGGTCACATGTGTGATGCTGGTACAGAATGTCTTCAGGCATTCCTCACTTTTCTACTGTGATCCATTCCTTTCCCTTGCATCACACTGCAATTTAAAAACAAATGAAACAAAAAATAACTCTCCATGAAGACTCATTGACATTTCAGTGCACTGTTGAACCAACAAATTCAATTTTGTATTCAATTTTGCTTAAGATACACATTTTTGAAAATATATATTTTTAATGCATTTTGTTCTCTCTCTCTCTTATTTGACAATATATGCATTTTTTTAACCTTTTTTATTTTATTCTTTACCACATTGCATTCATCCATCTGACACCCACCTCTTTTCTGTGCAAGGACAGCATGTTCTCAGATCATTATGGCTCAGTTTTTAATTTTTTCTCTAGAGCTTCTCTGACAATAATTTCTAATCAGAATTTCACTCCGCAAGTGGCTCAGTAATGGCCCCGCCCACAATAAAATAGATGATTATTGAGTCCTTCAGTTCAATCCTCATAAAAATGTCCCAGTGTCCGTCTGTTTAAAAATGGATGTTTTTAATTATGAAAATGACCATTACATAAATTGTAATCAGGTCCTAATATGCCCAAACACATTGCAGAGTGGGGAGAGGAATATGGTGGGAAATGTATTTCAAGCTAAGACTTGGACAGTAGCCTAATGCTTCTTAGTGATAAGAACTGCTTTCCCTAAATAGTTCTGATCACTGAATGTTAGGAAGAAGAAGAAGAAGAATAGAACAGGCTATTTTCTGCACAAATTTTGTATGTGCACATGCCAGGTTTCTGGTGTGTTGTCCTTTTATAAAAATTCTTACTGATCAATTGATCTCAAGAGAACTCTGTATTATTTTTTTTTATAAATATTTATTAGGATTTTTAAAGACAGAAAAAAAAGTACATTAATAATAAACAGTATTGTTTGTTTTAACAAAGTTTCATGTCATCTTTGAACTTCCTCACGCCTCCCGCTCCCATTTACATCATTAATAAATTTTTGTCAAGCAAATTATCATCTTATTTCCAGCTTGTATATCAATAAAATACAATAAATTAATTCTCCTTCAAATTTGTTTCTCTTAATCTCTCTTATTATCATTTCCTGATCTATTTTAGTGATGGCCAATTATTTATAACCAAGCATCTTTTTTAACATTCCATTAAATCACAATATTTTTGTAAATAAGTCTTATATTTCTTCCAGTCCTCTTCTATCCTTTCTTCTCCCAGGTCTCGGATTCTGCCAGTCATCTCCGCCAATTGCATATAGTCCATCAGTTGCATCTGCCATTCTTCCAGTGTGGGTAAATCTTGAGTTTTCCAATTCTTGGCAAGTAGTATCCTTGCTGCTGTTGTCGCATACATAAAAAATGTTCTATCTTTCTTTAACACCTTCTGGTCGACAATGCCCAGGAGGAAGGCCTCTGGTTTCTTAGTGAAGGTATACTTAAATACCTTTTTCAACTCATTATATATCATTTCCCAGAAGGCCTTCACCTTAGGGCAGGTCCACCAGAGGTGGTAGAATGTTCCTTCACTTTCCTTACATTTCCAACATTTGTTATCTGATGAATGGTATATTTTGGCAAGTTTAACTGGGGTCATGTACCATCTGTATATCATTTTCATTACATTTTCTTTCAAAGCATTACATGCAGTAAAATTCAACCCAGTGGTCCACAACCTTTCCCAGTCCTCAAACATAATGTTATGCCCAATGTCCTGTGCCCATTTTATCATAGCTGACTTAACCATTTCGTCTTGTGTATTCCATTTCAACAGCAAGTTATACATTCTTGAAAGTACCTTAGTCTTAGGTTCTAACAGTTCTGTTTCCAACTTCGATTTCTCCACCTGGAATCCTAGCTTTTTATCACTTTTAAAAATTTCCTTAATCTGAGCGTAGTGTAACCAGTCTCGCACTTTATCCTTCATTTTCTCCATACTCTGCAGTTTCCAATTGTCTCCTTCTTTTTCTAGCAGTTCCCAATATTTTGGCCAGTAGGCTTCCATATTGGTTCTTTTTCGGGCTTTAGCTTCCAAAGGTGAAAGCCACCTTGGTGTTTTATTTTCCAGTAAGTCTTTATATTTTGTCCAGACATTAAACACTGCTTTTCTGACAATATGGTTCTTAAAGGCCTTATTGATCTTGACTTTATCATACCACAAATATGCATGCCAACCAAACGCATTGTTATAACCTTCAAGAGAACTCTGTATTTTAAAGGGCAGGTAGACAACCCAGGGGCTGTTTTAAATGTGCCAGATGCCCATCTTTGGTTTTGAGTACACAGCTGTTTTTACAGCATAGCTTTCTGCTTAGATGCCAGCTTTAAAGTATCACAAGATGTGGACCTGTCCTTACCCCTTCTGCTGCAAACATTGGCATTGGGTGAGCTGAAATCGATTCTGGCAATCAAATTCAGGATGGGTCTGTTACTGATCTGCTTCCTGAGCTTGGGAGTGAATTCAGCATGCAGAAAGGCATGTGGTTGTGCTAATGCAGAGACAGGACTGTGAGATGGGAGGACTGAAGGTGTGTGCTGCAAGCAAAGCTGATCATCTGTAACATGATGCACTTTGGCACATAGAACTGAAGGAAAGAGCCCAGCCAATCGTTCAGTGTAGGCAAAATGCCACCCAGCCAGATGGGTGAGGGTGTAGCAATGTCAATGCAATGAGCATCAGCTGGGGGGTTGGAGAAAAGGCAGGGTCTGGAGATGAATAATCAGCTGAGAATATCTAATCAGCTTTCCAAAACCAAGCATCTCCTTTGGGGGGGGGGGGTAAGAAAGAAGAATAAGTCCCCATTAACTAATATTTTCAAGGAAACAAGGGGGTGCAAATGGACTTGTTTACGTGAAATTCATCATTGGCCTTTCTAATTGATGTAGGTTGGTGGTGGGTAATGGATCTGCCGTTTAACCTCCTTAGACGCTAAGAGGCAGTCTACTTGGTCGCTCACCCTAAAATATCAGCAAATCCTAAAATAATCCTGTTAGACAGGAAAAGACAAAGTTGGTTTCACTTTTATTTATTAAAAGAGGATAATTATTAATTAATCACTTCCCACATATATATCTCAAAGTGATGGCCCTGATTCAACTGTGTATGCACAACAGCACAGTCAGGGCTTCCCCAAAAGAATCCTGGGAAATGAAGTTTGTAAAGGGTGCCGAGCTCACAGAGCTATAGTTCCTTAGTAAACTGCAGTCCTCAGAAATCTCCATGATGGCTAAAGTAGCATAGGAATGCTTTAAATGTTTTGTGTGGATGTGACCAGACTCTCCCATCAGCCCCAGCTAATGTGGTCAGGGATTCAACATCTGGAGGACACTATCTCAGGATACCTTGATACAGACCAGTGTTTTCCAACCTTGGGTCTCCAGCTGTTTTCGGACTACAACTCCCATCATCCCTGGCTAGCAAGACCAGTGGTCAGGGAAGATGGGAACTGTAGTCCAAAAACAGCTGGAGACCCAAGGTTGGGAAACACTGATGTAGACAATATGGAGCACAGTCAATCACTGGTACATGGAGCTTTCCTATGAATTCATGAACCAGCACAGTAGTTAGAAAACTGTATCCCAAACACAACCCCTGGTTTTGTTTCCTTCATAAGCATATTGCACCTTGTTTCAACTGCTTATTTCATTCAGCTTGTCCTGTTGGACTTGGCATTTCTATCCGCCTCATTTTTATTTTTTTATTTTTTTATTCTTCTAAGCTCTCTCCAGTTGTTCCTGTTGAACAGCATTTTCTGACTGGGCCACACTGTTCGCAGTGAGCATGTCTTTATCGCTTTGTGGTGCTAAGCCGCATTGCTTTGTTAAAATATGAAAATTGTGCCTATACGGGGAACAAAGCTATTATGAGGAATAAATGAAAGGACAGAATGTTTTCACTAATGTGTGCATCCGAGAAACTGAAAAGACTCTTACCATCACACCTAAGCCGTAGGACCAGGCAGCTTATAGCAACATCAAAATGGGACCAGCGGTAGGAGAAGAAAGCAAAGCAAATTGCTCTCACACAGAAAAAGAAATATCAAAGGATGGAGCAAGGAGCATTCTCCAAAATGTTTCACTACAAGAATCTTTACCACCCCCAACAGAGGCAATCAAGGCTAATGGGCACATTAGCAGTCCAAGAGATTACATATCAAAGAACCCCCCAGAGCAAATCGCACCCAGATACTACAGGGCCAAAAAAAGAGTGGAACTATAGAAAACCCACCTGCCCCCCCCCCACCACAGAAAGAAGTGGAAAGGGTCATAAACAGTGCAGACAAAAATTTCACCAGGCGACTGCAAATGAGCACCCAACAGAGCTGTTAAAAGTTACTTTCTAAAGAAGAAATATGACTCGTCAGGTTTTTATGGTCCTTGTTCCGAATGCTCTTACTCTATCCCTATAAATCCAGTTTTCACACATAGATTAAAAGGAAAGCCATCTTGGCCCCTGCTGAATAATACACTCTATGATGTGATTTCGCTGCTGGGTGTACACTAAATCAGTCTTCGCCCACTCTAATATACAGTTAAAAACCCACTTTATCTCAACCTCTCCAATCAGGATTCTTTAAGCAAGAAATGGCTTATACCCTGGGATGGTAGCTGGTGCGTACTGCAGTAGTCAGACTTCATCTGACTACTATTGAGCTATTGTTGAGACACTGCAGGGAATTCAAAGGGTAGTTCCTGGATCTAGTGGATCAAGCATCATAAGCAGTGGACCCTGCCAGGGTACCAGGTCCAGCAGGTTCTGGGTGCTGCACTTTGAGAAGGGCATAGAGTCTACATTGTACACAAATTGGATCAGGCTCAGAGGTGAGCAGTGAAGATGAACAGGCCCATGGTAAGTAAGTCCTATGAGGAAAGGATGAAGAAAGTGGGTATGTTTATCTGAAGGGCTGTCTAGCGTTGGAATGGGGGGATCAGTCAATTTCATTTCTCTCACATTCTCATTTTTCTAGTCTTGAATTCTCGTTAAAGTCAAATTCACTCTTTTCTGCATCAATTTGCATTTTTAAAAATCCTCACAAAAATTCTTCAGCCTTTTAGTGTGACTTTCATCCAGTAAAAACACCTTTGAGTGTTGTTTTGACTAATGTACACATTTTTGTGAGCATTTTCTCCTAATATAATTTTTTTCTGTGTCATTTTCACTAATATATTCATTTTAATGCACACTTTTACTTAATATATGTTTTTTTGGGGGGGGTTGGTAAACACTGGCTGGAGATCTGCATTGCAAAATTTGGTTAGCAAATTTTGAACAATGGCTGTGTTTCAGTTCTCATATTTTTTTCAGAAAGCATGAATTTGATAGATTCACCTCTAAATGCAAACTGAATAGCATTTTTCCCAATTCCGTAGGCAGAATTAAGTAAGTTATATGAAGGTAGATTTTGGTTGAACATTACTGTAAAAGAAAAGTCTTGATAATGAGAGCAGTTTGACAACTGAACCACACCAGGGGTATTCAGACATTCAGCAGGGACTTGGATGAGGTGGCCTACGAGTGGGGATGGCCAATTTTGCTTCATCAATTTTTTTGTACACATTTTTAGATTTGAGACATGTATCATAAAATCTGGAGATGTGAACATTTTGAAGGATAGCGGTGTTTTGCTTCATGTATTATTTCAGGAACACACATTAGGCAGGTTCACATTAAAATGTTAACTAAACTGAATTCTCCCCCTCCCTATAAGGTCCTCCCCGACTCTATGATTCTGTGATTCTACACTTATTCCATCTCATAAGCACACATTATAGAAATGCATACTTTCTCTTTGAATTATTCCCATGCAAAACTAGAAGGTCTGAAACGTATTAATTCTACTTTTACCAGTTTCAGAGGCATTATATTGGATGACAAACAACTGACCAGAACCAACATAGAACACTTTCTGATTTCAGTATTACAAACTGGTAGAATAATTAAGTTTGTTCTGGGTATAAGCTTTTGTGTGCATGCAAACTTCTTCAGATACTAACAAATTTAGTTGGTCTCTAAGGTGCTACTGGACAATTTTTTATTTATTTTGACTGTGTCAGACCAACACAGCTACCTACCTGAATCTGGCAGAATAATCTTTCAGGAAAAATTGCATGGCATATCAGATTCCTAAAGGGAAGGACAAAACCAGGCTGCTTGATGGCAGTCTGGTGGGAATTTTTAGACTTTGTTACAAACCTATAAAATACATCCACAGGAAGGTGAAGATAGAGCTGAGAGAGGGGGCATTCTCATCCTCCGGACCCCCTGCAAAACTCAGCAAACCTGCCACACCTGAAACTTGTTCCATACTCACCTTGGCCAGAAGAAACAAAACTGTAGTCTTTCTTCTCCTCATATGACCCTCAACTTCTTACTTGCCAACTTAAGCATAAAAAAGTAAAAAGGTAAAGGACCCCTGACAGTTAAGTCCAGTCGCAGACGACTCTGGGGTTGCAGCGCTCATCTCGCTTTACAGGCTGAGGTAGCCAGTGTTTGTCTGTAGACAGTTTTTCCGGGTCATGTGGCCAGCATGACTAAGCCACTTCTGGTGCAACAGAACACCAAAACCAGAGCAGTGCACGGAAACACCATTTACCTTCCCGCCAGAGTGGTACCTACTTATCTACTTGCACTTTTGGGGGTGCTTTCAAACTGCTAGGTTGGCAGGAGCTGGGACAGAGCAACAGGAGCTCAACCTGTTGCAGGGATTTGAACCGCCAACCTTCTGATCGGCAGAGCCAAGAGGCTCAGTGGTTTAGACCACAGCGCCACCCACGTCCTTTATATAATAGTATTCTTTATATAATAGTACAGCAATGTTATCAGAGAACTGTCATTGCCTCATGCCTTACATTTTTTTGTTGTTAACGTATTTACAAAATATTTGTTTATGAAACTGTTAATAAAAAATGAGTTTTTTGTGGTTTTTGTGGTTTTATGTTTGTTTGTTTCAAAACAGTGCCAACTGCCAAGGGGATATTTTTAATCAAAATGATTTTGGGAACTTTATCATTTTAAGCGTAGATCATTGGCAAGTCTGGAAATGGATGTGTTTTGACTTACACTTGGATTGTCTTGGTTTTTTGTGTGTGTGATTTATACTGTAATAGCTATTGGCTACAAAAACAATCTGACTGGTAGTCAGATCTCCTTTACCTCAAAATATGGGAAATAAGCTTTAACATTCAGAATGTCAAACATCTCTTTCTTTCTCAGTGGGATGAAATAGAGGATTTCAGCTGAAAAATATATATTCAGAAAGGGGTTTTTACTTAATGTGCTTTATTAGCACCAAAATATCCTATATATAGAATCTACATATGAAATATGTGCTTAATGCAGTCCCGCCTCAAATGAATCAACTACCATTTTAGTTGATTATTCTACTAATTAAATCTATTACAGCTTCAGCACCACTGATAGCAGACATATCATTCCTTTCATATTAAATATGTTTGTTGCAGATCAGATAGAGACCAATTTACATCAACCTCCATTATTTCAGCTGTAATCAACATACTGGTGAGTTCTCAGGAGCAGCCATTTAGCTCATGATCTCGGTGGGGTGCCAATCTATTTTTACATCAGCTAGGCAAAGTTTCCATTTATGCAGACAAATGTAGCGTTGTTTGGATGCTTTTGGCTATCTTACAAACATTTACTTCTATGTCTAGGTTCCATATGGCATGCAAATGTGTGTTGTTAATTGTCAACAACCGACAGATATTTTTTGCTTTCAAAAGCAGTTTGATTTTGACACCATTCAAAGAAAGCACGTTTCCAGCATTTTAAACTATTGTTTGACTAATAAAGCTATTATCTCATTTGTTTTCTGTCTCCTGTCCCATAGGGATATTACAGCTGCCCAGGCTGCAGTCTTGTACACATTTACCCACTGAACTTAGGCATGTATAACAATCCAAAAGGAGCAACGGGAAGCAGCAAGTCAGAAACACATGTCATTCCATCTACCCAACTTTGGGCAATAGGGCTTTGTTCTAAATAAGAGGACAAGGCATCAGGTTTTGCAGCATAGGGCAAGGACCATAGCTCTATGGCTTGTATACAGAAGGTCCTTACATTTCTAGTTAAAAGAACAGGTAGCAGGACTGTCTGGAGTCAAAGTAGATGATGCTTGGCTGGACAAATAGTCTAGCCTGGCCTAAGGCAGTGAAAAGTCCAACTGTATTCATGACAAATACATGTTTTATCTGTGCTAGTGTGGAAAAAAATTGATATGGCTAGTTAACATCATTGCAGCAATTTTCTGAAAAGAAAAGAAAAGAAAACAGGGAAAGGCATTCTTTCTTTCTTTTTTATCAATGTAAGGATGAATTCTGAGCAGTTCAAAAAGCTGTTTCCAACAAGACTCCATGTGAGACACTACTGGTGCAATCCTATCTTGAAAGCCCTACATTGGCTCCCAGTACGTTTCTGAGCACAAGTCAAAGTGTTGGTGCTGACCTTTAAAGCCCTAAATGGCCTCGGTCCAGTTTACCTGAAGGAGCGTCTCCACCCCCATTGTTCTGCCCAGACACAGAGATCCAGCACCGTGGGCCTTCTGGCGGTTCCCTCACTGTGAGAAGCAAAGTTACAGGGAACCAGGCAGAGGGCCTTCTCAGTAGTGGCACCCGCCCTGTGGAATGCCCTCCCATCAGATGTCAAAGAAATAAACAACTATCTCACGCTTAGAAGACATCTGAAGGCAGCCCTGTTTAGGGAAGTTTTTAATGACTGATGTCTTAATGTAATCTTTTGTTGGAAGCCGTCCAGAGTGGCTGGGGAAACCCAGCCAGATGGGTAGGGTATAAATAAATAAATAAATTGTTGTTGTTGTTATTATTAATGGAAGCAGAAGCAAAAAGAAAAAAAGACAATGTTTGAAGTTTGAAATGCATTGGATCAACAAATCACTTCCTTGCCCTCCCCGTTGTTGTTGTTGTTTTGCTTCTGTTTTCATGTTTGTTTGTTTGTTTGTTTTTTGGGGGGGTCCCTTTTTCATTGCACAATCCTATAAATGAAGTAAATCTGAGTCTGACTTCCAGGTAAGTGAGTATAAGATTTTAGCTTAAAGGTGCTTGTATCACATTCATACCTAGATTATGGACAAGGAATGCAATTCACAGTGAGTTAGAATCTAAGCAGGACCTCAGTAATAGGGCATGGACTCTGCACAAAATGAGGGGGGAAATAATATTCCCTTTTTATTTTATTTTTTAAAAGAACTTTCAAAACGTCTGTACAAATACTTTAAATTTGTTGACTGTGCTAGGGTATCTAAAGACTTAAGAACCAGAATAGTTTGTTACCTATGGCTGTTTTTAGCTAGTTTGTGACAAACAGGACCAAGGTATAAACTTGGCACAAAAATCCCTTTTGGTACAGAGTCTCCTCTACAAGCTTTCAATGGCAAAGAGCCCGTCAAAGCACCAGGTTGACTTCTACAGCAGCAGTTTTGTCTCTTAGAGGATTGAAATTGATTTTCTACCTCCTGGCATGTGGCAAATCAAGACTTTGCCCTTTGATGCATTTCCTACGAGCATGCAAATCACTGTACAGCACGTGCAGAAAGATCAGGGTTGTTTTTAAGAGATCAAAGTCATCTAAGAAAAGAAACCCATCCAACACAAGTTTAAAAGGACACACTTTTGTTTCAGAGGTCTAGAGAAGAAAATAATAACACAGATAAGGAGATATAATACCCCTACCCAATGGAAAGTGTTTCTTGATATTTGAGAAATGAATGCACCATTAAGTTCATATTCAAGTTTAGGATCAAGTTCCAATGTGGGGAGAAGCAAGCTCAAATAAATAGAAGGTTTGAAATTTTGATCCAGTAAGACTCCCAGCAACTCTTAAGATTCAATGTACAGATGTATATCTGGGATTATGCAACTATCAGATATATTGCTTACATTGGGTACTCTGAACTAGGCTCAACAAGCAATTCATGTGGAAGCAACACCATTGGACCATCATGCAGTCCAACTTCTGAAACAGTTCTGGCCTTCGTTACTATGTACCTACAGGCTAACTGAAGCACATTCTCATGCAGGGATTGTTTAAGACCATCATAACAAAAATGTATCAGGTCGGAAAGTGGAGACTTGTTCCTGTTTTCTTTTAGACAGTGTTTTTTTCAGTTTCTGACAGTTCTTTCCAATGCAGTATATTTTTCACATGGGACAACTGAAGCAGGGACAACTTTGGGTTGGAGGAGGCCCTTAGCTATGTGCTCTCTAGTTGGTCCCTCCTACATTGTTTCAGTGACACTGGTGGGTCAGTGTCTTCAGAAGCTACCATTCTGATTTCTCAAAAAGCCCCTGATAGAGCTATTGTGAGATACTGTGGGGAATTCAAAAGGTAGTTCCTGGATCTAGTGGACCAAGCAAGCATAAGCAGTGGACCCTGCCAGGGTACCAGATCCCGCAAGTTCTGGAAGACACAGGAATATAGGAAACTCCCTTATGCAAATCAGACCACTAGTTCATCTTGCTCAGGATTACCTAAACTGATAGCATTTATTCAGCAGTTCAAATGGGAATTATCCCCAAATGACACACACAAATGCTATTCTAATTCTAAATTTGTATTTCTCATTTAAATACATATCACCTATTACCCAATTCGCTTATGAAAAAGCCATTAAGCATGTCATCGAAGCAGCCATCTGGTGCTGAAATTAGAAGATGGGAAAAGTACATTTTTTGTTTGGTAGTTTGTAGTTTATACAAATAGAAATATGGGGCAGGCAATATACGGTCCACAACAAGTACAGTTATGGCTAGTTAGGGTGCTGCTAGGGTCGCTAAGGGATTTAAACAGGCCATGACTTGATTGATTACAGGTGTCAGGGAGTTTCGGCCTAGGCCTTGGGTGTGTATCCTGTAATCAACCAGCCTGACTTTAGGTTGATGATCAGCAGGGTTGAGATTAAGGGTCTATGACATGTATCAAATCAGGGTAACCCCCCAAGATCACCATTTGGGGTGCTATGGTCCACCAGCAATATGCACCTCCCCCCTTCTCCTGTTAAGCAGATAGAGGGGCTGCCACCCCTGCCTGTTTAGTAGGTTGTGACAATGGCTATGAGGGAGGAAAAACCCTCAGGCAGGCCCATAAGCCTGAAGGGCAAATTCCTCCCTGGCTCTAAATATGGTGACTGAAGAATTTCCATAGCAAACTCTTCATCTGGGCATGTGCACTCACCCTCAGGCAGCCCACAAACCCATAAAATAAAGGAAGGTCAGGTGGGAAATCTGACAGTAACTGAGGCTGGAGCGTATGCATGACTGGATTTTATACTCAGGGAGTGGAAGAGAGGAAAGAGGTTTTTAGACTACAACTCTACAGCCCTCCTGGCTGGGGCTGATGAAACTTTTCATCCAAAACATCTGATGGTTCAGCACTTTTCCCATTATTAGATTTAGAGGGAAGTTCTGTCTTCTTGCCCCACCACCAGGAGAAGTACATAAAGTGA
This sequence comes from Podarcis melisellensis, assembly GCF_964234715.1. NCBI lineage: Eukaryota > Metazoa > Chordata > Lepidosauria > Squamata > Lacertidae > Podarcis > Podarcis melisellensis. Next base: position 53,221,652 of record NC_138529.1, read on the forward strand.
TAACACGATATAGACCTTTCTTGGTGGTGCCCTTCCCCCCAATTGTGGGGGGTGCCTTCTTCCAAAAGTACAATCGATGCCAACAATGCTGACATTCCATCACCAGGTTAAAACTTTCCCTTTGCCTGGACATTTATAGGATGCTAGTTCACTGTTGTGTTTTTATGACAGTGAAAAATAATATGTATATTTTGCCTGCTCTTATTTTTGTTGACTGCTTCTTTCTGCTGCCCTCGGATACACTGAGAAGGGTGGGTTAATAGATGGAGCATTAAGGAACTGGATGCCTCTGTGCACAGACTCAGCCAAGGAATTTGTGGTCCATACTAGAACTAAACTTACACAGGTCCTTACGCAGAAAAACCAATTCCTTGGATTTCCCACCCATACAGTATTCTTTTTCAGCAGCAAGAGGCGAAGCTTTTTAGTTGCTGCTATTTTAAAACAGTTGAAAGTCTAAAATCTTTGCTGCAAATCACACAGAGATCTACCAGTAGCTCAAAATCTACCTTCTGCCCATCCCTGGCTAAGATTTTGAGGAGCTGGAGAGGAAGAGGCATGAAACAGCAACACATCAGGTGCCTCATCATAATTTTTGAAAATATGGTTAGGATACTAGAGGTGCTCAGAAGCCCAAATGTAAATGAAAAGCTACAACTCCCAATAGCGTTATTGGCAGTCATTGGCATCCTAAAACTTAGCCAGGTTTTCATGAGAAAAATTAATTGCCAAAATATTTTGCTTCAGGATTGGCACCCTTTCCTTTTAAGTTACTAGTGATATATTCTGCTGATATATTTTGTTCTATTGTTTTTGAATTCAATAAACTTCCACTTTGCCATTAGCTCAAATTCGCTGAAATACCTACACATTCACTTCATAAACTCTGGATTGTGTTCAAGACAAATTAGTTTTCTTTCCTAATCACTTCCTGACAAACTGATTGATAGTGACTTTGAGGTATTTTGATTTTATGTCCAGTGTGGATCCATACTTGCATATGTACAAATTGCATCTTTAGGGACCCTAAATAAATAATGAGTATTATTGTATTAATGCATTCTGCTGACTGGAAAGAATATCACGTTGTGTCTAAAGATCTATTTGCTTAAGAGAAGTAATGCTTATTTGGTATTAAATGGGACAGGCATGTCCCATGGACCATAAAAACATAGGAACAGACAAGCTGGAAGAAACTATCTACTCCAGCACCCTGTTTCCCACCCTAGATGCCCCATAGGGAAGCCCAAAGGCAGGACATGAGGACAATAGCTCTTTCCCACTGTTGTTCCCTAGCAACTGAGTAGGATCTACCTGTACTTCTAAGACACTACCAGCATCAAACAACTCAACACAGAAGCTCTGAATTAATTTGAGCAGTCATGGAAATTCATTGCACCAGATGCATAACGTATGCAATGTTGTTTCATGGGATAGTGAGTCTAGGCCTTATTGTTGTTGGTTTCTGTTTCCGTCACTGAGCAGCAACTGCATGTCACAAGACAATGTTTACATTCCACAGTCCAAGCTACTGTTGGGTACCCACGGGAAAGGGAGACTGGATGTGACGTACACTGGTTTCCTGTTTCTTTGTTCTGTCATTTCTTTGTTGAGAGAGTTGCTCTCTGCTCTCACAGAGGCAAGATGTACGTTTGTGTGTTCTCGGTATAGCTAGAAATAAAGATTAGCAATGTAGCACTATACCTGCTTCATCCTTTCGTCTGCGGACTACACTCTGCTGGGCTCAGGACAAAACGAGCCATACCAGCTCCAGATGGGCTGGAGCTGGACAAACTAACAATTGTTTCATGCACTTGTAGTTTTGGGGGGTTGGGCTGAATGCTTCTCTTGCTAAGTTCTATCAGAGAATAAAATGCTAGTGTTTGAGGCAGATATTAGAAGACCTGAACACTTAACTACTATTGACCAGTTTTGTCAGTGCAATCCTACACAGTGCAATCCCATGCCTATTTAAGAGTAAATCCCACAGGCTTCAATATGGGACTTGCATCCCAGTGTGTTTCAGATCACAGTCACGTCTCCATCAAAGAATGTTCAGTTATAATCACTTTTCATCTGTGAACTAGCCCTCTGAAGCCCATAAAGGTAGTTATGTTAATGTCATGCTAGAGAATATGGGTAAATGTCTAACTGTTCTGTGCTTTTCTTCAAACAATGTATAGGTAATGATGTATTAATGCACTCTGTACTGTACTGGCTGTACTGGTTTGACTAACCCAAAGAGAAAACAAGCCATTGCTGTTAGAACAGATGACGAGGCTATTCTCGAATCTAACTTTAAAGAAAAAGATATCCAGCGCCAGAATTAAGTTGTTGTGAGCAGTTCCCTCACACAGGGCACTGAGCTGAGGGGATTACTACTACTACTACTACTACTACTAAATTTATATGGATACCTACTCAATATTTAGTGGGGGCACCAAATTTTGTCCTCCCTCAGGGTGCCATATTACCAATGTCTGTCCCTGAATACATAGGTTTGATCAGTGGTGGTTAGCCTCTGGCTTGCAGGCCTCTATTTGACCTGCTAGGTGCCCCCCAGTTGGCTGGCAAGGTGGTTTGAGGAAACCGCACTCTCTTGTCCATCACCTGATGTCAGGCACTAGACTGGCAAACTCGAAAGGAATACTTGGGATTGCTCTACAATAGGGCTTCCTCTTTTGCCACAGAGTTCACCAAGGCTGGAGCTGATTTGTGTGGTTGCACAACAGCCATGGAAAAAGAAACAAAGCTTCTTCTTCTACACGGCTTTAGTGGGAACAGATTCAGAGCTTCCATTCTGAGGACCTCTTTGGACTGATTCATATATTCCTTGATGTCATATAGACAGCCCTACTAAGCACCAGAATATGCACTGAAAATAGGCAGCCTAAAAGTATTGCAAAAAAACAGAATTTTTCATGAGGTGGATTTTCCCTGTTAACAACACTGACAACAAAATAAATCCCACTGCAACAGGGTGAATTATTTTCAGTGCAGTGCTGCCTTAAATGTTTGGTTGGAAGCACCTTTCTAGATTAATATTATTTTATATCCTGTTTTCGTCCTATCCGGAGGGTGTTTAGTCTTCACACAGCGAAAAAGAAGGCAACCCTTTCTTCTCCAGATCTGTATGCAGGAGTAAAAAGGTACTTTCGTTTGGTAGAAATGCTTCTGGGGTTACTTGTTCCTAGTAACTGAAAGCTTCGCCTTCACAGTGGCTTGCTGCTATATGTATCCACAGAGAAGAGCACCTGTTCACTTTAGCACAAGAATGGATGGAAATTGGTTCCTGCCACAAATCACTGTTTTTTCAGTGTGTGGGACAAATTCATAGGTTAGCATTTCTTCTTCTGTCACATATAATTTCATCTCTAACATGAAGAGAACAGTCAAAAGAAAACTCCCAATTTTGCCCTAGACACAAGTAAACCCAGTGCCATCTAGTGACTAAACAAAATAATGGCATTAGTCCACCTAGACATAAGGGCCATGTGGCAACCACTGAATTGTATGTCCACTGTGTGTATGTCTGGGTTGGTGGGTTGGTTGGTTTAAGAAAGAAGCATGGTATGTTGCCATGGACAGGATTTCCATGCCTGTTTTAATTCACTTGCAGTGGCAGATGTTTACAACTGTGTCATGTCTACGTTTTTTTTATACTGGATTAACTGGAGAGAAATGGGTTGGCAGTAGCAGCCACATCTCCCTATAATGTCTAGTAAGATCCTTAAACAATGGAGCATGAAGTAGATCCTGGAAACAGATTCCATCCATTCTCCATGTTTCACTGAGAGGATGCAGCCCTTTATCTCTTTGAGATATAACTTTATAACCCATTTATAATGCCTTGAATTGCCTCCCAACTATTTGTTACTGCGCATTGTTTGTCCTCTTCTAGCTTATTCTGTCATTCTTTGTTTTTCGTTTTGCCACATATGAAGGAATTTGTTGATCTTTGCCTTTTGGTTATTTATAAAATATAGTGTCAGGTAGTTAGTCATTCTTCCCAACTCACTTGTTGCTATGTTCCTGATCTCACTTATGAAATTACTCTGGACTTGAACAGATGGAGATACTCCTTTTTTCATTAAATGGTTCTAATGACAGCTGTAAATGTATTGTTAAAAACTGTGAAACAGGGATGATTTCAAGAAACTCAGAGCAACATAGAATAACTCACTATGCATGAGCTGAGAATTTCAGGTTTAGAAATCAGGGTGGGTTTTTTGCATTTTTCATAAATCACAAGCAACATAAGATCTTATATCTTTTGAAAACAATGGAAATGCCATCTTATGACCTCAAGGTGACCTATGACCCTGGCCTTAAAAGTACCTTAGCACAGAGGTTCCCTAACCTTCTCCCCTCAACCTACTTGAAAATCACAGAGGGTCTTGGTAGACCACTTTGGGAAGCAGTGCAGTAGCTATTCTGTCTAAATCTAGATTTACAGGTCAGATGCCTCCTTTAGTAATTTGAACTGAAATCCATTGGTGCCAGAATAACTTTCTTCTTGGGTATAGATGGAAAACACTGTAATATTTGTGGAGAAACAGGCCATGGATTCAAGAGACTTAGGACCAGATAGATTTCTCCAATAATTAAATGTCCTGAAACACTATCACCTCCTAGCTCTTATCATGTCTGCCAAAGGGTGATATCAGAAGGTTCTTCTTTTACAATTGCTTAATTGTGCAACATTGCTAATGATGGATCCCCTGTTTTCTGCATGGATCACATACCAAAGTATTTGCCAATGGGGAGCAAGCTAAAATAAGTATATGGTTGGATAGCACTTTATAAAAGCATTTTTCTGTTTGCTGATAACGTTTCATTCTTATTCCTTCAACTGAACCAATAACTTTTCTCTCCCCACAGTTGGCTTGTAGTGCCGCTTTGCCATCAGATGGGCATTCATAACACTAGTAAAAACTTTATGGCATCATTTCCAATCTACATGGGTTTAGTTCCTGGCATCCTGTCTGCAAGCCATTGAAGAAGAGACAGATTCATGAACATTTAATGAGGCACAAGCCAAGTGAAATTAGAATGCAGGAAAGCTGCATATAAATCCATCAAAACCAAATAAATTTACTTAAGTTGAACATTGATACTGCTGGGTGCACAATAATTGCCAAGAGCCATAAGCAGATAATATATTTACTGCAATTTCTGGGTATGTATATTGTTGCATGCCACCCCAGTCTCCAAGCAGTGATTCCAGGGGTTCCAGGCAATTACCCATGGTCCATGTTTCCTTTGGAAATAAGCCATGCTGGAGACTGTGGTGTCGTTATATTGTTTGTTTACACATATATACAATCTGAACCTATGATGGAGGAGTTCACAGCATTAAGACCCCAAAAGTATCTTGCTTCTCCCATAGCCACAGCTTTGGATTCAAACAGAAATCAAACATCATGCTCTGATTTGTAGATAATTCAAAAGGCACATAGAGGTACAGAGAGTATTGAAATCAAAGACAAAATAACTAAAATTCTGTGGAATTGTGCTTGTTGTTTCCTCCTGGATGGCAATTAGTAATTTGCTATTATTCATATATTATTTTTCACCTGTCCACTCAGCAGGAGGGTCAGCACAAGATCCTTTTGCATGTGAACATGGAAAAGTTTTCTCCAGATCAACGTCTACCCAACTGCTGGGCTCCCTGACCCCAACATGGGGCTCTGATCAATGCTATGCTCATCATTATCAGGTTAATCACCCCTCCCTGCCAGCACATTTACTTTGACATGTTTGATCTTCGCCACCGTCTTGAATAATTTGATGATTAGAAAGATGATTTAATGCTGCAGTATAAGCATGGCAGATGGTTAATGGAAAGGGGAGGGGGACTCAAATCAGAGCCATCTAAATTACTTCCAGCACCCTTAAAATCAAGAGATGTGCTAAGTTGCCTAGAGCATATGGCTCAGCATTATGGCACAGTTTTTATGGTATAAGTGCACAGCAGGTACATAGAGAATACAGTCATTTTAGCATGCCTCAAGCAGAAGCTATTGTGTTTTGCTGCAGGCAGAGGCAAATAACCAACAATAAGAGGTAAAGAGCTATGGTTCAGGTAGGAGAAAAATGTTCCATCCAGTTAATTGTTTATTGTCCTGATAGGCACATAACTCAACATGCATCTGGAGAATACATGGCTTGGATTCTTTTGGAGCAAACCCCATTTTTCACCGCAACAACACTACGGGGTACGTAAGGCTGAGGCAGTTGTCTGATCCAAGTTTGTTCTACAGCTTCATGGCGTTTATTTCCCACCCCTCCTCCAAGGAGCTCATGAGGGGGATCCCATTTTGTTCTTGTGCATATGCATGTTCTGCTATGCACTCCAGTTTCTTGCAAGAGCACATTGCCCCATTCATTTTCAGTGGAGGGAGCAGGTGTGTATTAGGGCCGAGGAGATTCTCCTCTTCCGTTTTGTAATTGTTCTGTGGACTGGCTCTTCCTTCTGTTATTTAATCGATTCACACATGCACACATCCCCTTAGAAAGGAAGGTGAAAACAGAAAAGAGCACCAAACTACACATGATCTGAAGAAAATCAGGGGGCGAGGATGTACAATGTGGTTTGTAGTGACCACAGGTTATACATTCAGAGCCCAAACAAACCCAGCAGCCTATTGTTTTGTGGATTACTTTCTCCTTCTCTCACACTGCTGTCAAACTGTTACAATGACTAATGCTTGGGCCGCATTGGACGATTACTGCATCTTCAAATAATAGTCAGGGAAAAAAGGTTTGCCCTGGAACTGCCCAAGGTCTAAATAACAAACAGGGTAGCAGGGAATGTAGGGCACTAACACTTTATCTTTGCATTTAATAGTTCATCCATACATTTTTAATAGCTTCCCTGTCCTCAGATTTACACGAGCGGCATGAGGATAGGGCTGCCACTAAATCCTGTGCAATGCCAGATATGTCAGCAGAGCCATTGTAATATGTCAGCCAGTGTAAGTGTCACACCCTGGTAAGTCTCTATCATCCTCATCCGTGGATACCAGTTTCGGACTCTGCATTTGCTCTCCTAAAATAGAAGGGCTGTAGCTCAGCATCAGAGCAACTGCATTGTATAGAGATGGTCCCAGCTTCCATCCCAGGCATCTGCAGGGAGGGCTAGGAGAGATGCCTCCCTTAAACCTTGGAGAGCTGCTGGCAGTCAGTGTGGACAATACTGAGCTAGATGGACCAATGGGCTGACTCAGTATAATGTAGCTTTTTATACTGCTTATCACAGGGAAGGAAAAAACATCATCAAGAAAGAATGGAGCAAATGTAATAGAATCCCCACAGGTGTAGCAATTGGAGATTGGGAGCTGGGGTTTTCTATTACCCTTTAATTCAGTTATTAGCTAGCCCATGTGCACACAAGTCCTATTACTCATACTCTCAGTATTACACTTCCTATAGTAATAAAAGACACACATAAATTCACTTCAGAACTCATTTATGGCAGTATTTTCATAATATTGCCATAATATACTGTAACCAAAAAATTCATTCCGAAACACTAGTATTTCCATGGAGAACATAAGCATATGGCAATGCATTAATGCAAACAGATGGTTAGAAGTGGGAAGTTCATTTGGGAATTGGACAAAAGATGTAAAATACTGGCTTGGGGCAGATCAATGTATCATTGAGGCAGGTACTGGGAGTAGGCTGAGTCTCTTGGGTGTAAGTGGTCAGTAAATTGCTTCCTATTAGTTCCTATGTTTGACACACAGGGATCAGGATGCAATTAACCCTTCCTTCTGCCCAATCCAGTGAATTTTAACCATATTGATCTTAGTAACAGTTTCGGCACAAATAAAACTGCATCCTACTAAACATGTTTTAGCCCCACTGAGTTTCATACAATTTGCTTTTGAGTAAAGAAGTTTAGGATTGGGCTCCAACACTGCCCAAGTACCAGGCAGTGTAAAATAAGGATGTGCTGTTAACAAGGCAATTGTTACTGAATTGAATTGGTCAGGGGCAACCTAAAATCCTGAGTTACTCTGTGGATTTGGCTGCCTTTAAAAATGCTGCATTTTTAAAAACTAAAAATGCATTTTTAAAAAAGCGCAGTCAGTTCAGAACCAGTGTTATATGTGCATGCTGTCTTGTCCCAGTTAACATTCAAGCCACTGCTTTCTGCAGTAGCTGTAGTTCCTGAACCATCTTCAGAGGCAATCCCACGTACACTGAATTGCAATGTACTAACCTAGAGGTTGCCAGGGCATAAACAACTGAAGCCAGGCTGCCCCTGTCCAGATAGGGTCATAGCTGGGAAACCAGCAGAATCTGATAGATGGCACTCCATGCCATGGAGGTCACTTGCTCTTCCGATGACAATGTTACATCTAAGAGTACTTCCCAAGCTGCCTATCTCCTTCAAGGAGAGTGTAATCCCATCCAGAACAAAATGCATTCCACTCATCCAGACAGAGCAATCAGTTACAAACAGAGACAGTGTCTCTGTCTTATCCAGGTCGAGCATCAGTTTGATGGCTTTCATCCAGTCCAGGAAAGAGGCCAGGCATCAATCCAGCAGATTCGTCACCACACAACGTCTTCAGCTGCAAAGGAGAAACAGAGTTGGGCACCCTCAGCATACTGACGACAGTGTCCTCCAAAATTCTGGATGAGCCCCTGAAGCGGTTTCAGTGCAGATGCTAATCAGAAGAGGGGAGATCATTGACCCCTGTGGAGCCCTATACTGAAGGCTTCATTGAGCCCAGCAACACGTTCCAATGACCAACCAAGAAAGAGTGGAAGCACCAGCAAGCAATGTCCCAACTTCCAACTCAGAGAGTCTCCCCAGAAGGATACCATTGCTGCTTCAGAAATAGATCTTAAAAATCAGTCTTATTCAATCATTTATGGATTTGGTCATAAACCAAATGCTCAAGAACCTTGCCCAGGAAAGGGGCATGTGCACACAGCCTATAATTGTTCACATCTTCCAGGTCCAACGATGGCTTCTTAAGGAGTGGTTTCACTGCTGCCCCTTTCAGACTGTAGTAAAGTATCCCAGTATATTTTCAATGATGTGTGACTAGATAGGTGCCAGTCATTAGAAACCATCACCAAACTCTTGCAGTAAATTTCTTCCCTTTCCTTATTTTCAAAGAAATTGCAGTTGTGCAATTAAATGTCACTCCTGCTCCGAACAATTAGACACGTTGGGCAATTATTTTTCAAAAAGCTTCAGATTGATCCCTCGATCAATAACAATATCAAAGCAAGTTAGTAAAACTAGAGATGAGGATAAATGTGTGCTGAAGGGAGATTATTGGATGACACACAATGAAAAATGGTGGGGCTTTTAATGGCAGGTTGTAAAGTTTGTCATGTTCAAGCTGTTGACTCTAAATTCAGAAAGAGAGAAAAACCACCTGTTGAGTATTGTTTAAAAAGTCAATGTCATCAATTACGCACATAGCTTTTGTTGCTCTTGTTGCTGCCCATCGAATAAATATTTATGACTTTAATACTTCTTTTGAATGTTCCCAACTCCTGATTTTTTTCATGGCCTTCAAATCTCCCATTTTGCAAGAACATTAGAAGAGCTTGCTGGATCAGACCAATGACCCATCTACTCCAGCATCCTGTTCTATAGGGGTCAGCTAGATGCCTGTGGGAAACCTGTAAGCAGGACCTAAGCACAAGAGCGTTTCCCCCTCCTATGATCTCCAGCAATTTCCCAACTCTACAGAATCCTTTTTGACCAGAACTGCACACAGTAGTCCTTCATACGAAAAAAAAATTTTAGCAACATGCTTAGATATCTTAGATTGCAACACCCCCACCCCCACTTTCATCATGCTTCGAAGTCATGAGAAGAGTTTAAAAATAATAAAAACCTTAAACCTAAACCCTTTAACCTTTTGAATCATAGAAGTGCTTCTTCCTAATTACCTTTTACAGCCAGGGGAACTCAAATCTTCTAATAGCCCAATGTGGCGTTTTCAGCTCATGATTCAATTCCTGAAATTTCATTTCCAGCAAATTAGTGCTTTATTTGGGCAACCAGCCAGTAACTTCATGTGTGAAGAGCACAGATGTGAAAGAATTGTTGAACATACCCACAATTCACAGTCCTTCATCTCTAATTCTTTGACCCAAGGGAAGAGGGGGCAGGAATTTTCTGCATCAAGAGATTATTAAGTCATCTGTTCTTTGCCAGCAAGATTTCTGATCACTCTGATTTGCATCCATCTGAAATTCTCTCCCTAACATTTTTATTAACATTAACATTTAATAATTTGACTGAAACTTCAAACCATTTTGGATCTTGATCCAAAGCCCCAGGGCCAGCCTTTTGGCACTGATGGAATTACATGAAACAGATGTCTTTAAGATGTCTTAAAGCAGCAACAGCATAATCTCTTTGATTTAGAAACATAAAGGGGGTAGTGCCACCCACTCAGATTTTTACATATAATGGGTTGGCTTGGAGGGCAAGGTCCTGAAGCACAGGATACCAATTTTTACTTCACTTCAGGTTCAAAGATACTTGCCTGCCAATGCTGAAATGTAATGTGTTCTTTAGTAATCATGTTTCTTTCCCATTTTTGTAGCTCAAAACTGAACCACTCAAAGCATCTGAAAAGAGGCAAATGAGACTCTTGTAATGTATGGTGACATTTCTGTTTCTGTTTAGGGAAGTATGAATGGATGACATTGCCTCTGAAAGTCTAGGGCTGTTTCTTCTTACAGTGAAGTCATGCATTCACAACCAGGGTGGCTACCTAAACATCACCAAAAAAAAAAAAAGAGGACAAAAGATGAGAGGAATTGCATATAATCTGCATTGTGTGTGCGCGTGCACATTCTGATGCACTTTCTATACTTTAAATAATATAATACTTCTCACCATAGTGAGGGAAGATGGTGACCAGATGACTTGTGTAACTTCAAGATCCCTTCTCTCTCTTAGTTTCTTGAAACCAGACCTGGATCAGAGAGACTTTCAAACAGGGTGCTGTCCTCTGTAAATTGGGATGCATGCCCACCTTATCACATGCACACTTGCACTTTTAAGTTTGTAGAGCAGAAATCAACAACATGGTGTCCTCCAAGTGTCACAGGCTACAATTCCCATCATCTTTAAACACTGGCCAATCTGACTGGGGCTAATGGGAACTATAGGGCACCTTGTTGAGTAGCCTTGATGTACAGTTTGACTAGGCAAGCAGGCATAGAAACCTTTTTCTGCAGGTAGTCTGCACTGCATTATTCCTTGATATTTGTGTACAGTACTGTAATGAGTCATGTGGAGTTGCAATGATCTGTCTTCTCCAACCAATTATCATGGTATATGTTAGTTGTGTTCTGCATAATACAAAATTTTATTGAGACCTCAGGAGCATGATGGACATGTTAAACCTTTCCCCTCTTAGCACGGCTCCTTGCAACAATTTCAAGAGAAGCAACGAATCCTGCTAGTGAAGCTTTTCCTAATATAAGAAAGTTTCATTAGCAAGTGTTGCCCTAAGCCTCACCTATACATGCTGTAAATGAGTAACAGATCACTTGTGTTGCCTGCAAAAGGCCCCAGGTTCAGTCCCTGCTATCAGAAACTCTGGAGCTGCCAATCGGTTTGGGCAACACTGAGCATGATGGGCCAATAATCTGACAGTATAAATCCAGCCTTTCCTGAATATAAAAGGCATAAGTGCTTTGCTTTGGGGGGGGGGAGGCAGAGGGACTACTCTAGAGATGTGGTACATGCAGTGGGTGCAATGAGTTTAAAATAAATCTGTGCAAGGATTTCCCAATCTAATATTTTTACTTTCGGGAGCAGGTAGCATAGTGAGGTAGTGCCACCCTCCTGGCAGCAACATCGCTGCCACTTCCTGGGACTGTGTGGGAGCAGTGTGGTGGCAAGATCAAGACTGTGGAAGGGCACTAGATTGGCTCCCTAACTGCACCCCTAAATAGCTGCTGCTCTGCTGAGGCCCCCTCCCGTTGTCCTGGTAACTGGCATAGATGACGCTGTCAGGAGAGGACAGCATAGCACTGCTCGGGTTTTACCATGGGTGAAAGTCTTTGTGGTCTTCATATTCTGCACCAATACACCAGGCAATGCACAAAAGACAAGGCATGCCTTGTGTCAAGATACTTGAAAGATAAATATATCTTTCTACTCTGAGAGGTCTAGAGGATGGTGTGATCACAGCTGAATTTATACCCAGAGCTAAAATTCAATCTTGGCACTCATGAGTGCTTTCGTTCTGTAAGGATGTTTCACAAGCAGGTGACAGAGGGCAACTGTCTTCCAGAAACTGTAAATTTCAAGCATGGGCAGAAATGAGGTTGTGAATAAATTGCCCTTTACCCTGCAACATAATTTCTCTTTTACGGAAGGGTAACATTTATAAGAGGCTTCCATCTATTTCATCTTCAAGCTTCAAAGAGGCCCAATACTTTTTATACCCACAAACAAAGGTATCTATGGAGCTGTATGTTATGTTGTGTTAAAAAGACAATGGATAATAAGCTAACTTTATGTGCATCTTTATGAATGTGCAGAAAGCACGATTTTTATCATTACATTTTGTGAGCACAGCAGGATTTTGCTACAATTTTATCCCGCCCAGTTGCCATAACAGAGAGTCAGAAGTGTTCTCAGGCTTCCAGGAAAAGAACAGAGATTGCTTCTTACTCACTGAACTTAACTCAATAGTATAAAACAGAAGTCTAGAACTTTCTTAACTACAATTAGGCATCTTGACACTAATATGTTTATGTGGTTGCCACCTTGTGGCCAAAGGGCAAAAGTGTTCTCTTGAGAAACTTGGAACTGAGGATGCTCCAGACCTGTATTCCTGGGAGTGGTTCCAAGATGGATGCCAGGTGGAAAACTGCAAAACAGAAACAAGTCATTGTACATCTTGCTGATGTAGCTTCATCTATTATAATCCAGTCTCACCATTCTGTAGCATGTGCTACACCAGTGAGCATATGTCATGGGTGGAAACAATCTATTATTTTCTTGTCAGCATGCCAATGGCCTGATGTCTGAACGTTGACAATGTGTTCTTTACGTCACAGAAACACTTGACTTTTGGTAATGTATCAAATAAATATTTTACACCGTTATGTTATCTGTATACAGTGGACACTGTAATAACAGAATGCGTACATTTTTTAAAATTAATATGCTGACTTTTTCTCCAAAGCCTTTCATCATCAAAATACTTCATGGTGATTGCATTGCTAGAAATGTGCTAATGAGAACTAGTGGAACTCAAGGATGGTGGAGGGGAGCTAATGTGCTCTCTGGGATAGGAAGGGGATCTCTGTAGGGACTGGCTTATAAAGAAAGAATGAAGTCTTAGACAGCAATCCTAACCCCACTTACCTGGGTGCAAACCCCACTGAATTCAACAGGACTTACTTCTGAGTGGAAATGGTCAGATTTGAAACCTTAGATGACATGGCTTGTCTTTGAAGGTATACCCCTGTCAGGCTTTGGGGAATCAGATCCCTCCCCTGGTGACAGTAAATAAGCAGATCAAAAGAAAGGAGCATTCTTACTAGTTAGTTTCTTTAAAAATCACAGAGAGAGACAAAGGAATGCATATCTCTCTAGAAATGGTGTTGCTCCCAGTTAAGGTTCGCCCCCTCCATCCCCATTAATCTATGTCACTCCTATGTCTGCTAATCTGAGATTGTTGCCGCTGTGTTTTCTGCTCAAAGCCCATCTAGTTTTATGCAGGGGGCGGGCGGTCAGAAACGCTTTCCAAGTAGACTGTATCTGCCAGCCGTCTCTTCCTGGTGTTTCCTCTTCTAGCTGTTCCTCAACCAGTATTTCCCAGCTTTTCCCCTCTAGACCAGGCCCATCCAACTCCCAAGAGACTGCGATCTACTCCCAGTGTACAAAAACTGGCAGTGATCTACCCATTGTCACTGAGGATTGACCAGAACTGTTGAGCTTTTTGCGGGGAGAACACAGTTGTTGTGATTTTATTAAGGGAGAATGACATGCTTCGCTCATCTCACACTCTGCAAATAACAAACACACAAAGCGCTAAAGTCAACCAACATATTCCACATCACAATGAGACAACAACAAACTCCACCCACTATACGGAAAGATCGAGGGGGGCAGGGGGCAGAAAGATTCATTCTGAAGTTATTCTAAGCCCACGATCAGCCATCAACCAGGATCACCAGGGGATCTACCTGTCAACCGTGGTCGTCTGGTTGAACATGCCTGCTCTAGACAATGCCCCTTTGCAAACCACTGTTCTAAATCAATACTGTCCTCCTGCCCTTGGGAAGGTTCAGAAAGAGGGGGGGCTCCCACCCTTCATCCTCAGTCCAGCCCCTGACAATCCCCCTCGAGCCCACCCATCCCTGATTTAATATTGTCCCAACCCAATTAAAAGATGGCATCCCAGAAAAGCATGACAGTCGACCTCGAAGGCTCTTCAGGATCTGCTTTGTCTGTGTGACACAGCATACACTGACTCTTTCTGCTCCTCTTAGCTGAAAGTAATTTGAAACAGGTGCTAGATTAATATTTATAATTTCTTTCTGCAGCTTTGATCTGTTTCTATAAAATGCCAAACTGGAGAAAAGGAATCTTACTGTGAGCTGATTCTCAAGTGTACTTCTTTGCTTCCTGTTTCATGCATAATTTCCTCTTTTGTATGGAGCTAGGTGTAATTTATTGTTGTTTCTGATGTACGTATTTGGGAAATAAGGTTTAACGAAGAAATAAAAAGCATTAAGTGAATTGTGTGTATTAACAAACATTATGATAATCCAAAAGAACTTGCAGCCTCAATGTCAGTAGCCACACCAAAATTTTAACTGTGGTCCTTTCAAAACCATTTGAACAAATTCTAATTTGCAAGGAAGAAATCTGCAGAAAGCACCTCTCTCAATTTAATGTAACTCATTGTTTTCTCAATAACTGTGATATCCCACATTTTATTTAATAATGAGCATTCTGAAGAGATATTAAATATATTCCAGCAGTGACCAATAAGGATGGGCAAACCTGCCAATTTTGCTTTCTCTGTTTCTTATTTTTCTCAGTCTTAAATTCAACTCACTACATTTCCACATCAGCTCATGGATTTTTAAAAAAGAGTCCTCATGAAAAATTTCCCTAATAAGCATATTTTGGTATACTTTTGAAACAGCACTATCCCAAGGAGTAGCGGCATTAAGTCTGTTGCAGCAAAAAGAGTCTTGTGGCACCTTGAACAAATTTACTACAGCATATGCATATGAAAAACTTATTTAACAAATTTAAAGTGCTGCAAAACTCCTTCGCCTTCATGAAACATCATGCATTTTCTATGGCCGCTTAATATATGCTGCCGTAGTGAGTGCAGAATTCATTCTGGTCTCTTCAACCAGCCTCCGGATCTCTTGTTTGCAGAAAGGATCCTGTGTTCAAAAAGGCATTACTGCATAGAACCAAATGTACGGTTTTAAATTGCTATGAGGATGGGGAACGCCAGAACTGAGGGAGCTGCCTTCTGTGCACATGCTGTGTGATCCCCAAGGGGCCCTTCATGATATCACGGCTTGTCTTACCTGCTTGCGGTGGAAATGAAAAAGCCCTTTTCATTTTTTGTGTGAGTTCCATGCAGTAGTGACAGCCACCAGATTATATTCTGATAGGATAGGTGCTAAGATGGCTAGACCAGGCAAAACAATGCAGGATTTCTCATAGCCAAGCTACCCTTTTGATAGTCTGATCCTGACCTGCTAGAAATGCGTTAATTAGCTGAAGACACCTGCCAGTTTGCTAACTATGCTATTCAGTTATTCATGAATACATTCTGGTTTAATACCTCTGTACTTGTGCAAAGTTACTATTCTTTCAGACAAATATTTTCTCTTCCAACAAATCTTGTGCAGCTCTGTCTTAGATTTGTCTAGGCGCTCTGAGTTCTGTTTCACTGTAACAACAGTAGCTGTTTAATGGCTAAGAGAAGGTGAATGGAGCCACACGGAGGCAAAAATAAATAAATAAAAATGCATCTGTGGTTATTCTGAAGAAATCAGGACTCTTAAAAATGTCCCACAATCTTTCAGATTGTAACAGCAACAATTTGAGAAGCTATACAGTCATTTTATTTGGTTAGTTATAATTTGATTCATTTCAAATATTTATAGGCTGCTCTTCAGCAATGCTCTCAGAGTAGCTTAAAATAAATTAAAATCACAATTTTAGCCAGCATAAAATCTCAGATACAAAGGCCTCCTCAGTGAACCAAAAGGATCTTGCCTGGTACCAAAAAGAAAATAAAGGTAGAGTCATGCACACATATTGGAAGAGGGCATTTCAGAGATAGGGCGCTACAGCAAACAAGGCCCTGCCATTTTGTCATTGCCTATCTTCATCTCAAAAGTTGGCAGGGTCCCAAGCAGGGCCTTAGGGGCTGATCATACCATCTGAACAAGTTTATGCGGGAGCAGATGGTCCTTCATGTTAAATTACCTTGTTAATTTGGTATTTAGGTGACTAGCTAATGCTGAGCTTCTCTACTGTGCCTGAAAAATTAAAACTTAACAAGTTGAAAGCTTTCTTCAGCGTAAGCTGGTCTCCTGCCCCTAACAACACCCAGTGTTAGTTAGGCAGTTTATTTCCCCCTCACCCCAATCTTATCCCTCGAAGCAGCTCTGTAATGTTGACTGGTCTCAGAAACAGCGATTGATCCAGGGCTACTCTGAGTTCTTAATGCTAAAAAGGGACTTGAGCCCAGCTCTCCCCAAGTTTCTAGCCATTTGGTTGCCTGCACCCACTAGCCCAAAATCAACTAGTTATGCATTTGCCTGCTTGGGCATATTTTAGGACCCTCCTTATTTTTGTGGCAGTAAGTTGTTTTAAATTACTTTTATATATTGTGTTTTAATTGTTGTAACCTGCCCTGGGACCTTCAGGTAAAGGGCAAGGTAATAACAGTAACAACAATAGGTGGGGAGCTTTCCCTTCCAAGTAATCTGAATTAGGCTCTCCTAGTTTAACTTTTAATTTCCTATGTATTCTTGGCTGTCAGTGAGGATATTGCGCAGCTTTGCTGTGTAACCCTAACCATGTTTACTCAGAAGTAACTCCTACTAAATTCAATGGGACGTAAGGTAAGTGGCATTAGAATTGCAACCCTACGCCAGCTGTCATTATCTCTTCTGAACTGGTGTGCTTAGCCTTGGGATTGAATTGTTCTTTTAGGTATGTGAATCTAATAAATGCATTTTAATTGCAGGTCAACAACTGTGTGGGTGTTTTGAAAAACGTGATTTATATGCACGTGTCTGAAAATGCAAATGCGCACAGAGGGACTGCAATGGACTGTGCTTCTCAGAAATGGTTTTCTGGTGTGAATATCGCTTCAACATTATAGAAAAAAAGTGAGTCTTTGGTTGCCATCGTCTCCCCACTTACCTGCCCTGATAAATTCGCTAAGACTTACTTCTGAGTAGATATGGTTAGGATTGTGCTCCTTGAATGCTAACAAATGCATCATAGGCGACAATTATTCACACAATTAATATTCTTGTTCAAAAACAATTTTTCACCACTTATCAGATTTGTGAGAATAAGACACAAATCTGATAAATGGTGAAAAATTGTTTTTGAACAAGAATATTAATTGTGTGAATAATTGTCGCCTATGTGCTCTACGGGTGTACAATAATTATTAATGGCACAGGTTGTATTTCTTCAGCAACAAATGCATCATGGCATAAGCTTTCAGTACACTGGAATCCATTTTATCAGTTGTATGGAGTGCTAGTCTCAGGTGGCAAATGTCTATATATGCATGAGCTATAAAGGAAAAAAATGTAAACAGAGAGGTCAGAGGAAATGAAATGCAAAACAGCCTGCGGCAATAATGCAAAACTATAAATGTATTTAAAGTATCGATACAAAACATCAGTAACTGGTAATAGCACAAAGCACCATCCTAGCATTGCTTACTTAAATGACTCTTGTAGTGGGACAGGAAATCATTATCATGATTCAAGTCACAGGTGTGAGATTTGAACTTTTTGATAAACTGTAATTCAGAAATTTCATGCTGGAGTCTTCCTTTTTTTTCCTTCAAGAATTGCGAATTTAAAGGAAAGTCATTGCATGCCCTGGAAGGTTGAAATATTGTGTATATTTTCTATGTAGAACACAGAAGGGCATTGCTCTCAGATGATAGTATATATTACATCAAAAGATGAGCAGGTAAATGTTACAGCGGATGTTTTTAGGCCCTGAAATAGTGTTTTCAGAGTAATTGGGAGGAAATTAATGTCTAGGATTTTTACAAGGTCTGCTCCCTGGATACTGTTAAGTGGTCTGGTGTGGCTGCCTTAGACCACAGGTAGCCAATGTGATTCCTTCCAGATGTTATTGAACTGCAACTTTTATCGTGTCCAAACATCAAGGATGATAGACCAACAACATCTCGATGGCACCGTGTTGGCTACCATTGTTTTAGATTATGCAGCTGCCCCAATAGGGCAGGTATTAATAAATTATAATAATATAAATCTTAGTTTTTGTGTGTTTAAGATGCCAAAAGGCTAGGAATGTGTGAATGTAGCAATTCTGGTTTTTCTCAGTTCCTCGTTTTTCCATTCCTCAGTTCTTCACACCAGTTCATGATTTTTCCTTTAAAAATCCTCTTGGAAATTCATCAGAATTTCAGTGCGAATTTCTCTTGAAATGCACTTCTTTGACAAACCAATTTTTTTTTAATGGATGCTTTATCCCAGTAAATGCATTTTAACTACTTGGCTGGAAAACTGCATTGCAAAATTCGGAGGAATGCAAATTTTTAAGGACCACTATTGTTTCGGTTTTCAGATTGTTTTGGAAAGTTCAAAAATAGGGAGATTCAACTTTTAAATCAAATTGCTCCCCCATCCCTACACAATACTTTTGTCTGTTTGAATGTAAGAGACGTGGTCTCTAGTAGAAATCAGAAACCTGTGAAGAAACCCACCATAGTCAGCAAGGGGCAACCAACACTGTGGACAAGTCAGAATAGCAAATGTTTTATTGCAGGTATACTGCTATTGTTTATTGTCTTTAAACTTCTTCAGAGGAAAAGAACCTGTTGTGCTATAAACAGGGCAATGACTGCTGGCATGAGATCTCCAAGGACTATACAGCAAACTAATCAGCAGCTTGCCTGTGTTTTTCAAGTCTGGATGGGTCTTATTCTAAGACTGCCTGAAGGTCTCCACAGCCTTCATTACAGTAATGGCCTGTTCTTTTTAAAAATCCAGCCGGGGTGACTGCTGGCAGATATCTCAGGATCATATTTGTGCAGCAACTACTATAAAGCCTCTGCCATTTTATAATGATGCTCCAAAAGGGCCACAAGGATGCTGGATCATGTTTACTACAGGTTGCTTCCATCTGAAGCAGATATTGACAGAACTGGAAACAAAATCTGGGAGTGGGGAAGGACAGGAAGCTATTCAGGAGAGCTGCTCATATTACCAGGAGCAGCATGAAGTTACAACGGCATGGAAAGCATATCTGTGTCCATGTTACCCACGAAATAGTGGAGGGTGTGGTTAGGTCAGCATGTGGCTTGGGCTGTGTGGTTTGCGTATATTTTTGGTTCTCATATTGTTTTGTAAAGTGTGGAGTTGATAGATTTGGCTTTAAATGTGAACTGTGGTGGATTTCTTCTCCATCCCTAGTCCCCGGAGATGTTAAGCAGAACAGTGTGAGAGTGGCATTATTTAGGAAAGTAACTGTGGGGTTAACAAGACTAGTCTTGTTTGTTACAGAAGCGTGTAAGTCAGGAGTGGGCAAAAGTGAGCGTGGAATCTACTGATACATTTGCAGCAGATCAGCAGATGAGCAAATGTTTCTGATCACTGAACAATAGCAACAAACAACTGACTTTTTCCAAATAAGTCAAGACGCTGAAATGGAGAAAGCTGGGGCTAACCCAGAGTAGATTTGCTGTGAAAGGAGTATGAGCCCATTTCAGGAACTGGAAACAGACAGCTATGCTCAGAATGTGCTCAGAGGCCTCCCCATTCTGTCAGTCTGACTCTATGGTTTTGGTTTTTCCACCTGGCTCTGCTTGGGAGATTGTAGTAAAAGACAGAGTAGATCCAACAAGCCTGAACTCTGCCCATGAACTGCACCACAAGTACCACAGACAATTTACTTTGTCAAGCAACACATAGGTGCCACCTCAAAATCACTACAGTGATTCTAGAAACCAGACTTGGGCTATTTAACTTCCTTATATACTCTGTACCAGGGCCTGAGGCAGACCCTGAAATGGCTTCCTTTCCTCCCCAGCCAGGGAAGAAGGGGTCAGGGAAGAACTACAACAGAAACAAAGGGGGGGGGAGAAATATTGACATTGGGATCTGCTGCCCCAGGTGGACCCTGCTGCCTGAGGCAACTGCCTCACCTTACTTCATGGGCGGGGCACTCCTGCTCTGTACAGATACAACAAGTTGGAGTTAAGTGTTGGGCAAATGTTGACACGGAGCTCCTCTCATTGTTCAGTTGCCATAAATCACCCAAGTCAGCACTAAACCATCACAGCTAGCCCAAGTCCTTCTCTATCTCCTTTCCTGGTTTTGATCAGCTCCAAACTTTGCAAGGGTTTGAAATATGTACTCAACCTGAATCCTAATTTTCAGAAGTTATCCTTCTTTGTAACTTCTGGATTGCTGGATAATTTGACACATTAGGGTGTTCATGAGGTAGCTTTATTTCTGTTCCATTTCTAAATCTGGATATGTAGGAGTGTTGAAATGACATGCACAGCGATCCGTATATAGTTCTGTACTGTGTATTATTTCCACTGAAGAAATTAATAGGTTCATGTTGTGCTAAAATGTTAGGCTCTAAGAAGTAAACACACAAATAGTAGAAAAATTATACCAATTTTGGAGACGGATGTTCCTTTTATGTGTGCTGGCTTCCTTTTTATCGCTAGTGTGCTCGTGCTGTACATTGAAATGATTTCATAAATGACTTCCAACTGTCCCCCATTAACATGAAGCAAATCCTTCATCCCTTAAAAAAAAACCAACCTTAATTCCATGCAAACTACCACCATCTGAATGATTATGATTGTGCAGCTCAGAGGAACAGAATGCAGGATCCAAGGTTATTGTTTGTGCTAACAATGAATATGGCATCACTTTAAGCCTTCTGTGCTAATGTTTTGTCTTGGATTTTAACATCCTGTAGCATGTTCCAGGCTATAGAGACTCAAACACAATAGAAAATGTTAGGCTCACAGGTGCCAAAAGCAACAGTTAATTACTGGAAGAAGGGAGGGGGGAGAAGAGAGAGAGACAGAGAGAAAGACTCCCTTCTTTAATAAGCTTCTGTATCAGGCAAAATTACACCTAATATCAGGTTCTGAGTGAAAGAAAGGCTCTAAATAAAAGATATTTATTTTCTACATGATCCTCTCTTAAGCTTTTCAAAATTAGCCTCTGGTTTGTGTGCATGTGTGTATGTGTGGGTGGAGATCCAGAAAGAAAATGTGTCACATGGGGTGTGAGGATTGATTCTTTTTCCTTGTGACATTTCCCCCTACCCCCCAGAGCTGCTATTTTCCTCCCCAGACGCCACTGCCACATGGGGGGAAAGAGTCAGTTCCCTCTCCCACACACACACCACAGTCCTGATCAGGATCACATGCACACTGTGGTTGGTATTCATTCATTTTTTTAAATAGAAAAGTCAAGAATGGCATGGCAAGCATATCACACCCAGTAGAAAGAGGCAAGGTGCAGATACTGGAACTAGACCCACTGTTTTGTTAATGTTAACATTTTCTGTGCTGCCCAGTTAAGGGCAAGCGTCTCCCTTTCATGAATGGAAGCAGTGTATTCTTACCTGCTTCTCCTCCAGCAGTCCACATCTCTAGATGTTGCCCTCCTGCTCACTACCCCTCAAGCCCCATAACTTTGAATGTGTGCTCCAGGTGCTCCAAGCAATCTTCAGAGGGGTTCGTTTCGCTGCCCAGAGTCCTTTTGTAGTCTTGGCGATGCCCATCTGCTACCCACATTGGGATCCAAAGTGCATCTGTCCATAGAAACATACACATGTTATCTTCCCTCCAGGAGGAGCACAATACTGTCCCTGACCCCACTCACCACTTCTAGGTGCAGGAGAAAGGGATCAAAATACAGTGGTACCTCGGGTTAAGAACTTAATTCGTTCTGGAGGTCCATTCTTAACCTGAAAATGTTCTTAACCTGAGGTACCACTTTAGCTAATTAGCTAATGGGGCCTCCCGCTGCTGCCAGGCGATTTCTGTTCTCATCCTGAAGCAAAGTTCTTATCCCGAGGTACTACTTCCAGGTTAGCGGAGTCTGTAGCATAAAGCGTCTGTAACCCAAGTTACCACTGTAGTACATTCAGTGCTTTTCTTCTGAGAAAAAAGCACTGGGTAATGTTATTATATACCTTAAAGGGGAGCTGGTAAATGTATACCAGTTTTGGGTTGGGGAAGAACACATGCAAGAGTAAACTGTGGATAAAGAGTAAGTAACCCTGAATTGGGAATACGGGGCTGAGAATACAAGCTGAGAAAGCTAGGCACCCACAAATGTGCTCACTGCAAGTTCTCACTGGTATCGGTAACCAATGAAATGAATGTGAAAGAGGCTCAATGTGTGCGTGTCTGCTTTTACGAGACGCACAGTCATGTTTGCCCCACTTTAAGTTTCCATCATCGACATCTAGGGTACCCCCGTGTAGAGCATACACCAGGGGTGGGGCACCCTTTCCACAGCAAGGGCCACATTCCCTTCTAGGCAACCTTCCAAGGGCCATATGTCAGTGGTGGGTGGGGCCAGTGGCAAATGTGGGTGGAACAATGAATGTGGGTTGTTCCTTTGTACAATAGATTAGTTTTACATACACCTCTTTGGACCAGCAGGATATCCTCCCATCTCCCTGCCCTGCCTTCATTACATCACCACTTTTTCTCTTTCTTCTTTATGCTGATAAATTTAGCATTTCATAAACACAGCTTGCTTTGCAGAATTGTTGGCGGATGTCATTTATCTGTGCTTTATGGTAGACCATTTGTGCTCTCTGCAGGATTTATGCCACACTATGAAATCAGAAGGATCTGACTCTATGTATGTGCTGAGTGATGATAAATAGAAGTATGGTGCCAGTCTGAGAGTGATAAATATGGTCTGCTGCCTTCGATGGCTGTGGTTTGTGATCCACACCTGACTGTGCATAGAAATTTTCCATCATGGATAGAACAATTTATTTCTGTTCTAACACATTTTCCTTCAGTATTCAAAGCAAAGACAACGGGTCTATTCTATATGACCAAAATGCCATTTGCTCAATATTTTATTAATCATAAAACCTTATATTAAATAATATAAACTTAGGAAACATCAAACATACAAAAAAATTGGCACAGGTCTCATAAGTTCCCATCACACTTATTTAGACTTTTCCCAACTTTAGCCCCCTGTGGCCTTCAATAAACACACACACACACACACACACACACACACACACATATATATATACACATTACAAAGGATGAGACAGGGACTTTTAGGAAATACTGTTGTGTTTATTGGGGGGCATCCAGGTGAGGTCAAAGATGATAACTATGCTGTGGTCACCACAGAAACAGAAACACTGCATGATAAAACAAAAACAAAACGGTCTGTTGCCAGTTGCACCAGAATCAGTCTGGCAATCCATTAGATGCACTGGTGACCATTTCCTGTTTTACTGAAATTGATGAATCTATTGTATTCAAGCCTAAATACCCTTGTGCCAGGGGATCAAGACTCCCAAATCTAATAATACAATTACAGGCTTCTTAACCCTGTGCTGGTGGAAGGGTCTCTATTAGGTAGGATGGGGAGGCCCTTAATAAATTCATCAGAAGCACCTTTTTCTGAATGGCTATTAAAGAATAGAATGGGCTTAGAATCTAGGTATGTATGCCAAAGGAACAATGTGACCTGTGTGAATGGTAAGTTATTTTAAGTAACCACAAGACATCTTCTGAAAATACGCCAGGTTTATTTTATTTTTAGACTGCCTAATCATGAATATACCCAACAGCAAGTGTTTGAACCTTGCTATATATAGATAGATATAGGTATATTATTTGCACATGCACACACAATCCAAAATATTACAATCTTGTCAGAAGAATGACTGGTAGTATCTACCAAAAATGAAGGAAGAATTCTCTATGGGAGAATGAGATTCAATAATGCTGATGTCACTCAGTTCTCAGTATAGTACCAAAAATAACTGGAAACTGATCTTGTGCCAAATTGGCTTGAAGAGGCACAAGAGAAAGGACAATAGAGTCTTGGGGGGGGGGGTAATATGATATGTCATAGCTAGTCTAGTCCCTTGATACTAAGAACCTCTAATACTGGTTTCTGTGGGAGAATAACATTGGCTCAACCTACTTTGGCAACATTTGTGTTTCAAGAAAGTGTGACTCTCCAAGCATAAAGCAATGAAATATTTCAATAAATGAATAAAAAGATCCATGTGAGGTGTTTAAGACTAATGTTACCCAATACAGTGGTACCTCTGATTACAAGCTTAATTCGTTCCGGAGGTCCATTCTTAGCCTGAAACCATTCTTAACCTGAGGTACCACTTTAGCAAACGCTGCCGCCATGCTACCACCACACAATTTCTGTTCTCATCCCGAGGTAAAGTTCTTAACCTGAGGTACTACTTCCGGGTTAGCGGAGTCTGTAACCTGAAGTGTTCGTAACCAAAGGTGTTTGTAACCCGAGGTACCACTGTATGGGTCTGATGCCATGCAACGGTGGGTTGCAATTCACACAGAATGGCCTTAAATTCTTCAGTAATATTGGGTGCTATAGCAGGATCCAAGCAGGATTGCATTGTTGCAGTATTCGCTTATGTAACAGATTTCAATCGTGCAGGTGAGGTCTAACATGGCTGTTCGTAATAATATATAAAATATAAAACAGCTTTAAAAGGCACACATTCACAATCATATCAATACAGTTGATTATAAATAAACAACTCATCTACAGCTATTTTTCATGCCTTGAAAGGCTCTCAGATCAACCATGTCACTCACTTCTTTGATGCAGATGCATTGAAATTAGCATGGACAAGAAGGAGGTCATGGCTGAGGAGTGCCAGGGGCAGAGCAGGCCAGGCCAAAAGACGAAAGACCACCTCAAATTGCCTATCCAAGCAATTCTCCTACCACATCATGTTTAACATACACCCCTGTTAACAAATCACTTTCCTAAACGATGGAATCTCTACAGATGTGCTTTTCTCCTGTGGACCATCTGAGGATGGGGGAGCTATCCAATTCAGTTCTGTGAACCTGCCTAATTCACACTTTTCATGAAGCGGAAAACAGTCATCCTTCAAAATTCCCAATTCTCCAAATTTTGCAATGCGGTTCTCCAACCAAGTTTACAAAAAAATGCATATAATAAGGTGTGCCTAAATGCATTCATTGTTGAAAATAACACATGAAAATGCATTATATTAGGGGAAATGTCACTGCAAAAATGTGCTTATTAGTCAAAACTGTAAGCCAATGTACATTAGAGAAGGTATCACTGAAATGCTGATGAAGTTTCACGAGGGTTTTCTTTTAATTAAAAAAATGCAAACTCATGTGGGAACATGGAGAATTGAATTTAAGATGAGAAAAATGAGAAAACGAGAGAAACCAAAACTGGTATGATCTCCCAACCCTGCCACTGTATATACAATTCATTTGTCTTTCTGTAGTTGTTTTATTGTTGATTTTCTGCTCTTCACCACTATGTCTATCCTCCCTTAATCTTGGTGGTATAGAAATTCTTGCAAACAAGTATAATACAATATAATATTTTAATATCAGTGTCAGCTGCCAACACAACAGATGGTTTCGTGTTTTGAAGAGTAAGGGAAGCATAATAACTTGCCTATTTGCCATCCTCCGCTTGTTGTTGCTGCTCCACATGATTTCAGTGTCCAACAAGTAATTATATCCTGAACTTTCGTTTATTTATTCATTGGGAGGGGGAGCCTCTCTATTAATATCTCTATTAATTCAAAACAAAGACACTGAAACAACATAAGTAACACATCTGCCTTCACATTGAAAATGTGTTATTTGGTATAAAATATTTAGTTGGAAGATATCCAGGTGTTTTTTGGATCCAATAACCATGGTACTTTGGGAGCCAATAAGTATAACATCTCCTAATGTTTGCCACTAGTGTTTTGACGATCCCAAGATTGATAAATGCTTGAAAATAAGCCCCGTTGAAATCAGTACCGCTCAGCATTCAAAGCACACAACTTGCTTTATAGGGCTGTGGGTTTTTTATGTATGTCAGTTTTCGGTGGTTTATATAAGAGCATTTGTGCTCTCTGCAGGGCTCCACTCTCTGAAATAAGAAACATTTTACTTTGTGTAAACTTCAAAAATTGATGAATAGATGTATGCTGCCAGTCAGGAGAGTGATAAATATGATAAGCTGGCAACAGCTTGGCTTGGTTTGCCACACCTGGTCTTTTAATGGAAACCCTACTGATTTGAATGCTGCTTGTGTTAAATCGGGGCTGGGATGATGGTCTCCCTGGAAGGAAAGAAACAAAACAACTTTGGTTTGAAAAGGCTAACAAACAAAGGCTATATATGATGAGTCACAAGCTAGCACATGCTGGTGTTGTTTAAGCAGCATCCTGTGTAAGGCAGATGTGGTAGGAACATTCTCCTGTGAGATATATCAGTGAACCTGTGTT
The DNA here is from genome assembly GCF_964234715.1 of Podarcis melisellensis. Classification (NCBI taxonomy): domain Eukaryota; kingdom Metazoa; phylum Chordata; class Lepidosauria; order Squamata; family Lacertidae; genus Podarcis; species Podarcis melisellensis. Next base: position 53,248,419 of record NC_138529.1, read on the forward strand.
CCTCCAGATGTCAGACTACAACTCCCATGACCCTTTAGAAAACCTTCAAGGTTAAAAACTAAGGTTTTAGAGAAAAATTTAACATCGATTGAAAGAGAGAGGTTTCAGAATGAGACAGGTTTGACTGTAGTTAAGAAAGTGAAATACCTGGGGATTAACATGACAGCTAAAAATGGGAACTTATTTAAAGATAATTATGAAAAATGTTGGACGGAAGTGAAAAAAGATTTAGAAATTTGGTCAAATTTGAAGCTTTCCTTGTTGGGTCGAATTGCAGCTATAAAGATGAATGTATTGCGTAGAATGTTGTTTTTGTTTCAAACATTGCAAATTGTGGACAAGATGGACTGTTTCAAGAAGTGGCAGAAATATATTTCTAGATTTGTCTGGCAAGGCAAGAAGCCCAGAATAAAATTTTAGATATTAACTGATGCAAAGTTAAGGGGTGGATTTGCCCTGCCAAACTTCAAACTTTACTATGAATCAGCAGCATTCTGCTGGTTGAAAGACTGGCTGCTTCTTGAGAACACAGACATTTTGGACTTAGAAGGTTTTAACAATGTTTTTGGATGGCATGCATATTTGTGGTACGACAAGGTTAAAGCACATAAAGCATTCAAAAACCATATTGTCAGGAAAGCATTGTTTAATGTTTGGATAAGATATAAGGATTTATTGGAAAATAAAACCCCAAGGTGGTTGTCACCAATGGAAGCAAAAGCTCAGAAAAAGCTCAATATGGAGGCCAAATGGCCGAAATATTGGGAAATTTTGGAACAAGAAGGAGATAGATTGAAACTGCAGAGTTTTGAGAAATTAAAAAACAAAGTGTGAGATTGGCTTCATTATTACCAGATAATGGAGGCATATAATTTGGACAAGAAAATTGGCTTCCAGGTGGAAAAATCAAAATTAGAAACAGAGCTGTTAGAACCTAAAACTAAGATTTTGTCAAAGATGTATAACTTGCTGTTGAAATGGAACACTCAGGATGAAACGGTGAAATCTGCTTTGATTAAATGGGTACAAGATGTTGGACATAACATTATGTTTGCTGACTGGGAACAGTTATGGACCACAGGTATGAAGTTTACGGCATGTAATGCCTTAAGAGAGAATATGAAAATGATTTACAGGTGGTACATGACCCCAGTCAAGCTTGCAAAAATTTATCATTTGCCCGATAATAAATGTTGGAAATGCAAAGAAAATGAAGGTACATTCTTTCACCTTTGGTGGACGTGCCCAAGGATTAAGGCTTTCTGAGAAATGATTTATAATGAAATGAAAAAGGTATTTAAATATACCTTCCTGAAGAAACCAGAGGCCTTTCTCCTGGGCATGGTCGGCCAATTGGTGTCAAAGAAGGATAAAACTTTATTTATGTATCCTACAACAGCAGCAAGAATACTCATTGCAAAATACTGGAAGACACAGGATCTACCCACTCTGGAAGAATGGCAGATGAAGGTGATGGACTATATGGGATTGGCAGAAATGACTGGCAGAATCCGAGACCAGGGAGAAGAGTTGGCGGAAGAAGATTGGAAGAAATTCAAAGACTATTTACAGAAATATTGCAAAATTAATGAGTGTTAGAATGATGTCGGATAGAAATTAAGTGGTTTCCAGCTGTAATGCTTTAAGAGAATATGGGGGGGGAAGGGTTAGAAATAGGTTAAAATTTATTGATAAGGATTTGCTGAACTAACAATTTGAATTGGAATACAAAAAAGGAAGTTATGAGGAGGTCTGGGAAATAAGTTAATGAAAAATAAGTATTGGAAACCTTATGTGTTTTTAATTATTTTTATTTTTGTATTTTTGTTATTTTTTCTTTTTTCTTTTTGATTTTTATTGTATTACTATTGAAAACTTTAATAAATATTCTTGGGGGGAAAAGAGAAAACCTTCAGGATTATAGCTAACAGTTGTTCTGCCTCAGGGGTGGGGGGCAGTTAATGTGCGGCACCTTATACATCTTGTCTATGCACAGAATGTTAAATCTACTACTATCCAGAAAACACAAATGATTATAACTGCCATTTTAATGCACGGCACTGCAAATGTACACCAGTGGAGGCTCAACAAAGAACCACTGTATGTATCCATTTTATCTTGAAAAAAATAAAGCACTTCTGCATTTCAGAAGCCTCTAGGCCCAACACATCCCTGATGACAGCAGATGCCCTTTTTCATGGGTTGTGTTAAGCTCTGTTCACTTACACCTGCTTATCGTGCAATTTGTTTAAGAAACAATATCACTCTCGCTTGGCGTTTCCATTCTCAATTTGCGGCTCCTGTGACAGATGCTTGGCAACACTTTTAGTGCCAGTCGCAGCATTTATTTGTTGACAAACTCTTAAAAAGAGATTTACTATTATTGGCCTGTGATTTCCCCTCTGGTTCCTTGGCTATGGGGAATAATTTTGCACTCTGTCAGTGTGGAGGACACTTGGGGATACAGTGCAGGCCTATAAACAGGAAATAAGGCTCTGAGGGAAGAGTGGAAGAGGAACATATCTTTGGGGAATTCAGTCAAGGCAATTCAGCTACTTTCCTGACCAAACAGGAATTCCTCTGCTGGGAATGTTGTTGTTTGTGTGAACTGTATTTAGTTAAGAGTGCTGAGAGTTGATAGGCGACCGCTATTCACCTAAAAGAGCTACAATTCTCAGAGTGGTTTAACAATTCTGCCTTCCCAGGGAATTCTGGGAATAGTGGCTCTGTGAAGGCACTAGAAGTCTCCAAATAACTCTCAGCACCTCTCCCCACTCTCAGCTGTGATGACATAATAGTGGTATGATACTGCTTTAAATGTGTGGTACAAGTGGGGCCTAAGGCCCAGTGAGTTCAATGGGGCTTCTTTTCGAGTACATGCTAATAGGGTTGCAGCCTTAATTGTCTTAATATTGCATTTCACTACCTCAGGGACAGGAAACCTGGGACGCTCCACATCTTTTTGGACCCCTACCTCCCACCAATCTAAGTTAGCATGGCTGATGGTCATGGATGATTGGAATTGTGACCCAACAACATCTAGAGGACCACAGGGCCTCCATAAGAGATCTAGGAAAGTCACAGTCCTGGTGGATCAGGCCAATGGCCCATCTAGTCCAGCAGCCTGTTCTCACAGTGGCTAATCAGATGCCGGTGGAAAGCCTGCAAGCTGCACACGAGCGCAACAGCACTCATGGCTGCCTGTGATTCCCATTAGCTGGTAATGATGAAAGCTTTCTGGATACTGAAGGGTAGCTCAAGGCAAAACTGTAGTAAATTGTAGCCTCTTGCCTATCTTGGAGCACTGAGCAGGACTATTAATTTCCTGGGCAGGAAACTCTGTAACCTTTTGCCTCTATGAGATAAGTTAGGTGGTCTGTTTGTGTTGCCCAAATATATTGCTTAGGGTGCCAAGAAAATTACTTCCCACTCATCACATCTCAAATTTTACTTCAGATCTCTTCAGAACCATATGTTTGATGCTATTATACAGCTATTGGTTTGAGCTGCTACAACTAACAACAAGTAAAAATGACATGTAGCTACCTAGAATAACAAATATAGTTTGTTACACTTTTCAGGAGCAGTTGCTACTTCAAGAACTATAGCTCCAACTATTCCAAATATTCAGGGGGTGCACATTTTGCTGGGGTGTACAGCATATCAAATTAAAACATTTTAGTCCAGATTCAAACCTTCAAGCATTTGAAGTGATGAATCTTTCAACTAGATGGCCAAAAAGCTTACTTTTGGATGACAGAACCAGATTTGGTTTGAAATAACAACCTATTTCTGCAACAGTTGCACTGAAATACATCTTTCTGGAAGCAAATAATCAATTGAACCACTTATAGCAGTTTATCAATCAGAGTGACCTTGAAAGTGGTTACATTCTGAGGGCTCATCATGGCTTCCTAGAGAGCAATTCCTCAGCAAGATAAACAAAAGAAATTGGATGAACAAATAACGGCTTCTTCTGTAGACCTTTTCCTTGACCCAGAACTCACTGTAAAGACTCAACTCTAGTCTTGACATTAATACATGAAGAATTACAGGCAACAGGTTTTCTGTTTTTATAAAAATTGTAATGAATCTCTGAACCAGTTATTTTGATATCAGCAGGACTGCTCTTGGGAAGTGGGTAAATACTAGTTTGACGCCGTAGTCAAATATAAGTTGAGAGTAGACTAGTGGAGCAACCTGTGGTTGTTGTTGTTTCCCCTTCACACAAGTAGCATAACATGGAGTGAGTGGAGCTGTGGATGCTAGCCCTTTGTCACAATCGTGTCACCTGTCAGCTCTGCCCTCATGCTGCTCGCAGGCGGAGGGGAATTCGGAAGGGGGAAAGCCTGTGAAACACATGGCCATGAACTGTGCCCATGAACTGTGATCCTGATCATACAGGGTTGCAGCTCATGAAAACAGACTGCGTGCACCGGGAATGCTTCTTCCTTCAAACCTTCCTCAATGTGTGGGGAGCATGTGGGCAGAGCTGGGAGGAAAGGAGACAGTGGGGCTGGCCTGTGCATCCTCTCTACCTGTCCACATGGTACCAGATGCATACACAGAAAATGCCTGACTATGGATCAGAACCAGGTAGTGAAGAGGACAAACTGATGTGGAACATCAGCAGTGATGGCATTCAATGGCTGTCAGGGACTGGGCAGAGGAGGAATGGTGGAGTCTGCTTCCCCATCCTGATCCTTCCAGGGAGGAAGAGGAAGACAGTATAGATTTACAACAGAGGTTTGAGGGAGGTCACAGCTTAGAGGCAGATGAGTAGAAAAGTTGGGAAATCATGGTAGAGCCAGAGCAACACCTGGCTGACACGTCATGATAAAGCATTCCAGACCCACCATCTCCCAGAACCCAACGAGTAGGAGAGCAAAGAGCTTGAAGACAGAGGTCACTAAGTGGCACCCATACAGGAGCTGCTGATGATGATGATTAATGAGGAAGTGGGAGAGATGGGGTGTGGACAATGCCATTATCCAAGAGGCTGGGTTCTATAGCCTTTCTCTGTAAAGCTTGAAATAAAAAGGGACTGTAAAAAACTTTTCCTTGTCTTTTTTTTTAAAAAAAATATTTGTTTGTTTGTTTGTTTTGACAAAGTAATAATCATAAATAAATAAGAATAAAAATGTGCACCACACCACCGAGACCATTCCATTGTAACTATCCAACCTCCTAAAATTTCAACACCTCTTGCGATGGTTTGACCCCTTTCTGTTTTAACAGTACAAGTTCTACAAACACCCTCCATATCTCCTCAAAATCATTTCTCCTGCATATTCCCCATCTTACCTTAAGGCACATGTTTATCTATCATTAATAGCCATATCCCACACTTCTTTATACCATTCTTCCGTTTTATATTCTGCTTGCCCCTTCCTAGCTATAATAATTTGTGCAGCTGTTAATAAATTTGTGAGCAAGTCCTTCATAGCCTGCGAACCTTCCACCCCATCGTAAATTGATAATAATGCTACCTCTGGACTTTTGGTCCGCTTTAACCCAGTGATTTCTGTTGTCTCATTAAACACCCTTTGCCAGAAAAATCGTACACAAAAGGAAGTCACATACAAGTTTTAATACCTCAAGGCACAACATCAAAATGCAACTTAATTACAGCATGTATCATTATGAAAATCTCATGAATTTTACAAAGAGAAATACATACAATAATGCAATCACCAGACTTGTTAACATGTGAGCTGATCTTCAGTTCCTCCATTTTTGTTTAGGTAATATTATGTCTAGCGAATGGGGAGGGTGGCAAATAGTTTGCAGTAACTTACAGGGATGGAGGAAGATTCACAAGAAGTAAGGATGGGGACACCTCAAAGGCAAAGAAGAAGAGAGGAGACTTCAAAGGTGGCTAGGTTATTTGCCAAACTATTTCAAGTCTATTGATTCTTCCTTAGGGGCAACTAATTTAGGTTGCATCTAATTCTCAGAGTAGTCCCATCAACTAACTTCAGTCTATTAATTTCAGTGGGTCTGCTCTGTTCATGTATGCCAATGTTGGATACAATCCCATGTTCTTTCATATGATGACTCAAAACTATTCCACATTCCTCATCAAAGTGTTGTTGTTGTTGTTTTAAAAAGTCCAGGGTTTCTGTTGTGTGTGTGAATGTTTTGCGTCCCCAAAGGACAATTCCCTGGCATGTGTTACTGGGTTCACCTTGTATGTGTCTGAGTTTGAGATCACCAATTCTTCCTTAGCATAGTTAAATAATTTTTGCAATGTGAGATGTAGCTTCCAGCTGTAAGAGAATTCATCTTTCATGTTCCTTTAATGTCAAAGCAATTTAGAACATTTAGAATCTGCAGAAGCCGTAGCTCCTTTCTGAGCCCAGCCCCCAAGAGGTGCTTGTTTTTATACACTATTGGACGATATCAAAGGCAGTATTGTAAAGTACATAATGATTGCCTTTTCATGTCAGTTTTTAGATTCCAGTGTAGAGTATTTATTATTCATATCAATCTGTCTTTTAGATCATCTTGCACAGACACTCCAGATTAAATTTTCTTCATTATCATTACAGAACTAGATGAATAAGTGGCACATCTGTTCATGAAGTGGTTTATTATCTGTCCTGATGAGATTTTGGATGAATAGTGGGAGAGACTTAAATACGGAGCAGAGAAACGCATGCAGGTTTAAGCACAATCTCAGATTCATAACCAGATGTGCTAACTTGTGACATCTGATATGACAGCGTGGAATAATTATGAACTAGTAATCTGGGCCAATTTACATCAGGGGAAAAGTGTGATGATGGTAGGTTCAGGGAAAACAATGCGTGTCATGTGAAGCAGAGTTGATAAATTCTTCTTATAGCTCCCCTCACATCAGTGCAAGACAATTTCAGGATTTGTAAATACTTTATAAAGATGTGGATTCCCACCCCCCACCCCATGTGAACTATATACATCTAAATTGCATCCATAAATCTATTTAATCAAAACACTGAATGCATTAACCACTTTAGCTGTCTCCTTTACATATGAGGAGCCTGCCACTTCATTTATCACGGCTACTAGGCTATCATTTATCAAGCTAATAATACAAAGGAGACTGCAATATTAAGCAGTTTGCATAAGAACTTCTGGACTGTACAGGCAAATTCTCTGTTTGCGTTGATATGCCTATGGAGGAACTGCATGAACAAGCTTTTCTGTTGAACTCAATGAGACAGAGCAGTATGTGCCTGCAGCAGGGTATAGGTGGGAGTGGGTGGAAAATGCCTCCTCCATTAAATTGAATGGGAAACCATTGTGGGCAAGGCAGCTTTATTTTTGTATCGTTCTTCTACCCTGCACCCTCATGGAACTCTTATATCAAAATGTGCAGACAAGGGGGGGGCATGTTGGAAGATGTCTGCAGTGGCATCTCTATTATTAGGGATTTATTTCTTTAGTTATGTCTTTAAGGCTAAATTCCTATGCACAATTGATGGGTGTAAGCCCCATATATTTCAGGGGAACTTATTTCTGAGTCGATATGTGCAGAACGGTGCTGTTACAGATACATACACACCTTATACAGTGCAATGTGTCTACTCAGAGGTAAGTGTAAATAGGTGTGCAACCTTGGTAACATAGTCTCAGAGTAGCTAAAAATCCACATACCCATTGAGTGCTTTTGCCAACCTGAGGTTGGAGACATGTGTGTGTGTGGCTAACATTTACATAGTGGGAATGCAGTTTACTGTACGAAGACTCACATCCATTCCCCCCCCCCCCTTACCTCTGGACCTGCCCATCATCAGCACAGAGCCAGGAAGAAACACAGCCCTTGGAATGATAAGTGTCGCCCCTTCTGAGTTAAAACAATAAAATAAAATATCAAAAATAATATAAAATATAAAGTTAAATTGAAAACAGACAGAAGAAACAATAAAACCATAGCAGCATCACAGCAACCATTTAAAATAATATTTAAATAACATTTAGATGGCCATGGGGAAATTATTTTTTAAAAAAGTAGTGAGATGCTGATAAATCTCCCTGATGAGAACATTCCAAAGACCAGGTGCTGACAACGGCTTCTGTGCCACCCAACTCACCTGTGCAACAATAACAAGAGCCACAGCATTCCAAACAAAGGCAAACCTAGATTTTTTTTAAAAATAAATAAATACAGAGTTTCACTTAGCAAATGTATCTTTCTTTAAAAAATTAAGAACGAAATGTATTACCAGTGGCAGGGGTATTATGCAGTGTTGAGCTGCCAGGCCACTACTGAATGGCTGCCCCCTATTGGTGCGGTGTGTGGTGTGTCATGTGCCCTTAATTTACTAATTCCTTTTTCTTGCCGACTGTCCCCATTACTCCAACCATTTAAAGGCAACACTAATTTATTTTGTTTAGAGTGCGCTTTCCAGGTTTTTGTCAGACTAATTCTGGTAGCAATTAATAAACTACTTGGTTAGGGTTACAATTTTCTCACTAGATAGAGATGATAATAAGCACCAGCAGTCATGTCAGCCGCTAATTAGAATGCCTTTTCTCAGACTTTTGCAAATCAACAAACAGAACGTGACTTCCAACTTTATGTGCCAGGACACTGAGCATGTGGGATATTCCTGCTGTTGCCATGGGGACTCTCAAACAAAATCTAATGGGTGTTCTTATCTCCGATTCTCAGACCTGTTTCACTAGGTGACTCAGAAAGTCATCCATGTATGTGGTGGGCAATACCAACTGAATCCCTTATACTACACCCTGGAAGGCGCAGCCTCCGAAGGGTTTGGTTTGTTTGTTTTGCTGACAATGGCCACAGCATGACAATAGCATGGAGGGGGCAACCCCTCCATTAACTTACCATTAGTTCCAAAATCAGCTGAGGCCCCAATCCCAAGCTAAATTGGGCCTTTTGGAGGGATTTGAGCATTGGTCAAGTTGGGTTGAGACAACCATGATTCACTATGGGTTGAGTGTGGTCGCCCAGAGTGATTCAGGGCTGCCAGTGGGTGGGGCATCAGGAAAGAAGGAGAGTGAAATATACACGGAATTGAGTGTTGATTTCATGTTCTGTATTTCAGCTCATGGTAAACAGTGAGTGAGTGAGTGAGTGAGTGAGTGAGTGAGTGAGTGAGTGAGTGCTTTCCCCCCCAAACCTCTGGCTATATATACATTATTTACACAATGGGTCCCGTGTGATTGGCTGATTCAATTCCCCTCCTGGAGCCTGATTGGTCTGTTCCTGCAGGCCAATCAGGTTGCTGCCTTCTAGGATCCTACCTGCCTATTGTTCTATGATCCAAGCTCAGTACATAACAGAGAGGCAGGCATTAGGTGGGAAAATTGATGGAAAGGCTCAGGCCAAGCTGTCCGCCAGCTGCATCTTTCCAGGAAAAGGTAAGAGGAACCTAACACTGCCTGACTCTCCTTCCTGCCTAATATCCTGCTCAGAGTATTGCTGCTCATGCAGTGCAGTCCATCAACATATAAAGGTAAAGGTACCCCTGCCCATACGGGCCAGTCGTGTCCGACTCTAGGGTTGTGCGCTCATCTCACTTAAGAGGCCGGGGGCCAGCGCTGTCCGGAGACACTTCCGGGTCACGTGGCCAGCATGATGAAGCTGCTCTGGCGAGCCAGCACCAGCGCAGCACATGGAAACGCCGTTACCTTCCCGCTATAAAGCCGTACCTATTTATCTACTTGCACTTAGGGGTGCTTTCAAACTGCTAGGTTGGCAGGAGCTGGGCCTGAACGACAGGAGCTCACCCCGCCGCGGGGATTTGAATCGCTGACCATGCGATCGGCAAGTCCTAGGCAGTGAGGTTTTACCCACAGCGCCACCCGCGTCCCTCGGCAACATATAGAGAGCACCATATTGTTTACTTCTGCTCTTAATATTGATTCCTTCTTTGTGGAGATCCAGGATGCCTCAGTGGCATGAAGCACCTTTCATTTGCTGTGGCTGGTATGCTGGTATGCTCGTTGCAGTGTGTCCTGGAGCAAATAGTTATCCTGGCCATAGTTATCCATGCTCCAGCCACATCTTGCCTCAACTACTGCAATGTATTAACCATGTGAATGCCTACAAAGTGTGCTTGGAAACTGCAGCTGGTTCAAAAGATACCCAGGATTTCTGCATTCACTAGTTTCATTTGTTTTAATGCTGGCATTTCAATCTGCTCTTCTGCCCACCATTTTGCATTGTGTTTATATTGTGTAATTGCGATGCTTCCACATTTTACCATAAAATATTCTGGGATCCTAATCAGAGGAATATATATATATTCTTGGGTACATACCAATATAACAGGGTGCTATTATTTCCTGACTCCAACAAACAGCTAATAAAAAGCACCAGGACCAAATCACCTTCTCTAGCAGTCAGAAAACCAAATGAATTAACAGATTTTAGTAGACAGGTGTTGAGGGTGGGGGCGAAGAGATGAATAGAAAAGAAGAATTTTAGGAAATTTCCAGGAACATGTTCTGCCTTGGTCAGTGTTGATTTTTGAAAGGCAGTGTATTCCACAGTCGGAGAACCATGATGGAAAATATGTGCCCACCAACTGAGACTTCAGAAAATCTCAGCTGGTGAAGCTGCACTGACTGAGAGCATAACTGTCAGCCTAGATCACATAAATAGAGGCAGTTTCTAGGATACACAGATGCCCAGCCATGCAAAGCCAATACTATTTGTGGCATCATGTACTCTTGGCATCCAGATCTCCACAAATATAAAAAAAGTATTTCTTCCCATATCAGGCTTTAAGATCTGCTGAGGCCCTCCTCCAGCTAACCTGGAGGTGCACTGTTGCCTACAACAGAAGTGGAAGACCATCTCAGAAGTGGTGTTCCAGTTGTGGAATGGCCCCCCTCAAGAAATTTGTCTTTCAGTGCCTACACTGCAGTCTATCCAGTACCAAGCAAAATGGTTTAACGGTGTGTTCATAGGGATGGGTGAATCTGTCAATAATGGTTTCTCTCAGTTCCTCATTTTTCCAGTTCAGTTTTCCACATTTTCACATCTGCTTGCAATTTTTTTTTTTAAAAAAGGAAGAAGTCCTAACTAAAATCCTCAGAATTTTAGCACAGATTTCACATAATATACATATTTTCATATGCAATTTACTTTAATATCATGCATTGTATAGTCTGTATAACATATTCTTTTCTGAAGGGAAGAGGGTCAGGGCTGCCTGGGAGTGGGCCCCAGCACAAGTTCCACTGGGGAGGGAGGTTTGTGCACTGGGATACCTGATCTCAGTGATCATGGGTAAGGAGGAGTTATGCAAGGCCAGACTATGTCATTACTGAGGAGGCAGGTTTAGTTGTTGTTTGAAGAGTATCCCTTCCTCCGTGTCTGGTCTTGACCAGAACGATAATGGAATCAACAAGGGAGACCCACATGACTTTAAGGTGCTGCTGTGCCAGGTCGTATGATTCACAAGACCGCTGTCATCCATGACTTGATCGTGGATGGAGGAATTGACCTGGCATGTATAACAGAGACTTGGTTGGGCGAGGCAGATGGGCCTGTTCTTGCGACTGCTTATCCACCAGGTTTCTCTTACGCACAGCAACCCAGGTCATATGGGCAGGAGGGGGGTTGCACTGATTTTTAGGCAGTAATTAGCTGGCACCAGGTGTCCTATTGGGAAAACCCAGTTTTTTGAGTGCATGTTCAGGAAGTTGGGCAATTGTCATAGTCCTGAGCTGCCAGCCACAGCAGAGCTCAGTGGTGGGAGAAGCCAGCCAACCAGCCAAGTCTCAGCGGGGTACTTGCCTGGAGACAGAGTCTGTGTACAAGGTTCAGTCCAGTCCGAAAGTCAGGAGTATCTCAGTCAGACAATCTGAGAGTCAAGAAAGCTGGGGGTCCAAGGTCATGAGAAGCAAGAAGCAGCAAGGTCCATTTTGGTTCCACTATAATTCTGCCCATAAAGTCCCTGCTCTTCTTTTGTGGGTGATAGCTACCAGTAATTGCAAAGTATTTTAATGGATGTGTTATCTTTGGACACCCACTACCCCATATCCCTGAATATGCCACTTACACAGGCATAGGCAAACTCGGCCCTCCAGATGTTTTGGGACTACAGCTTCCATCATCCCTGACCACTGGTCCTGTTAGCTAGGGATGATGGGAGTTGTAGTCCCAAAACAGCTGGAGGGCCGAGTTTGCCTATGCCTGCACTAACGTTTTGGAGGTCAGAAAAATAATAACATCTGGATGGGGCAGATAAGAAAGTCATATCATTCCTTGTCTTATTCTGAGCCATGACCATTCCAGAGCATTCATGGGAGACCAGAATCATTCATATGGCAAAGAAAGATATAGATGCTGGAAGGTTAGGTGTAGCTGATTGGCTTTATCTACTAGCATATAAGAGGTTAGAGCTTTTCCAACTCAAAAAATTAGCAGCATGGGATATTGGTGATGCTTCTCATTATTTGGTTTTTCTCCAGGCCTTAAACTTATAAAAGACAGAGAACATCCATTACAGTGCTAATACTGCAGGCTAAATCTTCTGCAGAGGAAACTGAAAGTGTGAACAGGTTTCCAGAAAATGGTATTCACAGCTGTTTTATTTATGGTTGCTGTTTGTTCCCTCATCACATCCTCACTCAGTAGCTTAGAGTGTTTTACAGCCTGATCCTACACATTTGCTCAAAGGTAAATCCCACTGTAGTCAATAACAGTATTTATATGCTGGCCAATGAAATGCTTCCTCAGGCAACTTACAGATCAACAAAATATGGAAGTAGAAGAATGAAAATGCAGAACCTCAGATTTAAATGGAATTTTTAAGATGAGGAGATTTAAGAGATTTGAAAACTCTTAAAAGGGATGACAAAATAAAAAGGTCTTTGCCTGGCACCAAAATGTTCCCAAAGTAGATGCTAGGCAAGTTTCTGTTGGGAGATAATTTTACAGCAGGGGTGTCACCAGTGGCAGACCTACATTTCTGGGGCCTTGAAGCTTCAACTGTCATGGGGGCCCCTTTGCAACCAGCAAACAAGGTTTGGATAACCACTGTTATTGTCTTCAGTGGGGTTGTTCCATGACAGATCACCACACCTTTACAACATCTGTGCTACTGATTGGAGCTTTGGGATTGGAGAACTTTGGGATTGGAGAAATATATACAACAAAAAATTAATCAATTTGAGTCATGCCACAAAAAAGGGGTCTACTAGACCTCAAATGTTTAAGCAGTGTGGACTCGAGTTGCTTCTGTGGCTCCTTCGGGATTAGGGGCCCTTCATTAGTTTCATAGTAGTCAAGGATCAGCATTACAGAAACCTGCTGAGGGACCACAGCTTGGCAGAAGATCCATTGCTGACCAAAAATGTTAGGCCACTGTCCCATTTCTCAGTGGAAGAGGGGCCTGGCAGTAGACAGGTAAATAAAGTGCAATGGAAGGGAATTCACTGCTCTAAGCATGATCCTATTGTAAATGAAAGATAACTACAGAAGTCTTTGTAACAGTCACAGAAGCCTCTGGGACATAAGTCTACTTGCTGCGTGGGAGGAACATTGGCAGGAGCATAGTAACATGCTTCTTTTAGCCCTGAGGGGTGCTGCTGTTCAGCTCTCTTGGTGTCATTCAAACTGGGAAATGGGTATTGTCCCAGAGGCTGCAGTGCTGCCACAAGAAGCTCTGGGATGGCCATACATTTCCTGATTTGTAAGATGCCTGCAGGGGGCAGAGCAATGACTCTGGCATGCTCATAAGTCCAAGAAGCCCCTAAGATGCTCTTTGCTGTGGCCTCTGAGGACTTCTCTGCCAAGAGGAAATGGGAGTTTGCCTCAGAGAACTCTGCAAGACAGCAAATTCTGTTGTCCTGCTATGAAGGACGCCTGGGGAAAGTGAAATGCTTTCACATACATTTAGCCTTATCCCCAACACTAGCGAGACTGAGAAGTAGCTGCCCTCCTCCAGGTGTCCCTCCTAACAGAAAATGGCTCAGGATGGGATGCCTGAAACGTACTGAGGAGCAATTTATTTCCCTCATCATAACCCAAAGAATCTGCTTTGCAGGTGGGCAGCCGAGAGATTGTGCAGGAAAAGTATAGGTAAGTTGCAGGGCTGGATTTAGGTTTGATGAGGCCCTAAGCTACTGAAGGTAATGGGGCCCTTTATATGTCCAGCTGTCCTTTGTCAACAACAAATTGTTGCTGTTTTTTGTGTTCAGTATGTGCTATATGGTAATTTATCAACCTAATAGGTATCTAAAGCCATTTGCACATGCAAAATGTAGGCACCCTATATATAGAAATGAGCAAACCAGTGATATTTTAGGGAGCAGGCTAGCAGGCGGGGCCCATTACTTACATCATAGGAGCTCACACAACACAAAACATTGTTGCTGTATGTAGGTTTTATTTCATTTGTTTTTTTATCTTATATTTTGGAAATGTAAATCCAGTTTTTTTCCCTCTACATTTTTTTGGGGCCCCCAAGAGAGTGGGGCCCTAAGATATAGCTTGTTTAGCTTATACATAAATTCAGTGCTGATAAATTGACAGTCTTCATATGGAGAGTGGAGTAAACGTGTGTATAATGGAGCTGTAATTGGTGTGTTCTAGAGATGGGGGATAAAATTCAGTTCAATTAGGATTTGAATTTCAACCTACCTAAATCACACTTTCCATAATATATGTAAACTAAACCACAGTTTGAAATTCTCACTAAATTAAAATTTAATTAAAATTGTTAATGCAGTTCTCCAACTCAATATTGTGTACAAAAATGTGAATAATCACAGAAAAGGGTGCCTAAAATGAATATATTCGCAAAAAAAAAACATACAGTCCATTATATTCGAGCAAATTACTTGCAAAAGTGTGTACAACAGGCCAAACTGCATCCAAAAATGGGTGCATTAGGATAAGTTTGCACTAAAATGGTAACAGAATTTTGTGGGTGCTTTTTTTTTTTAAAAAAAAAAAGTCACAAACTGATGCAGAAATGTGAGGAACCCGAGACTGCACAAATGAGAAACTAAGTGAAACCCAAATGGGCAGTGTGTGAAGCTGCAATGGGGGGGGGGAGTGTTTTTGCAACAGAGCTGCGGTTGTTGTGTAGGTGGAAATGGGAGACCTGATGGGGAAGGAGCAGGGAGTATAAAGGACCCACAAGACAGGAAGAGATCTGCAATGTGGTTTGTGGTGGATAGAATAAATGAAAAGAGCTCTGGTGAAGAGGTATAAGGTACAGTGATACCTCGGGTTACAGACTCTTCAGGTTACAGACTCCGCTAACCCAGAAATAGTGCTTCAGGTTAAGAACTTTGCTTCAAGGTGAGAACAGAAATCGTGCTCCGACAGTGTGGCAGCAGCAGGAGGCCCCATTAGCTAAAGTGGTGCTTCAGGTTAAGAACAGTTTCAGGTTAAGAACAGACCTCCAGAACGAATTAAGTACTTAACCCGAGGTACCACCGTATAAGGCACCTGCAGTGGCAGACAGTGGCAAGAAATGAGACACAATTGTGAAGGCATGGGCACCTTTGTCCAAAGACATGCAAGAAGTTGAAGCCCACCCAGCCTTAGCCACCCACTACCTCTCACAAGGAAAGGGCACCTGCAGAAGGGCAATTGAAGAGCTTCTGAAGGTCCAGATAGGTGGGGAAATGCAAGCACAGGCAGGATTATAAACTTAGGGCCAAACTGCAAAGCAGGTGAGTTGTCCGTCTCCCAGACTGGGGAGATATTCCCACTGAATTCAGAGCCTGAGTAAAGCTGCTGAGGACTGTTTTTGCCAATACTGTATATTTATTTATTCCCACTTAAAAGCAGTCAGAGGCACAAATTGGATTAGACAAGGAGTGCTGGGGCATAGGGTCTAAAGCCCAGTCTAAATCATTTTCCTCGCAGTAAATGGAGGGGAGGAATTTAGAGCAGGGAAATTGCACAGGGGGGAGGATTAACCACAATTCTCCAGAGCTTTTTCCCTACTCTGATGCAGGGTTCCCCATGGTTGGAGCCCCAGCCACAGATCTCACATGTACCATGTGGTTTGTCTCATAGCTCCATTAAATCTTGTGTGGTTAGCTGGGTTGAGAGAGAGTTATTTAATGCTACTTACATTTAAAGCTGAGCGAGGATTCAAACCTACATTTTTCATTCCCAGTGGCAACGCTCTAGCCCAGTGTTTTACAGACTTTTGAGAGATGAGGCATACTTTTTTATGAATAAGACTGAAGGCACAATTCTGTCTTAAAAGCAGATTCATCTTTAGATTATGTAAGAATTATCTGTCCTGAAATTATCTGTCCTTACTTGAGTGTGCCTCAGAAAGGGAAGGAGACAAGTCTTGAGTATGACTCATGCAAAGATGCAATGGGCAGACTCCTTAGAAGGGGGGCAATTGAGGATTTATGGAATGATCACAGTGCAGAATTATTATTCCCAGTAGTAGTAGCAACAGCAGTGGACATCAGAAGTGGCTTACCAGGGCAGGGGGGGACAGCCACCACACAAGCTTTCTAGCAGGAGGGGCGCTGTTGCTTACAGGGAAAAAGCAGGGAGGGGTGGCATGTAGTTCAGCGCAGTGTAAATGCACTGGCAGAGCCAAGTAAGCACAAAATCAAAATATGCCAATATATGCAATAGACACTAAAGCAAATACAAAGAATGCATGAAGCAATAGTCAGAACTAGGTATATGCAAATCCCTCCATTGTGGTTTCTCTCAGTTTCTCATTCCTCCAACCTTACATTCAGTTCACCACAAATCCACATCAATTTGAAATTACTATTGTCTTCATGAAAATTCACCAGCCTTTTAGTGTGATTTTACCTTAATATATACCTTTCTGCATGCCATTTCCCCTAAAATGCAAATTGGTTTCAAAGCAATTTCCCTTAATACAATGCAGGTTTTAATGTTGTTTTCACCAGTGTAAGTATTTTATGCACATATGTACTTTTGTACAAGATACTTTGCACAGAGAACTGTGCTGCAAAATTCAGAGAAGTAAATTTCAAAAAACGGCTGTGTTTCAGTTAAGGTATTGTTCTAGAAAGTGTTCCAGAATTTCTCCCCCATTGCTAGTTGGCACTAATATATGTAGCACAACCATTACTGCAGATACGTTTGCATGATATTGTGCACAAATAATGAAATACAGGTGTGCAAGAAGAACATGTTCCTTCCTCTAGTTTCATTCCATGATCCACCCAGAATTTTATTTTGCCAGATGTGACACAATATATATTAGTTAACTATGGAAAAAATAAGGGGGACTTTTAAAGCAAATTATGCACCAATAATTATGCAAATATTCCTTCTGTGCACCTATAAAAATCTCCTGACGATTTACTACATGGCTATTACAGACTCAGAAATATGGGGCTAATGAAAATGAAGACCATTAACTTTAAGGAGGTGGGGGAATTTCTGGCTATTATTTAAATGCATGATCTGGGACACCTTTGAAACTTTAAACTGGAAGAGATTATTATTAGTTATTACACTTCTAAAATGAAGCTTTAGGATAAAAATTCAATGTAGCTAAAGGAACAGTTACAAGAATAATATGTCATATACTTTTTTCCTTTAGCATCCTTCTTTAAATAGAAAAGGAAAGATTAAGTATTTATAGAGATAACATTTATGGAATAATATTTATAACTCCAGTATGTAGGTGTAAAAAGTTATAAGGTACATCAAGTTTTGTTCTCTAGGGTGTAAGTGAATCATAAGAGGAAGGAATGAGCATATGAAATAATATTTGAGTCAATCTTAGTCTAGATACAGGCCACCATTCTAGGGACTGTTATATGAAATTATCCATATGCAGTGGTGGTAAACTTTATCTTTCAGAAGTATAGTATCATCACAGATGCATTTGTAAAATCTGCATCTTACTTCAGAGGAGATACACTAATCCCTGCTCTGCATGTTACCCAGAAGTACAAAAGCGTGAAGCATCCAAGCACCCAGTGGCGTAGCGTGGGGGTGCAGGGGGGGGCCGGCCGCACCGGGCGCAACATCTGGGGTTAGGGCTAGGGGGCGCAAATCCACGGGTTAGGGGGCGCAAATTACTTGCCTTGCCCTGGGTGTTGACAACCCACGCTACGCCACTGCAAGCACCTACAGTTTGCTGCATCTCATAATATGGAAGACCTCCCTCAGTCCACATGGCAACCTCAGAAAGGTGTGTTAAATGGAGTGAGGGAAGATGGAGGATGGGGAATCTCTGCTCTAACATAACACCCTTTGCGGTCCACTCTTTGGTTTACAACCAGTGCATGTTGGGTAATAGCAGGGGTGAGGGAGCTCTGGACTAATTAGACCCATTGGGCCTCCCCATTGGGCCCACAAGCCAGGCCTACCTGTCCTACAGGTGTGAGAATTCTCCTCACAAAAGAAAGAGAAGGATCTTTTTGCAACAAATCCAATAAAAGAAAGGGTACAATCTCCTCTAGTTTCTGATGCTGATGTTTTATTTCACTAGCAGATATGTGCTTCTCCTCATCCATAGCTAGCCTTGGGTCAGCGGTGTGTGCCTTCTCATGCCTTCCAATAACAGTTTAGTTTGAAGTCTAGACTTAAAAATTCACATGAGTAGAACCTCAAACTTCTTAGGGTCTTTGTGCTGGGCCCTGAAATAACAAAAATTACCTCTGTGTCAGTGTTTTCTTTCATCTTGAGCTAAGTACAAAATGAAAGCTACATATTTTGTAGGGAACGCATTAATGTTCCCTACAAATGCAGTGTATGTTGCTAATATCACGCAAAGACATTATTTACGCACGTGCCTGGCCATCTTAGCAGAATCTTATTTGTAATGAATGAGAACATTTTAATAAGAAACAATAAAAACAGTCTAAAGTCAACACTGTAAAACAATGTAATACGATATTAAATTTCCTACAAATGCATGCACTTTTGATCTCTGAGAAAATACCAAGGAGTTGCTGTAACAATGCTCAATCTCATTTTATGTCAGTATATAAATATAAAGTTTAACTGATTTGTGTTTTCTTCATTAAAAAAAACTCTGCAAACCGATTCAACATGGTCACATATTGAATATGAATATGTGTTCATATTGGGTCACATATTCCCACCAAACCAATATGAACAGCCTGTTAATGCTTGAAGTCATTTTCTTCTAGCTTATCTTCATTTGTTCTCAGTCTGTTAGGAAGGGAGTAGAGGGAAGATACATTCATATTATGATTTTCATGGGGATTTTTTCATTTTTCATTTTCTTTTTCATTTGTCTTTTAAATTAACCTGTGTCTCTTGCAGTGGCATTGCAAGGGGAGGCAGGGGCCGGTGCGTTTCAGGTGCCATGTCTGGGGGGGTGACAAGAAGGCACTCTGCAGGGTGCTCACTCCGCCGCCCCCAGGCATGGTGGGGCGAGCAGCCATCATGCCGCCGCATCCGCATATGGAGGATCCTCCGTTCACAGCTGCAGCTGAGAGCAGAGGATCCCACCACCGTCCATATGGTATTCGAGCGGCGCCAGTGGCAAACTGCTATGTGCAACGCATGTGCGGTGTTACACGCATGCACTGTACATAGTGGTTTGCCGCTGGCACCGCTCGAGTGCCGTATGGACCACGGTAGGATCCCTCCATTGCCACTACAGCTGCAAGCGAAGGATCCCTCCGCTGCCGCTGCAGCTGTGAGCAGAGGATCCTGCCACTGTGCGTATGGCGCTTGGGTGGTACTGGCAGCAAACCTCTACGTACAATGCATGCGCGGTGTCATACACATGCACTGTACGTAGCAACACTGCACATGCACCCTACATAGTGACACAACTTTCTGACTAGTTGCAGGACCTTTGCCAGACCTAGCAGAGTACACGCAGAATCCACGGAAGCAATTGGCAACTTGGCTGCAAACAGGATAGACGAAGCAGGAACCAGGAACTTGTAGTTAGGTGTTTATTATATACAGTGAACTATTTACAGGAACAGAACACGGATCTTATGCTAGCTCTCTCTGACACAGAACTCTGAACACTGAACTCCTGAACTAACACATTCCAGTTAGTAGGCCATTAATTATCACTCCCTTGAGAGAGCTTGACCAATCAGAGAGCGGTCTCCATGTCTCTGTTATCACCAGGCAGACTTACTCCTTCAGGTTGCCTTCTGGCTGTCTGCCAAACCTTAAATGACTCTGTGTGAGTAGCTGCACATACACAGTTTCCCAAGAGTTTGCCCTGCCCCAGGTGTCAGTTAGCCTTCATTCACCCCTGGACTCTTGTAGGGTGAATATAAACTGATATGAAGGAGGAGGAGGAGGAGGAGGAGGAGGAGGAGGAGAGCCCAACTTCTCTCTGCCTCTTTTACTGTTCAGCTGATGGGGAGAATTTCTCCCTGTCATTTTCTCAATGATTAAGCTGATTGACCACTAGAAAATAAAGTAGCCAGAGTAGCTGCATTAAATGTCTTGTGTTCTCTGTAGATTTCTGACCATGCACAAGCACAGCCCTTATAACAGAGCATCCTTCCCCAGACTGGTGCCCTCCAGATGTTTTGGACTACCGCTCCAATCAGCCCTAGTCAGCATGGCCAGTGGTCAGGGATGATGGGGTCTGTAGTCCAAATTTTTTAGATTGTACCAGTTTGAAGCAGCTTGGAATACAGAACTAACCCTGGCTGCCCTTCAAATAGAGGGTAAAGTAGGAGACATGACCCAGTGACTGGAGCAATTTCTCATTCCTTCCATCACACCTAGCTCTGTGTCAGCAAAGTGGAGGACCTCAAAGTGCAAACTGATCAGAATTGCTTTAGAAAAGCCCAGTGTGGGGAAAAATATTGCCTTAAAAACTGAAAGATGTTTTCAGAGCTTAATGCACTCAAAATAGTTTGGCATTTCGATTCACAACAGCCACTGTTACGTTCCAGTGAAATCAACAGTACCTCCCTATGAGTAAATGCATTTAATACTGTAGTTAATATTCTATACTTGGATTGCACACTTTATATGCAAGCCTGGAAACTCTTACTGGGAAGTAAGTTCAATTGAACACAAAAAGAATTACTTCTGAGTAAATATGCCTCAGATTGGGCTGTTGGTTATCAAAAACATATTGTTTTGTATTATGCTGAATAATACATTACTTTGCTAATCTAAAATTTAAAACACACTCTGAATGTTTAGAGAATTAATGTTTCTAATTATTTTAATTAATTCTTTGATATTCTCATTTTTCATAAGCTTCTTTTGATGTTTAGTTTTCATAGTAGAAGCTGTGTGAGCACATATTTCATTTGGTCCAATAGGTTTTAAGAATGTTAGATGAACAGATTATTATGTAAAGGTGATCAGTGTACACAGCAGGTTTGTGCAGCTGAATCGGGTTAAGTACTTAATTCGTTCCGGAGGTCCGTACTTAACCTAAAACTGTTCTTAACCTGAAGCACCACTTTAGCTAATGGGGCCTCTTGCTGCTGCCACGCTGCCGGAGCATGATTTCTGTTATCATCCTGAAGCAAAGTTCTTAACCTGAAGCACTATTTCTGGGTTAGTGGCGTCTGTAACCTGAAGCGTATGTAACCTGAAGTATATGTAACCCGAGGTACCACTGTACCTTGGGATAGGTTAGGTGAAAATCCAAATAATAAATGAATCAATCACTATTTCATCATCATCATCAGTTCTTTTTTCATTAAAATGGGTGAATAAGTGCTGAACACATAATCTCTGTTACGTTATGCCAGGTTTTATTAAATGTATTTATCACTTCTCTCTCTAAAAAAAAGTACTGAAGCAATTTACAACCAAAGTAAAAATAATAATAATACAGTAACAAAATCATATAAACATTATTAAAAAACAGATTTAATAATACAATACCACATCATTGGTGCTGTCCAAGTGCTCAGGAAAACAAAAACATCTTTGCCTGGTGCATAAATGATGACCAGGTTGGCACCAGGTGGGTTTCGCTGGGGAGAGTATGTCATAAATGGGGGCTACTACAGAGAAGGACTGCTCTCTTGTCTCTACCCTGCAGACCACTCTCAGAGGTGGCGCACAGAGAAGGGCCTCAGAATATGATCTGAATTTCATATGGGGAAAGGTGATTCTTCATGTATAGTGGTCCTGATCTGTATAAAGCTTCAAGGTCAAAGCCAACCCTTTGAACTGGGCCTGGAGACAAATTCAGTCCAGAATGCTCGTGCCTTCTTGTTCCATTAAGAATCTAACTGCTGCGTTTCCTCCAGCTGTAACTTCCGAACCATCTTCAAATACATTTGAGGTACTGAGCAGTCACAGAAGAGCTTCTTAGCTCAAGGAAGCAGTGCAAGTGAACTCACATAGACCCAGTATTTCTTTGTATCTCTATTGCAAGGTAGCAATAAAATATAGTAAAAATATGATTCTATGTCCCTCCAGTATTGAAAAGCATGGCTGCTTGCTGGCTTCCCATAGGTTACCATGGGAACAAGAGGCTAAATTAGATGGACCTTGGTTTGATCCAGTAGGATCTAGCTCATTTCACTATATTTCACCTTTAAATGTCTCCTTTACCAATGTGAATTCATAGCCCCTTTCTTCTGACCTCCACACCACACAGTAGTGCATTTGGCATCGTCCTTGGGATTTCAGTTCCCACAATCCACATCTCTTGCCTGTCAATGTTTGCTATTTATTTTCTAGTCTGTTGGCAGAAAGCATTATGTCGTCTGGTGGCCGCAGAAAGGGCAATGTACTCCCCGTATACTAGAGATGCATCTGCAGGACATGTTCTTTGACAGAAGGTGACTTTGTCTGTGGCAGCTTGCGGGGTGGGGGATGGGAATGAGGAAGTACAAGGGGGGTGGGAATGATTTGAGGAAAGAATTCATTTTCTTGGGGAGAGCTGCAGGGGATAACATAGGTCACACTACCAGGAATTATAAGTGAAGTGAATATGTTGAATGTCTTATACACTTTATGAAAACAATTGTCTGTGAAAGACTCTCATTTCTCTAGAATTGCCACTGGGCAAAACATCCAAGGAATTCTGAGGAGAAATAAAAGAGTTTTGATAAGAGTGCTGACTTCCCTCTGGGAGATTTTGCATTTTAGACTGCCACCGATTTCCACCTAATATGAAATTCAAGGTAAATTTGGATGCTCTCCTCAATCAAAATATGTGAGGTATTTGAAGGTAAGCATCAAGAATTCCAATCAAACTAGTGACAATTCGCTAGTGCAGGGGTAGCCCATATGGATTTCAACTCCCACCACCCCTGACCATTAGCTGCTCCCATAACCCCATTTTATCAGGAAACTACTACTATAAGACAAAACCAGTAGAAACATCTGCATTAAATTTAGCACTGACGTGTATTGTCAACTTTTCACCCACTGTATTTATAGATTTGATTCGCTGGTTTGTGGTTTTTTCCAGGTGGTCAACCAGGTGGAAAACTATGGGTTTTAGCAGTGTCTGGAAAATCACTACAGACTGTCTCGTCCTGCTCTGAGCATTTCAGTAGAAAAGGAGGGAGGACACATACCAACATTCCTGTTCAAGTTGTATAGAGGACTATTGTCATGCCTCATTGCTGTGCAATTGTTTCACAAAATTGTCCTAAGTGTTTACTCAGAAATAAGTTCCACTAGGTTCAGTGGGGATTTCTTCAAGCCTTAATTACTTTTCTATACCTGATTTGCATACAAAACATGCATTATTATAGGATGATACTCTAGGCTGAGCTTCCTGGATTGCTGCAGTTTTGAACTAGAGCTAAACCATAATTTCTCAGAAATGATTTTTCTGATACATTTCCTAATACAGTAGTGCTCTTCCTGAATTGGTGGAAAAGTTTAACCCTGTCCCTAGAGAGTATTTGATACCATAACACCCCCACCCTAATCTCACCACCTGAGATAAGGATGGATGACTGGAGTGCCAGTTTCAATATTGTTTAATATTATTTTAAGATTGCTGAAGGAAGCAGTAAGTCTGGTCTATACCCCTCCCATTTGTGCTCTCTTAGCCCCCTGCTTCTTTCATCAACACATAGGGACAAACATTTTTGTTTCATTCAGTATTAGCCAAGCCAAACTTTATCAGAAGAAAATATACTGAGAAGTTTTCTGGGCTTTTTCTCCATCCACCCTCTCAGAGAATATTCAGTTATGTTTCACACACCCCATTCTGACAAATGAATTTTAGGGGGCCATTTTTGTTCGGTCACCCTATTAACCAGGCCCAGGGGCCAAATGCACCCTCTAGCTGGCCCTTCGGGTTCTTCCCAGGGCTCACCTTCTCTGAAGGCTGCACTCTTCACTGGCTCTGCTTTGTGCTTGGCTGGAATATGTCCTTAAAGGTAAAGGGATCCCTGTCCATTAGGTCCAGTCGTGACTGACTCTGGGGTTGCTGGCGCTCATCTTGCTTTATTGGCCGAGGGAGCTGGCATACAGCTTCCAGTCATGTGGCCAGCATGACTAAGCTGCTTCTAGCGAACCACAGCAGCACACGGAAACGCCGTTTACCTTCCCGCCGGAGCGGTACGTATTTATCTACTTGCACTTTGACGTGCTTTCGAACTGCTAGGTTGGCAGGAGAAGGGACTGAGCAACGGGAGCTCACCCTGTCGTGGGGATTGGAACCGCCGACCTTCTGTTTGGCAAGTCCTAGGCTCTGTGGTTTAACCCACAGCGCCACCCACATCCCAGGAATATGTCCTTGAATGGTGATAAATCTTCTACATTGCTTGGATGGAGAGATGGGAATCTCTGATTTTTGCATGGCCACTGGATTATGGCCTGTGCAATGAAGATTACATCCATTGTTCTGCCAACTATTTGTCTCTGGCTTCTCCCACCACTGTGGCCCCTCCATGAGGGGATATGGCTCTTAGGCTGGAAAGAGTTCATCATCCCTGCTATAAACAAGTAGGTACAGTGGTACCTCAGGTTACAGACGCTTCAGGTTACAGACTCCGCTAATCCAGAAATAGTAGGTTTAGAACTTTGCTTCAGGATGAGAAGAGAAATCACTCAGCGGCAGTGCAGCGGCAGCAGGAGACCCCATTAGCTAAAATGGTACCTCAGTTTAAGTACAGTTTCAGGTTAAGAACGGACCTCCAGAACGAATTAAGTTCTTAACCCGAGGTACCACTGTACTTATGCTTTTTGTTTTTGTTTTAAAGTGGACATCCCTTATTCCTTTTCTTTGTTTTTCATGGTGCATGAAAATGATATCCTCAGAATATCAGGACCATCCTCCCTCTGGTTTCCGAACCTTGAGATGTGGTATTCATTTACTGTCACTTTATTGAACTGTTTGACAGCTCTGAGGGTTGACTTATATCCTTCTCCCTGCTTGTCTGCCATGGCCTGTGTCATTTCCTAATAACAGAGAGCGCAGAAAGCAACAGAAGTATTAACCTCCTTCCAGTCAGAGGCCTCCATCTCCATATAATAGATGTTCAGACAGCTTTTCACTGTCAAGGTCAGGGATGCACCATGTCCCGAGAGAGGACTCTAATCCTGCGACAAAGGGTTGAATGAGTAGGTAGGGGTTGCCATTCCAGTCATACAACTCCAGTTGCCAGCACGGCCTTTAACAACACTGTTTACAGATTTATTACAGGTACAGAGTATAAATGTAAATAAAGAAATAATTCCTGAGCTCCGATGACCAAGTTCACTTTTTTTAAAAAAATTAACCATCTAGAAAAATGGTGAGTACTTGAGAAGATGGCACATGCTGTGTATTGGTCTGGAGCAGCTCCCTCTGTTTGCCATAACTGAGCCAGATCTGCATCAGTAGTGAAATGTGAAGCCAAAGAGAAGAGCCTCCAATTAAAAAGATGCTGGGATCCAGGATAGGGTCAACACTGCATACGAAGTGACTACTAAAGGTGATGCTGCCATACATCTGTGAAGGTTTTAAAAGCTGTATGCTGCCAACTCACTGGTGCCATGCAGATTGTATTGATTCTTATAACAGGAATAAGTTCTCTCTTCCACTTGTATGGGAAGGGCCTCTGTACTTGCTTATCCTCCCCACACCAGTCTCCTCATCGCCTGGGTGCTAGGCTTCTAACCTCAATTTAATGAAATGGTTTATTTAAAATATTTTTGGCCAGTGCCCTTCCAAAGTGGCTTACAGTTGATGCTTCCATTGCTAATGGTTGTTGTTGGTGCTTTCCTAAATGCAACAGCCTCATATCATGTAGTGGTTGTTTTCATGGTACACACTGCCTGGAAAAGGGAATTGTGAATTTAACGCCATTGCAGGAAGAAGGCAAAGCCTAAGCAATTTTACAAGGAGATTTTACAACTTCAAAACAAAATTGTTCATCATTCACTCATTCTTTTGTTCTTTTATTTGAATGATGCAATTCCACTCCACTCTCCGTCCATAGAGTGCTCGGAAGGTCGGATTGTTTTTCTGAACAAAATAAATTCAGATAGAATTTCAAGTTGGTGTCTTCCTTTATGCTTGTTTGTTTTTGATTTGGAAAACAATTGAATGGATGGAACAAATTCAGTATTAATTGGGATGCCTATTTGTTTCTTTCTGTGGTGAAAAAAATAACGAGTCTCTCCCCCCCCCCCCCCCGCTAGCCATAAATCTTCCAAGTTTCATGTGGTTTGTTGCAGAGAAAAACATTATCACCTGCACATCACCGATATTGCCCTACATTCATCTAGTTAGCATGTTATGATTAGCATCCTGGTCAGACTGATCTGAGGAGGACTAGCTTGCAAGTGGTGATAATGTCCTTTGCAATCTTCGCTCAGTGTGTCACAACCATTTCAGTGCCTGATTTTCAGCTGGGCACAGCAGCCAAGAAGGTTCATCAAGTCAGCCAACTGAGCTTTCAGGGGGGGAAATATTCAGTACACCTGGTTCAAAAGAAAACAGAATAAAGTAACGGAAAATAATGAGCGCACAGTCCTTTAGATGCTGTAGATCCATACTTCCTACTGATTGAACTTCTGTTATGGTGGCATGGGGAATAGTTTAATCAGGCTTTGAGCCACAAATTGTGGTTGCTGTTGTTGTTGGTGGAGTGCATATAATTTCCGCAGACACCCATGACATCCCCAGTGTCAGGTTTGGCAACTGCTAGGACTGCAACACTCCAGCAATACTCCCCAATGATCCCTCCCTGTGCCCCAATCTTTGGAAAAGGTTCCAGGGCTTGGAGATGCCATTTAATTTCCCATAATGTCACGAAATGATGCTACACTACATCAGGAGTGTCATGAAGTTGGCTCTTTGCTAGGCCTGGCCAAAAAAGCTGGTTTTGTTGAGAGTTCAGTCTTTTGGGAATAGATGTGACCTCATGAGAAAGCAATTTCTTTCGCATTAATTGCTAATGGTCTCATGATGTGCATCTGTGCTTGCTTGTTTTGGCCCACTGAGTTATGTTGGAAATGGTCCACCTTTGCTCCTGTGGTGCTGGCAGGGATTATTTTTGAGGACATAGAGGGTTGACTTTATCCCCCCCCCCTCTCAAAATGACTGCTCAAAAGTTCATTTCTGACATCAGAGACCTCAGCCAGCATCCCCACACTATGCCATATTGACTTAACTTTCATCTCCTTCTATGTCAAAGTCCTAATCACACTCTCCTGAGGGGATATTTTGAAAGGTACCAGAAGCTCTGGAACTTGGGACAAAGCTGTTGTTCAATCTCTGAGTTTGTCTGGTCACGCTCCTCGAAATGCCCCAGTCCAGACTGCCCACAGTCAAAGCTATAAAGACTTTGTCATGTGGGTGATTTGTTTACCCCTGTCTGAATGGCAATTATTGTGCAGGTCATAGATAAAAATAGATTTAAATGGAAAAGACACTCTGTGCACATGTCCAGAATCTAGATTTCAAAAGTTTATGGGGGAATGATATTCTATTCAGATTGCATCTGAGCATAATCAACTATTCAAAATGATATTCCAAACCAAGTGTTTAAGAAGTCTTTCAACATCACTAGCAGCCACCTTAAGGGAACCCAGGTGCTAGAAAACTGGATACCTCCAGCTTTGTTAACCTTTGAGAGGCAATAGGAATTCGGAGAAGGAAAGAACAGTAGTATGGAAGGGGGCAGTGTTTTGCCCTCAATTCTGATAATTAAAAGCAAATAACTGGTAAGGTGACTGGACATGTTTATACAAGCACATGTGTAAATAAATAAAAATCAGAAAACTGGCTGGATATGAGCTGCATTGGGAAAGGCCTGGCTATTATAGTGCTTCACACTTTTTCAATATTAATCAAATTGTTTTTGTAAGAAGCATAAATAGAAGCTTGGGTTTTGTTAGGCACACACATTGTCTGACTTATAAATGATCAGACAGTCCTCATTGGAATGTTGTGGCAAATTTGAATCAGCGTGGTTCAAGCTAGAGAGGATCTATCTGAAACCAGCAAAAGTGACAAGCATTTTATAATTCTTGATATGTTGAAAAAGGCTAAATGGAATAGAGCTTCCTAGGGCAGGTTCTGTGCCCCAATAGTTGCTGAAAAGAAAAGAGAATCCTTATATTGGTTCCTATGGGCAATAACTACAGCAGTGTGTTTGCATACCCCACATGTTGTTAACAAAACAGGACCATGTGTGTGTGTTTTAATAGTGGCCCACTGATCCATTGGTTGAGAATGAAGGGCCGATTACTGCATGTCACACCAATACATGTGCTTTCCCTTCCCTATGCCAAATTTGGTGAACCACTAATGTAACGGTGTAAATGTAAAGATGGTTTTCCTTCCTGTATGTATACAAATCTATATTTAACATTTTGGGTGGAAATCTTTATGACTTTTCTGCTAGCAACATGCACCTCAGCTGACTGAAGCGGACGGTGTTCAGCTGGAATCAAAACCAGTACATCTTAGCCAACCTCTCACAATACTGATGGGAATTGAAATTACTCATAATGTGTTTTACTGTGACCAGTATATTCCACATTTCAGGTCTCCATACTGATAAATGAAAATAAGGGTGGCTTTCCCCTTCTAATAATGAATAGTGACATTTAAACCATCATTTTCTCTCTCTCATGCAACAGAAGTATGTCCTCCACAGCCTTAAAATATTGAGGTTTGGGTAAAAAATTAATGAAATACAACTGACTCAGTCACCAATTAAAAGACAACTGATTAATGCACTAAAAATCTTTAATCACCTGACAGTCCTAATGGGATGTAACACATACCGAGGGCAAGTAATCAAGGGCAAGTAACAAACGCCATACACTTTCAGATTGCAGCACTATTTCCCCTAAAGTTCTCTTCCGGGACATAATGACTGCATTTTCCCTCGTTTGTAATCCAGCCAACATCTTGGACTTAATGTCACGATGAATTAAAAATCATCGCCACATATCTCAAGAGTATTTTTCCTTCTTTAGTTCACACATGTTTGACCAGAACATTCTTTCCCCCTGGGAATAACATATAAGAAAGGAGTTCATCTCTTTGATAAAGATACTGATTTTTGCAGTAAGATTTTTAAAAACAAACAACAGCTATGTCATTCAAAATATAACCTGCAGAAATAATGGTGGACAGTAGAAATCCTGCCTTAAGGGCCACTGAGTTCTACTTTTCAGTTCTGAAAACATTGCCCTTTTGAGGAATGGACTCCAGTCTAGCAAAGCAATCCACAACTCAGAAAAGCTAAGTACTGGGATTTGTGTTCAGTGAAAATGAAAGAGAACCCTGATACTAAACATCCTTGCAGCCCTGTCCTATGCAACTTACTAATAATATTTAAAAAGACTTGATTTGAATGAGAATTGTTTCCTAGCAACTGTGCACAGAATTTCAGTCTAGTAGAGCAATCCAAACCCCTTTTGCTCTGAGCTGGGTGGTAGTGCAGTGGGCAGGTCCTCCATCTAGCCTTGCTGGCCTCCACCAGCCTCCTAAGAACATAAGAAGAGCCTATTGGATCAGAACAGTGGTCCATCCTGTTTTCACAGTGGCCAATTGGATGCCTGTGGAGAACCCCCATGCAGGATACAAGCGCATGAGCTTTCTCTCCGCGTGTGATTTCCAGCAACTTGTATTGCTGCCTCCTACCACGGAGGCAGAGCATAGTCCCCATGGCTAGCCTCCTGCCAGCCATCAACTGTGGGGTGATGCCAGCATCACTACTCTGTCATAGTGTTCCCACTTATGCCCACCCAAAGTGTCACCAGTAAGATTCCCAGGAGCAGGGCTGAGTGGCACTGTGATCTGCCTGCCCCTCCACCTGGGTCACTGTTAATACCAGAACTGCTGAAGTGGTGGTGGCCCCAGAACTCCATAAAACCTCACCTGACTCGGAATCCTTTAGTGCCAGCATACACAACAATTGAGCTGAATGTTGAAACATGAGCCGAGTTTGGTGCATGGTGAATTGGTTGCATGACTGCTTTGCTGCATCTCCAAGTCACTGTTTTCCAATGCAGGCTGGGATAAGAACATAAGAAGAGATCTGCTAGATGAGATCTATCTTTTGTGCCTATAGCAGCCAACCACGTGCCTATGGGAAGCCCACATGAAGGCAATAACTCCTGTTCATGATCCTCAGCTGGTATTCAAAGGCATCCTGTCTGATCTTGGAAGTAATATAAACAGAATGGCTAACCATCAAGAGCCTTATGACTGTGCCGCCACTGTTCAAAGTTCTGGTGTTTTTCTGTCGGTTTAGTGTACTGAGCAAGAGGACGTGAGTTTGGGCGTGGAAGTCAAATAAACTGGTATCCATTTTGAAGTAAGCCCCACTAAAACCAGTGGGACTTACAACTATATATGTATGAATAGAATCAAGATGTTAATGAACTTAAGAAGTCTAGTTTTGGTTGCATACATATCAACATGCCTTTGACCTCCTCTCAGAACAGCTAAATGATGAGTCCTCTCACACGATGGGGGAGCTTCATGCTCCAAAACTGGGGGGGGGGGAGAGTAGGCAGGGGTGGGGCGCCCAGCGCGGGCAGGGGAGCAGCTGCGATGGCACCCAGGGGATCGTGCTGCCGGGGGCGGTGTGCTCCCCCCCTCCTCTTCCTCCACCAGTGGTCTCACAAAGTGCATGAAATTATTATTATTATTAAATTCTGAGACATTGGTAGCGGCAGTTTTTCAGCCACTTTGCTTTACAATACTGATAACGGTATGCTTTCACTAGACTACAAATTTATTGTAATGTATGGTGGTGGTTTTTGTTTTTGTTTTGCTTCGGTTACTGTTTGTCTTTTGTAAGTTTTGGCGATTTTAAATTTGCAGGTTTAAGTAAAATATGTTGGTATGGGAAACTGTCATGTAACGGGCCAATGGCCATAATAAAGATCAATCCAATCCAATCCACTAGACTACCATACAAGGAGTAGAACAATAGAGTGTAGCCTTTAATTGGTTCTTCCACAGTGAGTGACTCTAAAAGAAAAAACAAAAAGACGATTTCTTCCTTTGCCACAAGAACATTTATGGCAGAATGGTAAGAGATCCACGACATATAAACCACTGTGTCATCTAAATAGGAAATTTATTTAATGGACTATGTACCATTCCATGAATGACTCCAGTTCACTCCAATCAGAGCTATGCTGTGGTTTGTTTTTGTTTGAGGATTTCTTTTCTTTTCTTTTTTTGTATTTCAGGATCTTGTCAGTAACAGGAAAATACAGCAAGCCAAAAGCTACATATCCGTTTCCCTTTTACACAGTACAGTTTCTTTAAAAAAAAAAAAACAATTACTGAGTTATATTTGTAAGTCAGAGTCACAGTAGGTTTTTTTTTATGTATATTTGCTATTCACACACTGCAGAATATTGCCAAGTAACCTCACTGGTGGGAACTGACAACATGGAGTTACATGCATTCATGTGAGACCATATTCAATGATGTATATATTGAATTAAGCACATTCATTTTTCAACACCGTCCAGTAAAACTGATCCCTTGTCAATCTTTATTTTTTCTCTTTTCTTCCCCCCTCCCATTGTTGTTCTGAGTTAAATTGGCTTTTCTTTAAAATCCACAAATACGCACAAAATAACCTGTAAACAGTTTTGACATTACACGTATGTACAAAGTGAACCACGTAAGAAAATAAGTCGAAGAGGTAATTCAGTGGGTGCCACTTGACAGAACATCAAAGTGCAACAGACTGACTCAGCCTGGCAAAGTCAAGAATCGACGTGCTCACATGAGGTCAGAAAGAAACGCAACTTCAGCAAGGCCCCGTATAGATCACATTATCACAGAAGTCACAAAAGAAACATCAAATCCTGTGTCCGCTGTGAAAAATATTGCATTGTATGCATTTTACTCATTTGTGTGCAGATATGTATATAGGAAATCTAAATAGCCAAAGATTCAACCAGTTTGTCATCCTACTTTTTACTTTATTTTTATTTGTCAGGGAAAGACCTGTTACTCTTTCCACTAAGTGTGAAGGATTCTCAGAATTTATGCCAGGTGAGAGGCTTAGGATACTGCACTTCAGAGCAGCCACAGCAGCAAAAGCTACAACTTGATGTGTGAGAATTTTGTGTTTAAAATAATAATTATATGAGTATATATTCCCGCTCCCGATAATACAGATTAGCACTTTCCCTCGTATGATTTATCCTGAATATTTGCACAGATCTGCACCATATTTACAGAGCAGTTGAAACGGCTATTCCATCAGTGGAAAAAAAAAACTCCCAACCATACTGGGAAACAAATCACTTCATAATAAATTGCACTATATAACCCACAGCATTATCCATCTGAACTCATCTCAATGACCTGACTTTGATGCCTATATAAGAGATTGGGAGATGTTCATTATCAGAAACTTAATTTATTTTAAGCATATTTCATAGCTGTATCCTGGTAATTTTCAGTGTTCACAGAGCTGGGACTATAAACAACACATCTACCATGTTTGTCTTCTCCTATGGTATACAAAGAACCCTGTGTGTACATAAGAAATTTGTAAATCAATAGCCCAGTGCTAATCATGAAACTCAAACAAGAATCGTACAGATTTTAGCCAGTGAAGCTTTATGTAGTTATGACGCAAGTATTTTTCGTGGATTCCAGATGGGGATATGGGGAATCCCTCTGACAAACTCCACTCGTTCCTCTAGTTCATTCAAAACTGTTTGCTTATATGTCTCTCTTTTTCGCTTTGGTAAAATAGACATTTATTTATTTGCATTTTTTCCTTCTCAAATAAAAACAACAGCTACTTTTGGCTTTCCTCAGATATGCAGGAAGTGCTAAATTTGCCATGCAATTTCACCTTAGGTGGCATTCAGTAGCAACTCAACAAATAAACATTCTGAGATTTTCCTCCAGGTGCATGTGCACAGTTGAGGAAAGTGGAAAATTAGGTAAGTAAAAAAAAAAAAAGAGAAAAGGGTTTTGAAAAAGATGTTCATCTTTACTCTGGCCATCTTTGCCCAGAGCATCTTTTCTGTTTTTATGTTTCTTAGCATGGGAAACTATCAAGTACACCACTGAGAAAAGGAATAAAATTGTAACTATAACCAGAATTTTCCCACTTCCATAGGAACATCCTGATTTATCCCATTTCCATAGGAACATTAAAATTAAATGTTCTGTAAAGCATTGGAATCAAGAGGAAAATATTGCACTTTCAGGTAATGGCTCTGATTCAACAAGAGTGGGTGTAGAGCAGGTGGGGCTTGTGGTAAACTGCATGTACAGTATGTTCAGTGGACACAAATCACTAGCCCAGCTGCAGAGCCACAGCTGCATGGCACACAATTGGGATAGAAGCTGGTGTGCTGTTTGAGCAGGGCTGGAGATACAAGCAGGACTGGATCCAGGCCCTGGTGGGTTTGGCTGTTGGATGGGGCTGGGGCTGGGTGTGAATACATCTTTATGATATCAACATGCCATTCTCTCCACCTAGTTAGGAATCCAAAGCCAAAGCCTGCTCCTGCCTGAGGATAGTCCCTAGTAGCATCGTGGCAAATACATACACGAAGAGGAGGAGGAGGAGGAGGAGTTTGGACTTGATATCCCGCCTTTCACTCCCCTTAAGGAGTCTCAAAGCGGCTAACATTCTCCTTTCCCTTCTTCCCCCACAACAAACACTCTGTGAGGTGAGTGGGGCTGAGAGACTTCAGAGAAGTATGACTGGCCCAAGGTCACCCAGCAGCTGCATATGGAGGAGCGGAGACACGAACCCGGTTCCTCAGATTACGAGTCCACTGCTCTTAACCACTATACCACACTGGCTCTCATCAGAGTTTTCCTCCATCTTAGTTTTTACAAACATTCAGGTTCACCTTAGCTCAACCCAGTGATGTTTTCTCCTAAATCAATTAGGGGCAGGGGTGCCAACTTGAATAAAATATTTGGGGGGCAGGCAAGCAAGCCATGCCCCACATGACTGATCACATGACACAGTGCGCACACACCATGTGAATGGCTATGTCCATCAACTCTGGGGCCTCCCAGGCCCCTCAAATATTTTAGGGGGGGAAATGACCCCTCGGCCTCTAGGAGTTGACTCCTATGTGTGGGGGGGATTAAAAACAACAACTTTCAAAGTGATTCGTATAAATTTTCTTAAGGCTATCCCAGGACCCTGAAAAGAATCCTACATCTAAGTGATATGTGGCACTGGTTTGCTGTGTCCTTGTCAGAGTTGAATCATCTTACGTCAACAGAAAATTTCAAATTGAATGGTTCCCTTGGGTCAAAATAATTGTGTGTACACCATGATGTTCATGAGCGCAGTGTGATGACAGTTTAGCATTGCTTCCAGGGTGTACTTGTGCTACTTTTTTGTATAGTCATCAGTGATCTAAAGAAATTGGCATTTGCTCCCCAATAATAAAATAATAATACGCAATAATAAAATACTCAAAAAATAAAACTCAAGGTAAAGATTACAAGTAGCCATATCAAAAGGATGACACTTGTTCACTTATGGATTGATAAAGTGAGCAGTACATTTGCAACATACATTTAAAGGTTTCTGTCATCTACTGGAAAAAGTGAAGACTCTTCTAAATATCCCTTGCACTTTTGTTTTGCTAAGATGCTATCCTGGTCCACTGTACTAACAAGAGTTTGGATGCTTACTGAGAAGAAAAAGTTAATATGTCAGGGAAGTAACTTAAATGCATTAGGTCAGCTCAGTTTTAATGGGTTTGACTAGCATTCATGTTGGTGAAAACTTAAAATGGCATCAAATTGTTGGAAGAATGCTAATGGCTACATGTCTTTGATTTACTGTCTGAATTGGCAGCTTCACATTGCTTCAGCAAGGACAGGCTCATTTTTAATGTCATCTAAGTCCTTTGCCTACAAGAACTGTGAAGCAGGATCTGAACATCCCAGCATTCAAGACTTTTAAGTCAGAGGTCCATACCTTCCAACATTTATCCAGTGAAAATAGGGGTGTCCTATTCCATATTTTGTAAGATGCTGAGCCTATGCCTTGGACTGGCATATGTCTTATGGATCTGTTTCGTGGAATACTGATGATGATGATAATGATAATGATGATGATGTTATTATTATTTTATTTATACCCTGCCCATCTGACTGGGTTGCCCCAGCCACTCTGAGTGCCTTCCAACATATATTAAAACCTAATAAAACATTAAACATTTTTTTAAAACTTTCCTATATAGGGCTGCTTTCAGATGTCTTCTAAAGGCTGTAAGGTTACTTATCTCCTTGGCTCCAGGGCTATATAACTCCATGATGAAAATAGGGACGTCCTAAGGAAAAGTGGGACATTCCAGAAATTAGAACGGCTTCTGTAAATCTTGAACTGTCCCTACAAAATAGGGACAGTTGAAGGGTCTGGAGTTCTGCACTTCGCTGCAATCAGTGGAGAACATTTCCGCTTCCTCTGTGTTTAGGTTCTAAAAAATTTCTTAGCAGTAGTTTAAGGCCCAGTTCAGTGAGGACAGGCTGCATATACATGCTGTGGAGATAGGTGGAACACAAAAGGTTTTTTAAAAAAGGTTTTTGAGAGCAGGCTGACAAACCCAACCATCTTCAAAAGAACTATTGCTGTCACACACAGTAACTAAATAGCATGCTATGAGAGCAAGCCTATTAATATGAAGCTGCTGCATTTTCTGAATCTTCCCTCTTTCAGTTCTAATAAAAAATGCCAGAGTAGCGTCAGATCTGGGCTGAAGTTAAATGGTAGAGCATCTGTTTTGCATGCAGAAGGTCTCAGTTTCAATTCCTGGCATCTCTAGATCAGACTGGAAGTGTCCCCTGCCAGTCAGTGTCGACGGTACTGAACTACATGGACCAAGGATCAGACTGAATATAAGGCAGCTTCCTTATTTCTGAGACCAAAGTCATTGACTGCATTTGCACATCAATGTAAGCCATGATTAATGGTTTACTGTGAATGCATAAATCACTCCCATTTCACTCTGCCCTGGTGACAAGCAGGATCAAACCACAATCCTCGGCTTTGTATTACAGCTCAACCAGGAATACTCGAACTAGAATTGCTATTCCCTGTTATATATGTGAACTTTTCATAAAACGAATGTGATGAGATATAAATTAGCACATCTACTATACAAACCATGGAATTGAGGGACCTGAGGGGATCTGTGCATGGCTGATGTTGGTTCTGTGACCTAAAGTATTAGAAATATGTTGGGTGTGTAACTACCTATGGTAGAATCCTTGGGAAATTGAGAAGAATGATTTAAAGTAACCCTCTCAAATGCAGATAAGCATTTCTAATCACAATCATCATTATCACAACATGTTTTTAGTCATGCTTTCCTACGTAGTGTATTTCCTTTGTATTTTATTGATATTACCACCTGGATGACCTGCCTTCTTGTTGATCGTGAGATATTGACTATATTTGAACATTTTCTATATTTCTGACTGGAACGTACAATATAAGAGACAAATGTTGCTATTTCCTACTTCTCACAAAGCGTTTGAAGATCAGTGCAAGCTGCAGGAGTGCAACATTACCTAAGGCTGGTATCCAGTGGTGTTCTTGTAACTGACAGAAGGCATCCCTGAGTGGAATGGAGAAGGAAAGGGGTTTTTTAGCAATCCACCTCCCCGCAGCCCCCTACAACTGGAGATGAACAAATTTGCCGATAACAGTTTCTCTCAGTTTCTAATTCTTCCAGTCTCAACGTCAGTTCACCACATTTCTGCATCAGTCTGTGATTTGTTTGTTTGTTTTAAAACACTCCTCACAAGCATTTGTCAGAATTTTTAGTGCATATTTCTGCTGATAGAAACATTTTTGCAAGCCTTTTTGTCTAACACACACACACACACACACACATATTACAAGCAATTTCCCCCAATACAGCACATTTTTGTATGTTGTGTTCATTAACATATGCATCTTGCGCACCCTTTCTCTAATATGTCAGTTTTTGTACACATTTCCCAGCTGGAAAACTAGATCACAAAATTTGGAGAAGTGCTTCCTTCAAACAATCACTGCATTTCAATTTGTGTATTGTTTTGGGAAGTGTGAATTAGGTAGGTTCCCATTAACATGTGAAACAAATTTGGAGCAAATTTAGGAGGGCTGGGGATGGGGGCTGAAGGGAGGAGAAGGAATATCCAAAAAAATGCCTTTCTCCTTGTGCTGTGAATGAATGCCTTCCATCAGCAAAGGAAACATCATTGAATACCTCCCTGTGTTTCTTTATTCCTAAGTGAAGAATAGCAAAACCACTGAAGACACCAGGTAATAGTAGTACTGAGCATCTTTCCTCCTCTTCAGAGTGTTTAAGGGTACATTAGAGCCAATGCACTGCTGGGGGTTTAGAAACACCATCCTTGGTTTTTATGATTTGAATAAGTTTCATCCAGAATTTAACTGAGAC
Source organism: Podarcis melisellensis (assembly GCF_964234715.1). Classification (NCBI taxonomy): domain Eukaryota; kingdom Metazoa; phylum Chordata; class Lepidosauria; order Squamata; family Lacertidae; genus Podarcis; species Podarcis melisellensis. Next base: position 53,286,163 of record NC_138529.1, read on the forward strand.
TCTTTTGGATAATATAAACAATAATAATAATGAGGAAAGAAACAGCCAATACAATTAGCTGGACTCTTCTTGTCTGGCAGAGGTTAGAAATCATGCCCTGCCACACCACCCTCACCTCCTCTGAAAGTTTTGGCCTAGGGACCAAGGTAGTTATTAAAGCTTTAGGCTATTATCCCAGTTAAGTAAGCTTCATCCTCCTGCCCACCCTCTCTCCACTTTCTTTTCAAAGAAGCCTTTCATTCTCAGTGTTTTATCACAGGTTTTATAAACGCTTTAAAAACTTGTAGTGAGACTGTGAGTTTGTCATGTCCATATTACAATTCATATAAAGAATTTGAATTTCTTACAGGTGCCAGAGTTCCACTGCCCATACAGAACTCTTTTGCCTGCAATCATTTACCTTTTTTTTTTTTTAAAAAAAAAAAGTGAATATTGCATTCACTTTCTTCTATTCTGTCCACTGAAGAGCTCTATGTGGACATCTGTAATGGGGGCTGCATGCATATAGGTTTGCTACTGCTCGATATATATGCGTACACATATATGATATTGGACATTAAATTCTAAGACTCTTGGGGCAGGCACTGGAAAAGAACAACAACTATTTCATCTAAAACTGGGGGGAAAGGCCACATAAATCATATCTATTCTGGCACATTTCGTATGGTCTGATTTCCCCCCTCCCTGCAGATATTAATCACTGAACCAGCTTGTGTAAAATGAAACCCAGTTCTATTCAACCTCAGAGGAAAAGAAAATATTCTAAGCATTCTACTCCTTCTTCCTTGCTGGCCAAAGGGTTTGTGCTACAATATCCAATACGCTCATATATGGGGGGGGGGGAGAGAGAAGGAGCTGACTGCATTTGAGATTGCAGGGTGTCAGCCACGCAGAGCTTCAGCCTGTGCCTCATTGACAATCCAGCATGTAAACTGCAAGATAAATCCCTGCTGAAGTGCTATCGGGCGAATGAACCCCACATTCATTTTTCTCTATAATTTGCTATTAAGATGAATTAATGCTAGGCTGTCTTCTTTGTGATTTGCAGTGAGAAGAACTGTGAGCACATGATGATCCTGGGGAATGACTGATTCTTATCAAGAGCCTATAATAATAATAATGGAAAAGACTAATTTCTTGTTTTCTACTGTTCTGCAGACCTGGCTGGGCGAAGAATCTGTTTCACAAGTCTTGATGGGGGGGGGGGGAGAACAAGACACAAAAAACCTAAAACAAAACCCCAAACCTGTCTAAGATTCTGTGCCTTTCCGATATGTTTTCATGCTGCTGTTCATGGAGACATAGCAGAACCCCCAGACTACCTTAGATTGCCTTTTTTCTGGAGCCAGCTTAGACTCTGGAGGAAGTATCCAGGAAAGACAGAGGAAATATAAATGCAAAAAAGAACCAGAAGGCAAGAGAGAAAATACCTATGAACTGTATATGTCTATGGACAAGTTCAGTTGGGAGGGGAATCAGTTTTCTGAAAAGTACATTATAAATCAAAAGGTGAATTATTATTATTATTAATTACATTTCTATACCTGGGAAAGGGTCAAAGTGGAATAATCAAGTCAGGGATGGATAACTTTTTTTTTCTGTTGAGGGCTACATTACCTCAGGTGCTATCTGTTAGTAGCTCTCCATGGCTGCTAGCCAGGATGCCAATGTTCTACCTCTCCTGTCAGAGGCAGTATGGCTGTGACTACCAATTGCTGGGAATCACAGGTGGGCAGAGTCCTCCTGCGCTCATGTCGAGCTTGCAGGCTTCCCACAGACATCTGGTTGGCCACTGTGAGAGAACAGGATCCTGGACAAGATGGGCCACTGGCTCCTCTTAGCCACATGCCAGTGATTGGTGGCACCAGAAGCAAAAGTAGATGGGGTCTGAGCCAAAAGTGAGAGGTCCCCCTTTACCCTATTCTCTCTTTCAGCCAAACTGCTTTCCCCGTAAAGGTAAAGGGACCCCTGACCATTAGGTCCAGTCGTGACCGACTCTGGGGTTGCGGCGCTCATCTCGCTTTATTGGCCGAGGGAGACAGCGTACAACTTCCGGGTCATGTGGCCAGCATGACTAAGCCGCTTCTGGCGAACCAGAGCAGGGCACGGAAACACCATTTACCTTCCTGCTGGAGCGGTACCTATTTATCTACTTGCACTTTGACGTGCTTTCGAACTGCTAGGTTGGCAGGAGCAGGGACCGAGCAACGGGAGCTCACCCCATCGCAGGGATTTGAACCACCAACCGTCTGATCGGCAAGTCCTAGGCTCTGTGGTTTAACCCACAGCACTACCTGCGTCCCTTACCCCTTTTCCCCTGCCCCCACCCAATTCCTGTAAACAAATAGGCTGAGGGCCATATGGATCCCCAAGCCTGCAAATTCCCCACCTCTGCATTAAGTGGTCAATGAAATCATGGAAGAAGTTGATTAGGGAAGGTGTGGGAGCTTATTCCTATTCAAAGAGTTTTTTGTAATTTGCTTATGCCTTAGGTATAAGGCAAACCTTACACTTGGGGACTGTAGGAGTCCATTTGATTTCTGTAATTAATTGGATTTGTTTATAGACTTTATTAGAGGAAACTGTACTATGAAGTACATGTAAGATTATTACATCTCTCTCTCTCTCTCTCTCTCTCTCTCTCTCTCTCTCTCTCTGTGTGTGTGTGTGTGTGTATGTACACACACTCCCGCTACTGTGGACTTGAGCACAGTTTATTAAGATGATGCTGTTTGCTACTTTGACTCTATGTCCTGGCAACCATGATTAATTGGAGGGAGAAACTGCCTTAATAATCTTTCAGGCTCAAATAAAGGCAAATAAGAAATACATTCATATACGTAGACATCAAATCTCAGTTTGACACTGGAGTTGATCTTGGTTTGTTCCTGGGACTTTAGGGAAGCTTTTAATGTTTGATGCATTACTGTATTTTAATATTTTGTTGGAAGCCGCCCAGAGTGGCTGGGGAAGCCCAGTCAGATGGGCAGGGTATAAATAATAAATTATTATTATTATTATTATTACTGCTACTACTCCTACTCCTACTACTACTATTATTTTAAGTTCCAACTTTCTTCATTGATTTTCTTCCTAAGATTACAGCACAAAAAAGCTCTGATTTATGTACTTATTTATTGGACTTATTCCCCACCCCAAGGATTGGCAAGTTTTGGAGGGCCTCCAAACACCCTCCATGGGCCGCTCTCTCTCACTTCGTCTAGCAGGTCCAGGGGGCTCTTATCCGAGGGACCCCTGCAGAATCCCTACCATAACAGCTCCTGACACCGGCTCTGCTAACAAGGGCTCCAGGTGGCTTCATTGTTCTATTCTCTCCCTATTTCTCAGCATCAAAATCCATTTTGAATCTGAATAAAAAAAGTGCAGAAACTGGCTCCTCCAACGTGTTCGCACAGCGCTGACTTTGCCACTCTCACTTCCAGTAAGCAGGAGTGTTTCTGCTGATGTGTATTAGTGAAAATGACATAGAAAAATGCATTATATTAAATGAAACCAAATGCAAAAAAAATGTGTATATTAGGGAAATTTTCCATTAAAATGCGGGCAGATTTTCACGAGGGTTTTTTGTTGTTGTTTTTTAAAAAGAACAAACTGATGTGGAAATGTAGAGAATTGAACCTAGGACTGGGGAGATGGGGAACCAAAGCTGACAGATTCCTTCATCCCTGTACTACACCTGTACTCAATAAGAGCTGTTAAGACTTCATTGAAAAGCAAATTTAGGCCTGGCTAATGATCTCTGCAGATTTATTCATGACTACCTCTCCCCATAAATAATTTAGTTGCAAAATTGTGAGAGAAAATGGCAGCCATAAAACCAGAAGACTAGGCTTCATATCTGCTGAAAGCAAACACTCTTCAGTCTAAGCTGGTGCTATACCCATCATGCCACACAGCACATTTGTCTGGGCTGGGAGGTGATGCTGAGAGACCCTGTGCAAAAACTCAGGCTTTCCAAGCTGATCTGCAGTAAGAAGAAAAAAGTTACTCCACAGTGCTTGGATTTAAGTCAGTTAGCTCTAATTAACCTCCAATTAACTAAATCAATGTAAATCCAGGTTCTGTGGTGCGAATGGTTTCTTTAACAGGCTGCTAAAAATGTCACTAATGCTTAACATCAACTCAATTACTACTCATACTACTTCAACTCAATCACAGCGAGAAAGAGACTGTTTTGATTTGTGGCAGGGTTCAGCCCTGGTAAATATTTTCAGTGCCAGGGCTCACCCTGAAAGCCCAAAAAGTAGATGGAGATGGAAGTGCTCCTGAGAAGCTACAGAGTGGATTTCACTCACTCCTAATGACAAAAAAAATCCAACGTTCCTCAGAATTAGGAGACAGGCATTGCAGATTGGAAGATTGTGTTCCCAGATAGACATCCTGACTCTCTTCTGTCCTCCAAAATTAAGCCCAGGCATACCAAACTGATGCTTATTGGTTCCCACCAGTAATTCTGAAAGCCATAGAATTCTGTCCTGATCGAAGTTTTTAAAAGCCATTAGTATCATAAAATCATAGAACTGTAGAGTTGGAAGAGGGACCCCAAGAGTCATCTAGTCCAGCCCCCTGCAATCCAGGAATCTCAGCTAAAGCATCCTTTGAAGGTGACCCGGAAACTACAACTAATCCAGAATGCTGCAGCTAGACTGGTGACTGGAAGCAGCCACCAAGACCACAAAACACTGGTCTTGAAAGACCTACATTGGCTCCCAGTACATTTCCGAGCACAAAGTGTTGGTGCTGACCTTTAAAGCCCTAAACGGCCTCGGTCCAGTATACCTGAAGGAGCATCTCTACCCACATCATTCTACCCGAACGCTGAGGTCCAATGCTGGGGGCCTTCTGGTGGTTCCCTCACTGTGAGAAGCAAAGTTACAGGGAACCAGGCAGAGGGCCTTCTCAGTAGTGGCGGCCGCCCTGTGGAACGCCCTCCCGCCAGATGTCAAAGCAGTGGCGTAGCGTGGGGGTGCAGGGGGAGCCGGCCGCACCGGGCGCAACATCTGGGGGTTAGGGTTAGGGGGCGCAAATCCACGGGTTGGGGGCACAAATTACTTGCCTGCCCCGGGTGCTGACAACCCACGCTACGCCACTGTGTCAAAGAAAACAACAACTACCAGACTTTTAGAAGACATCTGAAGGCGGCCCTGTTTAGGGAAGCTTTTAATGTTTGATGCATTATTGTATTTTAATATTTTGTTGGAAGCCGCCCAGAGTGGCTGGGGAGGCCCAGACAGATGGGCGGGGTATAAATAAATTGTTGTTGTTGTTGTTGTTGTTGTTGTTACTACTACTACAGATGGCCATACAACCTCTGCTTAAACACCTATAATGAAGGAGAGTCCACCACTTCCCAAGGAAGCCAAACAGTTCTTACTTCCAGAAAGTACTGGTAGTGTACATGCTTTCAGCACCATTTCATACTGAACTTCCTAATATTTCCCTTCAGAATGTTTCCTCTGACTCCTCAGCACCCTGAGGGCTAACAACTAAAATGTGGCAATAATCATGGAAGTTGCACCATCCCAAAAGTGGTTGTTGCACTGCTGCTTAATTGGATGGGTCTAGGGTTGGGAAGCACTGCAGAGAGGTGCACAGGTGCACAGGCAGGGCTGCAGTCTGCTGCTCCCATAGGTGACCTTCCTGCCAGCCCACATTATCCCCATCCAGGTAAGCAGGAACCTCACGGCATGTGCTGCTCTTGAGTACTAGGATGGAAAAGTCAGGTTCGTATCTCCACTCAGCCTGAAGCTCACTTGGTTAACTTGCAGCCTCATCTACCTCATGGGGTTGTTGATAATAAGTAGGATGTAGGGGAAAGAACCATGTTATCTTGAGCTCATCAATCATCACCATCATCTATACTGGGAGGTTAAGTCCTGTTTATTACAGCAGAACCTGCTTTTATATAAGGGTGCTCATAATTGGAATAAACCTGTGTCTACAAAATAGACAAAGTGGGTTTGCCTGAAGGGCTGGCCTGCTGCTTAAAGGAGGTAAGTTTCTATTGTATCTCAAGTGCTTTGTGTCTGCACATCTCACTTTATTCTTCACACATTCCCACACAAGCTTCTTTAGACCCTGCCTCCCTTTCAGTCTAATGCTATAGGTAAAAAAGATGTTCATAAGTAAGTGAAGCTCTTCCCCTCAAAGGGAATTTCTTGTGTTCTGAGAAGGCCCTTGCTCCCCCCCCGCCCCCGCCGCCCCCATGAATCCCCATTAGCTGAGTGCATATGGATACTTTTCAATTTTTAATTTCATTTTCAAAAGCATGCAGCTAGAAGCGGAATGTTGCCTGTCACTTGAACAATCCATTTCCTGCAAAATGCATCTTGTTAGGCCTATAATTTCTTCTAATTGCATCTGTGTCAAAAGGGGATGGGAGCCTGCTCTCCCCCATTTATTTGGGCCAAATATGTTCTTGGCAGCAGCGCTTGGCAAGCCCACATAAATCAACAACTCAGCGGCTTGACCTCTTCCTCCAGAAGAGGAATAATCATCAGCATCTCCTCTTTCAACTGGTTTCTTTCCTTTTCATCCTTAATCTCTGAAACACATTTGTTGTAGGGGGGTGGGATGAGAGCTCTATAGCATGAGAAAGGACGAAAGAGGAGAGGTAGACAAAATCGCCTAACATATTAACAGAGATGCCAGGAAAATGGTATCAAGATGGTCAAAAGACCATTTGGTACACAACTAGAACTGAACCTATTCTCTCTTCCCACCCCCACCCCCGCCAACAACTAGGTACAATTAGTGTTGCCATTTAGTTACTTATTTTACTGTCCCTGTGCCATCACTGATATGTAAAAAAAAGGGGGGGAGAGAAATATTCTCTGGCGTGGAGATAACATGATGGGAAAGGATTTCCTGCTTGATTTCTGCATGCACATAAAGTCTCTTTGGAAGGCAGGGCCAGTAAAAAAAACACACACCAAAAAAAAAAAAAACCAACATTGGCAGCACTTACAATTCACAATGCGGATGTCTGCCATTTCTCCATGCACACTAGAGTTCTATCAGTTTTAATTCCAGCAGCTCTCCCTCCTGAATCCAGGGGGCTATTTTTTAAACACTCCAAGTTTAAGGGATTGGGATGAAAATTGCTGAAAGAGAAACTGAGCAAAATCTGAAGTGTGACAGCCCACAACCACTTGGACCCCGCACGTATCTCCCTACTGGATTGCAGCCATTGGCTTGTCAGATGTTCCTGCTAAGCTGAGTGCAGTCTGTGGCTCATAAACATTCATGGTGTGCAAACAGAGCAAATTCAGATCTACCGCTGATATCAAGAGTTGACCCTCCTCTCCAAGAAAAGAAGGGGGCAAATACTTATTCTGTACATAATTCTACAGGGGTGGGGAAGAGGACATAGGTCATCCAGTAAGCTCTAGTAGTTCCTTTTTGAGAGTAACACACAGTTAAAAGGAGGAAACGAAGAAAGCTTTTATGTGGCACACAGACATATATACACTCTCTCCTGGTGTAAACCGGCAAGACATCACATCTTCCTTTAAAGACCATTGACATCTGCCTGACCCAGCTTCTCTCTCCAAATAAATGACATTAAAGGTGAACTCAAGAAGGCATGCAGCTTAGAAAATCACCGCCCACCATAAAACTCTGCACGACCATATGAGAATTTTCATCATTGGTGGTGCCAACCCACAACCATACTGCACGTTTCCTTAGCTGTGCGTGTGGCACTGCAAGCATATGGCATATGTCAGGAGGTTAACACATGATGAATGCCTTGTTAATCCTCCTATCACAGGGAGGATGTTGTTATAGTGTAATTAGGAATGCTTTGGTGAAATAGGCAAATTAGGCTGTACTATAGTGATGGATTGTGGGTCATCGTCATTTTTGTGTGTGTGATCTAACAAATTATTACCATTATTATTTTATTTCTTTTATCATGTAGGATCTCATTCTGTAAATTGCAATAAGGTGATTTTCCTTGCCCTAACCCCGCTCCTATAGACGATACTTTCGTAACAGTTCAGATTGCCAAGGGTGCTTCCTTTCTGGAAACCTGTCTGGGATTTTGATCTTGAGGAAATCCTGGATGCATTTTTCTAACTCTTCCTCAATCGAGAGCTTTTCTTTCGCCGATTTTTTTTTACTAGAGTTGGATTCCCTAGAGCCGGAAGTTAGAGTTCGGAGCAGGTCGCTTTTCCTCCGGATTTCAGACTGCTGAAGTACCTGCACCGGGCCTTTCTTGACTGGCCTATCCAGAGTCTGTATATTGGACTGGCGGGTGACCGGGCCACAGATGACAGTCTCTTGAGGGGAGCTGGCTTCTGACTGGCTGTCGCAGCTCGAGGTGGAGAGTTCATTGCAGGAGGTTCCACTTTCTCCTTCTTTGTCGCCTTTGCCATTTTTACAGCAGCAGTCACAGTGTGATGAAGACCATCTTGAAGGCTCTCCTGGAAATAGAAACAGAGAACGTGGTAAGGACATGCTGCTGTAGACCTGGCAAGATTCAGAGAGACATACAATGCAGCTTTCATTCATATGCTTAAAAAAAAGGATTATATGTCATCGCCACATAGTGGATATATTGGCAGGATGGATGGAGCACACAAATGAGAACTGAGACTCTTCTGGGAAGAAAAATTACTGGTCTTTGAGGTTTGTAATCAGCCAGCTGGAAAGCCTCTAGCATTAAACACACACACAACGCAAACCAATGTTTATGACTGAAATCCCCTGACCAGTTACATGCATTTAGGTTCTACTGCAATCAATAGGATTTAAGTGTGCGTAAGTGGGTGCAGCACCGAAGACTAAATATGTCTTAATTGGTTTCTTGATTTGCCATTTAAAAATGCTTAGTTGAAGATGTGCCCAAAGTAATAATATATGGCTAGAAGGAAGAACTAGAACAGTTTTTTTAAAGAAAAACAATAAAGGGGGGAAATCATTTGCCTTCTGAATGAAATACTGAGCTAATGATGGATTTAAAATGTCATCTGTCTTTGGAGAGAACATAATCATCACTCCCAACCTGTGGGGACCATAACCATCATTCAAATCAAGCCAAATATAATTTAGTTTGCTGAGTAGCAGCTTCTTAACAGAGACACATCATCTGCAAGAGAAACTGGGGCACAGTTTCCAGAGATGCAAATGAGGGGACGGGATGCCACTTTCTAAACTTCTGCCACACTCTTGTGTGATTAAAATAAACATAATACAGAGTGGGTTATGCAAACAGGAACAGGCTTTAGCCATTAGGAGCAGGAAATAGATTTACCCCCTTCCCCATTCTCTGGGACATCTTTTTCCTTTCTTCTATATTTATGGGGTGCAGTAAGGGCAGAACCTGACTGCCATCCCTTGTATCAAGGGGCCCCATACATGATATCAGAGACTTAATAAGCAACACAGAGACACCACCCATAATGACAGACCTGCACTGTTATTTTCTAAAGTAAGTAATAGCCCAATCCTATGAATCTCTACTCAGAGGCAAGTCCCACTAATTTCAATGGGAATTATTCATATAAGACTGCAGACCAGACCATCCCAGGTGGGATTTAAAAACATAACCATCTCCAAAGGGATATACAGTAATGATCAACAGATAATCAAACAAAAATCCCTTATATTATTTTTTTGGGTGTCCAGCTCTGATTTCAAAGCAAGATCTCATTCAGCTGCCAAGTGAGAGGTGGGTTTTCTGAGCTGCAGTGGCAAAGGGGATTTGTACGTCACTGTAGGACTGCCTAGTGGCATCAGGAGGACTTATGCTTGGCATATGCTTCTTGTGTCATCTGAAAATCACAAACTGACAAAGACTATTTGGAACAGGTGTTCTGGAGAGAACCATGCTGGCACCAAGAATGGCAATTTGGACAGGCCTTAGTGAAGAAAATTGAAATTTCCCTTTCTCTCTGAACAGAAGCTTTTCATTGCCAATGGGTGCTAATGTTCTGAAACATTTGTATAGATAAGAGTTGTTGGCCTCTTGACTTCAGACTGTTATGCCTTTTTCTAAGGGTTTCTGTGCATATTTGTGCATTTTAACTTACTTTTTTAGCAAACCACTTAAGCCCCTAGATCACAGGTCACTAATGTGGTGGCCTGCAGATGTTGTTGGACTACAACTTAAGTCACCCCTCTCCATTGGCCATGCTGGCTGGGCAGATGGGAGCCTGAGTCCAACAACTGGGGCACATGCGAGTTGAAAGGCACCACACAGGCTATTGCTGTCTTTGATCTTCATCTTCTCCATATATAGAATATTTACATGGACAAGGGAAGACAAGAGGGGAGATGAACTGCACCACTAGTCCTGTCCCCAATAACATGCACCCTCCTGGTCCCACCCTCTGTCCTTTGTGAAGTCTGAAAAGGGGTGTTTGACTTGTGCACATGTATAAGTACCTCATATGTTTACACACAGTTAAGCATTCTTTTTCAGACCTTTGGGGTCTATGTGCGATGGATTTGGGTGCAGCAGTGCAATCCCACTCCTCCTTTCTCCATCCATGCATTGTACGTAGAAAGAAGGTGTGAGGAAAGTTTGAACTGAAGGTGTCTCATCTCATTGAGACCATTTAAAGCAGTTAGATGCAAAGCCTTGCTTCCTTAGGAACAAAAACCTCCTTCTTGTGCCAGTCTGAATAAATTCTTCAAAATATCCAGGGCATTTTTCCTCTCTCAAGACTTCATTGCACAGCCTATCTACAGCTGTTAGGTACATAGTTAAATACAAATCAAGCGGCTGATCCTTTCCCCCCCCCTCATGAAAAGGCAACTGCAGTGGAGCGAAACATGACTTTGTGAGCTCCTAGAGTGCTCATGCATTTTTGAAATATGTGCACTGCATGCATATATATATATATATATATATATATATATATATATATATATATATTCCTCCCACTGCCTTCATTCCCAACTTTCTATGTCTGCAACACCTGTTAACAAAATGCCCGTGATTTACAAAAACAGTGGAAAACAGCTTCTCTCCTCACTTCCTACTTGCTCTTCTCTGTTCATGACGAAGGAGCCCCACAGTCTGTGTACTGAGTGGCTAATTTAATTTATAGACCTGCTTTGAGAGTCCTTCTGTGTCTAGCTTGGGGGAAAAAGTCAATAATAGCTAAATTGAATCTTTTTTTTTTAAAAAAATCTCCCATCTCTGTAAAAGGAATTGCACACAGAGGCTTAGTTAAAAACAGATCATATGAACTTTTGAAAAATACATCTATGAGCCTTATCGATTCACAAGTCTTTAGTTTGTAGCTGACATTTTAACTCAACGGTAATTTCCCCCCACTGGAGTGACCTATTGTTTCATTGCAGAAAACAGAGCAGAGTTAGAACAATATTCAGAAATCATAGGATGATTTATTCCAAAATTAAACTGCCAACTTTCAACAGGCTAAAAAAAGAAGGTAATTCAGCAGGAGAATAACAGATAGAGATGGATGTCTTTGGGCTTTTGTCAGATATAGAACAGATATAAATCTTCTCTGGTTTTTCTCTCAGACAACAGTGCCACATCAAAAGCAAAGCAGGCATGAATGAACTTTCCGAGGTTCACTGCTAATCCATCTGTTTTCCAGCTAAGAATGCAACGCTATAGAATTCCACAGAATAAGCTCACCCAGTTTCTTTTCAGACCAGCATATATATTCAGGAGAATCAATGGTTAAAGTTTCATTGGACTGCGCCATTTTGGAATATGTATGAAGTGTTGCATGACTGAAAGCTTCACCACATCAGAAACATTCCACATTTTATAGTAGAAGTAATAACTTCTCAGTATGAGAGCTAGGCTGAAGTAGTTTCCACGATATACTGTTTTTTTACGGATAGGTCCCACTTGCTACCCAACCCATAGGGGAAGCTTTGAAACATGCCATCCCCCCACTTTTAGTATGAAATGCTATATAGTCCAGTAAAATCTTTACCACGTGCTTCTGCTGAATGTATAAACTGGCCTTGCAGCACTGGGCCAGAACAGAAGGAAAATTCTAGTCCCTTGATGTTCCTGCTCTTCTGCAAGTGGATTGTTCCTTAAGATAATACACAGTGACTTCATAAACACAATAGTGACTCTAATCCAGAAATCTAATCCAGAAGCACACACAGAAATGGGGCGAGCCCATTGTGGGCTGTATGGCTGGAGACTCTACACAAGTGCACATCATCATGGTTTCTTTCACCATTGTAGCAACATGTGCAACACTCCTTTGGATCACAGCCACCTATGCTCATAACAATAATTCCTAAGAGATCCTGGTCATGTGACCTTAGAAACCATCAAATGAAACACTATTCATATATGCATATGTATTTTGCCTTGAAGCACCAGAAATCTACCACAAACATTTGGACAGAGCCATATATTTTGATCAACAGACACAAAGATGGTATCCTACATGTTTTAACAAATAGATCTGATGTAAACCACTTTATCCCAAATGGTCCTCAAGCCAGGGTTGCCATATGTCCTCTTTTTCCATGGCATGTCCTCTTTTTCATGGGTAGAGTCGTCATAGCAATCTATAGTTAAAAGTAGAAGTCAGCAAATGTGTCCTCTTTTTTGCTCTTCAAAATATGGCAACCCTATGCATTTTTTCTGAACTGAAGCCAAGCATTTCAGGATAAAATGGTTGATTAGTGTTTATACAAAAGCACTTACATAAGAAAATATGTAATTATGATGCATATATTAACTGATGGACAAGTTTTATGGTGAGATCTGTTGACTGTATCAACAGATTGATTGATTGATTGATTGATTGATTGATTGATTGACTGATTGACTATTTATTCTGTTAAAGCACAAACCATTCTAAGGGAAGGGAATGCCACACAAAGCATGGTTGCATAAGCTATAAAACTATTTTGTAGCCTTGATTCAGTTCTTCAGTCTGCATGATCAAGATAAATAATTCCCCTCCCCCCTCAGTTTAATCCATTTGACTGAATTTAAAGCCTATGCACTCACAACTCTAGCACACCCCATAACAATTTACTTCCTTTATGCCATTAGATCGCCCATTTGATGGGGATAAACCTGACATCAAATGTTATTAAGCCATGTTTACATTTAGTTCTTCTCACTGGCCGTTGTAAGAGTGGTCACAAATAGTCACATGGTTATAGTTCTCTCTGTTGGATGGCTAAAACCCTTTAAGTGCAAGGCAAACAACCCAACCTGATGAAGAATTGTGGGGGTGGTTTTTTTTGTGTGGGGGGTGCTTTTTCACTTCATGTGTTTGTAAATGCATGAAACTTTCAAAATCCATAAATAATTTAATGAGGGAGCTGCACACTTCAGTGCCTATGTAGGCCAAGTAAGTGATGTGTGCAGAATCAGAGTCTAAACCAAAAATCACAGGAAATGGCTTCATACCCACATACTGTTCCTGTGCTTACACACTGCCTAATATCAGCATCCTTATCTACTCCCAGAAAGTTTCTCACTTTAGTCCCTAAATCCCAGTGCCTTCATCCTGATATTGGCCATTGCAACAAACCGAAGTAAAAAAGAAGAAGGTTCAATACTGCTTGAGTCAAAGAAAGTGTCTGCAAGCAAGTCATCATTTCCTTTCCAGTATCCGGGCATCTGCTTTGACACATTTTGTGACTCCAATTTCATATGGCCATGGTGAACTGAGGTGGGTAGCACTTCTCAGGGTCAACCCCATCTTTAGGCAGAATAAGGCAAGGGACAACAGGAAGAGAGGGTGGGGTGCTGGAGTTGTACGTGCCTTGTGGCTTGCCCTACGTCCACTAAACTCTCCTGCTGCCCTCAGGCAGAGAATGGGGATTCTGTTCTGTCCTGCTGATGCAAGATTCAGCTGCTAATCCAGTCAGCATAAGTGCATAGAAGGGTGGGGGTATAATTTTGCCTCAGAGAGCAAAATATCTTCCTTGGTTCTGTGGGTTGATGGAGGGAATCAAACTGAATTCTTTGAGCAGGTACACTGTGTTGAACCAATGAAGTCATCCTGTAGGTGCAAGGCCTTACACTTATACAATGGAATTTCTCTTTCCTCTCCCCCTACTAATGTGCTCTGGAGGGTTGGGGAACCCACCCACCCCAGAACAGATTTGGGAAGTGCATGCATTGTGACTATGCATTGTGGAAAAAACTGAGCCAACGCTAAGGCTGAAGTTCAAAGAAGAACCAGAGAACTAAAGAACACCGGGTAGATAAAAGAAGCTCAAGAGACCCAGCACTTAGCTGATATCATGATGCACAGAGTTTCTTTAAAGCCACAAAGACCATACAGTGGAACCTTGACTTACATCCGCCTCTTCTCTCGGACGTTCCAAGTTGTGCCCACGGCAAACCTGAAAGTAAACACGGGTTTGCTGCGATTCGCTCACGTGCGGAAGCGGCTTCTGCCATCTGTGCATGAGCACAAGTGGCTGCTGCCGTCTACACATGCCTAGAAGCACGTTGCCACCGAATGCGTGCACACACCATAGCACCTCTACTAGCGTCCAGTTTCCTCCAGAGGACAGGCCTCCAGAAAGGATTATGATCGTAAGTAGAGGTTCCACTGTATATGGGCCAATAAATCATGGCATATTCCGCCTACACTCAACAGATGCTAGCACACTTCTAAAAGATAAAGAAGCTATTGCACTGCACTGGAAAGAACATTAACAGCATCTCCTTAACCACAACTCCCCTGTAGCTGCTGAGGTCCTCTCACAAATTCTGCAAAAACAAATTAGAGATGAGCTTGTAGTATCTCCAAATCTGGGAGAGTTGTGTACAGCTATTAACCAAATGAAAAACAACAAAGCCAGCGGACCTGATGGGATACCTGACAAAGTCTTCAAAGTGGGTGGAATTGAATTTACACAACAATTTCCCATGTTCATCGAAAAAATCTGGGAAAGGAGATCCCAGCAGACTTTAGAGATGCCAAAATTATCAACCTTTTTAAAAAAGGAGATCAAGTGGATTGCGGAAACTATCAAGGCATCTCCTGATTAGCTGTGGCCTGCAAAATTATTGCAAGGATCTTAGCAAACCATCTCCTAACAGGCGACCCTTCCTGAATCCCAAAATGGTTTTAAACCTTCCAGGTGGATAGTGGACATGATTTTCACTGCTTGACAGCTTCAAGAAAAATGCAGAGAGCAAAACCAACCCCTGAATATCGTGTTTATTGATCTGACTAAGGCCTTCGACACTGTAAATCGTAATGCCCTGTGGACTGTCCTTCTAAAATTGGCTGTCCAGATAAATATGTGAACATCCTTTGGCTCCTCCATGATAATATGACAGCAACGATCGCAGATAACAATGGCTCTCAAGGCGAACCATTCACAGCAGGATCAGGTGTTAAACGGGTTTGTGTTATCGCCCCAACTCTATTTATTATTTTCATTGCCATGATCCTACACTTTGTTGAAGGGAAACTCCCCACTGGGGTAGAAATCATATATTGAACAGATGGAAAGCTCTTTAATTTTAAAGACTCTAAAAAAATGTAGTATAAACACCAACAACTGGGAAACGCTGGCTTGCAAGTGCTCCAATTGGAGAACAGCCTTTACCGAAGGTGTAATGGACTTTGAAGACAGTGGAACGCAGGACAAAAGGGAGAAACATGCTAAGAAGAAGGCACATTTGGCAAACCCTCACTCCCGATCAACTCCCGTCCGGAAACCTATGCCCCGATTGTGGGGACATGTGGATCCAGAATTAGCCTCCAAGTCACTTAGGGACTCACTGTTAAGACCGTGTTCATGGAAGACACTCTTACTCGACTATGAGTAATCACCAAAGAAAGGTAGGGAACCCAACCACTCCAGAACAGATTTGGAAAGTGCATGCATTGTGCACTTGGGAGGAGTTCCATTGTGTGAACAAGATACAACCCATTCAATGGCTATGAATGAAAGGGTATCCTCAGTACATTAATCTCTTCTTGGAACCAAATCTTTTTATTTTCCCAAGACTTCTAAATCAAGCTGTAGCTCTTAAATTTCATTCAATCTCTGCTCTTTGTTTTCTTTCATCCTACCTGGTGTTGTTTAAATGCTAAGTTTTATTGCATTAGCTAATCATGCTCTCATGAAAAGAAACATTACATATATATGGAATCATCACAGAAAAGTTCCTCACTGATCTCACAGCTCTCACATTTCTGGACATACTCTGGAAAGCTGTTATTGATCTACAGCTATTTGATTATAGTTTTGTTTTTCTTTTCTTTTTAAAACTGGCTCAAACTGAGTAGGACAATCTTTTATTAGGACAATATTTATATATTCATTCATTTGTATACTGCTATTACATAGAAAAAATATCAGAGAGGCTTGTAACAGTGCAGAAAACCACACAATAAAAAACATATTGAAATCAGACATCAATTAGCTATTGTAGAAATTTGCATTTTTATTTGCCTGCATGGACCTGGTGGAATGGAAAGGTTTTCAGCAGGTGTTTAAAAGTTTAAACAGAAGGTAGCTGCTGAATATATGGCAGATGATTGATAACTGCTAGAACTTTCCAAATAATGCCATGGCACAAGAATAACCATGCCACATTGGAGGAAAAGCCTGGGTTCATCTCTCCAACTACCGTCAACATTCCTTGGCTATATGCAAGAAATCAAAGGGAGAGTTCTTATATGACTTCTCCAACAATGGAGGCATTTTGCAAAGACTGTTCATGGTTTAGGGGTCAAGATGGGGAACATATGGCTTGGAGGCTGCATGAGCTTCCCCCACCCTTGCCAGTCCTCTTATGCTCTTTCGACCCCTCCTCTGAGAATCACTTCCTTTTCTGTGCATGAAATAATTTAGGTGGCAGAAAAAGATCCTGCAGCCCTGGAAATTCCACCCAGTTTTGGCATTAGCTCTGCCCTCCATCAACATGTGGCACCCAACTGCCCTTGGCAGAAAAAGGATTCCCACCACAGGTTTAGGAATTCATTTAGACTTTAAAGCATAAAGATTTATATCCATTTTTATATCCATCAGCTACCATTTTTCATATATTATTTAGGGTTGAGAAACTCTGCTAATGCAGGTAAGGAAAAGTAAACTGCTAATTAAAATGTGCAGCAGCAGGAAACATATAATGAAGTCTTGTGTGGATGGATATTAGCAGTCATGGCAGCTCGATAGCTATGTCCTGAGGAATGTAGTATGAGGAAAAGCCATTCAAATCTGTCAAAACTAATGAGTGTTGTTTTTCTTATGTGTTAGGCACAGGTTTTCCCCACACTAATTTTGTGTCTAGTTTCTATTTCTCATATTACAAGGATTACCTAAAGCAGGGTGGCTACGGAAGTTAGGATTAAACTGCTTTGTGCCATGTTGCTTTCTCAGATCCTGCTGTGTAGGATTTGGTCGATTTGGCTGTTTAGATCCAACACATTTGTGAAATTCTACCTCATGGACTTCACTGTCTCCTTTAAGGTTTCTGTACCTGAATAAAATGTGCAACAGAGCGAATTCTATCAGTTTTGGATTTTCCCATCATAATGCTGTGCTGATAGGGTAAATTGTATGAGGGGGGATATCCCCTTGGCAACTCTTGAGGGTATAAGAGCCCTCTCAAGCTCTGAACACAGCACCCTATATTGTTTGTACACAATGCCAGACTATGATAAATATGCAGTTCCATTAATTTCTGACTTCCAAAGCTCTGCTTCCTGTTCCAGCATTGACGGACAGGAAGTAGGGTTTACCAGGTTCTCTTTCTTATTGGCCCCTCCTTTCTTCATTCCCATGCTCCCTGTGTCCCCTTCTAGAAGCAGGGTTGACAAATGTGAGGAAACTCTTTTCAAAAGGCTGAGGAGACCAAGATGATACACAATCTGCTACAGGATTCTGCTAATGGGAATATAGTGCTGGGACTGATGCCTCTTTGATGCTTCAAATGCACAAACTACTGGACTTTGACTAAGTCAGTGTGAGACTTGTGTGGAATGTCTTGTAGGGGTGGTTGGGACAGGCACAGGCCATTAACTTTTAATAAGACAGAGTTATTCTATATTGTTATTCAGAGCATGGCTTCTGGGTTCAACGGAACACCACTAACATTGCCCCTTTGGGAAGGAATGTGTGCATGGATCAGTTCCCATCATTGCAATTAAGCAGAAAACTGTTCCAGGCTGGAGAACTCCCATAGGCAAGACAGATTGCTGGATCAGGAAATTTGAGTTTTCTAATGAGAAATAAAGCAATGCTGGATAATGTGTTCTGGTGCATATTGATCATTCTCAATTTTTCTATACCAACAACAAAGAACAAAGAAAAGTCTCTGGATTTACATATAATTTTGAAAGGTTTAGTAAAGCTCTGAAAGTCTGTTATGCGCTCTCCAAAATATCATACCTACTGTTATAAGATGAGTACGACTTCACCTTCAGATTTTGTCCTAATATTCCCCCCCCCCCCGATATTAATGGTATCATAATTTTGGCCCCCGTCTTCTAAGTGACCTGAGTTCTAAGTCAGCAATATTTCCAAACACTCCCTCTCTTAGGTTATGCTAAAACCCCATGGCATCTTTATAAGAGAACCAATCTGGCTAACAAGGCCCTTGGATTATAGAAACTTCGAGGAAGAGGGAAAGGCAAAATGAATTAAGCAATATCAAATTAATTGTTATGCAGCATTGCTAACATTTCAAATGGTAGTTAAATACGTCACGAATCCCATAAAATACTTCCATACTGTTATCTTGGCACTTGATTCCTCCTCACAAATCTTTAAAGGACTTTCTCATAGATATGAGGGGTTTTTCCCTCATGAAATGTGAAAAGGAACTTTTGCGATACTGATAACCCAAATCATCAAAGAGAAGTACTTACAGGTGTAACACCCTTCACTAATATATTTGAAATAATGTGAATATGAGATCATGTCCACGAGTTTCTACTTTGCAATAAGACCTACACCCCTGCAATTCTATTTACATGGAAATTATTTCTTCCTCTTTTCCACTTAAGCTTATTTCTGAAGCAGCCTATTGTTCCCTAACTCTCTAGAAGGGCTCTGATGGATGTGAAGAGGAGACAATGTTGGTAATCATCCGTTTAGTCAAGGAAATCTCACTATTAATAACATCCCTGCCATTTGGAATTTATCACGAGGCCATGAACAAGTTTCCCTTAGACTTTTTTGAAGAAGCCCTGCCAATTGTAGAAGCCACTGAGCATTCTTTGGCACTTCCCTTCCATTAAGCAGTCCAAACAATTTGGATTGTGCTTGGCTTAACTTGCTTCATGCTGCCATGATGTTTGACAACACCAATCTCACAACTGTATTTGAGAACACTACTTAATCAGGTTAGTTGGGCCGTCTGTTCCTGAGCAGCTGCTGGGTCTTGCTAGATTGATTCTGTTTCCTAGGTGTCTGGAGTGTAATTCTACAATCAGGATTCATTATATTGTTTGTACACAATGACAGACTATGATAAATATGCAGTTCGGTTAATTACTGACTTTTCACTATGTGTGTGTGCGCACACACACACACACACTTTCTCATTTTAATCAAAATGCAGTATGTTAACAACCTTCAACTTCTGGGCCTGGACTGTGGCAGTATTCCACATCCCCCGGCCGCCCTATTTTTTTCCTGAGTTCTCGGAATCTCTCTGAAATTGCTCCTCTTACTATCCGATGCTCACAGCCTTAGACAGGGAAAGAAGCAGCTTATACTAAACCAGGCTATTGGTCTACCCAGCTCAGTATAGTCTATGCTGATTGGCAGCAGCTTTCCAGGGTCTCCTTACCTGGAGATGTCAGGGATTGAATCTGGGAACAAAGCAGATCATGCATCACGTGCTCTGCTCTTCCCTGTTGTTAAAGTAGCTCAGAAAATATGTCTATATAATTAGAGATGGCCAAGCAGTTGGCTACTTGAACTCAAAAAGAATAGGGCCCATTTGAGCAGCCATACTGACCATCGAAACCCCACAGTGTCCATGTGTGTGTGTGCTCAATGTTCAATCTGTTGTCTGAAGGGTGCAGTTTTGACTATTGGGAGCAGAAAGCCACCCACCCATACCCATGAATAACCTGCTGGGTTGGGGGGTTAGCTTTCAGCTCCATTCTCTGAGTTTGCCCCCATATCTTTCCCCCACTCCCATAGGGATGAATGGACCCATCCATTCCCATGAGGGTGCAGTAAAGAATCTCTCATCCAGGACCAGACACATCTCGGACCACAAATTTAACTGTTATCACACGCACTTTGAATTGGCAGTATCCATTAATCTCAAAAGACTTTGAGGTGTGAAACAGCAGTACAAATATGGGGGGGGGAATCCGTAGAAATACTTAAATCAATAATAATTGCTAAAATTAATCAGAGAAGGCAATCCATTAGACTGATTCTGACATGCTTTGTATATTTTTGAAACCAAAAATTCTGATATACAGAATTAATCTATGGGATTGCATGATTTCCCTCCTCATTGCTCACATAAGTGACTTTTCAGGTGAGCAGTACGCCTACCAATTTTGGGGTCACTATGAAGCAATCTTATTATTTGTCTCGCTCCCTCATTTTCCTTGTGCAAAGATCTACTTTAAAACATTGCATACCAAGCTGGGCTTTTGAGATGGAATTTTACCACTGCATAATGTGTTAAGATCCTGGAGTGGAAAAGAGGGAGCCGGAGTGCAAATTAGTATTATTACGTCTAGTTGAATCAATGGTATATTCAGACACGTACTTGGCAAAGTGGCTTTTCACACCTCCTTTGGAAGAGAATGACGCTCCCGCTGTTTCAAACGCAGTGCTTCCAGGGCAAATTTAAGCAGCCAACGTTCTTAAACCCAACCTATACATTTATCAGTCAAAAATGCATTCACCAGTTAAATGAATTCACCCAGTGAAGCACAGAGGGAAAATGACTAAATGCAAGACCCTAGCAATTTACCACATTTCTATTGAGAAAAAGTGTTTGTGAAGTGTTTTGAAATTCTGGTTTCATTGTAAGGCCATTCTGATATTCTCTGTGCTAGCTTGAGAGTCTAATTCTAATCATAAGCAGAAGTATAAGGTACCAGCATTGGTTCGTACTAGATTTACACTGGTTCCTTTAGGATCAGAATCAGACATTGCATGTTTGGTAACAAGTGAGATGTAAAGAAAGACTTTTCAGTGTCAGAACAAATTTATGGGGGGGGGGGGGTTGTTCCCAAAATCCCATGCAGTGTTCTCTTTCAAGTTCACATGCCATAAGTAAGGTAGAAGAATATGCCATGACATTGTTTTATGTCTGTATCCACTGAAGATTGCAATACATTAGATGATTCTCAGACCTGTGTGACAAGAAAATCTGATGATGCTCATGGAGAAGCCAAGATTTAACATTGCCTCTACCACTGAAGGAAGGCAGGGGGTGTAAATAGGTTTAAACTGAGCTACAAGTTTGAGGATTTGCTGGTAGGGGGAACATAACATCAATTTGATATGCAACCTAACAATGAAGACCTATCTCAGCTTGGGAATGATAATGATAAGGATATGATGATGATGATGATGATGATGATGATGACGACGACAACAACAATAATTTATTTATATTCTGCTCATCTGGCTGGGTTTCCCCAGCCACTCTGGGCAGGTCCCAACAGAATATTAAGCATGATAAAAGGTGCCTTGCAAAGCCCCATCTGCTTTATTTACACCCAAGTCCCCCTTCCCAAATGGAAGCAAAACCATGAAGGTTGCCAGTTGGACAGTAATTGTGGAAGTGGGGCACGTTAGTTAAAATGCTGAGATCAGAAATTTATCTTCTCAGTGCCCCCCCCCATTGCACATGGTGCAACATTTTAAAAATTGCACGTTCTCAATCAATCTCTGCAGAAAGCACAGGTAGCTGCATATGTTGAGCATATGCTGGGGATAATGGGGATAATGAGTACGCTGAACACTGGCCGATAAAGGTCACATTTACATGATGCATGTCCTGCCCTTGGGGCATACATGAGAAGCCACAGTATTGTTCTGTAAATTACATATACATTTTTAAAAGTTCAAGTCAATTTCAGCAATGAAATGCATCAACTGGCTTCCAGCACAACAGCTGCCTCCATGGAGCACCGAGCTGGAGGAATGCAGAGTCTGCAGGCACAGAATAGGCCCATCAGCTCATCATGATCTCAATTTAAATAGTAAGCAGTAGACCATTTTCAGGGGGCAAGGAAGATCACATTTGCATACGGTGAGCTGGATAATTTCTTTTTGCAACTCAGATATTATCAGCCTTCAGTAGCATCACTAACAATTTGTTGATTGGGGTTGTGGGGGGCGGGAATCAGAAAGTGAAGAACTGGAAGAGCCAGAAGATTACTTTAACAGAGTTGTGTATGAATAAGCCTGCAGGTTCAGTTAAGGGTTAGAAAATGTTCATCCCTATTAGAAAAGTGCAACAAGTTATTTGCTAGAAAAACTTATTTGAGCAGGGGGCGGAGCTGAGGGAAGTCCACCATCAGCTCCATTGGCTCCACCCCCTGGCAGAGCCCATATCCCACCCTGCATCCCCATTGGCCAATGCAGGAAGCAGGCTAAGATCCAGCTCCTGATAGACTTCCGGGTCGGCGCCATCGCCGAATGGCGGGCTCCCTCCGAGCTCCGGAGGGAGCCTGCTTGGCAGGGGCTGGGTCCTACCGCACCGGCGATGCGGGGACCCTCAAAAACCACGGCCAGAGTGAGGCCGTGGACATGGAGACTCGGCTGGCACCGTTAGCGCCCTCCCGGCTCGTGAAGGAGCCTTTTTAAAGGCTACGGATCGGGCGCCGGGGAGAAGCGTGGTGCTTTGAGTTCTCTGCTATCCCTGCCGAGCGCAGCCGCATGCCATCCGGCGGAGAGCGCTGACTTCTTCTATTGAAAATCTGGACCTAAAAGAAGAACCCGTGAGTAATTGGATTATGGATTAAAAAAGAGGGATAAATTTTTAAAATCTGGAGCGAACGGGGGAGGTGGAAAAAAGGAAGTCAGCCTACCCCTTAATTGTAGAAGAGCCAAAACAAAGGACTTAACGACTAAGATCGAGCGTATCTTGATCTTCATGAATTAGCAACTTTGCGAGGGAAAATTATAAGACTGTGCTGGAGGAGAAAAGTGGAATTTGTATTAAAAAAAACAACCCCCCCCCCCCGGAATCCCTGGAGTGATCCGCGAAACTACCTGGGGAAGAGCATCGGGAGTTTTGACAGCTGCCAAAGGCTGTCAAAACGGAAGAATAAAGCAGGGACTTTGCTTTGAGGACTTTGCCGGTTACATTTGTTTTAAATTGTATATAAATTGTTTCAAATAAGGATTTACAAACTATTTGGATTAATGGATTTGATCTGGAAGGGAACTTAGTTACTGCGATCCACCTAGAGGAGCTGAGTGACATTGCATGTGTTTTTCTCAGGAAACCTGAACAGTTGTAACTCTTAATCTCTTGGGAACTGCAGAAATGGAACATTGTTTTGTCTACAGAGGGCTACAAACTACAGGAAGCAATGGATTCTTTAGTTGGAAAACGAAAGGGACATGACATAATGTTTTGCTTCTGAACAACAAGCCTCTGCAGAAAATAAGAAGGTCATGGAAAAAGAACATTTTTGCGGGAAAACAGGGAAACAGAAGGAGGAGAGAGAATGACAAGAATATGGAAACATCATGAACTGGACAGAATTGGGAACATTTGGGACATCCAGATTTGACAAGCTTATGGAAATTAAATGGGAGTTTTTTACTCCTGGATATAAAAATCTGGATAGAAAAAATGGGCCCCTTTTTGAGACAGACTCCTTCCAAGATTGGACATTTGTAATTAAATATGACTGGCAAACTATTAGAGGGATATGGATTAAGCGGGTAGGAACTTCAGGAAGACATTAGGATGAAGGGATAGAAGGAACACAACAGAGAAAGGGGGGAGGGAAATTTGGAATCCAAAGGTTGTAAAATTATTTTTTATCTTTATATCTTTTTTCCTTTTTTTATAAAATTTTGAAAGGGGGAACTCGTGGAAGGGAAAAAATCGATCTTAGGGGATGGGAATTTGGAAAAATTGGGTTATTGATGTTAAGTGAGTCATGGGATAAAAACTTGTTGAATTTAATTGCTTATTCGGAAGATTTGGAACGCAATTGGGGGCGGGAAGGGGAAGTCCTGGCTTTGGTTTTGGAAGAAAGTGTATGAATTGGATCTAATTTGTTTTTAATTTGGAAAATCTTAATAAAAATTATATTAAAAAAAAAAAATAAGATCCAGCTCCTGATAGGCGGGGGGGATATGCCCCCTCCACCTATCAGGAAGGGCACTGCCGTTTGAATTCCACCGTCGGGGCCCCAGTGTAGCCTCTTCCGTCCAGCAACAACCCCGCACCAAGAGAGGTGAGCGGACTTGTCACAGGATCAGTCTAAAGATGGATGAATCAGCCTGCACCTAGTACTTAACACTTTTACATGGGCTTATTCAGAAGTATATTTCATTCTGCTTCTGAATTAATCTGTGATTTATTTATTTTTTAAAAATCAATATCTAAATGTGTGTTTGAAAATACAACATGAATATAAATATGGATTTAAAATGCATTTTCTCTCAAAATACACATTTTAAAATGTGTTGTGATGTATTTTGGGGGGAGAACCACATCAAAATCTGGGAAGCACAGAGTTGTATTCATAATGATCCAATTCCCAAAGCATCTCAATATCAGCCTACCATGCAACATCATCAATGCCAGGTCTTAGCTTGGGACCAGAATTATACCAATGATGGCATCAACTGGGTTTCTGAGAAGAGGACCTTCTACAGCCAGGGGAAGCAACAGCAGAGAAGGTTCACTCTCATACATCCACATAGTGTAGAGGGGTCCCATAGGTGAGATGCAGAGGGGTGCCTGTAGGCAGGAATATAGATATCAGAACTGCATAGATAGTCTTGCTTCTTTACTTACATTATACACTTTCTGTGTAATGTCATCTATGGACCAGGCCCATCAATAGAGATGATAGCTTAGCAAGAGGGAGCAAATCAACATGGGTCCTTTCCCCATTAGTTATTATCTACCCACTACTACCCGTCATTCTTATTGTGGCTTCAGTAAAAATGAGGCTCCCTTACCCTACAAGGCCCCACTGATTTTGGCAGTGACGACAGCAAGTAGGCACAACACTCCACTGAGTTAAGCGCTCTGATGGGAATGGAAATTGCACCCTCAGTGGTTACCAGATTGATCAGTCAAGAGAGGTAATAATTCCCTCCTCAGTTAACGTTCATGGATTGTGTGTCCTGAGTGTGTGTGCAAGAGTGTGGGTTGCGTGGCGAGTTCCCGCTTCCCCCCACTGGAAATAAAGACATGTGACACCATGATTTTAGGTTAATGGGTGAAAATTGGCCACAACTTTATTGGTTACAGAAATGAGCGGTATTGGCTTAGGCATTGGTCCTATCAACTATCTGGCTTCAGCCCGATTGCATGAAGACCGGGAAGGGTTAACCGCCAGAAGGGGGAGTCCTGCTGATGCACATTAACTAGGAGCTCCCCCGGGGTCACCGCTCGGGGGCATGCCTTAGGCCCACACCTCCATAGGCTTCGGACACGGCAATGCCCCCCAGAATCCTTTACCGGACTACCCTTGGTGTGGGGGAAGGTGATGGCACTTCCTCCCCCCCCTCATCTACATAACAATACCCTTATCAATGCCTAACCGCCAAAGCCGAGGAGTTGCGATGATTTGCTACGAGGTAGGTGAAAAACCAAATGGCTGGAGCCAATTTGCCAAGTGGAAAAAAATCCTACCAGGCCCCTTGACGGCGACCAACCGAAATCCATAGCAATGTCAAGAGCCTGCCTAAGGGTGGGGGGGATGGGAAACCGGATCAGCTGGAGCGATGAAAGAGAGGGATTCTCAGCTGCGCCGGCCCCAAATAGCACAGGCCACGCCTCCCAAGCCAATTGGCTGGCAAGGGAGATGACGCGGCCGAGGATTCCCTTAATCTCGCGGGGGCTGTGAGCCAGCCCCCGTGCATGTAGGGCAGGGTGTGAAGCCTGCAACCCCACCTCCTCTCCAGCTCAGAAGTGGCTTTGCCACACTGGCATGGGGTGGCACATTGACTGCAGGCATGTGGGCCTTGGATTGTAGGTCATGTCTCTCCTGCTGTAGAACAGAGACAGCAAAATACTGCCAGCACCCCAAATAATCTCAACCAGCTATTTGCTCAACCAGATTAATTACTTTAGCATTGCTCCTGCATCTCACCCATCTTCAGGGTATTTATCAGGCTCGGAATACAGAGCACCTCAGCTCAGAATTGTGCTGACCAAAACAAACCATTCCTGTTTCATATTTCAATGTGGAAAGTTTAACAAGAAAAACAAAACAATCTGGGAGATCTAACGGTAAAAATGTGGCAAGAAGCTGCAGTTCTATCAAAGCAGACTGTTTGGATTTGTGTCTTATCCCAGGCTATTTCAGCAGTCTCTGAAATGTTTCTGGGGTTTTTTCCATCATGATATGAACATTTTAAAGTTGAAATCATGTTAGTCCCAACATGACCATATCTCAATGGTGAGGGACCTGTGGACCTCCAAATACTGTTCGACTCCCAACTCCCCCCAGCCCAAGTCAACATGCCCAATGGCCAAGGATAATGGGAGTTGTAGTCCAGCAACATCTTCAAGTCCTTGTAGTCCCCTCCTCCATTAAGAGATGTTGATTAAAAAAGGAAGGAAAGACTTTTGTGCCATGTTACATCTCCCTTTCCCCTTCAGTGCTGCTTTTTGCATTTAATAATTGCTACACTGGTCTAGGACTTCATAGTAAAGCACAAAAAGGTGCTTCATGAAAGAGGGAAATGGAAATGTCCTCAAATGAACTCCCTTCTGCTAGAAAACTAAGATCATTCTGTGGTTCAGTAACTAAGTGGTACTATCATTTGCTGATGCCATTTAGAGTGAGCTAGAATTTTTTCTCGCTTACTGTCGGGAACCCAGTGGGGTTAGAAGCAAACAGCATGCTCCAGAGCAGGCACAGGTGAAGTCCAAAAGTTGTCACTGTGAATCCAAGGGCCCTTTAGGCCATTGACTTGGTTTTTTTTAAAAAGATGACTAGATTCCAGCACGCAAGCACAGCAGAGGCATCTGTGTGGCTCCTCTAGAGAACAAATTGCTCAGATTAAAGAGGCAAACCTGGGACAGTTCCTCCGAAAGGCCAGCAGAGCCCCATTAGCTCTCTTGATCACCTGATACCTTTGGGCTGCAGTTCCCCTCTCTGCCATTCTTACTGTGGTGCTGTGGAGCAGCAAAACTGCTGATGTGCAGAGGGGTCTCTCTCCCCCTCCCCTTTATCAAAAAGCTATCAAATATCAGAATTGCTTCAATTGCAGCATGGGGTGGAGGCTACCTGCCTGGCTTTGTGCATTTTATTTCTCTTGCCATGGTCTGTAAATGCCAAGACTATTTGCATCATGCTGCATTCCCAGAAGTGCTATACTCTGTACATTGTTCTCCTCTACTCCATTTTTGAAACTGAAACTGCCAGAGAAAATACTTGTCTGACAAGGGTGCTTCCCATCTGAATGTAGAGGTTCCAGTTGTAAAGGTTCCAGTTGTATATATCAGCAGGCTTTTTGAAAAGCAAATTTATTTTTATCTTAGGGTTACAGACCAAGTTTTCATTCAACAAACTTACACAGAATTTATTACTAAAATGGGGGTGGCAAATCTCTTCTTCCTGCGGCAGCATACACTATCAATACACCTTTGGGTTTGACCTGTGGAAGCTATGGAAGATGCCTTCTTGAACAGGCCCCTTCCCCTGTGTCCCGCACCCCAACCCAGCAACAATGAGCAAATTCCATGTAAGTTTAAATAAACCAAATACTTTGTTCAGCTAATGCAACTCATATTGAGGTTAAAGTCTCTCCCATTAGAGATTAGAAAACATGTTATCTCCCTATTTAAAGCAAAATAATGAACTGAAAGAACCAAAACTCTAAAGACCCCCATTTTGTATAAGATGAAAATTATGAGACCTGAGAGAACTCATTAAGGAAACACTGAGGACAATTATAGTTTTACAGCAATGGCCTCCATAAGGATCAAATATTTTTTTATCCTTTTTTTGTTTTCATTTGATGAAAACACTATTGTCACTTTAAATGATGCTGTTGTGTGTGCCGCCATGGGCTCTGATATATTCTCTGAGTGAGTGACAGATTTTCTCACAATACTACTAATGCAGCAAGGCTTAGAAGATTTTAAATTTACTGTTCAAATTTTTGAGCATTCCCTTGTTCTTCCAAGAGTAAATAATCTGTGGAACAATCAAACGCTTCACCCTTTAAACTCCCTGCAGTGTTGATTCAAACCATCTCCCTCCATTCTCTTCAGTCAAACACAGAGTGTGAGAAGGGGGGGGAAAACTTTTGCCATAGAGCTTTCAGTCCCAATACTCTTAGAGCAGACATATCTATCATATAGAGAGTCCAGCATCTCTCTTTCTATCTGCATTTGACAAGGCAGTTATATATCACCCAGAGACGTCGTTCACCTGGGATGCAAAAGAAGCGAGAAACATTCAGGGAGAGAAAGAAGAGGGCAAGTATCTTCCTTTCTACAGCTCACCACCAGGAAATCAATCTGAATAATGTGTTTCTGATGTCAAAGTACTAGTAGCCCCCCAATATAACAGCTTCCAGGACAATAATGTCTTTTTTTCCCCCCTAGTGAACAAGAGCAAGCTTTTAATCAGCAGAACTGCAGTGGCAATCAGGGGCTTGATTGCCCACTGGAGGGAGTCCACATTGCCACACAAAATGACTGGAGATGGTTTCAGACAAACGGAGGTTTGTGAACAGAACATTCTCTGCCAGGGCATTTGCTGGCAATGGGCCCCTCCCTCCGCTCACATTCACCTCCCTCAACAACCTTTTCTTCCTGGCTATGTTTTTAATATGTCACCACATGAGAAATAGAAATCCGGAAGCTAAGTTAAAACATTTTCTTCACCATTTAATTAAAAGGTCTGTGGCTGCGTGTGTAGTTTTGCTGTCTGTGATTTTAATCATGTGAGCAGAGCCTCAGAGGGAACACCCAGCGCTCACAACAATAACCATTTGAATGGGTAGGAAGATGACACTCAGGGGTGCAATCTGCCGTCTTATTACTCAAGAAAGGAAGGAATAATGGAGGAAAGCTGGTCTGCCCTGCTGCACACCCAGTGCATTTTGGTAGTGTGGAAAGACTAGCTCAAGGACATGCAGAATGTCCTGGGTTTGATTAACAGCATCCCCAGACAGGGCTGGCAATGCCCCCTACCAGGAACCCTGGAGAGCTGCTGCCAAAATACTGAGATGGTGGGCCAGTGTATAAGGCAGCTTCCTGCATTCTTATGATTTTGGATTTTTTCTTTTCTGGGGGGGGGGGAGCTTTCAGTTTTACCTCTCACTTTAAAAGCAAGGGAGTAGTAATTAGTATCAGGAAAACTAAAGGTTCTCCTTTGCATTCCTGCATCTCTTCTAGGTCCTCTTTCATTCTGTAAACTGCAAAATTATCACATGGGAAAAATATTGGAACAGGTTTGGTTTGTGGGTTTTTGCCTTGGCACATGCATATATGTGCACTTTGTCTCTTGTTTTTGGCATTCTTCCCGGTTATTTTCGTTTGTCCCTTGTGCTGCTTGAAATACTCAAATGTTTAGAAGTTAGTCGGATATTATTGCTTGTGCCCAACTGTAGCGTTCCACGAGCAAAAATAATGCTTTTGACAGAGTAGAGGATCCCACTGGTGAAAAGGGGAAGACAATTTTTGCCTTTTAACTGGAGAAGCTAGGACTGCATCTGGGGCCTTCTGCATGTGTCCCATCACTGAGCTGTGGCTGCTGTTCTTTCCACTGTGGCAAGGATGTGGGGAGCACAAAGCTCTCTTTCGCGCTGGCTACCCCACCCCTAATGCAAAACTCTCAAAGCCTTGATGCCTGCTTTGCTGCCTCAGCTGGGGCTGATGGGAATTGTAGCCCAAAACACCTGAAGGGCAAATTGAGAAAGACTGCTCCAAAAGGTGCTGAAACAGGATGTCTCTTGAAAATTGGGAACCTTTTTCCTCTTGTGCAAACTCCGCAAAGAGGCTCCAGAATTCAGCCAGGCACTGGGGGATTGTTCGCATGATCAATTAGCGTGCACTTGATTGCTGAGCTGCAGCTAACGCTTTAGAGTGCAGAAGCGGAACAAAATCGCTGAGCTGCAAATGCGCAGATTAAAATAGAGTGTGCTGGAGGACCAGGTGCAAAGGACTCCTCAAAAGAATGATTGTGCTATACATGGATGTAGTGCCATTTCTTGACTTTTTTGTTATGCACGGAAGAAAGGGTGCTTATTTTCACTCTTTTCATCCATGTGAATTTTGCCTTGAACTGTACTGATGCCAAACACAATCTAGTATTTTTTCAGGAGGAATTTAGATGCTTTCACTATCCCATTATTTGCTATGTCATTTCTGCTCAAAGGGCACAGGCTTGGCTTTGCAGAAATTAGTGAAAAACAAATTTTTGAGATATTCTTCCTTTACATGTTTTCATTTGCATGATGGCACAAGTAGTACTCAAGCAAGTAGGTGCCAGCAAGCATATGAATGTAATTTGCTTAAATTGTTTACTTCCATGATCAATGAATTTTCATATCATTAAAAGCCAAAATGTATCTGCTGTATGTTATGTTCAAGTGATTAATAGTCTACAGACTTCTGGATTCCAAAAACAACTATAGAATTCCTTACCATGTGTGACACACTCCCCTCTCACAGATTTGGGTGGTCCTGCCCCATAAAACCTTGTTGATGCAGACGTTTGATTAAAGTGGCTGTGGAGCTGGGCAGTCCACTTACAAAGGATCCCACTCTGGGATTGTTTTGACAAAGTGCTGGTTGTAAATTCTCATAAATAAATAAATCCCCAAGAACACCCCCCCCCCCAACATTCTTTGCTATTAAAATTTACACAAGAGTAGGACCAAATGTGGGACACGGGTGGCACTGTGGTGTGAACCACTGAGCCTTGGGCTTGCCGATTGGAAGGTCGGCGGTTCGAAACCCTTCAACGGGGTGAGCTCCTGTTGCTTGGTCCCAGCTCTTGCCAACCTAGCAGTTTGAAAGCACATCAAAGTGCATGTAGATAAATAGGTACCACTCCGGCGGGAAAGTATACAGCATTTTTGTGTGCTGCTCTGGTTTTGCCAGAAGTGACTTAGTCATGGTGGCCACATGATCCGGAAAAACTGTATGCAGACAAACGTTGGCTCCCTCAGCCAGTAAAGTGAGATGAGCGCTGCAACCCCAGAGTCATTTGCGACTGAACTTATCTGTCAGGGGTCCTTTACCTTTACCTTTTTAGGACCAAATGTAAAGAATTGGTACCCCTTAAGAATTCTGCAGAAGTTATTTGCAAATTTTTGCCAATTCCAAAAGCCAAGCATGCAGCCCTTTTAATTGATCTGTGTTTGTGTGACCAGTATATTCCGACCTTCGTGGGAATAATGTAATTAAGGGACAAGTTAGTCTGGTTCTTTCATCACTATATAAAAAATACATAATACCAACATGTGTAGTACAGTGTCTAACTCTTCACTACCACACAGACATAAATGGTTTGCATAAGGTATTACATTAAGCCTTTCTTCCGAAACAGCCGGGTGGTGGGACACTAGAAATGAATTTGTGCTATAGCGTCTATGAATAATATGATGATGAAGGGAATAAACTTTATATTCTAAAAGCCACCTTCTGAGACAAAAAAAGGAATAAACAAATTCCTGCATGGTCAATTTGCTGCTTCTGTTTTATTGTATTGTAGAATTTTAAGAATAAAACTAATTGCCACAGGTGGATGATCTCACTGAGCACAGGGCCTGATTGGAGATAGTTGTTTCATTTCAGAAAGCAATTAACTGTCACTGTGCTAGAACACAGAAAACAATTTCACAGTTTAGCAGAGCTTAGTGTTGTCCATTGATGATGTTAGCTACCAAAGCATAAAGACATACACACATTCTCTGTGATTTCCAGGGCTAATGTAATTCAGTTTCAGCCTTACCATGAAGTTGCTGGGGGCAGCACATTCCATTTTCTTGCACCCAATCTTTGTGTGCCATTCAAAATATGAGTTTCAGTCTATAGTGGGGAGAGGGAACATCATTTTTTAATTTTTCTCAAGGCCAGTTCTGCTATAATTCACGGAATCTTTCTCAATGTGGTGTCACAACTCATACTAAGTTTTGAAATGCATGGAGTCGAATGCAGCAGTAGTATATCTGACATGGAAGATGTACTCTCTCTCTGGCTTACTTCTGTGTGTTTTGTCAGAGTGCATCGGCTCAGAAGCTCTCCATAATTCAAAACCAATATGGGGCAGAGTGTCAGCATTCATATAGGTTCATTACAATGGAACAGGTGCTTCATTAGATGTGGAGATGTGGAGACTCTCCCTGTACTCTCAAGCCACATTCACATCGTACCTTTAAAGCACTGTGATACCACTTTAAACAGTTATGGCTTCCCCCAAATAATTATGGGTTCTGTTGTTTGTTAAGAGTGTGGGAGTTATTTGATGATCCCTATTCCCCTCCCAGAGCTACAATTCCCTGTGAAGAGGGATTGATAATGATCAGAATTATAGCTTTGGCAGGGAATAGAAGTACTGTACAGTGGCGCTGTGGGTTAAACCACAGAGCCTAGGACTTGCTGATCAGAAGGTCGGCGGTTCGAATTCCCCCGACAGGATGAGCTCCCGTTGCTCGGTCCCTGCTCCTGCCAACCTAGCAGTTCAAAAGCACGTCAAAGTGCAGGTAGATAAACAGTACCGTTCCGGCAGGAAGGTAAAGGGCGTTTCTGTGCGCTGCTCTGGTTCGCCAGAAGCGGCTTAGTCATGCTGGCCACATGACCCGGAAGCTGTACGCCGGCTCCCTTGGCCAGTAAAGTGAGATGAGTGCTGCAACCCCAGAGTCAGTCACGACTGGACCTAATGGTCAGGGGTCCCTTTACCTTTACTTTACAGTGCAGGGACGCGGACTTATAAAAAATATTGGGGGGGCCCGGGAAAGCTCATGAATAATAAATAAGCTCATGAATATGCAAATAAAGTGGCGCCGCCTCCTCGTGAGCGAATAGGGGAGAGCGTGCTGCGCCTATTAATCAGCTCCAAAGGAAATTGGGTGGAGCTTTTGCTCGGGAGGGAGGGCAGGAGGCATGCAGCCCGCCCCTCCCTGTGCATTTTGGGCTGGGGGAGGGGCGGCGATGGCGCTCTGCTGGAGGGGCGCCGGAGATTATTGGGGGGGCAGAGCCCCCCAAACGAATTTTTGAGGGGGCTCGGGCCCCCTCAAGCCCCATGGAGTCGGCGCCTATGTTACAGTGGTACCTTGGTTTACGAACTTAATCTGTTCCAGAAGTCCGTTCTTATACCAAAGCATTCTTAAACCAAGGCGTGCTTTCCCAAAGCAGCAGGGGACTCAATTTAGAAATGGAACACACTCAACAGGAAGTGAAACATGTTCTTATTCTAAGGCAAATTTCACAAACCAAAAGACCTGCTTCTGGGTTTGCAGTGTTCTTAATCCAAGTTGTTTATAAAATAAGCTGTTCTTAAACCAAGTTACCACAGTATTCTAACCTTCTAACTCAGCACCGTTAACAAACTACATCTTCCAGAATTCTTTGAGGGGAGCCAGGACTGTTTAAAGTGTTCTAAAGGTATGATGTGAAAGTGGCCTCAGTAGGGTAGATTGGGATAGAGCTGGGACGTGGAACCTGGTGCTCTCTATATGCTATTGGACTACAACTCCTATGATCCCTGCCCCATTGCCCATGCTGGCTCAGGCTGATGGAATCTGGAGCCCAATGACATCTGAAAAGTTATCAGACCCATGAGCTGAAAATCTGTTTCCATCTAAAGATACTATTTCTAACTAGGGCATCTCTGCTTATTAAGGGAGCATCATTTTTAGATGGCATGAAAGTAGCTTGAATGAGAGTAACAAGCATGGCAATTTCTTGCTGAAGGAAGAAGTTCGATTATGAAACTGGGTGTCTACAAACTTGCAGCCCTTCATCAATAAAACGAAGAATTTACTCATTTAACCACAGCATCATAGCTGTTGTTATTTCAAAGCTATTGGCCCAATTCTTTTGGATTTTTGAAGCACTTATTTCATTGCCATCATTCCTGTATACACCGTATCACATTTCCATAAGTATTAAGAATCTTATAAATATTTATGAAGCATTAAATCTCTGTCCACATAAATAAAATATTCACAGCACATTATTTCTCTTATTCCCTCTGTTGCACTACTCACACCAAGACAACCACTTGCACACATGTATAAGAAATAGGTGTGCATTAAACTGAAACCTTGTTGGTTCAGAAAATAATTTAAGTTACAAGATATGCATTAGAAACATTTCCTTTTTAAAAGAAAAAGCTGCCAGATAATAAACTATACCAGGTTGCAGTTTAACTTTCTATACTATCAATTCATGCTTTTTTGCCTTCCAGAGTAGACTATTGCAATGCCCTCTACATGGGGCTGCCCTTGAACACTTTGTGGAAACTTCATTTAGTTCAAAATGACGCTGACTATCTTCTGATGGGCTCAAGCCATATAACCTCCAACATTTCTCTGATGACAATAGGGACGTCCTATTCCACAATGATCACTTTACTATTTATACCCCACACATCTTACTGGGTTTCTCCAGCCACTCTGGGCAGCTTCCAACCTATATAAAAAAATAACAAAGCATTTTTTAAAAAACAAACAAACTTCCCTATACAGTATTGCCTTCAGACAGCTCATGGGTCTGATAACTCCATAGCCTTCAACATTTCTCCAATGAAAATAGGGGTGTCTTAAGGAAAAGCAGGACATTCTGGGATCAAATCAGAAACCAGGACACTTTCTCTAAATCAGGAACATCCCTAGAAAATAGGGACACTTGAAGGGTCTGAAGCCAATGCATGCTTATTACATCTGTCCTACTATAGCTCCATAAGCTACCCGAATATTTCTGGACCTAATTCAAGGTTATGTTCTTGACCTATAAAGGCCTAAATTGTCTGGCCCTGGAGTATCTCAGTGAGCTCCATCTCCCATATGAATTCCTCCACACTTAAAAGATCAGTCAATAAGGCCATGTTGAAGGATTATTTGGACAGAAACTTTGCATTTACTTGAAACGTAGCCTTTTCAGTAGTTTCAAAGTAAACTGCAACTACTACAGTGGTACCTCGGGTTAAGAACTTAATTCATTCCAGAGGTCCGTTCTTAACCTGAAACTGTTCTTAACCTGAGGTACCACTTTAGCTAATGGGGCCTCCCGCTGCCGCTGTGCGATTTCTGTTCTCATCCTGAAGCAAAGTTCTTAACCCGAGGTACTATTTCTGGGTTAGCGGAGTCTGTAACCTGAAGCGTCTGTAACCCGAGGTACCACTGTATTTATAAGGTGCCTTTTTATGGCAGAAACCTACCAGGCTAGCTTCCAACCGTATAAAAGTAATATATAAGGCGTAACGGGTTTAAAATGTGAAAAAGAAAATAGGCGCTTCCAGATGCAAGCTCAATATCGCAAACAAGTCATTTGGAAATCGCAAAAGTGGTAGCTGGCAAAAACAAACACAATTAACCAGATCCCCACCCCCACCCCCTCAGATGTCTAAATCTGGATTAAATGGAAGGAAAATATAGGCTGCTCATTTGTTGCCGATGACCTAGTATGGATTCTGTGAAAAACATGCAAGCATGAAAATGGAAACTGTTCAGTGGAAACTGTTCTATGGAATGGATCTCATTGAGAGAGATGGCCTCCTAAGACCTTCACCTTTTCACTGCAGCCAAGCAGGGTGAAGATTGGCCCAGCAGGAGAAGAAGCGCAGGAATGAAGCCAGAAGTGGCATCTGGCAGGCCTGGGGATCCTCTACTGGATCTTCCACTACAGCAATTACTCGGATTATGAAGCTGGCCAGCAGCACCTCTGGCTACCTTGCTGTACTTTTAATTGGCCACAGTGGTGGTAGAAGCAGCAGGTCCCCAGTAGTGGTGTTGGCCAGCCTGGCATCTGGATTTGGGGCCCCAGGGCTGACAGGCAAAGGGCCAGTGGAGCTGGAGGGCTGCTGCAGCTGGTTCTGTCTGTCTCTCGACAGGTTTCCTGGGCCAACCACCAACTACCTCTCATCACATTGTTCTGCCCGGATGCTGAGGTCCAGCACCGAGGGCCTTCTGGCAGTTCCCTCATTGCAAGAAGCAAAGCTACAGGGAACCAGGCAGAGGGCCTTCTCGGTGGTGGCACCCGCCCTGTGGAATGCCCTCCCATCAGATGTCAAAACGATAAACAACTACCTGACATTCAGAAGACATCTTAAGGCAGCCCTGTTCAGGGAACTTTTTAATGTATGATATTTTAGTGTTTTTTTGTTTTTATGGAAGCCGCCCAGAGTGGCTGGGGAAACGCAGCCAGATGGGCGGGGTACAAATAATAAATTATTATCATTATTATTGTTTGCAGTGCCGCCACCTGTCTGTAGCCAGGAGAACTGTAGTGTGATGACACTCTTGCATTTTTATTTTATGTAGGGTATTTGGCAAAAGAGGTGAAGGTACAGATATGGAAAGTGTTTCAGCATATAACTGAAGCAAAAGCTTAAAGGAAAGCACCCATGACCATTCTGTAAAATCCAAAGCAAAGATTTGAATTGAATATCACCAACAGACAAAATGCCACCTAGGAATCTATTAATTCATACCATAGTTCAGGGAGGGAGAAAATTATTGCTACTGCACAACCCTAGTTATTGGCCATGCTGATTGGGGGAACTGATGGGAGTTAGAGTCCAACCATTTCTGGAGAGCCTCTAGTTCCCCATCTCTGCTGCCATATAGCCCCTATGGGTCTTAAGGGTTGTTCGAATCTGCACAATGGAGTGAGCTCCTGTTGCTCTGTCCCAGCTCCTGCCTACCTAGCAGTTTGAAAGCCCACCAGTACAAGTAGATAAATAGGTACCGCTGTGGTGGGAAGGTAAACGATGTTTCCGTGCACTCTGGTTTGTGTCACAGTGTTCCATTGCACCAGAAGCTGTTTAGTCATGCTGGCCACATGACCCAGAAAGCTGTCTGTGGACAAACACTGCCTCCCTCAGCCTGAAAGTGAGATGAGCTCCGCACCCCATAGTCACCTTTGACTGGACTTAACCGTCCAGGGGTCCTTTACCTTTTACCTTAAGAGCCATACTATTGTGCTAGAATCTGGAAGCAGATCTGGGATATACAAGCAGCTCCTACATGAACAAGGGCTCCCTACTCATTTCACGTAGAACCAGTGAGAACAAACGCATGCATATTTATAGAAGCAATTGAGAGCAAGAGGGATACATTAGCACACCGGAACTCCTGTACCGCAAGAAATTATTGGAACAGGATGAGACAAGAGTATTTATTTGGTTTTCGGAGGTCAGCTAAGGTGAGGGCCTTTTCCCTATAGCAGCCCACAGCTGGTGGAGAACACCTGGCAATGCAGAAAGACTGCTGCACAGCTTCTGGGCAGATCAGCTGATCCCCAAACTGTTCTGTTAACTGACATAAAAGGTTGATATTTTTATTTGATTCAATTTTTTATATCTGTGTGTGTGTGTGTGTGTGTGTGTGTTTACTTTTTAAGGTTGCAAGGCAAAGGTAGTAAGTAGCAGATCTGTTGCTACAAATAGGGAAACATGTAACTGAATAAGTAATCCCAAGATCTGAGTGTATTTCTCAGTGGGAAAACGTTTGGTATTGACTTCATCTGTGGCTTTGTGATCCACAATATTCTAAAAAGGAACAGAACTATACTTACTGGTTAAGTTGCAAGGTTTCCTTTAACAAAACTGTACACTGCTTAGAGATCTTCAAAATACTAAGGCATTTATAAAACCTTTTAAATAAATACATAATTTTCTGACGGATTACACAGTGTGTGCTGCCTTTCAATGGGAGTGGATGGTCCTGGGATTGCATCCAAGGCTAGTCTTACTCAATGTAGACCCATTGAAGTTAATGGATATAACTAACTCAAGTTTATTAATATCAGTGGGTTTACTCTGAGTAGTACTAACATTGGATACAACCCCTTCAGCTGTATACTGAATACTTTTTCGCCCCTTTCTCTCTCTCCCTACTCATTTTCTTTGTGTTCATTATCTCACTTTTCTGTTTTATATTTTTGTCTGCACTAAATATCTTAACCTCTTTATGTATTTGCCAGCTGTCTTTATAAGATACCTCTGGGCCATTTTAGCTACCCTTTTTTATATTTCTGTCAGCTACCACATCCTTTTCTGAAGAGGTGGAGCAAGCAGAATTGCATACGATATTCTAGATATAAACACTTTAAAGAGTGTCTGAATGAGGTGGACTAAAGTGTACACCAGAATTTACAGCGTAATCCTAACCATGTCAACTCAGAAGAAAAATCCTATTGAATTTAATGGGAATTTACTCTCAGGTAAATAGTGTTAGGACTGAAGGCTTAGCTTTGGTTTTGCATTTCCTAAATAGTCCAGTGCAGTTCATGGCTCAAAAAAAAAAATCAATACATTTCAAAATGCACATTTTGTGGGGGAAATGCATTTAGAAATATGTAAGATATGTATATTTTGAGAGAATAGCATTTATATGCATTGTGTATATGTGGTTTTTTAAAATGCAGATTGATGCATAAAACAGACAGAATTAAACAGTAAAATTTGCACACTCACAAAGTCCTTTTTCCTGCCTAGAAAGATTATGACATGGTTATGGGTTGTAGTCAGCACCAGGAAAGATAAAAATAAAGCACATAAAAATCCATAAAAATTTGCATTGAACATGAAATACAATTACACCCAGGCTAATTTTTACTATGTTATTTATATTATTGTAAGTTGTTTTGGAGTGTTGTTAACACGTGTTTTAATTGTAACATGCCCTGTAACCTTAAGGTGAAGGCCAGGTAATACATACATACATACATCAGATGTAGCCTCCATATTGCTGAAATATCCAATGGGGAAATTAATTTTGTGTATGTACATATATAGACATCAATCCTCTTATATGAATTTATAAAGTGTTACTTCACCATCATTGTATTTTCTGTTCACTGTCTTAACTGCCATTGTAATTTTGCATACATGTTCTTTTTCTTCTTATGTACCTGCACCCTGCCATGTACCTAACCATATCATTACCTTTGGGAGTGCACAGGGGAAATATGTGCACAACTTTTATCTTTTTGCCTTATCCCTGCCATATTCAACTTTATTTTCAACTCCGCAAAGTAAGCCACCTTCTTTCAAACTTGGGAGTTGAAATATAGGAAGCTTAACAAATACAGGACATTATTCATACAGTAAATAAAAAATTGATTGCCTCTAGGTCTGGGGGTAAGGTAATGCCGGTAAAGTGACAATTTGATTTAGATCACTCATTCATGCATGCACAATGCTTCAAACAGCCTTTTGCATTCGCACATGAATTAAACAGCTTGTGATTGATGAGGGAGCAAGATCTAATTGGTGTTTTAATAAATACACTCTGACTTGATAATATAGCTAGATTTATCAGCAGAAAATGCCCCTGTCTAAGTAAAATTATTAAGGTATCGCACAGGAACCATGACAAATGCCAGGGAAGTAATTGGCTGTAGTATCGGCTCAGGCAGTAAATGGGGATAGGGTAGATTTATGTGCTTTTTAGTACGAGGATCTTGAATAAAAATCTGGAAGACAAACAAGACTAAGAGATGGCCTGGCAATATTACTATTTGTTTCAGCTGGGCCATGTTCACAGATGACAAAGATATCTGAATGAGGACTTTTTCTAAAGCCCCCCCCCCCTTTCTTTTTTGCCACAGCTATCAGCTCAACGTGGCATGTTCCTGCTTGTGTGAAACCTCCTGCAAATAATCTGCTTAGCATCTTGAGAAACTACTGTTCTCTTGCCATTCCTACCTTGTTCCCCCTCACACATGTACAGTATGTCACAAAAGGCATGGTACGTCATGTGTTGATCACAGAACCTAGAGCATCATTTTGCCTGCCTTCTGGTGTGGTCCACATGCAACCATTACAACAATGATTAGGACCCAAGAAGTGGAAGGATCCCAAAACTCCATTAGGAAATGATCATTGTTGTCTTTGGCATAGTCAGAGGTGCCATCTTCTTAAGAGGGTTGAGAGGGCCCATGCACTGTGGACTGATAAGATGTCAAGGGCTGAGAAACAAAGAATTACAGCTGTAAATGTTAAACCTTAAGTAAATTTAAAAGAGACTTGATTAAAAATTGACTGAAGGGTTGCTCGAAAAAAAGGATAAAATAAGGATGTGGTGAAAGGAAGGTATGGGGAAGTCAAATTTTTGTTGTATGTTTTTGATGTGTGTGTTTTGTTTTGTATTGTCTTTTGTATGTGTAAAAAACCAATAAAAATTATTTTTTAAAAAAATGAGAGGGCCCATGCACAATGCCGCATGACATTATGACAGCACGTGCATGATGCTGCGAGGAGCCAGAGGGTGTAGCAGAGTGCCTCCTGAATATTGAGGTGGTTTGACCCCCTCAAAAATACTTGGGGGGGGGACTCCCTAGGAGTTGGTGCACCTGGGCATGTTTGACTCTCTGGTCCATATAAGTGAGAACATGTCCACTACAAAATGGAGAAGTAAGAAAAAGAACAAGCTTTGCATGCAAAAGGTCTGAGGTTTAAGTTAAGTCCATTTGGAAGGGGCTTCCAACCTTCAGGAGTAGCTTTTCACAAGGCAGAAAAAGCCAGCTATATTTCTTGGCATTTTCAAATGTGTGCATTCAGGGAATTTATCTTAGTTTTCCTTGTAACAGCTTCTGTACCCGGGATCTTCACTTGCAGTGATCCACGACAGGTTGGAACCTCACCAGTATGCGCCCAACAGATGTTTGGTCAGTCACCTCTGATGCCACTGATCATCCAGGGGTTCTTTGTGAAATGGAATTCAAGTACCACTCTCTGTTCCCATCTGTCTCCACCAATAACGTGGGACCTTTTCTGGCATCTGAACCTTTGGTCTTCTATGGATGTGGGAGGGAAAGAAACATGGAGAACACTACTGGGACAGGTTGAAGTGTAGGAAATCATATTTCTTAAAAACTTAAAGCATTATGTCAATGCGGTAAAGTATTCAGCACCATGGGTAACGAAAAGTGAGTGAACATATGTGCATTCTGAAACCGTTAAAATTTATGAGTACTTGGAAGGTTTGTGGGACAGTGTCCCATTTGCACTAATGCACCAGCCTCAACCTTTAACTGGATATTTGTAATTATTATTTTTTAAATGATATTGGTTTTTGTTGTGGTTTTATTTTATTGTGGTTATTGTTGGTTGTTGGTGTGGTTTTTTTGCAGTTTGACATAGATTTAAAATTGAGTACATTCTGGTACTCAGTGTAGTCTTAGGTCTTGTTGACACATGGTTTTAAATCCCATGCATAATCTTTTAATCCTGTAACCAAATACAAACCATTTCTATCCCTGAAATATATACGAACATTTGCATTTCTCCCGTCCATGCACACTCCTTTAGTTTTCACTATGCAAGACACAGCACACACACAGGAATTGAATGCCAATGCTCATCAAAGGCCCCTTCAAATACTTTATTTGGGGGAGAGGCATAGAGACCTTGGCCCCTAGGAGTTGGCTCCTATGTCTGGATTCTATAACCAATTTTATTCTGATTCCATTCCTATCCTATCCAATTTACTCTTACATTTTCGCCCTCCTTCCTTTATCTAACCATCCACATCTGCTGTCAGTTATTCCTCCCACTCACTCATATTTTTTTAGGATCTTCTAATGTAGAAGTTCCAATTCTCTTGCACTTTTTTGGGGGGGGCATGATTTTGCCCTGTGATAAAAATCAGTTTCTTTCTTTCTCCCACCCTACTCCAGATATTCCACATTTCATCTTTCAACTCCCATTCTTAAATCTTTCTTCTTCTTCCTGGCCATTTGACACACTGATTCTCTTAGAGTTGGCTGGCACCATCTCATTTTAATGAAGTCTGTCACTCATAAGGCTGTCTGGAGTTGGTGCTGGCTCCATCTTCTCCTTTTTTGTCATTGATTGTCCCTGATTAACACTCCAGTATCACCATCTCTTTTCTTTCTTTTCATTAAAGGAGCGCTCACCCTGCCTTGATTAGTTCAGGCAAAAGGCACACAATGTTCCTCACCCCCCAGCCCTTCCTTTTAGTTATCTGAGCTCTCCCCACCCCCCACACTTTTCAGCATTATTAAATTAAGCTGAATTTCCCATTATCATATATTTCTTCTGATACCACTGATTTCTTCAGATTATATATTTTAGGTAACAGGAGGGTGGGAAGGGCTTTCCTTACTTTGTACAATCCACAGCCTCTGGAAGATGTCTCAGAATATACAGTATATTCCCATTTAGCCCTCCACATCAAAATTGCTTGTTATGTACAGTTAGATTATGCATATTTATTTCATAATTAGTTTACACATCTAATCCCATAACCTGGTTCTGATATCTTGTAATTCATGTCTCCAGTTCCACCCATCACTGCTGCAGATTGGAAAGGGGTTATAGTTAAGGCTATTGGTATTCTGGGTGAGGAATATAGCATCTTGAAAATCACTACTTTTGTTTCTTTAGAGCAAGTGTTTATCTCTGTAACCTATGACTGTGAAGATAGTTTTGAAACTGTGCATATATGGAGGAATCATCAAAGCCAGAAGAGAGCTCAGGTGAAAATGCCCTGCTCCCTGAGCCCACTTTGTGAACACATTTTGTCCACAGACATGACAACCAGTTTCAAAATAAATCCTGCAAAATAGGAAAAAAATAAGATTTAGATGTAACCTGCCCTGCTTCTGATCCACTGCATATCGCTAGGTACCTTGTCCATACTACTGAAACTTTTTTTTTTTTTAGTTTCTTAAGGGTTTTACTACATTTACATTAACTATATTGATTACAACAACATCAGGGGATTCTCCCCCCCCCCCTTTTTTTCATCCTAGACATAGTGAGGTCCCATTTTCAACTACACTGCAGAGTGTGGATGTCAGGGAACTGCCATCGGAGCTAGAGGCGGAGGGAAGGCTCCAGAGGGATGCCGGAGAGGGTCCCAGCAGGGAGAGAGGCAGACCATCTGCTGGGGAAGGAAATCAGCGTAACACCAGTGGAGAAGGGGGGCAGATGGGGGAATCGGAGAGGAGGCTCCAGGACTCTTCACCGGAGACCAGCAGAGAGAGCACGGGTGCTCCGCTGCCCACACCCTCCCTGCGCAGAAGACCTCCGCGCAGGGAGAGTAGGAGGAGACTTGGCATCAAAGAACTTCTTTGCTGGAAGAAGTTCAAGAAACGCCCACTGACGGATTCTGCCAGCGACTGAAACAGCCACGAAGTGAAGGGCTGTCCAGACAGAAAGGGTTCAACCAGGTAACCTGGCCAGGAGTGGCGGCAACTTATGCATGAGCAACCCCTATAACCATTACAGTAGAGTAGGGAGATTAAACTTTTTTCTTTCCTGCCACTTTCACACCCTCAAAACAAAAAACTCCCAGCACTGTAATTACCAATAGAAATTCCATGTGTCAAACCATGCTTGATGTTAACATAGTGTAGTTAAGCCAATGACCTTTTTACTGAACTTGCAAAACTTTCAGATTTCAGTCTCTAAGAAGTACAAACAAGAAAGGTTATTCCCTATAACTTTCCAGTGTGTCCTCCTTATTCATTTTTAATCCATAGCTAAGGGCTATATTGGAATAGGGGTGTTGGGATCACTTGCTACAAACTTACAAATCTTGAGGGTGGGGTAGAGGGAATATAAAACAGACTTGAAGTTTTGTGTGAAGTGTAGCCCATTAAATACAAAGCTTTTACAAATAACTTTTAATAAAACCCATGTTTGCTAAGTGATGCAGTCAGGCTACTGAGCTGTAGCCTTCTTCAGTCTCAGCCAGCCAGCTCTCTTTGCAGAAGATACCCTTCTGTTGCTAGAGGAGGCACAGCTGATCTTGGCAGCACCATAGGAGACAGGTGCCTCCTTGATTATCAACAGTGTGGTGATGTATGCTGTTGCTATTAAATGAGATGAACCATAACTCGTACATCTGGACAGTTCCACGATATCGGTAGAGAATCACCAAATACAACAGATCAGGTAGCAGCAAAATGTCATGTTAAAAATGATGGAGGAAGGTTCATAAATGTTTTGTGGAGGAAGCAGTGATGTCAGACATTTCCCTAACTTTGTATAAACCAGAGATAGGCAGTGCAAACCTATGTAACTGTAAATCCCATGTAACTGCTACCTCATGCTGACAACATGGGTGTGTGCACTGGGGATAGAGAGAACCTTAACTTGACAGCTACAGAAAGTCTTAGGTTATTCTATACCTGGTTTAAAGCTTTTGCATCCATCAGGTACTCACTACTACACCAGGAATGAGGAACTTGTGATACAACTTTCAGCTGTAGTTGAATTCCAGCTCTCATTAGCCCCAACCAGCATGAGCAATGTGTAATCAACGCAGAGTCTTCTT
The DNA here is from genome assembly GCF_964234715.1 of Podarcis melisellensis. Lineage (NCBI taxonomy): Eukaryota > Metazoa > Chordata > Lepidosauria > Squamata > Lacertidae > Podarcis > Podarcis melisellensis. Next base: position 53,330,749 of record NC_138529.1, read on the forward strand.
TATAAACAGAATGAAACTTTACTGAAGAGAATAAACTTGTTCAGAAACAGCATAGTTAAAGAGCATACACAGAGTGCTCATAGCAGCTATCTGACTCTTCACAGAGGCATAGTCTTAGTTACTGATTAACTAGAATCCTGGAGCCACCCTGTCTGCCTTAGCTTTACATTCACAGCAACATGTTACAAAGCGGGTTGTCCTTCATGGAGAGAACGTGTTGCGGTGGGAGCAACCATGACATTCCCTGTTGCTGGGCGGGTTAGTTTGGATGGCCATGGATTTGATTGGGCACCTCCAATGTTGCTGGGGAAAATTGATTGTTGCAATTTTATTTGATTGATGGGGGGTGCTATATATGTCCCTGTATGCAGCGTTGAGCTTCTTCTTTTCGCTGCGCACATCGGATTACCCACCCACCCTCCCTTTATTTAGGGTTTGTTTGCGCTGACCTTGCTATGCCTGTCATGGGGTCATTTGCTTTGGAGCAGGGGCCTGGTAGGAATTTTACCATTTGGCTGATTGGCTGGTGCCATTTGGGTTTTGCCTACTGCGTAGCAAATCATCACAACTTGTAAGTTGCGGTTAGGCATTGGTTAATTTTTGGGTTGGTGGAGGGGATGAGGTTGGCTGTGCCTGCCCCTTCAATGCTGCTGCTGCAAGGGTATTCCATTAAAGGAATCCAAGGGCTCACCATGCTTTTGTCCGTATCCCTGACAAAGGGCTAGGGCTATGCAAGAGCCCCAGGGAGCATTTGGGGAGAGGTGTGAGCCTGGCACCCAGCTTTTTCTCTCCCCAAAATTGCTTACCCTTATTGACTTCCACACGGGTGTGGTTGTCAGTTCTGTTCCTACCTCCAAGTGGGAACAGATAGTCACTAACCAATGCCTAAGCAACCACTCACTTACTGTAATTCAATAAAGTTGTGGCCAAATTTATGCCAAAAACCAAAACAAAAATGATGTGTGAACGTGTTTTTATTCAGGGGTTCTTGGGGGTCCTCGACATGCAACAGCACAGACACTACACTGGGCCTGCCTGCAAACAGGACACAAATTTATAGAGAGAATGAGTCATCCTGTAGATGAGTCACAATGATTCAGCAGTTTGCTGTTAACAGTTAGAAGTTAGCAGGCTTAGGCTTGAATGATTGTGTAGGCCTTGTAGGACTTGCCTTACTTCTCCTGCTCTCAAGAACCTTTGTCTCATGACACAATGGTCAGAATTACTAGAGTTGTAGTCCAACAGCATTTGGAAACAGTAGAGGCTGGTCCATAATTCTCTTTGAATTTGGCTCAAGCTGGATACAAACCAAGTAATAGTGGCTCACTTAAGATACATTGAGAGGACAACTGGGATGTGGGAAATGATGCTTTCTCACACATAGTGGTTTTCTGTTTCTTGATGGTTTAGAATCAAAGCATGTAGCTATATAGGGTATGTGTCACAGCTGTATCATTGCAAAGTTCAAATAAACCAAATTATCAAATGACCCAAATCCAGAATCTGCAATTGCATGTGCATGTTTTTCAGTGGAAACTCTCACAGAATGTATAAGAGTAGGCACATTGAAATGAAATGACTTGATAGTCATTACTAATGTTCATTAATTTAGATGGGTCTACTCTGAATATTACATAGCTGGATACTCTCTCTGACTCCAATCTGCACTGCAGGTATCACAACACCAGCCATCCTCACCCTCATCATTGAGATAATGCTGAAATTATGTTAAGTATTAGTATCCTTAACAACAACAACAACTGAAGATGTCTATATTACCCATAGAGGGACCATTGTTTATTTCCTTGCTGATCTATCATGTTTAAACATCTCTTTGATGTATCCTTGAGTAAGTGACATGAATTATTTCTGTAGTTATCAGGAGTTATCATGGCCTCAGAAATGTAATTTACTCTGCTGCATAGCTAGCCTTGTTTGTCACCGTATACTTGCCATTCAGGTCTGCACATAATCCTTTGTGGTATTTCTTGCTGACAATATGTAATAATAAATAACTCATGCTCTTTTCAGCAGAGCCTTATTCCTTTTTAATAGAACAGAACCAAGCTTATGCTCTCCCCCAACCAGCAACTCTCTTTTTAAAAAAATCACCAGGCTTTCTTTATAGAAGGTCCCTAAAAGTATTTGAGCCCACATACAACATCTTTTAAGCACCCACCATGAAGTTGGTCATCTTGCCATCTTGCCTGTGGTGCACCTGGAGCCTAGTTTTGTGCTCCATGTATTTCAATTCAATACCATCTAGACTCTAGAGAAACCCAAAAATGCTACGATGTTCTATGCTCGAGAATGCCATACAGAGAGCCTGTGGGAAGAAATATGACAGGGTAATCAAATGCTTGAAGGCACAACAAAGAGCCCAGTTCCATGTGGAAGTTCCCATTGGTGCCAATAGAGGTTTTCTTTGAAACCCAAACAGCAACTTTTGAGAGCTATTTTGGGTTAGGATTGTGGCAGAGAGAGTTAAACTTCCTGTTGGGAAGTGTCAACACAGCCCACCCTGTTCCCTTCTGTTACTCCCATGGCACAGCCAAAAAGTTGCACCAGAAGGGTTGGAAATCGGGATGTGGAATGAGGCTGAAGAAGCCCTGACACACACAAAGCAAGAGGTCAAGTGGTGGGTGGGTGCATCTCAAGGAGGTCCTGAATGAGCTGAGTGGGAGACTGAGAGGAAAGGAAGTGACAGAATGGTGGGTGAGTGGGGAAGCAAGTGGCAGAAATAAGGAAGGAGAGAGGAAAAGGGGATGGAGCAGAGAAGGGAAGCTTTACCTCAGAGGAGGAAAGGGCAAGGAGCAAGCAGGGAGACAGGAGACAATCTGGGGCTGTCAATTCCCCACTGGTGAATCAAGAGGAGGGAGAATTAAAAGGTGTGGTGAAAGGGACTATGCTTTACAGCAAAAAGGGCATGAGCTGCAAACACAAAGAGTGAATGACTCACCAAATGGTCAACGGGTAAGAGATATATTGGGGCTCTGAAGATTCTGGACACCTAAGGGGGGAGGACCAAGCATGACCTTTCTTATGCCTCATCCCATAGTCCTGTAGCTGCCTTTTGAATAACAAGTGAAACCCAGTTAGCCTAGTCTCAGCATGATTGCCATTAGATTGTAGTAGTGTGCAGGCAGGCTTTTTCCATTGGTAGCATCAGTGCTATGGAATGCACTCTCTATTGAAATACGAGAAGACCCATCTGTATTACCAGTCTTTTGACCTGATTCTGCCGTTTTAATTCCTGTATTGTTTTAATGAGATTGTTACACTGTGTATTTTAATCATAGATGTTCATATTTTAATGTACCAGGTTTTTATACTTTGTAAACTGCTGACAAGCTTCTTTTGGCACTGGGTGGTGTATTAATAACAACAACAATTCCATATGCGTTAACTGCATGTATACAATGAATGTCACCTCGAAGTACATCGAGGCAGCCATATTTTCCTCTGTACAATTTCCCAGGAAGGGACTGCATGATATGACATAGAGTTGCTTCCTGGGAAGATTTTTTTAAAGCTGGATTTTTATAGAATTGGTGAATAATTTAATGCTGCCCTTTTCTTTTTGTGTGCTGGAGTTATGAAATTATTTTTATTATATTTGTTTTCATTGCATTGTACTGTATTGTTTTATATTTTATTACTGCAAACCACTCTGGGGCCTACTGTCAAAGGGCAATATACAAAACTCTTCAATAAATAAATAGTTTGGTCCTAGCGGGCGTAGGATTGCAGCTATATTCATCCCACACCACTTCAGCATTTACACAAAACTGGCTTCATCTTCTCTTACTTGTGGGTAGATAGGAAATGCCCTGGGTGGGGACATGATGCAGGAGGGCGTGAGAAGGGTCAGTTGTGGGAGAATGAGAAATGTCTCTATTTCAACTGAGGAATGTTGGAAGGTATGGGCTTTAGCTTTTTCATGGGATTTTCTCACCCTGCCTGCTTCTCTTTCCTGCTTGATTCTCCACCCCCTGGCAGTTATATATTGCTCTGGACCATCCAATCCAACCTGTAGTGATCCATGGTTGTCTGAACCCAACCCAACCAACACCCAAGTCCCTCCAAATAAGCCTAATGTGGCTCAGCACTGGGCCAAATCCAGTACACAGCTCTACAACTTACATAGCATGTATGCTAATTGCATTCACATAATCAGCATCACAGGGACGCGGGTGGCGCTGTGGGTTAAAGCCTCAGCGCCTAGGGCTTGCCGATCGAAAGGTCGGCGGTTCGAATCCCCGCGGCGGGGTGCGCTCCCGTTGTTCGGTCCCAGCGCCTGCCAACCTAGCAGTTCGAAAGCACCTCCGGGTGCAAGTAGATAAATAGGGACCGCTTACCAGCGGGAAGGTAAACGGCGTTTCCGTGTGCAGCTCTGGCTCGCCAGAGCAGTGATGTCACGCTGGCCACGTGACCCGGAAGTGTCTTCGGACAGCGCTGGCCCCTGGCCTCTTGAGTGAGATGGGCGCACAACCCCAGAGTCTGGCAAGACTGGCCCGTAGGGGCAGGGGGGGTAATCAGCATCACATCTAGTTTGTGCTATGTATCCCAAGGGGTGATGAGTTCTGTGTAACACTTTTTGGACCCGTTGAGCTCCTGATGTTTGCGTACAGTGGTACCGCTAGTTACGAACATAATTTGTTCCAGAGGTCCATTCTTAACCTGAAACTGTTCTTAACCTGAGGCGTGCTTTTGTTAATGGGGCCTCTTGCTGCCTCTGCACCACCGGCACACGATTTCCGTTCTCATCCTGGAGCAAAGTTCTCAACTCGAGGTAATTCTTCCAGGTTAGCAGAGTTTGTAACCTGAAGCGTTTGTAACCTGAGGCATTTGTAACTCGAGGTACCACTGTACTGTGGAGCTCTGAGGTGCAGTTTCATTTTTGAGATTTGTGTTGCAGTTATAGAGGGCAGTTGTGCTTGAGAGGCCTGCTTCTTCCTAATTTGGTTTTGCCTGAAGGGATATCTATGGGTGGAAGGCGTGGGTGCCTGCAACACCTCCATGCACTCTGCCCCATGTTCTTAGCCCTCAATCTTTCTGTGTTGAGCTCGAATGCATGTAGAACACCATGCGTGATCAGGGTTCCCAGTCACACTAAGGATGCCTGCAACATCTCCTTGCAGACCTCCAGTCCACACAGGAGAGGTTGGGGACCGAGTGTGTGAGGTGACGGCACAGGGATGTTGGGAGTGAGGTTTGTGTGCACACCCACCTACAGATTCACCATTTGCCTGTTCATGCCTTTAAGAAACTGAACATGCCTTAAAAAAACTAGCAATCTGAGCAAAGGCAGAAAAAAAGTTACAAAGCAATAGTGAGTGGAAATTTTGGCAGAGAAAACAATAATAAAAATGAAGAGGCGATAGGAGAAGAAAATGAAGAAAAGAGAAGACTTTACTTTGAAGAAAACACTAATGAAACAAAAGAAAAATGTTCTGTGACTGAATGAACAAATACAAAGTGCTGGGTATATTTTAGGAAGTATATAAATAATAAATAATAAGGGATACAGAGCTCCATTTTCCATAAATAGCACAGTGCCTACAGCTTTTGAGATGAATGCTGACAGAAGGCTGTTCTTACCAGCTTATGATTTTCTCCCTTATTTCTACCTAAGCTTATTGCTACATTTGATAAAATTCTTCCTGCAAGGAAACACAATTGCATAGCTTTGGAATGACACAGGAAGTCAGACCTATAGTCTTTCTACCTCAGTACTGCCTGTGCTGACAGCCAACAGATTTCCTGGAAGTTTTTCCCAGCCCCAGCTGGAAAAGCCAGGTATTAAACACTAGCAATTTTTTGCATGCAAAACAGGGGCCCTGATGCTGAACCATGGCCTCTTGAGCCACGGCTATCTTCTGACTAACTGATGGATCCTGATGGACTCAGCCCCTCCCTGCCCTCAGAACATGCCATTTAGAGAGCGAGGGGTTTTATCTGTGGGTTGCTACTGGTTGAGATGCTGCCAACCAGTACTTTTGCCCATGCACATATTCGGTAGGTGGAGCAGGAAATTCTGCAGTGGCTGGGTGACACTTCATTGACAGAATCTGGCAGGTCTCCCTCCCCCCAACAATGCCAGATTAAACCCTAGGCAGTTGAAAACCTGGGAAGGGGGATCACAAATGATCTCTAATACGTTTTTGTAATTTTCTTTCAATATCAAATCTATATCTTTTTGATCCGTTCTTGCGGGGCCTGTAAAAGCTCTGGGGCCCATACTCTGTCTATTTGGTAATCCAGCACTTCTCCGTACCCGTGCCCCAGTGGTGCAAAGGAGTTTTGCAGCCTTGGGGCTCTCTTTGTTGTAAACGGCAACATTTCAATGTATTTATTTAGTAGAGCACTTTTCAGCCAAAAAAACTGCACTCATCCAAGCATTTAAGTGATTTTCTTGTTTATGTAAAATAACAGCAGTACTTAGCATTTACATAGTCCCTTATTGTATTCAAAGGATTACTGTAAGAGAAGTCAGTATTATTATTTGGGTTGCCGAAGGTCACCTAGTGAGTTGATGCGGTTGGCGAGAGCTGAACAGATTAGAGTCCCTCATTCATATAACAGTCTCTTACCTGCCATGCCACACTATGGCCATGTTTCCTCTGTGTTTCCTAATTATTCTTAAGGTTTGGTTGCCAACCGCTCTCAGGCTGAAGTAGTTGGAGGAGCTCAGAACTGTCGTTCATTGCATGAGTCGCTTTGAGCATACAACATTGTACGTCACATTATGCAAATAGCTCTCTGACATGTTTTTTTTTTTAAAAAAAACGAATAAATAAACACATACTTCTTCAGGTCATTTTTGGTATGCTGCCCCCCCTTGGTAAACAGGTGGGAAACAGAACATTAAGGCAAGGAGACCTCAGTAAAACCATTTGAATTAAAACAAGTATAACACTATTTTCTCAGGCGGGTTACACGTTACAATTTTTATTCTTTTTTATTTTTTTGCCTGGAGTGGTGCTGGATCAAAAGGGCATATGAGGATTCCTTGTTTTCTAGAAATGTAAAGTGTGCATTTTCTTTTGGTAGCCTCTTTGGCTTAGACTGTAACTGGGCTTTCGTGAATGGAAAATGTTTTTTTCCCTATTTATTGGAACATATGAAGCTGCGTTATTCTGAGCCAGACCATCTAGCTCAGTACAGTGGTACCTCGGGTTACATACGCTTCAGGTTACAGACTCCGCTAACCCAGAAATATTGCTTTAGGTTAAGAACTTTGCTTCAGGATGAGAACAGAAATTGTGCTCCGGCGATGCAGCGGCAGCAAGAGGCCCCATTAGCTAAAGTGGTGCTTCAGGTTAAGAACAGTTTCAGGTTAAGAACGGACCTCCAGAACAAATTAAGTACGTAACCAGAGGTACCACTGTATTGTCTACACTGACTGGCCACTGCTTTCTGGAATTTCAGGGAAGAGACTTTCCCAAGCCCTACCTTGGGCTGGGAAATGAACCTGAGACCCTCTGCACGCAACCAAGATCCAGAGGAAGATCCCACTGGTGGAATGGGCAGGGTTTTTGTTGTTGTTGCTGTTGTTTTTACTAATGCCCCCTCCCCCTGCATCTTCCTCCCTCCATCTCATGATGCTCCCCACAACTGAGCAAATTTTGGGAGGCACAAAGGGCTGCAGTTGGAAGGGAGAAATGGTAGAAATTGTCTTCCCCATTCCACTGGTGGAAGCATAACATCAGCAGAATGCCACTCAGTGGACACTTCTACCGTTGGGAGCAAACTCAGTATCCCAACCTTGATTTCTAAAAAAAAATTATTAAAAAATTATAGCTGTCATATAAGGAGAATGTCCACCTACTTCAGTATGGCAGTGAAGAAACAGGATTCAAGTAAATGAATGTCCATCACTGGGAGATTTCCCCTCTCTCATATTGAATTTCGAAAACAAATTCTATGGCTTATCAGCTTTTATTTTTACAACAGAGGATAAATTTAGGCCACATCCAGACCTTACATTTATAGCACTATTATACCATTTACACAGTCATAGCTTCCCCCAAAGAATTCTCAGAATGTTCTAACCATCAATCCCTTTTCCCAGGGAACTCTGGGAAGTGTAACTCTGTGAGGAGAATAGGGGTTTCCTAACAGCTTTCAGCACACTTAACAAACTACAGTTCCCAGGATTATTTTTGGGGAAACCATGGCTGTTAAAGTGGTACAGTAGTGCTTTGAACATATGGCCTTATGTAGTTCGGAAAACATGCTTTGTTTAAGCCAGGTGATGGTGAAAGAATACTTACGGAAATAGCAATTACGTGATATACTGGCCAGGCAATTTCCCCAGCCATTCTGTCAAAGCAACCACTTTATTCCATTAAAAAGGAGAGAAGCCACTGACGTAACCTTGTTACTGAAGAGAATTCCTCAAGAAAAATATGAGGAAAACCCTCTCTTCATTTCCCCATCAGACAAAGCAGAGAGGTTTTTTTATGTGTCATTCCAATGTTCTCTCACAAAGCACATTGTTAATTTGAAGTGGAACACACCAACACTTGGTAGCAGTGGATATTTCTATTTCTGCCTCATACTCAGATTGTAACCAAGCAATCTGAGACTTATCTCTCCCGCAGACATCCCATTCAGCAGACAGGTCACTGTGTCCAGAAGATAAGAAAGGGTCTAGTGGAACCAGAACCCCTTTCTGTGCTCATTTTGTGGGGGCAAATGTTATTTGTTACAAAACTAAACACTAATATACAAGCAGTAGGGAAGATGCTTTCGCACAACATGAAATATGTAAAACAGCTAGCAGGAAAGTCATGCAGAGGCAATTCTGCTGACATGAATTATACAGGCATTCTTTACCTTATCATGACCTAGATATGCTAATTACCTCAAGAAACGCACCCATTGACGTCAATGGATTTTAGACTACTTGTGATACACCCACACTGCAAATATGATACCCAGAAACAGCATCTAATGTTAGCAAATAACTTTTACACCAGCTCATCCCATGGGCATGGAATTTTTTTTTTTTAAAAAATGTGTTGTGATATGTCCTACAATGGTGCATCAAAGGGAAGGCATTAACTAATACCTGCTAGTTTGGGGAAAATGCTTCACCACGGTGTTATTGTTATGGTGTCACCGTGCAATTTAGGGGTGCAGCCCAGGTGTGGCCCTCCAGATGTTGCTGAACAACAGCTCCCATCATTCCCAGCCAGCATGGTGAAGGGTCAGGGGTGATGGGAGTTGTAGATCAAAGCATCTGGAGGGCATGAGTCTGAGGAAGGGTGGAGTGGAGGACTGTCCTTCAACTAGAGGACTGTGCTGTGTAAAGTAGGCACATGATCATCCAAAACACCAATGAACGGTTGCACAGATTGGCTTCTACACTATTGGGCGCAAGGACATGTGGTTTGGATTGATTACGAATCCAACAAAGAGTGCTAGAAGAGGAATAGAAAAGGATCTCTCTTACTCATCCTAAAATGAAACACAGGGAAGCAAAAACAGCAGGAAAGATTGGTATGAAAATGAACATAGAAGAGAAGTCACCTTACAAATCCAGTGTGGACCAGTTGGGATACTCTCCTAGTCACTGTTATATGGAAGAAAGACCAGCAGTCATGCTGAAGTAAAATCTGAAAGGCCTCTTGTTTAGGAGAAAACCCTTCTGTATTGAACTCCAGCTCTCCTTCCTGACCTAAATCCCAGAAGAACCAATAATGTATTACACCACAGCCATGTTCATAATCTATGTTCTTGATTGCTGCTGGGAAGAAGGCTTTATTTGCCTTGGCATCTTCTCACTTCCAGGAATTTTGTGTCTCTCTTCAAGAGTTCTGTGTCCACCAATGAAGGGTGAGAACCACTGAGTTGGGAAATGTTTGCATCTGCATACTAAATGATAATTTTATGGTGGTGAATGGATAGGATAAGTGGAAATGGAAATTCTTCTGCTCATTAAATTCTCATGAAGATGTACCCTGCAAAGCTGCCCTCCTATAACATTATTGGCAATGTTACAAAGCTAAATTAGCCTGTTAGAACAATCAGATAATACAACTTTGCACTAATGCATCAATAAATCTCCAAAGCACAACTACCACCTGGGGTTTTGGCAAAAGCTATAAATTTTAAAAAGTAAAACAGCATATTTATCTCCAGAGTTAAGAACATAGGGCTTATCCACACCTTTTCTTCTCCTGCTGTTTCCCCCAGGGGAAACTGCTCTTTAGCACTAAATCAGAGCAAATGTCAATTCTGGTTTTCTCCAGATTGATGTTTGCTCCAGTTTGGTACTAAAGAGCAGGTTTTCCTTGGGAAACGAATGGGGCAAGGGGGAAACCACTCGGGCCTGTGTTTTCTAGGCATGGAACAAGCAGAAGTGTAGACAAACCTATGAAATATAGGGAAAGCCCACTTGGATCAGACAAAGGATTAGTCAAATATCTAGTTTCCAGCAGTGGTCAGTCTGTTGTTAATAGAGCTCCCAATACGATATTTAATACAACACAAGAGAGAATTAATGATTCATGGGAATTTAGCAATATAGGAAGCTGTCGTATACAAATTCAAACCACTGATCCATCTAGTTCAGTACTGTCATGATGACCCTTCTTTAGCAGACTTATATTATGATTAATATAATATAATATAATATGCCCTGCTGGGTCAGGCCAAAGGCCCATCCAGACCAACATCCTGTTCTCACCATGGCCAACCAAATGCCTAGATGGGAAGTTTGCAAGCATAATGCCATTCTCCCCATTTGCAATTCCCAGCAACTGGCATCCAGAGGCATACTGTTTTTGACAGTAGAGGTAGGCCACAGTCATCATGGCTAGAAGCAATGGATAGCCTTTTCTGCCATGATTTGTCTAATCCACTTTTAAAGCCATCCAAGTTGGTGACCATCATAACATCCTGTGGGACCAAATCACATAGCTTAACTATGCGCTGTGTCACAAAATGCTTTCTTTTGTCTGTCCTGAATCTTCCAACATGCATGATTGATAATAAAAATGCACAGCTTACTCATATGATTAAACAGCAAAATGCTTTTTAAAAGGACAGCTCTGAGCCATTTTTGCAGAGGTTTCAGATAGGGGTCGTTCCATCTGCAAGCATAACAGATGTTCTACTACTAAGCTATGAACTTTCCTGAATAGCAATCGTTCTTTAACAGTTTTGGGACCTCGTGCTAGAGCATGAAGTCCTCCAGTGAGACTCACTTTTGCCACCAAATCTTGGCAGCAAGAACATAGCGGAGAAACAGAATCGCTTCTGTGCTTGTCTTCCAGTTGTAGCAGTAATTGTCACTCAAGTCAAGCAAATGATCTACTTATTCCAGCAGCTGACATACTAACACTTGGAGGTCTTATATTGTTCTCACGGGTCATTAGGATTTCCTGTCTGGTTTGGAGAGATCAGCCATGGTTCCAAAATGACTCATTGCCACCTGCGACCCATCTCAAGCAGGATTATAAACAACATACCCTTAGAATAGTGAGTGAAATGCCTCCCCTCCAGCAACATTCTCTTTAGAGAACATCAAAGGAGATGGCAGATTCAATCACCATTGAGAGGATGGAGGAGGAAATATAGTAACATATTGCCTGACATTGTCATGATCCATGAGTGGCAGAAAACAGACATCCTGTAAGTAGGGAGACTTCCATCTGGCAAGAAGATGGCTTTAATGAGTGGCACTGTGATATGACAGATAGTAACAGAAAGTAGAAAGTCAGATTAGAAAATTAGCTTTCCTTGTTTCACATCTGCACAATGGGGCAGCTGCCAGTCACTGTCTCCAGGGGGAGGTTTATCTGGTTTTGCAACCACGTGCAAAGTCATGTTCCTCTAAGTTTAAAAAAAAAACAGCATAAAATGAATCAGTCTGTTATGGAGCTTTAAACAAATGTGAGGATGAGAAGCAAGCTGTTGCAAATTGGCACAGATGATGCAGAATATTAATATGAAATGAAATGAAATGTTGCATTTTCCAATAAAATGCAGATCACAGTTAACTCTTCCATACCTATAGCACTCTTCCCACCATAAATGGAAATGGCTACAAATTATATAGGACCATGAATGTCACCAATAAATTGTACTTAACCATTTAAAGAATGTATAAAATACAATTCACATATAATCTTACAAAAAAGTATGAACTTGCATGAAACATACAAATGAAATTTATAAACTACAGTGATTATACTCTCAACAATATAGAATGATACCTTAACATCAAGCTAATGTGATAAACCACAATAAAATGAATGCTGAAGAAAGAACAAATGTGTTTCAACTCCCCAGACAGCCTTTCTCAGTGGTCAACTAATGAACGGCACAGTGTTGTATTATGGCTGATCTACTGAATATAGGTAAGGCTTAGTCAGTAGAGCATGAGACTCAGGGTAATGGGTTGGAGCCCCACATTGACTGAAAGATTCCTGCATTGCAGAAGGCTGGACTAGATGACCCTTGTGGTCCCTTCCAATTATTTGATTCTAAGAGACCAAACATGGTCATAGATTATTATGAGTCTAAACATGTACAGGTTGATATAAAAGGTGGTCTTTTTCTAGTGCCCAATCATATCTATTTCTAAGGCAGTCTCCAGATTTGGTAAATCAGGCAGTATCACTGCTATAATTCCAGTACATGGCTAGCTGGATTTTCCCATAACCATAACTGATATCCTCATCCTCTACAGGCGGGGCAAATGAATAGTGCCTTCCAGATGCTGTTAGATTATAATTTCCATCATTTCTGACCACTGTCCACACTGGGTGGGTCTGGCGAGAGCTGTAGCCCAACAACACCTGGATGGCAGTACATTGGATACTCCTGCTCTACTGGAACAAACCAAACTAAACTAATCTGAAAGTTGCAGTCTCACCTTTATGTAATGTCAACTGAATCCATTGAGATTTACTTCTGAATAAACTAATACAGGACTGAAGTGCACATCTAAGTGTGGATAGCTACATCTGTGCATAATCCTGCCCTGCTTCCCTTCCCTCTCTTCTCCCCGCTATGTTGAAATGTACATTATAAGGTCCTGGGAACAGGATGTTGCATTCATTTATGGGTTTCAGAGAAAGGATACATTGCACATTTCCAGAGGAAGGCCATGTTTTGAGAGTGGCTCAGCCTAAGAATGGACATGATCGTGTGACAAGATAAATGTGTGAACCATCAGATAGGAAAAGTCAAACATCTCATAACCGTGACCTTTTCATCAGTCTACACTATGACTGTCTGGTCATTTTAATTTTCTCTTCCAAGATAACTGCGGGAGAAAGGAAACAGCCATCTAGTCCAATTACAAAGATACCCAAAAGGTCAGAGTGGCATACAGATTATGGTTATCTTTCACCAGATTGATGGGGCACAAATGTTCTTTCAAGATACTAATCAGGTCAGCAGAACAGGAATTATTCAAGCTAGTTTCACGTACTGAAATGGGACAGGGTGTATGGTCTCCTGTAGATCTTAGTTCTGTTGGTTTATGGTTACATTTGTTAACACCCCTTTATATACAGTACACACTTAAATCTATTATCTGACTCATGGGAAGAGTCCATTACATGACTCTTATTACTAGGGACAAACAGCATCTTGTCTTAAGACCGGAAGGTATAGAGAACACAAACATATTCAGGCAATTGCTTTACAGTGTAGCAGAAAGAGGCACAGATTACCCAAATCTGTGGGTTGTTTGTGAATTTCATCCTGGATGGGGAGGGAGAATAAATCCAGATCCAGAATGGCTTAATTATAGCAAACCCCCTAAGTAGTTTACAAGAAACATACAAATGTCTGCACTGTGTCATTTCAACTTTCCCCCTCTGCTCCTCTGCCCAGTCACTCTCCATTGCTTCTCCCTGGCACATTCTGAAGATTGCTTTGAAAGTAACTTTGGCTCTTGGACCACTAGGTGACACCAGTGCTCCCCAATTCATCCCTTCTTCCCTGCATCAAACTGGTTTGACAAAATGTGTCGGCTTCCAAATCAGATATTCAATTGGGTTTGTTGAAGATAAAGATAAAGGGACTCCTGACCATTAGGTCCAGTCGCGGACGACTCTGGGGTTGTGGCGCTCATCTTACTTTACTTGCCGAGGGAGTCGGCGTACACCTTCCGAGTCGTGTGGCCAGCATGACTAAGCCACTTCTGGCGAACCAGAGCAGCGCACGGAAACGCCGTTTACCTTCCCGCCAGAGTGGTACCTATTTATCTACTTGCACTTTGACGTGCTTTTGAACTGCTAGGTTGGCAGGAGCAGGGACTGAGCAGCGGGAGCTCACCCCATCGCAGGGATTCGAACCGCCAACCTTCTTATCAGCAAGCCCTAGGCTTTGTGGTTTAGACCACAGCGCCACCTGCGTTGAAGACAGAACCCACGTTGAAGACCGAACCCGTGCTGAAGATAGGGTTGCCGTATTTCAAAAAGTAAAAATTGTTGAGCTTTGTTTGGCCGAATGATGATGATGATAAATAAGTTTTGTTTACTTTTACAAATGAATGAATATTTTTTTTAAAAAAAATAAACATTGTTAATGTGCCAACAATGTGTATTTTTAAAAAATAAGCAAAGTGTCCAGAAAATTCAGTCAGATTCCTTTGGGAAATACTATTTTCACCAAAGCTGCTTGAGAAATATGTGTTGGCATTAGCATTTTGCCCAGTCAGTGCTTGCATTTCTGTTATGGTGTTAGAGTGGGAAATATTTTAATCCAGTGCTACTATCTGAAAATGCATAGCAAGTTTCTCATTAATCACATGTCTTCCTCTATTTTTGCTGCACAGGTGTGATGCTACCACCACCATCTGAATAGCAGGATGAGTGGAAATGCCAGCATGTATTTCACTCCTTTCTTTTGACAGTCCCATTCAAGCAACAAGCAAGCTGCATAGAAAACCTCTCTCCTGATTGGATTGCTCTGTTGGTAACTCCCTAACAAATGAACAAGTACGTTGATGAAAGGAACAAGTGATGTCACTGTTTGCAACTCTTTCAAGCGTGCATGAGCTTTGATACTTCCCATTATTTCAGAACCAGCAAAGCTGATCAGAGGCTGATAACAATAACTTCTGGTTATTTTATTATGTTTTATATATTATATTTTATGAGGATTGAGATTGTACACAGATCCATGCACTAAATCTGTAACTTAAGACATCTACTGTATTATTCTTCATGATGAGGTCTTACACACAGACAACTGCTAAATTCTGTATTGCCCCCAAATGGAAGCACAAATAACCTCTAACTATAATGGAATGACTAAGAAAAACCTGGCAAGTTATGCTAATGATAAAACAAGAGTAACACAATATATAATAATTGAGAAAATGCATTTATTTTATTATGTGTGTGCGTGTGATTATTTTCTATTGCTCTTTTTTCTGTTTGCTGTATTATTTGCTAAATGATTATTGCATTGTAAAATTGAAAATTTACCATATATAGGTATATATATATATATATGTATGTATGTGTGTGTGTGTGTATAAATGTATGTGTATATAGATATAAATATACATACACATATACATATATGTATATGAGACATCTACTATAATGAAATCCACCCCGCTTAAGAGAAATTGGATGACTTAACTCAATTATTGTGACTTCTACTCAGAATTCTGTTTATTCATGAATTCTTTCATATCCCCTCATACAGAAATCCACTTCTGAAACCATCCCATGTATTTTATATTGTCCCCCAAATACCACATTCCTGGAAAGCCAGATTTCTAAATGTTTTCACATACAGTATATGGAGGTGTTGGAACCCAAAGTATATAGTGCTACTCATTCAAAAGCATTCTCTCCCTGTGAATCTCAGCAAGAGGTGACTGCAAAGATCACTTTGTGATGGAGGGATTGTGGGCATATGAATCTAGCCTGAGCCATGTAGGAGACAGAAAGCATAAATCACAAATGTCATAGTCTACAGTTGAAAAGATGGAACAGGACAGCAAAAAAAAAAAAAAAAAAAAGCAAAAGCTTGACAGACCATTTGTTACTGCTGCTGGTATCACATATACAGTGCAATCTTCTGCATGTTTACTCAGAAGTAAATCCACAAAAAAGAGCCACGTCAACCTTCATCAGCCAACTCCTCTATCTGGCCATAAAAGGTGGGCATAAATGAAAATTTTCTTGATCACCACCACTAGAATATTATTCTTGTTAGTTATTCTTGTTAGTTATTATTTATTAAATTTCTATACCATCACTCATCTGAGCATCATAGGGTGGTTTACAATATAATGCACAATATTACAGAAATGAGTTTAACTAATCTCCACAAAGGATTTCAGAAGAACACCTAGGGAACCTCTGGTCACAGCTAACAACAAGAACAATGTTTCACATATCACACAGAAAACAAGTAGTGATGGATGAACTGCCCGTGGCTCAATGTGGAAATTGTATTGAGAGTTCGTATTAGGGTCATGATGTTTGTGCATGTGCACTTCCTTTCAGTGATGGATCGTCATTCTCACAAGGAACACAGGAGTCAGACCACTGGTCCATGTGGCTCAGTGTTTTCTACACTCAGTGACTAGCAAGAGCTCTGCGGGACTTCAGACAAGCCAATCAGGTGCAGACATGGGACTTAAGATGCTCCACTACTTCTGCTAAGAATCCTTGGGAATTGTGGGTAAGGGGAGGCAGTGGCAGCAGTGCTGGCTTTTTAAACAGGTGGCAGGAGCTGTTTGACATTAATGTTCAGTCCTCTGCAGGCTCTGTCGATATCCCAATAAGGAATAATGTTATTGCCACTGTTGTTGTTTTAACAAGACTTGTGTATTACTTTAAAGGTCATTTTTTGCACCCTGCCTGCCCTTGGGATGTAGACTTTCTCTTACATGGAAACTCCTGGACCAGCTGGTTGCTCAGGAAATCACAATTCCCCTTTTGAAACGATCTAATCAATTTGTTCAAGCAAAGACATTTTCCTCGAGCATAAGGGGTTAAAGAAATCAACTTCCAAGCATGCACCAACAGTTGCTAGTGACTTTGATTATCCTGCCTAATAAATGCAGGCTACAGAGGCACTAAAAGAGCACATAAATTCATAACAGTCTCATTTTGCATTCCAAGAACAGTGAGAATGTTAGGGCCAGGAGGTTCTCCTAGGGATACATCAGGGCAGCTTGGGAAATCATATTTCAAACCCATTATTTCTGAACTTTCATGGCTTCACTAAAAATTATTTTCCCTCTTATGAAAGCATTTTTGCGCCTGCCAGAATACACAAAAGCTCCAGGAAGAGAAGGTGAATGGCTGAATGCAAACAAATGGATAGGACTGGGATACATTTCTATGCATGTTTGTTTATATACCAGGATGTTTTCCCCCTTTTCAAGCACAACCATATAAACATAACGTCCACCAGATCGAACATTTCCACTTGAATGCATATATATACATGCACACAAACATACAGATATGGGTAGATATAGATATACACACTTGTACTGCATTACAAATATTAATAACTATAACAGTGCTTTTTTCTTTTAAAAAAATGTTTAGGGTTACTCTCATTTTCCTACTCATATTGAAATACTGCCCCTCAATGAGGCCAAACTTAGATTCACAAAATGTTTAGGGGTATGTGTACCCCCTGCACACACCCCCAGAAAAAAGCACTGACTATATATAATACAAAATCCCCTCTAAATATGTTACCATATGAGAAAGATGAAAAAGGGCATACAAAATTTCATCGAAAGCTATTTAATATAATTCTCTGCTCCATTAATACAAAATATATTTCTAGTATATTTATACTATGCATAAGTAACTGACTGGACAGAATATTTATCAGCCTTTTCCAGATACTAACGCATACACACAAATGCCTTCCATTTGGCCACATGTGTTTTCTGGATTTCAGGATAGATGCTGTAATTCAACTTCAGGAGCCACTGCATAAATTCAGCTCTGTGTTATATCCAACACCTTCATTAAATCTCACTATTCCAAAACTTCTAGGCAATTTAACAGAGTTCTAAGTCTCAACAAAAGGAGGCAGAAAAGTCAGCTGGAGCTAGAAGGTGTCTGAAATCAGCCTAGAGCTTGTTATGATAATGGGATTTTAAACATCCCTTGAATGTAGTTCATACAGCTCTATAATGAAATATTTCCATTCTCCATTGACTGGAAAACATCCATATTATAAAACCATGCGGGCAAAAAAAAAAAAAAATCTCCTGAGAAAATAAATGCAATTTTAGTAGGACAAGTTTTTCAACTGTTGTAATCATTCTAATTACTTGAGAATGTCTCAATTTTTTTCCTTTAGAGCCTCTGGGCCCTTTTTGTCTTCAAATTAGCCATAGAAACGAAGTAATTTAGCACAAAACACATACTTATTAAATCAGGATACAGTTTAGTAGCACAAGAAAATATAGGAAATCTAGACTTTCTTCTTTCTCTGTCCATTTCCCCCAAATAAGTGGAGCTGAACAATGTGTTTCAAAGTGCATTTAGTTCACAGTAAGTAAATACGATATGGGGTAAGAAAACAGAAATATTCAATGGGTGAATGAATGGAATGTGATCATTCAAGAGGAGGAAGTAAACCAAATCAGTTCTCAAGGGGCGGAGAGAGACACACAGCCATAGCAAGCAATTTTGTACATTTCTACCCTACCAATTAAGAGAGTCCTCAGATGACTCTCACCCCCACCCCCAGAGATTGTGGTTTGTTATGTTGCTAGGCATTACAAAACAAGGGAATACCCTATTTGCCAAGAAGCGGAGCTATCTTCACCACAGAAGTCTGAGACAGACATTCTACATTTCCCCAGCATCCAGTTCATTTTAAAGCATGGTATTAAATGGGATTCATATTCCAATGAATGGGTGCATAGAGAGATGTGGAAAGGTTCGATGTAGCTTGAAAACAACAGGTGAAGAATCCTACATTTCTGACTTAAAACAAATTCTGCTAAATGTTTTATTAAAACTGTACTCGTACAGTTAAGTCCCAATTTCACCGGGACTTATTTCCAAAGAAAATGTCCTTGGGAATTGGAACTTGTTCAGACATGACTTTCAGTTAACGCTACACAATCATTGTTCATTGTCTGAGGCAACCATACCAATATAGCTGAATTGAATTGCTAATAATTAAGAACTCGTTTGGACATAAACTGGTGACATTGCATTAGGCCATTTTCATCAGAAGCTTCTCAATGAAATGCATATTTGCATTGATCAAAGTATATTGTGTGAATGGGAGTCAAAGTTCCAAAAAACATCAAGGTTAAGTCAGGAGTTGATACCATCTGTTCAAGGCCTCAGGAGGACCCACCTGTAATAGCATTCACTACCACCTGCCACCCTACTTCCCTCCATTGGCATGTGTGTTGCCACCTAGGGCAGGATTTCTTTTCCTCCCTCCCCTTACTTCTCTGCCAGAAAAGCAGATTTATCCACCAACTAATGTGTAAGACTGCAACTTCCAAGCAGCCCTGAGTGGCTGGGGCAACCCAGTCAGATGGGTGGGGCACGAATAGAAGAAGAAGAAGAAGAAGAAGAAGAAGAAGAAGAAGAAGAAGAAGAAGAAGAAGAAGAAGAAGAAGAAGAAGAAGAAGAAGTGGTTCTCAGAAAGCTGGCTAGTTTATTGTGGGGAAATGATGGAAAGCATTAATAAGAGAAATGACCAAGCATATAGCAGAAGGGCTCTTGCTGAAGGAGGAACAGCCTGGCTTCTGCAAGAATATGTCCTACCTAATTAACCTTTCAGTGTTCTTTGAGAGTAGCAATAACCATGTGGTTAGATAGGGGGAATACGTGGACTTTCTAAATTTTTTGATAAAATCCCTCACCAAAGACTCCTGAGTAAGCTGAGCAGTCATAGGTACCTTTGTGGAGCAGTAACTGGTTAAAGATGAGGAAGCAGAGAGTAAGAATACATTGACAGTTATCTCAGTGGAGTAATATAACAAGTGGGATCACCCAGATATCTGTATTGGGACTGATGCTTTTTGTTCATAAATGACCTGAAGTTAGAGACAAGCAGTGATCTAGTCAAGTTTTCTAATGCACCGAATTGTTCAGGGTGACAAAAGGGGACTACTAGGACCTGCAAAAGAGTCTCTCTCAAGTGTGTGAATAGAAAGTAAAATGGCAAACACAGTTCGGTGCAAGCAAGGGTAAAGTGGTGCTCATTAACTCAAAAGACATTCTAACGTCACAGATCAGGGTCCAATCTGATTATGACTGACTAGTAAAGAGATCTTGGCATAGTAGTGAATAGCTTGATGAAAAGTTTTGTGCAGCAGCAGTGAAAAGGGCACATTTCTTGTTAGTGGTCATCAGGAAAGAGATTGAAAATAAAACGGCCAATTATATGAATCTATGGTGTGACCACATTTGAAATAGTGTGCAATCAAAATCATCAAGTGGTTGGAGCAATTTCCCCACAATGAATGGTTACAACATTTTGGAATTTGGGGTTTAATGGGGGGAAACCAGGAAACGAGGGATATGATAAAGACACATGAATTCGTTTAAGCTATGGAGAAAATGGGTATAAGTTTCTCTGCCTCTCACATGATACTAGAACTCAGGGACATCCATGTTGAAAGATTCAAGACAGATAAAAATAAAATGCTTCTTCACACAGTGCAGCACTTGACTATGGACTTTGCTACCACACGATGTAGCGATATATAGCTATCATCAACTTCAGCAGCTTTACAAAGGGGCTTAGACAAGTTCATAAGACTATCAGCGACTAGTAGTGGTGATAAGCATTTATGACCTCCATCACAGGAGACAGTATGCCTTTGAATACCAGTCCCTGAGAATTACAGGTGGTGGGGAGGGGTTTTGCCTTCAGCTCCTTTTATTTTGAGCTCCCTGTAGGCTTTCGGTTGGCCACTGTGGGAACAGAATGCTAGACTAGATGGGCCTAGTGGCTGATCCAGCAGAGCTCTTACTATTTTCTCAGCTGCTGCTGCTGCTTTTCAATCTCTACTGCAGTTCATTTGTTCACCTGGATGGGAAAACAAACAAACAGAAACAAGCAGGGTTGGAGGTTCACAGAAGGAACACTCTGAATCCCAACCATGGCTATATATATGGTTATGAGTAAAAATAATAATAATGAATTAATGAAAAGACCTATATTGCAACCCACCACTGACTTCGGTTTTAAATTAATTCCCCGCAGCATCCCAAGGTGATCCCTCTAATCACAGGGAGTCTTCTGCAATGTTAACTTCATAGGTGACAACAGTTAAACAGGCTATTATCATGTGATAACACAATGTCACAACGATGGCATTACTCTGGGAAAATGTGATCACAGCCAATATTCCTGGAGGAAATAATGACTGGCTGTCATTAAGAGCATAACAGCTGTCACAAGCTCTAGTGGGAAATTGCAGGCAAGCACAGGATGGGATTTCAAATTAATCTGTGGCCATTTGTACACGGATCCAAGTAATATTTCAAAACAGCACAAAAGCAAATACCCTTGGATGAGATGGATGAAGGTCAATTGCAGCTCTGAATGTAAGACTATTTTCATGTTCAAAGCACTTCTGTGGACAGAGAAACTAATGGATTCTAACAACACCCAAGTGAAACTGCATTATTCTCATTTTTTAAAATTGATGGAGGAACTTAGCCGAAGTCACATTCTGAAGAAAATTAGTCAGTAGCCGAAGCAGGATTAAAATCAAAGGACAGATCCTGTTTGATGGTGAATTGGATGAGTGCACGTCTACAGTTTTATGAAACTGAATTCAGAAGTAGCAATCTGACAATTGAATTGTCAGTCCCTCAATGAACGTATAATGATCAGGTTTCATGTACAGCAGCCGTGACTTTAAAGTGCTGTAAAGCCAATTTGTTTGTAGCATAGACAGGGACTAAGAATAGAGGTATTGTGTAAATGTGAGATTAAGCAGAGCAAATCCTGCCTTTCAAGTACCTCATGTTTTTCTTCTGGTTGATCATCATAAAGAACAAATGAGTAATTTGGGGCTGTGATTTCCCAAATGGGCTGAGGACTGCAGTATAGCATGAGTTAATGTGGGCTTTTCACAGGAGCAACTTGCATGTTTTAACAGTATTTGGCAAAAACTGAGTGCATTTCTTATCAAACAGATCTAGAAGAAGAGGACATCTGTGAGGAGATGGGTGGCAGCGAGAGAAGACGCCTCAATGTTGGTGGCACTTCAGTTATGGAAGATTCTCCCAACACCTACATTTTTTATCTTTCTGGCACCAGATAAGGAGCTTTTCTATTCTTCCTGACTTATTAATTAATTTTGAGCCCTTGATGGAATTGTCCGCACTGATTTGTACTTGCTGTTTTTTTTTACTCTTGCTAGATAGATACAATATATTTATTTACTAAATTTATATCCCACCCTTCCTTCTTAAGGAGCTCAGGGGATCAAATATCTCAACAACATTAAACATTTTGAAACTTTACATATAGATTAGACAAAAAAAATTCCTTCCAGTAGCACCTTAAAGACCAACTAAGTTAGTTCTTGGTATGAGCTTTTGTGTGCATGCACACTTCTTCAGAATGGACTTCCATTTCATGCGGCTCAATGTGGTGCCTTCCATAGTTCCAGTTACAGATAGGTAGCCGTGTTGGTCTGCCATAGTCAAAACAAAACAAATTCCTTCCAGTAGCACCTTAAAGACCAACACGAAAGCTCATACCAAGAACTAACTTAGTTGGTCTTTAAGGTGCTACTGGAAGGAATTTTTTTTGTTTTGACTATGGCAGACCAACACGGCTACCTATCTGTATATAGATTAGAGGTAGATAGATATAGATAATACTGATCTCTATTAACTGCATTTTGTTTTGTTTTGTTTTTTCATAGAATCATAGAACTGTAGAGTTGGAAGGGACCCTGAGGAACATCTTGTCCAACCCCCTGCAATGCAGGAACATGCAGCTGCCCCATGTGGGGATCAAACCTGCAACTTTGGTGTTATCAGCACCATGGTCTAACCAACTGAGCTATCCAGGCTTTTTATTTCATTTCAAAATTGTGTGGGGTATGATCCCCCCTGAAGAACAAGATTAAATGAAAAAAACCTTAATGAACAATCACATAGTTATTGTTATTTTTCTTTCTTGTCTTTTTGTCCTATATTTAACTCGATTCATAGAGTGGTGGATGTCAGAGCTGGATGACAGCTGTGTATAGGCAGCATCAGGGAAGGAGTGGCGGGGGAGGGGGGAATGCCTCCCTCAAACGTCCTGTCTATCCATCTGCCAACTACGTCTGACAGTGCAGACTAATGCGTCTTCACTTAGAATGAAAACTCTGCACACATTTCTAGCTCAAAATGCAGCTAGGTTGCTGTTTTCATCAATTTGGAACAAAGCTGGTTCAGGAGGGAAGCACATCAGAAGTCCATATTCCCCAAGAAACAATAGGATAGATACAGGATAGATATGGATTGTGGCTAACTCTGTGTATACATCAGCTCCCAAACCAGCAATGGGAGCACACTGGATGCAGAGTAAGCAGGAATGTGTACACAGCCTAAGCCTCCTGGTCTTATCCCCAGGTAAGTGTGTTAGGCATTGCAGCTGGAATTAGAACTATAGAATGTGAAGCACAAACCCTATTCAGGCACTGAGATTCCCACCGCTTGCCTTGGTAAGAACAGCACAATTATCTGTAGCCAGAGTGTTTCCTCACATGACTATACATGTGAAGACTTCCACGCAATTTAGGGCCCTGTGTGATTTAGATTCTGGGTCATGTGGATCCCTTGGTGTGTATGTCTGGCTCCATCTCTACAGATAGATGTGTTCTTGTGTGAATGCTGGGAGCAGGAATGCTTCGTTCGTCTTTGGTCCCTTCTTCCGTGGGAAGGAGGAACACATAAAGCTGCCTTGTTGTTGTTTAGTCATCTCCGACTTTTCGTGACCCCATGGACCAGAGCATGCCAGGCACTTCTGTCTTCCACTGCCTCCCACAGTTTAGTCAAACTCATGCTGATAGCTTCGAGAACACTATCCAACCATCTCGTCCTCTGTCGTCCCCTTCTCCGTGTGCCCTCCATCTTTCCCACCATCAGGGTCTTTCCCAGGGAGCCTTCTCTTCTCATGAGGTGGCCAAAGTATTGGAGCCTCAGTTTCAGGATCTGTCCTTCCGGTGAGCACCCAGGGCTGATTTCCTTCAGAATGGATAGGTTTGATCTTCTCGCAGTCCATGGGACTCTCAAGAGTCTCCTCCAGCCCCATAATTCAAAAGCATCAATTCTTCGGTGATCAGCCTTCTTGATGGTCCAGCTCTCACTTCCATACATCACTACTGGGAAAACCATAGCTTTAACTATACGGACCTTAAAGCTGCCTTAAACTGAGTTAAACCACTGGTCCATCAAGCGCAGCATTGTCTACACTGGCCAACAGCAAGTCTTCAAGGTTTCAGGTATGAATCTTTCCCCAGTCCTACCTGGAGATGCCAAGGGTCTGCCACTGGACTACAACCCTTTCCAAAGGTTACTCACTCAGAGCTGGGGAGTGACCAGGCAGCAACAGCAAGCAAGGAAAGGGGAAGAGCAAAGGGCAGAAAGGCCTGCAGGTGCCCCAACTGGATGCCCACCCTGGATGCAAGCCCTGGATAATTCTCTCCATTTGATGAAGATTATAAAGAGGCTCCTAATTCTGTGCATATATCAACAGGAAGGTCAAATTGCGTACTTTGGTCTAGTTAGATAATACATGTATCATCAGAGGAGTAATGCTTCATGTCAGCTCCTCGCACTTCTGGAAGAAAACATAGTAGCCTTGCGTAGGAGATAAATCTCTTCATACAAAATATTTAATTAATGGAGTGAAATTTCATTTCATGGATGCTTGCATTTCTGCTATGATAAGTGTTAGCTGATGACCAGTACATTATCCAGTGCTGCCTAAGACAAAGCAATCATTTGTCTATATTGCAGTCAAGCATACAAAATAGCCGAGTACTATTTCTGCACAGCCCTGTAAAGGTTTGATGCATTAGCCCCCTACATGAATAATTTACAACAACAGGGTCCCATCTCGTTGCCTTTATCCAAGCAAAAAGAACAGTTTCTGCTTGTTACTATCTCACTTGAGTTGGAAGTGGGGGCTGCGGGGAGAAAGAAGTTTTCATGTTGCGTCTCTAGTCACTGTTTATTGCAAAATTTCTAATAAAATGCAGAGAAAAGGAAGGGAGAGATCTATTTACAGAAAGCTAGGAAAGGTACATGCTTCACAGTTAAAGCTGTTGTGGTTGTTTTTTTTTGTGTTTTAGTTTCTCTCTCTCTAAAAAAAATAGAGGTTTCCAGTAATGAAGTTGCATGGAAAGATTTTGGTTTTGATCTAGAGCAAGATAGTTGCAAGTACTTCTCATCAATGGGATTTAAATTAAAGTGTGATTGAACTTTTCCCATTGATTTCAAGGGGACCAAAGTTCAGCTAATTTAGGATGCAATTCTATACCCTCTCATCTGACAGTGAGCCGCATTGAATTCAGTGGGACTTACTTCTAAATAAAATTGCACTGAACTCAACTCTTTGTCTTCGCCTGCTTCACTATGTATGATTGGGGAAAACGGCATGCAATTAAAACTGGTGTAGTTGCTGTGACTTATGTAAGGGCCCAAGGGATGTTGCCGTTTGTAATGATGCTGGAACAAGCACAATCAGTTACTTCCGAAATCTCCAGTTTCCAGGTTTCCTAAGGCAGAAGCCACAACAATCCAGCTTGAAAAAGTTTCTAGTGGAGATGAAACCTCAGAGAAGATTGTCTGGGGGTGGGGGGAGGAACACCACATTCCAGTTAAATTCAAATTGTTAGGTAGTTTCTGAAAAGCAACTGATAAGTGCCACAGTTTACAATTTCTCAAAACCACGCAGAATTTTTGCCTGTCTGACCTCATTCTGAAGTCTACATTTTCTTCCTAAACCAGTCACAAAGAAAGATGAACATGCCATTCAGGGACCAAGGACGCACACATAAACTGTGTTATTTATGGCACTAGACAATTTTTTGTAATGTTGGTTTCCAACCACATCATGCAAAGACTGCTTAACCCATGACGTTCTGATTTCTGACCTAGAAATGTATAATATAGCTGAGGATGAAATCGAAGACTTTTCACAACACTGCATTTAGAACACAGAAAATTACCTTAAGCCAAGTCAGGCTATTGATCTATGTACCGCAACACTGCCTACACTTACAGGCAGTGGCTTTGCAGGGTTTCAGGTGGGAGACATTCCCAACCATACCTGAAGATGCTGAGGACTGAAACTGGGATCTCCTTCATTCTTATTTAATGCACAACATGAAGGTTGACTTCACAGCAGTCTCCCATAACCTGGGGATACAGAGCAATGCTGGATGGGGCTGAAGGGACTTGTGATCCAAAATATCTGGATGGCACCAGGTTAATAAAGGCTGCCCTAAATCTTGGCATACCTTGGACATAAGGTAAAAGTTTGTGTGAGAGAGAGGCTTACCAGTAATCTTCTTAAACATTAGGAAGATTTTTCTGGCAGCAAGAGGTCATTGACAGTGGAATAGACTGCCTTGGAAGGTGATGGACTCTCTGTTGGAGGTTTTTAAACACAGGTTAGATGGCCGCCTGTCAGAGATTATTTAGCTGTGATTCCTGCATTTCAGGGGGGTTGAATCAGATGACCCTTAGGGTCCCTTCCAACCTGTAGTCTATAAGTGTAGTGAGTGCAGAGTGAGTGCAGGTATCAATAGATTATATAATTGGGCTCCATAGGTCAGTGAAGATCCTTTAGCGCATGCAACCTGACCTTTTCCCAAATCTCCTGGGCCCTTCCACATATGCACGTTCACTTGATGACAGCAACACAAAATGGCACTTCACATGTCTGCAATGTGCATGCTTCACATCCCCAAATATCCTCAGCTCTTCTATTAACGAAGCCCTGAAAGCAAATAATATCTCTGACAAGGACCATTTATCACATTGCTCTGTTTTTTCAACTTTTGAATACACTGTTGTTGTTGTTGTTAATGTTATAGTATCATCATCATCATTGCCCATTCACAACTTTGATGAATGATGTGCAGGCATGATTTATCCCTGTCCTATGAAACAAAAAATTGCAAGCATTATATTATCATAATTAATCACACACTTGTCACGAAGACACACCATTTGTTGAATGGTCACAGGTGTAAATTTCTGCACAAATTAACAACAGAAGGTTAACACAAAGCTGGATTGACAGTGGAGAAGAACTGATTGGTTTTCCCCCCAGCTGTTAGCTGAAAAATAGTGGATATCCCATCAGCACTGGTATCCCAGGCAGTCCCCACATAAACCCAAAGAAAGCCCACTTTAAACAAACAATGTCATCATCTAGAATGTGTTCTTATACATCTTGTACAACCTATTCATTATCCATGACTTACTACTTGCGCTTTCCCCAATTTTGGGTAACATACATAAAAATTATAGAAATATGGAATCTTTTGCCCCCTGTTTCTTAGTGTAAGGTTCAAGCAGCTTTGTTTGATCTGATTCTATTCACGAGAAGCTGGAAATGATTAATGGTTTGAGAAGGTTCCTTTGTACCTCCTATCTAACTTTTTCTTTCTACCAAGAAGGCTCACATAGGCATTCAGCAGAGCAGATGCAACTCAATGCAAATTGGTTTCTGCAAATAATGCAAAGAAATGACTTTACATTTTCTAGCAGGCTGGGAATGCTCCCTCAGCTACCTTCCATCATTTCCATTAAGCCTATGAAACTGACATTTTTAAGAAAAATAGAAACTGAGTTTTAAAACATTTGGGAAAACCCATTAAGTAATTTATCATGCATCTGATGAAAATATAATTTAACACTGAAGCTCTAAACAGAATTAAAGCAAGCCCCATGTGTTCATATTAACAGTAAAATATTTGACACTGGAAGTTATTGAAACAGCAAACAGTGTTGTTCTCTGATTATGGTAATGCAATAGATCACCATTTGGGCAATCGTCCCAGAAGGAATCCCTTTGCATGCATATATCGAGGATATTTTATATCACCACTAAATGCTTGCTGTTGAGTGCTGTGTGTGCAAAAGAGAACACTCCCATGAGATAAATCAACCCTGCCTGCACTCAGAACAAACTCTTAATCCTGTACAACTTTTCCCTTTGGCTGCACATAGTGTGAGCATCAGTGCCGTATTTATGTACAGTGATACCTCGGGTTAAGAACTTAATTCGTTCTGGAGGTGCGTTCTTAACCTGAAACTGTTCTTAACCTGAAGCATCACTTTAGCTAATGGGGCCTCCTGCTGCTGCCATGCCGCTGGAGCATGATTTCTGTTCTCATCCTGAAGCAAAGTTCTTAACCCGAGGTCCTATTTCTGGGTTAGCGGAGTCTGTAACCTGAAGCGTATGTAACCTGAAGCATATGTAACCCAAGGTACCACTGTATAGGCTGAAGCCTAGGGCCACTGGTGCAATGGGGCTATTACCCTTCTCCTCCCCAGTACACCTCCCCCATGCACTCATGGGCCTCCATCAAGAGAACACACAGAACAGTGGGGTGCTGTGTGGGGCATGTGTGCGGAAATGCTTGTGATGACTGAATCATCTCTTAGTGCTATGCTGAATTCCACCCGGGTTGGGGGGGGGGTCACCTGATGAGCCCAGTCAGAGCATGGGCCTCCACTTCTGAAATGGGGCTTTTCTCCTTCTCCCTCCCTCATGACCCCTCCCAAAATTGGCTCAGAGGAGGTTGGAGGAACCCCCATAAGAATGTGTGGGGAGTATTTGTCATAGTGCCATACTGAGTGACGCCCTGTGTTTATCCAGATCCTCCAGGCAATGGTGCAGAGTTGGAGTGGGGAACCATGCCACATGATGATACCAGGACATAATGTAAATTGTCCTGTATGTTCCCCTAATCAAAGAGGAGGGCAACCAAGATGATCTAGAAACCAAGCCTTATGAGGAATGGTCGAAGGAGCTGGGTATGTTTAGCCTGGGAAAGAGGAGACTGAGAGGAGACATGATAGCTATCTTCAAATATCTAAAGGGCTGCCACATGGAAGATGGAGCAAGAGTGTTTTCTCCTGCTCTGGAGTGTAGAAACCAATGGCTTCAAGTTACAAGAAAGGAGATTGAGACTAAACACCAGGAAGAACTTTCAGCAAGAGCTGTTCAACAGTAGATCAGACTCTCTTGGCCCAAAGTTGTTGAGCTCCTTGCCCCACGCAGCTGTGGGCAGGAAACACTCCCTAGATCGTTTCCCACGTGCAACAGCATCAAGGGACGTTGCGCTCCAGCCAGTCAGCTGGTTGGCTGGAGGGCATCTTCCCCCATGCCACTGCGTGCGGGAAACAATCCAGGGAGTGCTTCCCATGTGCAGCGGCATCAGGGGATGCTGCACGCCGTCAGCCAGCACCCCCAGATCGCTCCCCGCACACAGCAGCATCTCCCCCCATGCCACTATCTGTGTATTGGAACAATCCCAGTTTTCTGACATGATTTTTGTGTCAAAAACTTCATCCAATACACAGAAAAATACAGTAAGTTGCACAGTTAAGCTGGCCAGGGCTACTGCACCTTTAATATAGTCTAGAAGAAGGAATGTCAGCAGGTAAAATGTTTCTTCTAAACAACTATTAAAAGTGGAAGAGCCATGCCGACCTTTGCACTGGCTACCCCATGTTCAGCAGTTTCTCTTCCAGACCTCAAAGCAGATATTGGTATCAGTGATATGTATACATTGGCATTAGTGATCACCGGTACAAATTACATAACTTCAGGTGCCAGGCAAAAACATTCCTCTTCTCCCAAGCCTTTGGCTAATAATTAATCAATATATGGCCTTTTAAACTCTATGTGTGTGGAGGGGTGGGTTCTTGTTTTTGTTTGTTACCATGACATGCATTTTTTGTGTTTTTTATATTGTAAACCATCCTGTGATCATATGAAGGATGGTATAGAAAAACAACAACAACAACAACAACAACAACAACAACAACAACAACAACAACAACAACAACAAAGCTCCCTAGACCTGAAAGAGTAGATGGAGTAGGTGGATTCAGGAGTATTATTAATTATCTTAGCTAGTGGACTAAAGATTCATTTGCTGGTATCTACTTGCTTTTGCTGAGTGAGCTCTTTTCCAAATAATTATAAAGTGATTTCTTGTTGCTCTTTGTTTTATTGGTTCATACTTTTTACTCACAGTGTGCCAATCACTATCTAATTGCAGGGCATGGTTTTGTGAGCACTCCAAACTGTTCCAACGTGCAATAAATTATAGAGCTGCTGTTACCCCAATTATGTAATCACCCAAGCATAAATATGCACTGAAAATGGAATTACATATTAATAAATGTCATAATAGTTGCTTAAGACTTGGAAAAGAAAAAGGGAGAAAATCAGACTACCCTCTTTGGAGATTACATGCTTTCCCTGGGGTTGTGTGTGTGTGTGGTATTAAACTGGTATTCCCTGAAGGAGAGGGAGGCTGTTAAATGTCCACTTTGAAGCTTAGCAAGGCAGTGGATCAGTTTTCCA
Source organism: Podarcis melisellensis (assembly GCF_964234715.1). Lineage (NCBI taxonomy): Eukaryota > Metazoa > Chordata > Lepidosauria > Squamata > Lacertidae > Podarcis > Podarcis melisellensis. The sequence continues at coordinate 53,361,310 of NC_138529.1, forward strand.
GATCCTGTCAAAGAACTTCTAATTGACCAGGGAGAAAATGCATGCTCTAAATTTGTTAAGATAAAATTGCTTTGCAGACTTCCTGCATGATATCTTTCCTCTCACCTCCATTTCATTAAAACAAGGAACAGCGGTTTTCATTCAAGTCTTGCACACAGTCAGATTTCCCTATTATTCCATCTCCAATATTCTCAGTGTCTTTGCTCTATAAAATTAGTATACTGAACTACGGCCATGAATGGATATTAGGCACAGAGAACCATTCATTTGCCTGATGTAGCCATCAAAATGTCAGTAGGTGATGAGGTACAGGATAATGGCCAAGACATCACTGGAATGATCAAAGCGTTCAAGAAAACTGAGAAAACCCTTGCATTCCATAACCATCTTTCAGTAAGAATGTAGGAGGTGCTGCAATGCTGAGTCATGCCATTGAGTCATATGTTAAGTATTGTGTACAACGAGTAGCAACAGTTCTCCAGGGTTTCGGATGGGGTCCTTCCCAGTCCTGCCTAGAGATGCCAGGATTTAACCTGGGGCCTTTGGTATGCAAAGCAGATTCTCCTCCACTAAACTATGGTCCTTCCCATAACTCCTACAGAGCTGTTGATTAGATTACAATGAAAGCAGAGCTTTTGCCATTTATAATCATTTTACAAACCAGTGCTTTTTTCTGGGCGTATTCCAGGGACGTGGGTGGCACTGTGGGTTAAACCACAGAGCCTAGGGCTTGCCAAACAGAAGGTCAGCGATTCGAATCCCCACGATGGGGTGAGCTCCCATTGCTCGGTCCCTGCTCCTGCCCACCTAGCAGTTCGAAAGCAAATCAAAGTGCAAGTAGATAAATAGGTACCACTCTGGTGGGAAGGTAAACAGCATTTCCATGTGCTGCTCTGTTTCACCAGAAGCAGCTTAGTCATGCTGGCCACATGACCCGGAAGCTGTACATCAGCTCCCTTGGCCAGTAAAGCGAGATGAGTGCCATAACCCCAGAGTCGTCCACAACTGGACCTAATGGTCAGAGGTCCCTTTACCTTTTTTACTCCAGGGTATGCAGTACCGACACCTTTTTTCTAGAAGAAAAATGCTGGTTAAAAGTGTGGCACTCACTGTGACAACTTCATGGTGAGTACTGGCACCTTTTTTCCAGAAGAAAAGCACTGTTAAAAATGGAACACTGAAATACATTGGGAAGGGGGAGAAACCTTGAAGCCGTTCCTCCCTCGAGGAGCCCAGGGGACAAATCTGCTTTTGTTCTTCAACGCTACATGCGACGGTGACATCCTACAATTCCTGGTGTATTGCCAGCAAGCAAGATTCACTCAGAAGACTTCCAGAGAGTAGGAGGAAAGATGACATCTATTTCACAATGATATCACTATAAATACTATATGCCACCAAGAGAACAGAGCCACTCAAAACCCACAGTCAAAGTGCCAAGAGCAATTACTCAGCCTCTTTGATCTTGCTTTAAACTGAAGCAGGAAGGAAAGGGCTTTATTTTGATGTTGTGCTTGCTTCTTGGCAATATGTGCTTAAAGCGAACTACATTAATATACCCTTCCCACATTCCCTGTCATTTAAATATGTGTATGTGAGTGTGCGAGTGTGTGCGTGCGTGCACAGAACTGTTGCAGTACATTTGCATCTCAATTTGTGCTCAGACAGCATGGCAACTTTTTTGGGGGGTAGGGGGTGGAATCACCATAATTGGCTAAGAAAACAGTTGAAGTACATCTATAACCCCAGGGAGGCTTGAGGGGAGGGGAAAACTTGTTGAGAACAAGATCTGCTCTTTGGTACCAGTGTCAATCTCACAATAACAGTCTCAGCCAAAGCACACCTGGGCATATTGAACTCAGCTGAAAATCCTAATGCTTGTGTTCTTTATTGCATAATTACCAGAGTTCTGCACAGTAGCAAGTATTTATAGATTCAGCACCAGAGATGGGGACAAAGTCCACTCATGGGTTGACCAGTCTTTAAGCAGAAAGTGTTAACCATTGCTTGTTACCAAACCCTCCCCCTTTGATGGAATAAAGCACTTGACACCAGTATTTTAGGTTAATGGGCTAAAAAAGACAACAACTTTATAGGTCACAGAATGTGAGTGGCATTGGAACCGAACCGACTATATCTGACTCCTGCCTGCCTGCAGGAAGTCTCAGAAGGGTTAACCACCAGTAGGGGGAGCCCTGTTGATGCACATCAACTAGGAACTCCCCCAGGGTCACCGATAGGGATCATGCCATGGCCCTATCCCTTGCCTGGGCTTTGGACGGGGCTATGCCCCCTGGATTCCTTTAGCAGAATACCCTTGAAATAGGAGGGGAAGGTGATAGCCACTACCTCCCCTCACCTCCAACCAAATATTCCAATACCTAACCACCTAACCTTACAAAGTTGTGATGATTTGCTACGAGGTAGGCAAAAAACCAAATGACTGGTGCCAATTTGCCAAGTGGGAAAAAAATCCTACCAGGCCCCTTCAGCTGGGCTTCAGATAGGGCCATGCCCCCTGGATTCCTTTAACGGAATACCCTTGAACCAGAAAACACTCAATGAATGTAACATGTGAATGTCCCTATTGTGCATGACAATGCAGTCTAAAAACCAGATGGTGAGCACTTTGTTGCATACACAATATGATGTTTTGTTACATCTTTATTAAGCCTTTTCAAATTGCAGGTTTCAGGCTTGGCAGCTGTTTTCGCAAAGCCATTTCCCTTCCCCAGGTAAATGGAGTTGCGGGCTGGACACGAGCCCACCCAATGTGCAGGGGTGTGGCTAGCCCCCGCGTCATAGGGAGTCCCCTCCGCATCACGCCCTAGGCTGACCAATTCAGCCGGCCAGGGGTGTGGCGTGCTCTATTTAAACAGCCTGCTGGCGGGAACTCAACCCTTTTCCCCATGTCTTCCTGTGCACACAGATAGTTGAGCTGTTTACTTGTACAATTATTCATATGTGGCGCTCAACAAATGTACAGTCTCTGTACCTGTGTACACCATACCTGATCTGTACAAATCAACAAGTTTACACTCTTCCACACAAACACTTGCACATGTGTAGAGACAGTTTGTACCTGCATTCAGTATAATGTGCGAACAATTGATTGGACACCCAGGAAGACTTAAAATAAGGAACTGTAAAGAAGCAGAGAAACGACCCAGAAACAACTCCAGTCCATTTATTATTCTCTATCCAAATGCTAGCTAGCAAATCAGTTCTAAAAGCCCTTAGTACAAAACAAAAGCAAGAAAATGGCTAAAAGCTGATTCAAAAGAAAATAAGGTACGGGTCAACTTCAAATTGTAAAGAGGCACTCAGCATCATTTCATAATGGCAGTGCTTGTATGAAATGGATTATTATTTTGACCATGGGTTTTGATGACTGGAGAATAAAAAGTATTAAATTCAGAGATGATACAATCAAAATCTGAAATTGGAGACTGGGCTGACGGTAGCAAAATAAAACTCACCCAAGACAAATGTAAACTGCTTTGCACAGAACAGAAGAGCCAACGCGTCGCAGTTATATGCATGATGCAGCTCATCTTTAAAAGAATAAAGGCTTCTAGTGGATGAGAAAGGTTACATAAAAGTGATGGTTGAGCATAAAAAGACCAATGCCATTATACGATCTGTTACTAGGATTGTAAGTTTGTAAGACTAAGGACTGTTCATAACAGCACAATAGTTACTCCTTGACGGAAGTATCAAGTGGAAAATTGCACATGTGGATACTACATCGCCAGCTGAGAGTGTGTCACAATTTTGTCCAATCTGCATAGAAACAAGTTGCAAAAGTTACCAAATATACTAAATCTGAGGATCCATTTCAGCCTGAGACCTCAGGCTCAGTGGCCTTCCTGGAGTCCCCTCTGACTGTCCCTGGGTGTGGCTGAGAGTAGCATGCCTTTTATCATTTCCACAAAGCATTTCTCCATTTTGTAGTCTCCTTGGCTGCCCACATTTTCTTATCTGAAAATACCTCATGGGCAGAGTTGCCTGATGACATCTTCTATGGGGCTTTAACTGAGGTGCAGGAAGTTGGGGGGTGGCTACCTAATTGAGACTGGCACATTTACTGGTGTTATTTTTATATAAAGTTCTTCCTTTTACTTTTCTTTTTTAAAAAATAATAATTAAGGGCTGTTTTTAAAAAGTTTTTCAAAAGAAAAGGGGGGAAGACTTCACTTTTTAAAAAATGAACAATTAGAATTACAGCCTGTGTGTGTGTGTGTGTGTGTGTGTGTGTGTGTGTGTGTGTGTGAAGGCTAAAAAGATTCCTGATATCTAGGATATACTATTTAAAGATCTGTTCCTACTAACAAATTTTAAATGTGATTGTTATAGGCTATGTTTATTAGAGCAGTATTTCATTTGATTAGTGCAACTGATAATGAAGTTATAGCTGAAGTTCAATGTGTTTACTATTTATTCAACTGTTCCAAAATGCCCAGGTTCACACACAATTGGTTCATTGAGTTAAACATTCAAACTAATTGAACTTAACAACATTGGGAGGGAGGAGACTCATCCAATGAAATAATCCATCTGCAGCTTTCAGCAATGAACTGCAAACAGAAAAGGAACAAATATCCAAGAGTAAATATCTGATTATTTCATCAGTATCAAGAACTAAATAAATGGTAAATCTCCTAACACAGAGAGAAATGGATATTATATGCCATGAAGAATGCAAAATTGAAATGGAGGGAATTGAAACAGATCCCCCCCCCACCGCCCAATTACTGATTTAGCAAACTAGATATGGCGTGAGAATGAAATGCTTATAAAAAGTGTTCTGTAGTTCCCCACCCCCACCCACCTGCCCTAGTTCTGCATGTGATGCAGCTCCATTTTGGTTGAGTGAACTGGGTCATTTCTAATGGGTCACTTATTTTATTTGGGAAAGTGGGGAGAAATGCACGTTGCATGATAATGTAATGTGAAGTTTGGTTTGACTAGTCCAAGGCAGCTGGCTGATATCCTCCAGCACTGGCATATATGAACCGCCAGACTCTTACCCACTTTACATGAATATACTCAAAGGCACAGATATTTTTTTTGGGGGGGGGTTAAGTTTCATCTAAAAGATGTTCTTGTTCCCTTGCTATTGTTGAATTGCTCTTTAACATGGGAAACTCAATCAGTTAATGCTTTAAACCATGGGTAGGCCTCAGACCAGGGGTGATAACTTGTGGCCATCTAGATGTTGGACTACAACTCCCATCATCCCTGACCATTGGCTGTGCTGGTTGGGGCTGATGGGAGTCCAGCAACATGTGGAGGGGCACAGGTTTTCCTTCCCTTTGCTTTAAGGAAAACAAGTCTTGTGAAAGATATACCATTTCTATATGAATTCTACTGCTCAATGCAATGCTTACTCAGGGAACATTGGCTATCCCCACAGTGGGCTGAGACCAAGAACAACCCATTTGCCATTGCTGTTTCAGACAAATAAAACATCAATTGCCAGTAGCAGAGGGAGGAGTAAAGAATACCCTCAACCATCTGCTGACTAAGGGCATCCGCTGATAGTACCAGAAAAGAACTTTGCATGTGTGCAGCTTAACAGTTTGCTCTTATTCGCATGTTGCACCAAACACAGGTTACAAACTGCCTCTGCACATGTACAAATGTTTGTGTGAATGAGTGTGCATTTGTTGATTTGTACAGTTCAGCTATTGCAGACACAGGTACATTTGTTCAACCTTACATGTGAGTAACTGCTCAACTATTTTCATAAACAGACATTGGACATGTGTACACAGATTATAAACTCCTGGAACAGAAGGTGTGAACATAGCCCAAAGACTATCTAAATTTGCCACCACGGTAATGAATTGTCAAGGGCAAAAGACCATATTGAGGCTGATCCATAGTTTAGTGGTAGACAAAGGCTTTCTGTTTGGATTGAGTCCCTGGCACCTCTGGTTAAGAGTGTCACAAAACAGATAGAGGTAAAGAAATCTACCAGAGAGTCCAGGGAAAGCAGAGACATTTTGCCGGAGTTCATAGTATTGGGCTAGAACAGGTGTGAGAAAGCTTTCAGACCAAGTGCATATTCCCTTCCGGGCAACCTTCTGAGAGTCACATGTTGCCCTAAATGGGCCATTGGTCTGCTCCAGTGGGCTCCTCTTATATTCCTCTTTTTCCAGCTAAGAAAATCAAGGAGGATCCAAAGCATGTCAGGAAGGGGGAATGGCCTAGGGAGAACCCCAGGGGTCAGACAAAGTGACCTGGAGGGCCATATTTGACCCTCAGACCTGAGATTCCCTGTCACTAAATCAGATGGACAAAAAGTATTATATATAAGGTAGCTTGCTACAGTAATTTCTTTGTGCAACACTGATTTTGTAAGCAGGGGTGTTTGGGAAGCGTGCTGGGGAAAACGCATCCATTTCATTTAGCAACAGATTGTTTGCTAATTCACAGAATGCAAGTACAGATGCTACCCTTGGCTTCCCACCAAAGTCTTGTACTCCATGTTCTGTTGCAAAGGACCAAGACTGAACACAATCGCTGTCAAAAGAAATACCGTGTTCCAAGTCTTCTGTTCTGTCTTTATTTTCCAAAAATTGTTCTCGTTCTTTATGGTAATGTACAGTATAGCTCCCAAAACAAAGAATGTGCACATTGCCCAACTGCTCACAGTATCATATAGCAATGCTAAAAACTACTGGTAAATGTGTGTAGCGTTGCTTTTAAAAAAAAGCCTAAATGATCAGCCACACAGATATTTTATACCTTAAAAACAACAAAATGTAGGATACATCCATATTATGCAGTACTTATTATAAGCACTATTTTAATTAGCCCTATTAGAGCCCCTGTTGACAGAGGGAGGGCCAGAGTTACATATGCTAGCTCAGGGGTCAGCAAACTTTTTCAGCAGGGGACCGGTCCACTGACCCTCAGACCTTGTGGAGGGCTGGACTATATTTTGAGGGGGGAAATGAACGAATTTCTATGACCCACAAATGACCCAGAGAATCACACATTCTACTCATGTAAAAACACACTGATTCCCGAACCGTCCATGGACCGGATTTAGAAGGCAATTGGGCCGGATCTGGCCTGTGGACCTTAGTTTGCCTACCCATGTGCTAGCTCACTTCCCAGCATTCCACCCTTGCTGGTTGCAATCTGAGACTCTTGTGCATGGAGCAGAAAGTTTGAAGGAAGAACCTTCACTCCCTCAGCTGAGCCTGCATTGAATTCTATCTAAGGGTCTTCAGCTACATGTTGATGGCTGCTATGTGGTCAGGGATGGGGTTCCCTCCCAGCTTTCCTTTAAAACCTGTCTGCCAGTTTCTGTCAGCAGAGAGGAGCCCTTCCCGTTGGGGAAGGGCTCTGCCACAGCAAGACACCAATGTTGCTCATTTAGCCATAGAATTCTTCAAGTGGCTATCATCACTAGAAAGTCTCTGGACAACCCAAAATGGCATGGCTATGGATCCACCACTCTGCTCTGCCTCTCCTTGTCAGTTTTGATATTTTGGTACACCACAAAGCTGGTATTTTTCTATTCTCAATTCATACAAAAACAGGCTAATAATAATAATAATAATAATAATAATAATAATAATAATAATAATATATTATTTATACCCCGCCCATCTGGCTGAGTTTCCCCAGCCACTCTGGGCGGCTTCCAACAAAATATTAAACAAAGTATTAAAATACAATAGTAGCATGGTGGGGGCAGAGGTTAAGCCATTCTTATTTGAAGCAATTATAAAATCCCCTCCCTGATTGACAACATTTTTAAAATATTGCAACAGTATCAGGTTTTAGCATAAGTATTGCCATGTCCTTAATTAAGCTTCAGTGGAGGATTTTCCACACACACACACACAATCTATCTCTCCATCTATCTATCTATAGTCTGTTCCACCCCCATGAGTTTACTGTACTTCCCTCTCCAACTGAACTTCCTTTGAAAAACAATATGAAACAGTAGGGACTATTGCTTTGCTTCCACTGCATGTAAATTAAATCCTATCAAAAAAGTGCTAAGAGAACTACTCAGAGATCAATGTACTGGGGACAGGTTGCAGGAAATGTAGCATATGCAACTTAATTTTACAAAGGTTAAGGTTAAGTTCCTCCAATATTCATCCCAAAGAAGTCTATAACTTATAAAGGGTCTGTGCTACACAGAGCCATCTTGCAGAAGGGAACAGTTTCAATTTCTCAGTTAAATAGGGAGTTGACTAAGGCTGCACTGAGGCATGGGGTTCATTGCATTAGTTTTCCTGGTTACGGTGCAGCACTTCTGTCCCAATTGCTAGCATTCCTGTTACACTGCAGTACGTGCTGCACTATGGTGCTCTGACATTTTGATCAATGCACCACCATGTCGTGATAAATTTCATTCCCATTTGTGGTGTTGCCATGCCACAACCACAAATACTGTGGAAAACCTACAGTGATATTCTGGGTATCCATAGTAGCAGTTAGCTTTTCTTCTGGAAGCAGTTAACATGGAAATGTGCTAAACTACCACTAGATTTCCAGAAGTGACTTTTATGTGGTGGGAAAGATGATGTAAAACACAAAAATTAATAGTTAAGGAAATGACAGGAAGATGGAATCGCGTGCCATCTGATGCTAAGTTGGTTAAAAATGCAAATATTTTTGGTCAGACATAGGTTGACCTTATCAGTTCAGGATTTATTCAATCAAATTGATATACCATTTGATAGATAGCAGCCTTGTATCCATCATCCAGGAATTCTATGAAAACTGCCTCCATGAAGCCTGATTTGAGGAGGAAATGGAACTTGTGTCTACTGCCTGCTCTTTCTCATCTCACCAACTAAGCCTCTTTGATCCAGCAGAACCCAGGTAGTTATAAGAAACCACACAGGGTTTTTCCACTGACATTTTATTTTATTTTATATTTTAACATTCTGTAGCAATTCAGTGCCTGTGTCTATTGTGCAGTCATCCAGAATTTATTATCACAGAGGGGGGAAAGAGGCATAAATAAATAAAAATAGTACTTCCAGGGTTTCACCTCTGTGGATTAACATTTATGTGCCAGCCTTATTTGCACACTGTACCTAAGGAATAAAAATAAGTAAATCAATGGCAAAGTACAGAATGTTTAGTACTTTTGTAAGCTTTGCAAGCCACATACTAGGACAGCGATGTTTAAATCAATCCAGCATTTTATTGACACTGCTGAGATTCTCACCAAAGAGAAACATAAAAGAACTCTATGATTTGCCACCCAGTCACAATAGAACAACAGCAACAAAGCACAAAGCGCCAACTGTATCTTATTGGCAGGAAAGTGTCAGATTCTTCTCTAGCACAATTTTCTAGAGCATCCATTGGGCTCTAATAAACATGAGTTTAGTGTTTGACAAGCTTTGAATGGCTATCTGGACAAGGTCAGGTCATGTTAGATTCTTTAAAATGGAAGCTACATCCAAACATTGTTGACTGGGGGAGTCAAGATGCCTTTTCTTTCACACTTGGATGTGAGCATGGGGGTACAGGAGGCACCCCTTAATCTGAATGACGGATCTGGCATGTTTTACTCCAGTTGCCCAGATAAGATCGTGCAAAACCTGGCCTCCAAACTTGGGATAAACTTCACCAAACTGAGATGAACTTTTCAGTGATTCCAAGTTCATTTTTCCATTTCATTTATCAGTGTCAACACAACCTGAATCCCTTCCAAGTCAAGAGATGAGGGTGAAACGTGGACTGATGTTAGCCAGCTGCTCCTAGAGTCTAATTTCCAACTTGGCTGCTAAGTTTAATGTGTGGTTATGAGCAAACAACTTTTAACACCTTGTGGGATATCAGGCCCCACAGGAGACTATATACCAAGCGTAGGAAGCTTTGGGCCAAACCCTCCATAAGCTCTGCTGTGTGCCCTGTTATTTCCCATCACTCAGATGTGATCTTGGACTGTCATAATGCCTCTTGCTTATCTGGCTAGAGTATGGAAGGGGGGTGTTTGGAAGGCTGGAATGTAACCTCCTGAAGAAAGGTGAAAGCTGCATCCTTTGCACTTTCTACTTTTGCCCCATTCATCGCTAGGCTCTGTCAATGTCAGTTCTCTTACGTTTCTATCCTCCCCCGATCTGAAATTCAGTTCTCCACATTTGTACAGCAATTTCTATTTTTAAAAAAACCTCACAAAACACTCCAGCATTTTAGTGCAATTTTTTCCTAGAAAGCACATATAGCTTTGAGGACACTTTCTCTTAATATAATGCATTTTTGTGTGGTATTTTCCCTAATATGCTTTGGATAGGTGCTGAATGCACTTTAAATGTATGCTCATAAGTTGGCAGGAACAGCGTTCAGGGATAATGGGAGTTGTAGTCCAAAAACATATGGTGACCCAAGGCTGAGAAAGGCTGCAAGGATGCGGAGATTTATGTAACAAGAAACAAAAAAAAAAGGTGATGCCAGATTCCTATAGGTGTTTAGTTGGTCACTGTGAAAACAGGATGCTGGACTAGATGGGCCTTTGATCTTATCCAGCAGCGTCTACTTTGTTCTTGTGTTCTAATGTATTCATTTTTATAATACAGTGGTACCATGGGTTACATACGCTTCAGGTTACAGACTCTGCTAACCCAGAAATAGTGATTCTGGTTAAGAACTTTGCTTCAGGATAAGAACAGAAATCGTGCTCCTGCAGCGCGGCAGCAGCAGGAGGCCCCATTAGCTAAAGTGGCACTTCAGGTTAAGAACAGTTTCAGGTTAAGAACAGACCTCCAGAACGAATTACGTACTTAACCCGAGGTACCACTGTATATGCCTTTTTGTAAACATTGTTCAATTGGAGAACTGCACTGCAAAATTCAGATTGCCTGAATTTCAAAGGGCGGTTGTGTTTTGGTTTTCCTATTGTTTCAAAAAGTGAAGATTTGATACATTCGCCTTTAAATGTGAACTGAATTGAATTCCTCCTCCATTCCTCCTCATCACCAGCATATGGCCCCCTATAGATTGCTCAGGAGGCAAGGTGGCCCTCAAGCTGAAGAAAGGTTCTCTATCCCTACTGCATACAGTTCACCAGTGATTCTCAGCTCATCTACCTCACTCCCAGCAGTGACCATAACATTGCTTTATCTCAAGAAGAAGGTATAGGGGTTACAAAACAGCCTTAAATAAACAAAAACATCACAACTTCATAGTTCATATGCCCTGCAGCTCAGGTTACGGAGGGAAGCTGAATGCAGTCAGGGACAAGTGCTGGGAAAGATTTTATAGCAAAACCTGGTTTCATAGGGTGATAGCTTGGCTTTGCATATAAAGGAAAAGACTGTCTCAACAATTCAGATCCATGTGTGTGGTGGGCAGGGGGGTGGTTATACTCACAGCAAGATGTATCTTTGAAGTTTCTACTAAAGCAGCTGACACAGATGAACTAGCTACTTGATTTTAAACTAAAAACTTCAAAGAGAGGCTGGCTGTCTTCAGGGTTCTCAGCTCTATGTGTTCAGAGTTTTGTGGGGTTGCAACCCATGCTCCAAGGTGTCTTTTTCAACACATAGGCTTTAGTTTTCACTCTCTGTATGTGTCCTGGATTCTCACCTTCAGTCTGCATCAATGCGCGCACATGCACACACGCGCGCACTCATACTGTGAATTATTCATACACTGATGAGAGACTTGTGACAATGAGAATTGCCTCACCAAGGACAATGCTGTCTTATGAGACAAGTGGAAATGAATATTGACACCTAAACTTCTAGGAAATAGGTATAGACCATTTTGTGCTGCTTTTCAAAATTTATAAAATAGCCCTGTTTTATTTCTGGATGCTGTCTACAATGTATTATTTCCATAATATTTTACTAGCCTGAATTACAAACAGTGTCAGTCACACTGAATAGGGCACATACAAAATGCTTCATAACAAACTGGCAGTATATATAGAGGAAAAGAGCCACAAATCAAAGTCTGCATTGTATAAGAACTCTGCCTCCCCTGATTATCACAGTATGGTATTCAAGAATCAACAAGTAGGTGCATTTTGTATCCTTCTTCCTAACAGTGCCAAAATCTTGTGAAAATATCAATTAGATTAGTAGCATGTAATTTCACCTTCCTTAATGTGCCTACAGGTGCTTCTCGAAATACACCTGATTTAGCTTTCGTCATATTGCAAAAGGTATTTATTTATTTATTCACAAATTCTTAGGCATGAATGGGCATGAATATCTGAATGCACATTCAAATATGTATGCAGTGCAGACAGGCAGCATTCACATTCAGTTGCACATTTGGATATGGATATCAGATTTATGGCCCCTCCCCTAATTCAACAAGTGGTATCCACACGGAAGCCTGCTTAAGTGTGCATATGATATCCCCTTCACATGTGGCAACCTCCTGACATGTACATTTCCCCTTCACATTCTGCTTAGTGGATGTTCAAGTTTCTAAATCAGAAGATCGGTCACTTTGTGTTTCACATGGCCACAGTATCAGTCACTGCTAATCCAGAGAGAGTAGCATATTCACCATAGCACGAAAACTTGATGGCAGCTCTTCTTAGGAAGCTCATACTGTTGGTCCATCTAGCTTAAGGTAAAGGTAAAGGGACCCCTGACCATTAGGTCCAGTCGCGGACCACTCTGGGGTTGCGGCGCTCATCTCGCTTTACTGGCCGAGGGAGCCGGCGTACAGCTTCTCGGTCATGTGGCCAGCATGACTAAGCCACTTCTGGCGAACCAGGACAGCACACGGAAACGGCGTTTACCTTCCCGCCGGAGCGGTACCTATTTATGTACTTGCACTTTGATGTGCTTTCGAACTGCTAGGTTGGCAGGAGCAGGGATCAAGCAACAGGAGCTCACCCCGTCGTGGGGATTCGAACCACTGACCTTCTGATCAGCAAGCCCTAGGCTCTGTGGTTTAACCCACAGCGCCACCTGCGCCCCCCATCTAGAACTGGTGGCAGTTCTCCAGGGTTTCAGACAGAAGCTCTCCCCAGCCAGGGGCGATGGAAGGGGGTGTGGTAGGGGCGGACCGCCCCAAGTGTCACCACTGAGGGGGCTGACAAAATGCCAGGCGGCACTCACCACTGGGCCTGGAGTGCACCTGAGCCATGCATCTCTCCTGGGAGTGACACGGTGGCTTGGGCGCCTGCAGGCTCTGCTCTGCCCCAAACAGTCTTCCCACCACCTCCCCCTCAGCTGTAGGGCAGCTGAGGGGGAGGAGGTACACACTCCTCGGAGGCCCCACGGAGCATCCTGCCCTGGCTCACCCCGCCCTGCGGGCAGCTGGCTCCAAACCTGTGGGTGGCTGGCCGCAGGACACACGTGCCACCCCAGGTGTCCAAACAGCTTGCTTTGCCGCTGTCCACAGTCTTACCTTGGGACACCAGGGGTGGAACCTGGGACTTTGTGCATCCAAAGTACAAAGTACAATCTCTGCGCTACCATCCTTCTCCAAAAATATTGTGAATGAAAGCACCTGCTTCAAGAAGGTCTAACTTTATACAGTTAAGTGTTCTTCAATGGATATATGCATACACAGGCAGGTCACTTTGTATCCCAGGCCTCTCTTTAGAAAACATACTTGCCTCCTGCCTCCCCCCTCTTTTTTTTGTTGTTCCACCCCAATATGAACACACTAGAGTATTGAATATCCATTCTAAAGGTAATGTTAAAGGGACCCCTGACCATTAGGTTCAGTCGTGACCGACTCTGGGGTTGCGGAGCTCATCTCGCTTTATTGGCCGAGGGAGTCAGCGTACAGCTTCCAGGTCATGTGGCCAGCATGACTAAGCCGCTTCTGGCGAACCAGAGCAGCACACGGAAACGCCGTTCACCTTCCTGCCGGAGTGGTACCTATTTATCTACTTGCACTTTGACGTGCTTTCGAACTGCTAGGTTTGCAGGAGCAGGGACCAAGCAACGGGAGCTCACCCCGTCATGGGGATTCGAACCACCAACCTTCTGATCAGCAAGTCCTAGGCTCTGTGGTTTAACCCACAGCGCCACATGCGTCCCGAATATCCAAACTATGAGGCGGTAAAAATACAGGACAAGAAGGAAAAGCTTGCTTGAGAGCAAGCATTTGTTTGAGGAAAGCCCCATAACTGTTAGCAAAGGCAAAATATGAGCTACTGTATGGATAAAAAGGCTGTATTTCTGCTGTGCAGCCAAGGACTAAAAGCAACCAGGGTTTTTTCCCCCCTATAAGCAAAAACGGCAGCATACATCACAACATGACGAACACCAGATGACACATTAACCCACTTCTTGGTGTCATAAAAACTTTAATAATTTCCATTTCTCATATTTTATAGAAGCATCATATACACAATATTGCATAAAGATTTAATTACAATTGGCTAATGAAACCATTTCGAGTTAATAAAAATCCAGGGCGAGTGCATGTAAACTCAACAAGGAACAATTTTGCATATAAATGAAATGCAAAGACAATGCATATACTCTAGGTAAAATGCTGAATGCCTTTTAAACCAAATTCATGCTGTTAATTAACTCCTACTCAAACAATTATTAAACTGTCTTTCTAAAATCCTCGCTCAGAGGTTGCAGAACAAATGGTTTTTGAGTTACAGTTCCTGCAGGCAGCTATTTTATTCTAACTTTTTTTTAGTGTTGTGTTGGTATTTCTAAATAAGCAACATTTTGAAAGCAGACGCTGATGCATTACCTTTATTTTATTTTTAAGCAGTAATTGCATCCCAAACTGCCTCTACATGCTTGATTATTTTATCTCTCACAATACGTTACACCAAGGATCCCCTGGGATTCTTTTCTTTTTTAATGGATAGTTTCCAGTCCTCCAGTATGGAGGCTGTTCTGAGGGGAAAGTTACATACTTTTGTTAGAAGATCAGCATTTTCATGTTCAAGAACTCAGGTGGATGCCATCCAGACTTGGTGATTCAACATTTTTTATCTTGTATTAGGCCTAGAACTTTGTCACTCATCACCCCCCACTCCCTTCCAGCAAAAGTTAGTTCAGGCACTGAGATCTGCCCTATATCTTCTGTTGTATAGACAGGTGCAAATAATTCATTCAGCTTCTCCACAATCTCCTTATCCTCCTTTAGCACACCTTTGATTCCCTCCTCATCCAAGGGTCCAACCACCCTCCCTAGGTAGTCTCCTGCTACTTATCCTGCAATACTGTAAAGCATCAAACATTCCAAAACTTGAGTAATTGCTGGTGCTAGAATTGTTTTAATTTACAAAACTTTCTACTTATTTTCATACAGACTGCAAATTTAAATCAAATTTGCACATGATCCCAGTCTGAAAGTTTGTTAGACCTGAATTTTCATTCAAATGTCCAGCTAAATATTCATCTTCTACTTCCAGTATCTAAAACCCTTTGAAACTCAGAACCATGAAGGAATCTGGTGTTCTTTCAGGTGCAACACTGCAAATTTTCCATCATACTCTGTGTGTGGTGAAATGAAAGCTGAGGTCCTAAGTGTGAAATGAAGTCACTGTGACGTTTTAAAATCAATGTATTCAAGATCATGCGACAAGGCTGATTTTTGCCAAAAGGAAATTCTGCTTTAAGCTTTGATCCTAGGATGCATATTTTTACATTGGTTGATTATTGATTATTTAATTTCTATACCACTTAATATATTTAAAATATCTCTAAGTGGTGCACAAAAAACTGAAGCAAAAAACCTAAATATTATTTAAAAAAATGCATAGTCACATATTAAAATGTTATATTAACACAAAGTTACTAATATAGAAAAATCAACATCAATCACTTTCCTGTTTATACACACACCCTCTCTGCCAGGGTCTCACCAAGGGTCCAAACAAACTCTCAGCTCACCCACAAAAATCTCACAATGAGAAAAGTTCCTGGAATCAACAGACATCACCCTAGTCTCTCGCTCTAGATTTGCTTTTTATGGAACCATGTTGTAATGCTGCTGTGACTTTCTGGTTGCCTACTTGATCTGAGAGTTCACATTCCCTAAAACTTAGGAGAAATAGAAGGGATGGGTATATACCAGAAAGTTGGTTCCTAGGAAACGTGATGCCACCACAAAGGGAGCTAGGGTGCCCTTTTTCTTACTGGTTGAGGGAGTCCATTGATCTCATCCCAGAGGTCCACAAGCATCTACATCTGGCATCAACAACCTCTGTTAATTCCCTGTTCATTCACTTGACTTGCTTGGAGATTGTTGGCAATTCTATTCCCTCTGATCGTCTCAGCAATTCCACCTATAAAACTGATCTGCAGAACACTTACCCTGATGCAAACTGTTGTGAGAACTCTGGCCCTAAATTCTATATGACTCTAAATTAATCGCATCTGTGTAGGCAACCTTTTGAACCTAGAGAGTCCTCTCAGAAATATGTCATGAGAATGGCCTCCACATTCTTAAAATATTAAAAAAACCAAAATATTTTGTCCTGTCTAGCAAACATTTTAAACACTAAAGTTAATCATGAGGTTTGGTTAATGAATTGAAATGGCTTATGAAATGATTGATTTATGAAGCTATGTTTATTTCCCCCATAAGTGTGAGGACTATATTCATCCAAACCTGGTATTCTCAGGAGTCAAAGTAAAGCTGTTTGAACCATACACTGCCCTTCAAGAACTAGAATGTTTAAATAACAATAACATTCATTCTGGGACAAGCTGTTATATTTTTACTCTGATTACTGGAGGATTAAATTTGTCGTTATTTTTCAAAATACTGAATTGTGGGTGGACATTAACAGGGGACAGTCAAGTGAAGGAACAACCGAAATATATTAAGAAGCAAAAGTGCAGAGCTCCAACTATGCAAGGCTTTGATAACTCATCTGGATGAAATATGACCTTGCGGGAATAACTTTAATGGAGGTTAGGCAAGCAGAGACAACAGAAAGAACAGACTTAATGAGTCTGGGAATAGAAGGAAAATAAGGTGATTACCATTCTGTAACAAAGGAGGTTGACTGTAGCCTCCCAAGAATCCCATTATATCCCGTGTACACATTTACATCTTCATAGAATAAATGAAACTTTTACAGGAAGCGCATGTATCTTTCACCCTTTTAGCATCTTCTAGTTCTCAAATGCACATCCCAAGCCTATACTAAAAATGTGTAGTATCTTCCAGAAGCAAAAGACTTCATGTAACTTCCATACTTTTAAAGCATTGCCAACACAATGATGGAGGTCTCTCACTGCTGCATGTATACAGTTACTATGGCTTCTATGTTTAGACCTGGTATTTTTTACTAGACCACTTCTCACATGCATGTTTTACCACCTATCACAAGCCTCACTTGGTCCCTAGACATGTTTATTGCAGGAATGGGGAACCTGTGGCATAGCTGTTGCTAGACCACAGCTCCTTATCACCCCTGAACACTGCCCCATGCTTCTTGGGCATGATGGGAAATGGAATCCAACAACAGTTGGAACCAAAAACTGGGAACTCAACCGTGGTTCCTCTCCCTCTGCATCTCCTCTTGAGAGTTATGAAACACCATCGTCCCATCATTCCTTTGGGGACTTGGTATGTTGCTTTCAAAATACATTATGGCAAAGAGCCCCCTGTGCTAGCTGCTCCAAATTGTGGGCAACTGGATCATAGAGGCCAACGAGACTTACTCCTAGGCAAGCAGGGACAGGATTTTCTCATATTATAAGTGCATAAGCACCTTGCATATTTGTATTGACAGACATGCCGCCTATTCTCATGATAAGTTATCATTTGGACTACAGCAGTGGTTCAGGGCAAATTATAATTTGAACAGCATCTTGTTTGGAAAGTGCAGGAAGCAAACTATCATGAGAAACTGTAAGAAGAGCAATGCTACTGTCACATTTCAATGTAGCACAAAAGGAGTATAATAAACTACAATAATACATACCATTAGTGCAAGAATATTACTACCATAAGAATACAGATTACCAGCTATCAATCTGGAGAGGGTTTCTAAACCCTCGGGAAGGTTTTAAATTAAAACTCTAAAGCTGCAGGTTTCAGTGCGATGGGTGCTTTTCACAGTCGCTCTCAGCAAGATTTCTCTCTGCAATGACATGTACCATCCATTAAGATTTCTGAAACTGTCAATGCTCAGTTAGGAAACTGGGACGATCCGTAAAAACAAATCAAGTCCAGGGATAATTAGCAGCACAGGCAAATCTTGAGCAAGAAAAGGAAACTCTTAATTGAAAAAAGTAAATGGTGAGAGAGGATGTTTCTCCTTGTTTAATATTCTAAGGTAGTTCTGCATCAGGAGCATATGGTGGTATGGCTCCTGTCAGCTCATATTTTACATACAAGGCCTTATACCTAGGGAGGATTACCATTTCATATATCAGAACACAGTGGCTAGGTGCAGAAATGTCAGCTGCAATGGTTCTGTCTAAATTACCAAGTCCCTTCTGGTACAATCTGTCCCTCTGAAGAGGTTCTACAGATTCAAAATGGGAAGATGCCAAATGAATGAACTACATAAAAATTCCATGGTGCTGACAGGTCCTACTTAAGGGAAACATGCTGCAAATATCACCATATTCTTCTTATTAATATTAATTAAATTTGTGTTTTACCCTTCAAATCAGAGGTTCTTAGGGATTTCTACCTATTACTTCAAGAATGGATATCAGCTCGAATGTCTTGAGTGAAAGTGAGCTTTAAATCAGGAAAAACAAAAGGACATTGCAGGTTAGGCAAGTATGCATTTTGGTGTGTGTTAGAAATTTCCTGACAATGAAGCGATACGTAAGTCTGTACATGACATTCCAAAATAGTTTCCAAATGAGCAGCTTAGAATGTTGGGTGAGGAGAAAAATGAATATTTGAAAACTAACTGTGCCATCCTTTCACCTGCAAAAAAAAGTGAAGAACATGAGAGTGAGGAATATGGCCTACTCTGTTGTGGCAGCTATGTTACCAAATTCTCTCCTAAGGGGGACCCTCCAGCTCC
The DNA here is from genome assembly GCF_964234715.1 of Podarcis melisellensis. Classification (NCBI taxonomy): domain Eukaryota; kingdom Metazoa; phylum Chordata; class Lepidosauria; order Squamata; family Lacertidae; genus Podarcis; species Podarcis melisellensis. The sequence continues at coordinate 53,380,241 of NC_138529.1, forward strand.
TGCTATTCTCTCTGATAAGTTCTCAGCTGCTGCTGAAGACTTTCCTTTGCAAGAAAGCCTTCCCTGAGCGCTGATGTGCAGAATGGATTTATATTTTGCTGTTATTCAGTGGGAATATATTTTAAGACCTTGAGGGGGGGGATTATGCTCATCCACTTGTGCAATTGTGCTTCTCCTTCCTCTTCTCCCCCTTGCAGCCCTGGCCTGTAGTGGCCAGTGTAGTGGGGTGCAGTCCTTAAGCCAGTCACCTGAAACAGTGGATGCTCAGGTTCTGAATGTGATCCATGCAGGAGGCACGTTCGCAACCCACAGTGTTTGCAACTTGCAGCGCCGCATCTGCGCATGCGCGGATCGCAATTCGGTGCTTCTACACATATGCAAAGCATGATTTAGCACTTCTGCACATGTGCGAGCACCAAAACCCGGAAGTAACCTGTTCTGGTACTTCCGGGTTCGGCGCAGTGCGCAGCCCGAAAACGTGCAACCTGAAGAGTCTGTAACCCACGGTATGACTGTACTAGCATTGCTACAGCTTATTTGAATGGCAGGCACAATGGCAGAGCATTAGGAGCCGGTATACCCATATGACCTGAACTTTGCCAAGTAAGCTGTATTGCTGATGGTGTTGTGGAGATGGGTCTGCTACTCTGCTTTTCCACGATGGAAGCTACTGGCCCAGGCATATGTTCAAGAATCAGAAGAGAAAGAAAATAGATGCTTTAAAAAAACAAAAAACCGCTCATCAATACTGTTGGTTACTTAGTTACTGCCCTCACTTTAATGTCAGAGCAAGCCAAACAAAATGTAGCTTACTCACATTCACAGATGATGAGAAAAGGGACTATCAAATTCAAATGACTGCATATTATTTATTATTGCCATTTTAGATTAACAAAATAATCCTCAAATAGTGAAGCAAATACAGTTACTGAGAGGTATGGGTAAATTAAAGTTCATATCATAATTAAGCATATAAGATTTTCCAGTCATATGGAATTTTATCTTTTGCTTCATTAAAATGTACATCTAACTGAAGTTGCCCTTGCGTTTAATGAGCTGAAAGATGGAGTAGTTTATTCTTCCAGATCTAATTTTGCCAAATGAGACTGCAGTTCACAAGCGATGTGAACTGAAATAGCCTCCTAGAAATGATTGGGTCCAGTGGATAATGGGAAAGCTGTTGTTTTGATGCAAGTCATGATATTAACAAGACAGACAGACAGATGAATGACCTAAATTAGGGGTCAACAATTTGCAATCCTGGAAGAGTGTCATCTGACTCTTTAAACCAGGCATGTCCAAAATCCGCATTGGGGGCTTAATTCGGCTTGGCAGCCAGTTTAATCCAGCCCCGCCCCCATGGCAGTTTATTTCCTGGGGTGAAATGCTAAAAAAACCTCAAGTTCAATCCTAAACAACTCTGTGGTAAAATCATAAAAAAGTTCAGCAACTTCAACTTCAATCCAAAAAGGTCAACAACACAACCCTTAACTTCATCAAATCTGGCCCTCTTTGAAAAAAGTTTGGACACTGCTGCTTTAAGCTTTCCTTAACATAATGACCATATCATGTCATGCCCAGCCCAGGAGGCTTCTTTTATGTATACCTAGCATGCCGTTGTTGTTGTTGTTGTTGTTGTTGTTGTTGTTGTTGTTGTCAGGGGCTGAACCACCACCAGATTATCACCAATTTCCTTGGTGATGATCTGTTAAGCGGTGTGCTGGTGGTGGATGAGGCGGGTAGTTTGCAGCACTGTGTAGCTCTCTCACGGTCCTCCCCCCACCCCATCTTTACCCTCTCCATCCAGCCACCTGTTTCAGCATACACACCTCCTCTGTTAGCACAGGACAGGAAGAACTTTCAGGTTTCCTCCCCTCCTTCCATCCTCCTCCAGTCTGTCCAAAACAATAAACAAAAGTCAGAGGGAGAGTGGGCAAGGCTGCCATGTGCAAGGACAGTGTGGTTAAGGCTAGTATGCATGGCTACTCCCTGTTGCTATTCCCTGTTCAGGCCTAACAGGTCTTTGGTCTCCCAGCCAACAGATGTCTGGCTTTTTTTCATCGACTACCTCAAAAATGTATCCAGTTGTTCCAAGCTGGAAATTAAACATTAACATTGATTCAATAACTGTAAATATATTAACAGAAACTTTGAGGCTTCTTTTTTAACTTCCTTTCCAGCTTGCCCCTGAGTCTGGTACTCTTTCCGTGCTCATCCAAGTTTCATCACTAGAAGTTTCAAGCACATTTCCCCAAACCTGCTTCTTTATCATCCTTTCTCCCTCTGCCCCACCCCCCACCCCCTGGAGCATAGAAAGTGGAATTAGAGAATGTTGCTAAGCACTGAATAGTGTTCTTGGAGCATGTTACAAAATGCATTTGTCCATTATTATCTAGGTCACGATGAGTGGGCAGAATGGCTTTTGTTACAAGTGCCTTCAATGCATTAATATGGATATGCTTAGAGAAGGGGAAAATATCCAGGACTTTATTTTTACAAGAAACATCCAATAAATTCTAGTTTGTCAATGCTTCCTTCTCCCCCCCCCCTTCTTCTTCTGCATTAACAAGCCAAGAGGATGGGAAATGGATGTTGTCTGCTTTCAATATGCTCTAAGGGAAAGGGAAAGTAGAGGAAGCCAAGAGAGCATGAACTATTTGCAATTGTCACTTTGGGACCTGCAAGACGTGCATTTTCAGCAGGCAGGTGATTACCACTCAAAGGAAGAAAGAGTGGCAAGAGGCAGATAATAAACAGCCTTGAGATTAAAGTGCATACTTGGGAAACAGCACTCAGGAAAGTTTGAGGGACCTGTGAGCTTGTAGCCTCGATGTCCAGTTTTTCTTTTTTAAAAAAAAAAAATAGACCTTTACTAAAGTGCTAAAGAGTTGGATCCTGAATACGTTATTTTAGCTCAGTTGGGGAGATTTCAACCTCACACTAATTTGATTTGTGATATAAGCATTTCAGCTTGCCGGAAAGAATGATTAATTTGGGAGCCTTGAAGTGATATCACCCTCTTGGAATCAAGAAACATCTTTGGAGAGACATATTCCTGAAGTCCTCCCAGCTGTGAAAACTGCAATCAGGGCCTTGAATTGATTTTGAGGTGTTATCATCTGAGGAAGATTTTCAAAACAGGATCTTATCTGGAAGCCTACCATTGCTGGCTGGTTTAGAGCATTCTTCAATACAAGAACAATTATTTTTGTGCTGGTTTCCCATAGACATCTGGTTGGCCACTATGAGAACAGGATGCCATTGGCCTGATCCAGCAACCTCTTCTTATGTTTTGATACTATTAAAATGGTATCCTCTGGAACTGGCTTTGTGAAATGGTACTGTTTTTTGTGGCTCTGGCCCTACCTCCAGGATTGGTTACAGAGAACAGCACTGTATAATGATTTCTAAGCCCCCTGGTGGTTCTGCTGTGGGATGCTGCAGAGTAACACCCTGTCCCCAATGATATTTAACATCTACATGAAGTCATCGGGAGCATTCTTTAGGAGATTTGGAGCCAGGTGCCACCAGTATGCTCATGCTACCCAGCTCTATTTCTCCATCTTATCTGAATCGGGAGAGGCCACACAAGCCCTGGACCTGTGTCTGGACTCAGTGGCAAGATGGATGAGAGATAATAAACTCAGTCTGAACCCTATCAAGATAAAGGCCCTGCAGATGAACAGTTCCCAAGTCTGAAGGAGCAGGCTCATAGTATGGAGTGCTGCTGTCGCTAGAGGTACTGGTGACCTCAGTGACTGGAACCTTTACTGGCTTCAAATGGTAAGATAGCTATGGCCATTTCTAGACTGTATAGCTTGACCACTGCTGTCCATGGGCTGGCAACCTCTAGATTGGATTATTGAAGTGTGTGGTTGTCCTTGAGATTGGCCAAGAAGCTGCACTTAGTGCAAAATGCAGTCGCTATACTGCTCACTAGGGCAGAACTTTTATGCTGTTGCTGAAAGAATTGCACTGGCTGCCAATTAGCTAATGGAGAAATTTAAAAGAGCTGGTATTGGTGTGCAAAGCCCTATGTAGCTTAGGACCAGGATACAGAAAAGATCATCTCATCCCATATCTATACCCAATTGATCACTGCATTCTGCAGGAGAGGGCATCCTGCAGATACCATCTTATCAGAAGGACTGCTCTGCACAATGTTGGAATCAAGCCTATCCTTTGGCACTCCCTCCCATTATATATCAGATGAGCGCCATGCCTTGTCTTTCATCCACTTGTTGAAGACTTTCCTCTTTCAACAAGTCATCTATAAGGAGATTGTTTTGCTGGTTGGTATCTGTATGCATGTGTAATATGTGCCCATCTTGGTTGTGAGACTTGGAAGGCCTGCTCCCTGCCTTGCAGGCCTTTTCAATTTTCCCTGGGAGGACAGTTCCCTGACTGATGCATGCTACAAAAACTGAGGCTCCTGAACAGAATCTTGGGCTGGGGTATTATTTGTTGCCATTGCTGATGTTATATTTTTGTATCTTTATTTTGTATCTTATGATTTATGTGGAAATTGTTCAATTTGGCTGTGTATTTTTTTGTTTATTGTTTATGGCTTTTTGTTATGTTTGTAGTTATGCATTTTTTAATATGTTGTCGGCCACCTTGAGCTGCTTATAGATCTCCCCCCAAAAGAGGACAGAAAAGAACACAGGTCTGCATGAAATTTGCATATGCTGATTTATACACGGAGATGTAAATTTTGAAACAATTGTTTATATATCTCATTATAATAGGGAAAGACTCTGTTCAGGTGGCCTTGGTGTTCCACTGAGTTCAATCTGCCTTACTACTGTGTAACTGTAAGATCATAGACCTGGAGGATTATTATGAGCTACTAATTATGAAATCTGAAGACTGTCATAGTTTCTTTCCACTGCCTGCTAATGAGAAATAAAGAAGATAAACTGCTGTTGGGCAGGAATATGTTTTAAAAGCATTTTGAAATGTAACTAAAAATAAGCAGAACACTTTATGTACCTGAAAGAGATATGCAGATCCCTTTGTGTTCTAAATAGGATCTTGCAGATGGGGGATCTTACCATAAATATCTCTGGTTTTTGCTGACACTAGTAATACTGGTTGTATCAGAAGAATAAAGTGGTGTGTGTTTTTTTGTAATACAGCATCTCATGCACATTTGGGCATGGTGGTAGGAGGCGATGGAGGGCCAGTGCTCGTTTTGAATTTCCAAGCTTTTAGCTCTTTAGGTTACACTTCCTATATTAAGAGTTATAAATCAAGGGCAACTGAGAGGACATTTCTTACTTCCCAGGACTCAGAGTCTTGAGATGACGACGCCAACCTCCATATACTGACAAAGGAGCAGGAAGAACAAATATGAAATTTTACTTGCAAATACAGAATTCCAAACAAAATACCTATCACAATTCACATCACACCAAAGTTTGTGATTATCTGAATAACTCTTCTGTGCATTTTAATTATAAGTCTTAATTTTAAAATATTTCCTTTACTAACAATTATTATTAATAATTAATATTTTGGAATAATCAGGAATATTTTGACAGTTCATATAAGCGTTATCTTTTTTAAAAGGTATATTAAAGCACTTTTATCAAGCATTATCCTGTGTAATTAGCAATCACAATTCTGTCTTGCTTGTGGTACAGGAATAAAATCAGCAAGGCTTAATTACCATTCATTCTATAGCCTAATGAGATGGACAGGATGTGGTTGTGTACTTCAGTCCATAATATAAATACGGCATTATTATTTTAATAAATGTCTTACCCAACACTGCAAATAACATATCCCAGAGTGGCTCAAACAAAAACATTTCACAATAAAACCATCAGCATTATAAAATAGAACACAACAGTTGGTACTCAACCAATGTTTAGACCCATTGAAATGAATGGTGATGACTTAGTTAGGTGTATTAATTTCACTGGGTCTATTCTGAGTAAAGCTTAGTTGAATACCACTCCATATAACAACCATGATTACAAGCCCCCCTCATGTGTTATTTTCCATTTTTTGTACAACACTCAGACATTGCACAATGTGAGCAGTCTATACATCATTCAAAATAAAAGAAAAAAGAAAGTGAAATGAATTGGGTTTAAACTTGTTGCTACTACTTTGTCCCACCGATTTCAGGTACCTAAGTGCATTTTTTTCCCCTAAATGGGAGCGCTGGAATTATGTGGAATAAATTTGTCGAAATGGGAGTTTCAGACGGTCTAAAGCCCTCAATTTAGAAATGAAGCATTGAGGAATAGTCAAGTATGTCCACTGAAGCAACTGCTTGGTGTGCTGATTACATTTTGTTTTTCTTGAGGGGATGGAATTTGAAATGTTTAAGCTGCATCAGCCATTAATAAAAAGTGAATCAGCAAATGACAGAGGAATGGAGCATAACAAGAGGTTGTTTTATCTATGTAAAAAACAAGCTAGATAATGAAAATCTGGATTTACAGATATATGTTGCAGAAAATGATTCAAAATTGATTTGGAGCTATTCCTGGGATTATGCCAGACATTATTTGTGACTATTGTAACCTGCCTTTGATGGATAAGACATGTTTTTTGCTAACTTTTACCACAGACTGCATACTAAAAACCTGATTTTCCTCATTTGCTGTGTGCCAGTTATCATTTGTCACCCAGGGAGCAGAAACAACAGACAGAGCCCAAACCCCAAGAAAAAATACCATCATTTTAAGTAATACAGTGGACAACTTTTGTACTGAATATAATGAACAAAAATAAGCAATAAGAATAAAATATTTAATTATCTCCCATCCCCAGTGTGTGTCGTACATTCACACAGCATGGAATTTCAAGCCATTTACAGTCTCTAGCACCCATAGTTCAACTGATGCAAGAGAAGAGTAAGATTTGTCTTTGACACCATCCTCTAGGCCTATTACCTTTAGGTGTGTGGCTGGGTCAAACAAGCCTCAAGTGAATTTCATTCCTCTTCCCCTTTCGTCAGGCAGGATCTCCCCCTCAACTTCTCAGTACCTCAGGGCAATCATCAAACTTTTCCTCACCTGTTCCCTTATAGAACTGAACCTTAAACCACAAACCATAGAGTTGGAAGGGGCCATAAGGATTGTCTAGTCCAAACCTCTGCAATGCAGGAATCTTTCACCCAATGTGGGGCTCAAATCCATGGCCCTGAGATTAAGAGTCTCCTGCTCTACTGACCCTCAAGGCACATATTTAAGCAGCAACCTGCCATGAAGGGGGAACCCCACTTCATTCAGTGTGGAATAGGCTGGGGGCAATTTTTATATACTGCCAATTCATACACTATAACATGGTCATGTACAACAATACATACAATAAAATCCCAGCTCCTTTTCTTGGTCACTTAGAAAAGTAATGCTACACCAAGGAGATGTGTAGGCAGTAGCGGTAACTGTAATGGGGGTATTGTTGGGAGTGCTAGAAGAGGGTTTCTTTTATCATTCATAGCAACTGTCAGAACTTATGCATGCAACGGTTAAGGTCTTCCATACATATGGAGGGAAGGTGGTGCTGGTTCACAGGTTCCTGTGTGAACAAGCCAAAACAAGCATTGAAATCAAAGCTATATTTTTACAAATGTCAAGGTTTCAGGAGGGGGGCGGGGTCCTGAAAAATGAGCCTGTGATCTCAGTTTATTCAGTCAGTACAACCAGTGACTTTGAATTATGACTGAAATCACAGAAACCAGGAATAGCCTGCAAATGACTACATTCATCATATTTAGGGGGCAGGGGTCTGTCAAATGTTACTAACTATTCCTAATGTGAGTAGTATATTTGTCCTTCTGCCATCCCCGTCTTCTTTCTTTGCACTGGGCTAAAAATCTCAGTGTTGGGCTAAAATCGTTTAGAGGAAAGCTGCATTGCTGAGAGGCAGTGATGTTTGAGGGGACAACATGTCATCAACTTGTACTCGGAAGAGCAGTCTTCTTTTCTAATTGAAGGATATGTAGGCTTGAGTCTAGATGTGTTCCAGCTCAGAAATACAATGGCAATGGCCTTGGGCAGGAGCTTAAATCAAAAAAGTGTCAGAGGAGAGTGAGAGGCATGCTCAAATTGGCCTTCCAAATTCTTTGCTGTGAAGTTTAATACTCTACACTTGGTTTTCTTCTTTATAAGTTCTGACATTCACTTTGCAGGCATTAAAGCCATAACTGCTGCTAATCCTTTCGGTGACAAACATGACTATGACTTCTCTGCAGCAATTCATAATGTGCTTTCCTTCAGAGTGCAAGCAATTATTTTATTTTATTTTATTTAAATGTGTGTGTGTGTGTGTGTGTGTGTGTGTGTGTTTTCAAAACTTGCTGTTCCTTTCCATTTGAGGTGGCTGTTGTTCTTTTTTTAAAACTCACCAATTAAAGAACACCATTTAAGTCATTTATGTTAGCTTCTCCTAGTAACATGTCACATTACATCACAGCATGTAATTTAGTGTACCTGACTGATGAGTCTCTGGATTCAGATATATTCAGTACTGTCTGTTGTTTTCAAAGTGGCTGAGAAAACTGACCCTAACAAGAATTCCACTCATCTTTGAGCTGACATCTCAAAATAGATATCATAATGAAAATACTTACTAACTTAAAACAAAACAAGACAAAACTTCTGAAATTCAAAAGCCACATTTATTCAAACCCAACAGTTTCTACTCTCAGTGGGCATGCTAAAAATATTTACGGCAGGGGCAAGATTTATACTAAGGACCAAAGGACTGAGCTCAAACTAACAGAATGAATTTCAATAGGAACAAATGTAAGGTTCTACACTTAGGCAGAAATAGCCAGCTGCACAAATATAGGATGGGGGACACCTGGCTTACTAGTAGTACATGTGAAAAGGATCTGTTGGTCTTAGCAGACCACAAGCTTAACATGAGTCAACAATGTGATGCTGAAGGGAAAAAAGCTTATGCTATTCTAGGCTGCATCAACAGAAGTATAGTGTCCCGATCAAGGGAAGTAATAGTACAACTCTATTCTGCCTTGGTCAGACCACACCTGGAGTACTGTGTCCAGTTCTGGACACCACAATTTAAGAAGGATATTGACGAACTGGAACATATGCAGAGGAGGGCAACCAAGATGATCAAGGGTCTGGGAGCGAAGCCTTATGAGGAACAGTTGAAGGAGTTGAGTATGTTTAGCCTGGAGAAGTGGAGACTGAGAGGAGATATGATAATTATCTGCAAATAGCTAAAGGGCTGCCACATGAAAGATGGAGCAAGCTTGTTTTCTCCTGCTCTGGAGGGCAGGACTTGAACCAATGGCTTCAAGTTGCAAGAAAGGAGATTCCGACTAAACATCAGGAAGATCTTTTTGACAGTGGCAGCTTTTCAACAGTGAGTGGGCTTTCTTGGGAGGCTGTGGAAGTTTTTAATCAGAGCTTGGATGCTTGTAGGGGTTGGACTAGATGACCCTCAGGGTCCCTTCCAACTCTATAATTCAATGATTCGATGAGTGCTCTTAGATATATTCAATTGTAAATTGTAAAAAGAGATGTGTATTTTATGTACATTTGCTGTGGTCTTGAGGAACAATTACATGTGGTATGAAGGAAGGTTGTTTTCTGTCTTACTATGTGATGCCCATGAGATGTGAAAGATCCATTCTCACACTTGGAAACTGTGAGGTGGATAATATCTGCCTGTAATATATTATGGGTGCAGACAGAAAGTCACATAAGGAAATGGCCACTTCTACAGCATCTCAGGTTTTTCATAAAACGAATCACCTGCCAGCACCAGTTTCAGTAGACCCTGACCTTGTACCATACAAGAGTATACTTCCATTAACAGCTCACCTCCCATTCAGCTTACACATCAGTGTCAAGAAGGGCCAAATATGACACATGCCAACCCTCTCCCCATGCACTTGAAAAATTGTGCACTGGTTTTACTGAAACACATAATGTGTTCCCATTTTATTCTTCAGCATGTGGATCAAATAACTGCTTGGTTTTTAATATTGAGTCTATATTTCAGTGATTTGCATTTAAATGCCTTGTCAGAGAACTTACAGAAATCTTTAATAAAACTACTGATTTGCATTTTGATGCGCACTTTAAAAAATCGTCAAGAACTCTTTTAATGGGAATACAGTATTATCAGTACAATGTTCACATTTTGAGGGAAAATGAGAACTGTCGATCTACAGAGGAGAACAATTCAAACAAAATTAGCTTTCACAGATATCACCACATTATTGTATTGAGTTCAGAAACCCAAGTATTGTACTGAAGCTGCAAATCTTGAGAGAGAAGGAAACACACCACAAATTTATTAAGGTTTTTAGGCCACTCATCCGAAGGATTCAGAGCAGATAACAATATCTTTCTGAAAAGCTTACTAAAATACAAAACATTAAACTAATACTTTCCTCTTCAAAATTGGCTTTACTTCAGCCCCAGAAGACAAATTGTTAACACTTCCAGAAATGGCTTTAGTTGGGTCTGAGGGAACACAAGTTTCATAACTGAGGAATAGTAGTCAAGAATGCTTTTCTTTTTATACAAGTTATGTCCTAAAAGTTATGACCTCAAAGTCTGCAGATGTGTATGAAAAAGGAGGAAATATCTGAGGTATGATTAGCCAAAGCTATTTACTATGCTCTAGTTGAAGAACAATAAATGAAATTCACCTTTGTGTAAACAGATTATACCCAACATTGTCTGCTCACATGCCACCTAGATGAACACTCTGGACTAGTGGCACAATGTCTTTTCTGGTGGCTGAAACATTACAATCAAGCTAATGTGTTCAAAGAGTAAACAGGAACTTCACAAGTTGCCACTTCACTGCTCTGTCAAGGGTGGAGATTAGAAGCCCTGTCACAATCTGAATAACGAGATAAGTATATCTGAAGAAGTGTGCATGCACACGAAAGCTTATACCAAGAACAAACTTAGTTGGCCTCTAAGGTGCCATTAGACATTTTTTTAATTTTTTAATATATTTCGACTGCATCAGACCAACATGGCTACCTACCTTGAATCATAGCATGGAGTGCTGCAAATTCAGTGTTCAGACAGAGACTAGCCACAACACAGGGCTACTGGCCTCTGTTAGAAGAGGGTGCAGAACAACAACAACAACAACAACAAAAAGCAAAAAAAAAAACACCTCAGTGACAGGTGTCACAACCATTGTTATTTCAGTCCCATCCACATACGGCTTCAATAAGCTTGCTTTTATGCAACCCCTGACCACAGGCAGATGGCAAGAAGAGTCAGAGCTGGAAGCCATCAGCATGCTGATGGCATTCTAATTCTTTGAATGATCATTTCCAGAGATCTCATTTAGGGGGGGAAAGTTATTATTGCTATATAGCAGCCTGACATCCTGCACAGTCTCAGTGATCTTTTTTGTGTTATGGTGCATTTCCTTTTCCATTATTACCCCTCTGACTGTGATTCTCTGTTTTAAGGGCTGGTGTTCACCACAATGACACATTGCGGCTGCCAGACAGAACCTGCTTCTCTGCATGTGGGGTTCCTCAATTAAGCCCCAAAGCCCTGATGCTTGGCATGGAAAACAATCACACAATCTGATAATCCAACAAAATAAGGGACTATGTGATGAGGAGACTGAGAACAGCAAAGCAGTGTATTGGGAGTAACTATGCTGCATTCACAAATTGAGCCTGGCCCATGTGCAGCTGGTGGAAACATCCTCTCTTGGGCCCACAGAGTTCCTCCTTTGTGCCCTACCTTCAATTACACTTTGAACTGTAACATGGAAGACTTAAGATGAACATCCCATCACCATCTTTTGATCTTGACTGAAGAGATGACATTCAGAAGCACCCTGGGGAGATATTCACGCTATCTTCTGATATGTTCAGCATTACTAAAACGGCTTTATCACAGGCTTATTTATTGATTTAAGAAAAATTCTACCCTAAGATTTGCTTGCACAATTTCCCACAAAAAAATACCATGGGAAATAGTAGAGAATGAAAACAAATGCAAAAAGTCACTAAGACAGCATCCTGAGAAGAGCATATAAACATGGATCTCATAGGTGGGTGGGTGCATGTGTGCGCGCTCGCGCAATGGCACAGGGGAAAATTAAATACACAAAACAAATTAAAATAACAAAGAAGTAAAGAAGTTTTTGCCAACTTCTTCTAAGCGAAACTGAAAAGAGAAGGAGAGCCAACCAAACTTCTCTAGGTGTTCCAGTAAGTGATGTGTTGCTGAGTTCAGCCTGCCTCTGCAAGCATCCTCACGTGGAGGTAGGTACACTTGTACTTTTTATTTTTCAATAAAGAAAATTGTTTAGTCATTTAGTCGTGTCCGACTCTTCGTGACCCCATGGACCAGAGCATGCCAGGCACTCCTGTCTTCCACTGCCTCCCGCAGTTTGGTCAAACTCATGCTGGTAGCTTCGAGAACACTGTCCAACCATCTCATCCTCTGTCATCCCCTTCTCCTTGTGCCCTCCATCTTTCCCAACATCAGGGTCTTTACCAGGGAGTCTTCTCTTCTCATTAGGTGGCCAAATATTGGAGTCTCAACTTCAGGATTTGTCCTTCCAGTGAGCACTCAGGGCTGATTTCCTTCAGAATGGAAGGGGTTTGAATAACTCAGAGAAGCTATGAACTATGCTGAGCAGGGCACCCAAGATGGACAGGTCATAGTGGAGAATTTTGACCAAACGTGATCCACCTGGAGCAGGAACCGGCAAGCCACTCCAGTATCCCTGCCAAGAAAACTCCATGGACAAAGACAACATATTGATTGTGTCTAAGGTCATGGGTCCTTGGCTTCAAATACCAGCAGTGGAAGGGCAATGGAGCCAAAGTGAATGGCAATTTGTACACAGCCTAAATCTTCTCCCCACATTGTTTTCCTTGTTTTAAACTATCCCACACTCTCTCACACATTGGTAGCTGCCTTTAGTCTTGCTAACCAGTATTTCCCACAAAAGAAAACCAATGAGGCTAATAGCAGCAAGGAGGGATTTAAAGTGGGAAAAGTGCATGCGCTGCTTGCCTCAATCAAATTTCAAAGCTGCCATGCCTAGTTTTTTTTAAAAAAAAATTGTGGCTGCTTTAAAAGTAAAAATGTTAGGAGATCTTATAAAACGTTTTCTGCATAATGTGTCATTCAGTCAATGCATTAAAGGGCATGTTGCTGTAGTAAGAAACCCAGTCAGACTTCAGCTGTTCTACTAGATTCATGCAGCTGGCCAGCAGATGTAAATGGGTTTGTAGCCACCCTGCAGATGTCTGAAATTCCCTGTTTACATTCCTTCCCTTTCAAAGCAGCACAATGCTCCTGTGTTCTGCTATTATTATGCTAATCGCAAGCACATACTCTGTCTTTAAATAAAGAAAAACAATAATCTGTTCCTCTGATTATCAGCTTGACTTCACTATCAGGGCCTGCATGCAGTGGGCTTTGTGAGGAAACCCATTGTGAAAGCTGCAGTTTAATGCCCCAGCTGCCAGGGCTGGTGGGAGGGAGATGACTTTGGCATCACATTTGGAATTTAGTTCAATGCAGGCACAACTGGGGGGAAAGGGCAACATGAAATAGTAATTCTGGAGGCTATTTAGGTTCTTTAAGCCTCCGGTGTGTGGGGAGTTGCTGTGAAAATGTGCCACATGGAAAGCAGCCCTCTGCACCTGTTACATCCATCATCATTTGATACATCATATATGCATAACGATTATCCTTTTAATGCCCCCCCCCCGTTATGCTATTTCACTCTACATAATATCAAGTTCTGCTGGACAAAAAACAAACCAAACAGATTTTGTCAACATTCCCCTCTCCCTCCACAGGCAATAATCCCTTTTTATTTCAAGGCGAGGGAGAATTGCCAGTGGAAAAGTATTCAACATGTCATGCTGCTGAATCCTGATGTTACCTCAGCAAATAGGCTAAAGGATAGATCTGAAAGAGATACAATTAGAAACTCTGTGACAAGTACTCAGCTAATGAATGGTGACTAACAAAAGCCTGGAAAGGAAAAGATAGCCATCTTCCTGCCCTCATATCAATGTTTCTTGTCCAGGTTATTTTCTCCAGAAGCAAGCGGCACCCATAGAATCAATCTGTTTGTTTACACTGAGCTTGCCCTTGAGAACCACTTGGAATTAAGCCAGAAATGTGTATTAGGTTTGGCTGGCTGTAGTTCCACCTAATGCAAAGCACCACCAATCTCCCCTCCCCCTGCCAAATTCGACTAACAAGTAAAGCTGAAATGAATGTTTACATCAGCAATGGGGAAGTTCAGGCCCAGGGACCAAATGCAGCCACTCAGACCTTTCTCCCCTCACTGGGCCTGCTTTGCTTCTTCCTTGAGTGTTTTTGCTTGGCTGGAATATGCCCTTGAACCCTGACGATATTTCCTCCTTTCCTGGGCAGAGGCTAGAAAGGTCTGTGTGAAGAAACTAGCGTGTCTGTAGAAAGGTGAAGTTCACATTTGTCACTCCGCCCACTTTCACCTCTGACTCCAGATTCACTGTCACATGGGCTACGGAAGGGAACATGGTCCTTGGGTTGAAAATTGTCCCCCATTCCTTGGTTTACATGCATTTGGAATTTGGCAACCTTCTCAGGGTTTTTAACTTCATCTTTCAGAACTTCAAACATATTCCAATTTTGCTTTCAAAACTCTGGCAAGGGGCTCTAGGAAAGGTGTTCTCCCTTTCTTTTAGGACTGTAAGGCGAATGGAGGGTGGGGCCCTAATTCTTTTAGAACCAGTTTAAAGGTGCTGGAGATTCCCAGTTCCAAATCAGTGACACTTACAAAACTAGCATTACAAGATTCTCTTATTATTCCTACTCAGCAGCACTTTTTTGTTTTAACCTAAAAATGAAAAGCCCAAAGTGCACGTTGCGCTGATTGCAAAAGACAGAGAGATAGAGATAGAGATAGAGATATAAACAGAGTTCCACAAAGTAGGCGGCATTGTCATCGGCTCGAGATCAATTCCTGCAGACTTCAAGAAGTTACGTGAAAGACAATGCCGGTGGGATACAGGGCAGAGGATAAATGTCTCTTGGTGCTAGACAAATGTGAGACAAAGCTGAAGCATTTATCAAAAATAAATGATGAGAGGAAGCCAAGGTGATTATTTTTAGAAAACTAGTCCCTCCCTGACAATGTTCCTTTCCTTCCACATTGCATCATTTAAACCAGCTGATTCATGCACTGAGCTTTTAAGCATCCCTCCACTACCTGATGTTGTAACTGTAGAAGGATGGCTACTAGCTGCATCAGTGATCATTGGCCTGCTGCATTCTGATTTGATAAAGTCTCCTGGATATATATTTGGAGATGGACAAAAACTCATAAGCTGAATTTGTGATACGTAAGCAAAAATCAACCCTGTGATAATAAACTCAAACTGTTTTCAAACTTCACTGAAAATGTAAAATTACTAAAATAAACTGTTAGCCTTCACCATTCTCCAGAAATACCAAAGAGCAAGAAAAAAATACCTCTTACGTGTCAACTGTTATTTCCAGGGTATCTTTTAGCTCTGTATCAACTTAGTTGTCTTGCTACATGCTGTTGGTAGCATATATCATGCCAAGATATTGGGGGGGGGGGTGCGCAATTAAAGTGATTTTGCCTTTTATGTGCTTGGGAAATTGCAATTCCACCCAATATCCGCAAGTGAAACTCTCCTAGCACATCCAAATTTGGCCTTGAAGAACAATCCACAAGACCAAAAACAGAATGTCAGAAACTAGTTTCCATTTAACGGTACACATCCAGCTCTTGCAAATGCTTGAATCCTCCTTCATAGACACAGAATTTTGAAAATATGCTTTCTGGGAAGTACATAATGTGATCATTAATCCTAAATTCTGTGTCAACTGTGCTTGTCCTCTGGCACAGTACTTTTCCTCATCCTTTTTTTTTTACTAGGGAAGAAACTGTGTTTCCTGCTAGCTGCGCCATGATACAAACAAGCTAGCAGAGCAGTTGCATAATATATAAACTCTGATTAATCCCATTTTTCTAGTTAAACATTTCCAAGCTATTGTTACTGTCTCTGTCTTGAAAGCTGCAAAATAAAAAGACACAGGAAGCTGTCTTTGATACTGGATTACATACTTATTCACTTGCAGGAGAGGAAGGCAAAAAGTTATCTGTGATCTACATTGTTTCTCTTTTTTTGGAAATGAGCTTGGCAAAAATGCAAATTAGTTTAGAAAAAAGGAGGAGAAGGGGTACATTAAAGAGGCGTGATAGATTATGTGTAACGTGGCAAATGTGGATAGAGAGTTTTTATCCCTCCTTCATAATACTAGAACCTAGGGCCATTCAAAGATGCTGAATGCTCGGAACAGACAAAAGGTATATACAGTATATAGTTACACAGTGGAATTTCTTCCCACAAGAAGTAATGAAGACTACCAACTTGAATGACTTTCAAAGAGGGTTAGACACACACATGGAGAACACAGGCTAACAGTGGTTACTGGCCAGGATGGCTACATCCCCCCTCCAGTCTCAGAAATATTATGCCTCTGAATATCAGTTGCTGGGGATCATAAGTGGGGGAAATGCTGCTACAACCAGATTCAGCTTGCAGGCTTCCCATTGGCATCTGGTTGATCCCTATGAGAATAGGATGCTGGGCTAGATGGGTCTTTGGCCTGATGCAGCGTGTTTTGGACTGCCTTGTCCTCCAACATCACCTTCTAAAACTATGTCAATCAATGCCGTTTCATTTTTTTTACTTCAATTGCTGAAGGCCAGCTGCACAGTCTACCTGACTCCTGGCATCTGAGGTAGCAGAAGATACCAAGCCGTGCAGATAGGGCACAGCATTCTTCACACTTACTTGCACAACAAACATATTAGAGAAAGACATTGCAGTCTGCTCCCAGATTGGGGCAATATGCTGTCACCCAGCTTTAATGGTACTTCCAGACATTGCTTCTAGCATTTCACATAATCTGGGAAACATTTTTTTTTTTTTTTAAGCTTCAGTAAAATGGTATGGAAGTGAGAGCTGGACCATAAAGAAGGCTGATCGCCGAAGAATTGATGGTTTTGAATTATGGTGCTGGAGCAGACTCTTGAGAGTCCCATGGACTGCAAGAAGATCAAACCTCTCCATTCTTAAGGAAATCAGCCCTGAGTGCTTGCTGGAAGGACAGATTGTGAAGCTGAGGCTCCAATACTTTGGCCACCTCATGAGAAGACTCAATGGAAAAGATCCTGATGTTGGGAAAGATTGAGGGCCCAAGGAGAAGGGAACGACAGAGGACGAGATGGTTGGACAGTGTTCTCAAAGCTACCAGCATGAGTTTGACCAAACTGCGGGAGTCAGTGGAAGACAGGAGTGCATGGCATGCTCTGGTCCATGTGCTCATGTAGAGTCGGACACGACTAAACGACTAAACAACAACAACAAAATGGTTATTTCCACTAGATAAAAAGGAGCTACTGTCAGGGATGGCTCTTTCCATTTCACTGCCTGAGGCAAAATGGGAAGTTACCACCCTGTAGCAGCCTTCCAGCAGCCTTCTCCCCCACATCCCCACAGCCTCCTATACCTGGGTTGTGTGGTGGCACCCGTGAAGTGGCAATGATGGCGGTGGAGTCTAGCAAGATTTCACATAGTGCCCAAGATCTTAGAGGATCTCACCAGAAAACAGCAGCAGCTAGGTGGAGCACCCACGAGGGTGTCACCTCTTGGGATTCTGCTGCTTGAGGCAGCTGCCTCAGCCTATCTCATGGGCAAGCAGGGCATGCAGGCCCTGGCTACTATTGCTAAGGGTGGACATGTTTGTCAATTTCCGCTTCTCTGTTTCTCAGTTTCCAGTTCACCATACTTCTTCATCCATTTGCAATTTGAAAAATTCACCAGCATTTCAATGAGCAATTTTGCAAGCAAAGTTTACATGTTATTTTTCACTGATATATGAATGCTCATGCACACTTTCCCCTAATATGCACATCTTTGTACACATTTTTTTGGGGGGGGGTGTTGCAGTGAGAACCACACTGCAGAATTTGTGAGCATTTTGGAGAAGTCAGGATAACTGAGTTTCAGTTTGCATATTGTTTCAGGAAGTATGTGGCAGGTAGGTTAGCAATAATGTGAGCCGAACTGAATCTCTCCCCTATCCATAACTGTCTCTGCTGTTGGAGTTTGGATACAAATGTAGGTATCTTGATCCTACTGATCTATCTGAAGCAAAAGTGATAGGCCAAAAGACCAACACTTTAGTTATTGAGACCATGGGGGAATAAAGCATTCTGGTCACACACAAAGCATGACAATTGAAAGCACCTGTGAACATTCTCTATCAAGAGGAGGTCAACCAGGTTCAAGTGTCCTTTGGGAGAAGGAGCGCAGAACATTTTCTTATCCAGGAATCATCATGGTGTATACGATGAGGTTAAGGTTTTCAGGCAGCTATATTAGACACAGTTTGCACTCAGATGGACATGTACCGAGCAGCTTAGCGAAAACTCAGATAGCAAACACTCGAACAGCTTTTGGCAAACCATGTCCTTTTGAATTGCTCAAGCTTGATGCATCTTTGAGATGATGTTGTGTCACTAGAGGTTAAAGATAAAACAGTAAATTATGGAGTCCATTATGACAGGCCAACATACAGAGGATTACCTCAAATGTTGCTTAGGCTGCTGCTTATTTGTCCTTTAAAGCAAAAAAAAGGAACACAGGTTGGGATTTCCTTCAACCCTTCAAATGCATTAGCTAAATCATTAAATGAAACATAGCACTTAGTGCAGCTGGTATGAAGGTATAGCAGTAAATGCTCACTTTGCTTTTAATCCCAAATAATTATTTCTACGTAGTAATGAAGCTGACCAATGGAATTTTGCTCTTCTGTGGTCCTCAGTTTGTTTTCTTTGGGGGAAAACCACATGCTCTAAATGTAATTCAAAGCATGGTGTGGAGCTTAGGTTAAGCATACTGTTTTTGCTATGAACTCGCAGGGTATGGTCTCTGAAGGGCTACCAGCTTGCTGAAGGGAAGAAGGTCTGGATCTGGTCAGTGCCTGAATGGGTAACCACTTAAACACTGCCTTGGGTTCCATGACAGACTAAAGATTGAATATATCATTCTAACTAAGGAACTAACTCCACTGGATAGCTTTTAGTAAATTCCTATCATTTAGCCTATCTGACCTCATCAGCTTGATAAAATTAAATAATCCCATGCAAATCTCTTTGAGCTCCAAGGCTCAAGATATAAATGACAAATGGATTTTAAAAATCTGCACAGTGGCTTCCAGCACCAATCCTAGGGGTTAATTTAAAAGTGGTCTGTACTCAAATGCTGAGAGATGATTTGCACTACCCTCAGCTTCAGTGTGCTGCCTTTTGGTGTGCAGTCCTGGCTCTTCACCACCCAGGCAACAGTATTAAGAATTAGAATGCCAATCAAACACCTAGATAATCTTTTTTGGAAAGTAAATCAGAGACTTTTATACAAGTATTATTGTCATGAAGAACTGTAGCGGAAAAGAAGCTTTGCAGTTTATTAACTCTACCCTTAATATGCTCTTTTCAGCCATTTCATCTCTTGGGAAGAAGCATATTCAAACAATCAGAATCTCTCTAAAGAAGAAAATGCCCTATAATCCCATTGCAAGCAAGTTTTAAAATTCTTCTAGTATTGAGGCAAAAGTTAGAGTATAATTGCAGATTTAATCTTTAAGATCACATTTGATGTAATAAAGTTGATATGCTGAGTTCACTAAATCTCTTTTAACCATAAGATGGGCATGTTATTATCCTTAACAATCTGGGAACCCACTGAATAAACTTCACCTCATTTTGTTTGCTTGTTTCAGAAAAATAAGCAGGTATAAACCCAGGTTCAACAGGGATGTGTGTGTGGGTTCTCTGTGGCCCCTCAAATGGCTTAATTCAATTTTAGGTTGCATTAAATGAAGCACTGAAAGGCTTGGGAAGAAACAGCATTTCTAAAATCTGATCTGGAGCATGGGCATCACAGGTCAAGAACAATGTTAACCAAGTGTAATGGTTCTAGGGGTTGCTCGTGCGTAAGGCGGTGCTTATCTCCCCAGCTGGGTGCAAACACCTGGCTGGGTTGCCTAAGTGAACCTTTTCTGTCCGGACAGCCACTCACCCGTGGCTGACTCAATCGCTGGCAGAATCCGTCAGTGGGCGTTTCTTAAACTTCCAGCAAAGAAGCTCTTTTTTACGCCTAGTCTCCTCCTATTCTCTCTGCGCAGAAGCCTTCTGCGCAAGGAGGGCATGGGCAGCGGAGGACTCCTACTCTCCCCGCTGGTCCCAGGCAAGGAGTCATGGGACCACCTCGCCGCTTCCCCCATCTGCTCTCCTTCTCCACTGGTGCTACGCTGATTCTCTTCCCCAGAAGATGGGCTGCTTCTCCCGATCCCTGGACGCTCTCTGGAATCCCTCTGGCTTTTGCTCTCTCCCTCCGGCACCGATGGCAGTTCCCTGACACCAAGGATTCGGAGTAGATTGATGAGGATGAGAGAGGGTCTGTGAGGCCAATTCTGTAAGGAAAGCCTGAAGGCAATTTGTTTATGTAGTCAAGGGAATAGAAGGAAGCAGGTAGGTAGCTTTCAAATACTTAAAAGTCTATGCAAAATAAGGGAGGCTGCAAAAATAACAATTACATATCTGACACATGACCACTTTAATAGAAGCAGCTATGACCCAGAAGGCCAGCTTCTGGGGTGCTGACTCTCAGGTAGGATGGGGTAAGTAATAAGGACACAGATGCATTGAACTCCAAAGTCTCAGTTTTTTAAAGTGAATTAAAATTGTTACTATGGTGTAAGAAAGTTATTTAAACTACCAAGCTCCATTGAAATCCAATATTGTTTCAATTTTGTCTTAAATTTGGCTTATTTCCTTTGGATTAGGGCCACTGGATTTTGTTATGGCAGACGTTGTAGCCTATACCTTGAGAGGTACCAACCTCCTCTTACCAACGAAACAGAGAAGTTCCTCCATACCATTCTAGTCAGTATAAAACATTGACCAGCAGCTGCTCCTGTTAAGAGTGCTGAGGCCCTGGGAGCTGTCCATGAATGCTAGGTGCTGATGTCTGGCCTGGCCAACTTTATTCCAGCATTCCTAAATGGAAGGATGTTTTGGCTATTGGCTAAATAAGGATTAAACATTGCATAGATGTTGATTAAAAAAATGAACATTTCTTAGCTATGGAGAACCACGCTCAAAAGTGGGAGGACCCAAAGCTCCAGATAAGTCACTTGAGTGGGTTGAGCAAATCCAAGCAGGGAGAGTTAACAAGTTCTCATTATCAAAATAGTGGTTTATATTATAATCAGTGGCAGTCAGGATCACTTCCAATTCTGCTAATCTCTCATTCTGTAGGCCTTTTATAAAGTTTACTGTAGCTGCACTTTTAGCCAAGGGAAATTCACAGATGGCTAATTAAGGCCTTCCTGTTGCTACTATTCTTTTTTTATTGCTTAACATTTTCATAGACCATGTGCTGAGTGGGGGGGGGGTGTTCCTGTGGGTAGTGACAGAAGCTAGGTGAGGCAAATGCCTCAAGTCAGCACCACTTATGCCCTGCTATTTCACAATTGGGTAATAAGCAAATGTAAAAGTCACATTGAGATGTTTGAACGTGGATCTGCCCAGAGGTACAACAGCTGTGCAAGGCAAGCTGGAGACACAGGACTAGGGAAGAGCACAACCCTTTCTCCTCCTCATGGTTTTCAAACCTGCCAGCTGTTCAGAGAAGCCACTGTTGCTGTGGACTTCCATAGGATTGACTTTTGACCTCTGATATTATTCATTGCGACACTTGGAGCACAGTGCATAAACAACCCCAGGAGAAAAACAGCAAGGATAGATTAAAATGTATTGAGTTCAGAAATGTTGATTAATGGCATTTAAAAGGTCAAGTGCCTATGCATGAGAGAAATAAGTAGCAAGAGGTATTCTTTGCCTGATATCAATGCTCATGGGCAGATACAACAGGCTTTGCTAAAACAAGAGATGAATGCCAATTCCCACCAGACCCAGCCAGCATGGTCAGGAATTATGGAAGCTGTAGTTCAGCAACATCTGGCACATCACAGCTTGCCCATAGGGGAACAATAGTTTAAGACTTTTAATACAGGGATGGGAAACCTGAGGCCCAGGATGGGTGCAAATGCCCTTGACCGGAGACTCTGCCCAGGCCACATCCTTCATTGGCTCTGCTCTCCATCCTCCTCTAGTGTTTCTACCAGCCTTGAATGTGTCTTTGGACTGTGATAATACCTCTGACTTGCCTGGAAGAAAGATGGAAAGTCATGTGTGTCTTGGCCACACATAGTTTTGCCACACACACCATTGGTATTTGATTCCTGGAAGGTAACCCATGAGTGAAGGTTGTCCTTGTACTTTAAAAAAAATTCCTCCACTTCCCTGCAATAACAGTTGCATAGAAGAGGGGATTTTGGTTGATGCTGTTTGTTATGCAGAGATAAGGAAAGCCCCTCTCCCATTTATGTGAGAATAAAGCCTGTTCAACTCAGTGTAACCTGATTCCAAATAGACTTTTATGGGCTTGTACTGCTAGAGGAGTAGAAGAACAGTCATCTTTTGCATCTCATCACCCCCTCTTTTTAAAGAAACAAAAAACCTAAACCAGAAGTTGAAGAAGAAGAAGAAGAAGAAGAAGAAGAAGAAGAAGAAGAAGAAGAAGGAGGAGGAGGAGAAGAAGAAGAAGAAGAAGAAGAAGAAGAAGAAGAAGAAGAAGAAGAAGGAGGAGGAGGAGGAGGAGAAGGAGAAGGAGAAGGAGAGGAGGAGGAGGAGGAGGAGGAGGAGGAGGAGTTTGGACTTGATATCCCGCCTTTCATTCCCCTTGAAGGAATGAAGGAGTCTCAAAGCAGCTAACAATCTCCTTTCCCTTCCTCACCCACAACAAACACTCTGTGAAGTAAGTGAGGTTGAGAGACTTCAGAGAAGTCTGACTAGCCCAAGGTCACACAGCAGCTGCATGTGGAGGAACAGGGAAGCAATCCTGCTTCACCAGATTATGAGTCCACCGCTCTTGACCACTAGACCACGCTGGCTCCCACTCACTGCATACTCCATTCATCTGTCCATAGAAAAGTTGTGAAACAATCAAGAATATTTGTACTTGGACTTGCACTTGAGGTTTTTCTTCCCCCGATAGTTGACACCAACAGTGTTTTGCCCAGGGCTAGATTTTATCAAAGTGAACTAGGCCCTAGCTTATGGCCTGTGATTTTCAAAATATGTCACTGATGTAGTCTACTATTTCTTCCCTAAGCATTTACCATTCAAAGAGGTCCTCCTCTGCAGCCTGCCATAGGCTCCTGACTTTCATAATATGGCACTGGTTTTGACAGTGGAAAGAAGAAGCTTATTAGTTGGCTACTGAGCCCCCCAACTATTTTCACATAGTCCATGAAGAAAACATTTGGAAGCTGCTGCCTTAAACAGACCAGCAGAGATTGCAGTGGTGATGTCATGGCTGCGATACACCTTAGGTTGTTGCTCAAGCCACTTACAGGTACCAGCCTTCCAGCTGAAGACCACTGGTGTAGAACAAGCTCAGGGAGGGACATTCATCATGCCAGTTCAGCACCTCTGACACTGCTGAAGGACGGGGAGCAAGGTAAACCACTTTTATTTAAGCAGGTTATTTCTTAGCCGAGGAATGATGCAGTTATTTTAGCAGGATCTATAATCCATTTCAATCTACTTTGGGCATGTTTTATATGTTTTTAAAACTGCTGCAAGGCATCCCTCGAGCCTTAGGATTAAGACAGGTTAAAAATGAAAATCAAATCTATACATGAAATATTAAAGTTTGAATGGTAGGGAATTTTCAAACCAATGCATAAATGAAGCTGCAGCCATTGCTTCCAAGTGTAGATTGCCAATGATTGCATCTCCTGTATATCTGAGAAATAAATCACTCTTGTGCCAGAAGCCCTTTATGTTAACGTTTTACTGTTGGATTGCTACTGGACATACTTCAGTTTAGTACTTTCGGGAGGTTTTTCATCACTGCCTATTGATTCAATGCCTGCCAAAGGAGCAAGCAATGATAATACAAGCTTTCCCAAAAATAGAGGGGATTCAATATTTCAACAGAAGTTTTCAAGCTTAAAGGGGGAAACAAGGGAAAACTGCATGAAGTGTAAAAACTAGTTTATCAAGTGGTGGCGCTTGACGGGGGAAGAGATGTCTAAAGGAGAATCATCTCCTTCAAATGAGTGAACAAAGTAAGAAGGCTTGCCAAAGTCAACTCCCATGACTATTTTGGGGCCAGTCACCCATAAGGTGATGTTGCACATGACATGCATCTCACATGCATCTCACTACACCTCCATGGGAACATCCTTCCAACATTTCCCCAATGAATAGAGGGACATCCTATTCCATCCCCTCCAACATTTCTCAGAGCAAAAGAGGGACACCCAAAGGGAAAGCAGAACAGTATGGGATCAAATCAGAAACCGGGATGGCTTCTGTAACTCTAGGCATGTCCCTGGGAAATCAGGACACTTGGAGGGTCTGCAGGAGTCAGCAGTGGTAGCACGCAACCTTCCTATGCATTGCAGTGAGGTCAGGTTTTACTTGCAGCCATGGGTTGAGCCTCAATCACATGGGAGCAATATTCAATGGCAGCCACACCACTGATAGAACATTTGAATTAGGGTAGTAGCTTAACAGTGTATTATGATTTAGTGAGACAATGTTACTTCCCAAATTATGGGAATCATAACTGAAGAATATAATAGTAATTTGAACTGAGAGGTAATATGATATCTACCAGTAGCTGGATGGATGCTTCTCTGGCTCAACAGCTTCCTGCTGTTCTTACTATGCAAGTAAGCTTTTACCTCAATTAGTCTAACAGTTTGTATGAGTACAATAATGTGTTCTGAACTAATAGTCTGCCACAAGACATTATTACCTCTATTTCCAATGGTCAGGGTGTGAGTGCCCTTATATATGCACTTAGCACCACACACATACACAGGTATCAGCAGACTTGTGGGTGGATCCCAGGTTTTACAAAAAGTACAAAAAGGGGGGAGGGGGAAGGGAGGGGAATGGAATGGAATGGAAGCAATTGTAATCCTGAACAGGGAGTAGATAGAATCTACTCCAAAGTGCAGGAGGGGGAAAACCCAAAAGGAAATCAATCTAATCCAACAACAACAAATGCAAAAGAACAACCACCAAGTTCAGTGAGTGAAAATATATATATATATATATATATATATATATATATATATATATATATAGGTTGTATCCAATTACGTTTTCCCCAAGTAGACCCACTGGAATTAATGGGCCTAAGCTACCCATGTCTATTAATTTCAGTGGGTCTACTCTTAATATGACTCACATGGGATACAAGCCAGTGGGAAAGATTCAGTGTTGTGCTAACATGATGTTTCCATCAGTCCAAACATGTTTGCTTGCCAGGTGGAACAATCTCCTATCTCCTCCTCATCCTACCTACTCTGAAGGTTCTCCTGACCCTCCCCCAGCCAATTATGGGTGTTAGGGACACATGGTGGGGAAGAGGGGAGAAAGTCCCATTGTGCCAGCAGGACTCTGTGTGTTGGCTTCTGCTAGTGCAACAACTCAGTTGAGCCAAACCCAATGAAATAAATAGACATCAGTTAGTCATGTTTATGAATTTCAATGAGTTTACTCTGAGTATGATTAATATTGGATACAACCCAAAGCATGTAACTTTGATCTTTCATGTTTATGTAACACAATTAATAACCACAAAAGGGGGGCACCCAAACCAGATTGATGCATTGCTAAAACAAACATGTATTTCAACCATAAACTAGTCTTTAGTGGTCCAATAATATCATAATAATAAAATATCATAAAAAACAGAGACATCACCTTGCCAACAAAGGTCCGTATAGTAAAAGCTATGGTTTTCCCAGTAGTGATGTATAGAAGTGAAAGCTGGACCATAAAGAAGGCTGATCGCCGAAGAATTGATGCTTTTGAATTATGGTGCTGGAGGAGACTCTTGAGAGTCCCATGGACTGCAAGAAGATCAAACCTATCCATTCTGAAGGAAATCAGCCCTGAGTGCTCACTGGAAGAACAGATCCTGAAGCTGAGGCTCCAATACTTTGGCCACCTCGTGAGAAGAGAAGACTCCCTGGAAAAGATCCTGATGTTGGGAAAGATGGAGGGCACAAGGAGAAGGGTATGACAGAGGACAAGATGGCTGGACAGTGTTCTCGAAGCTACAAACATGAGCCTGACCAAACTGCGGGAGGCGGTGGAAGACAGGGGTGCCTGGCATGCTGTGGTCCCTGGGGTCACCAAGAGTCGGACACGACTAAACGACTAAACAACAACAATATCATAATAATCAGAATTTCACATTTAAAAAATAAGTTTCTGTCTTTTTGCCCAGTATAGTAAAGCAATGGTCTTAATAGTGGTAACACCATTAAAAACACACACAAACACTCATACCATATCAAGGATAAAGATTACAAACAATACTGATCTTTGCTTGCCCACTCTTCCATAATACAAGGGCACTTCAGTAAGAGGTCAGACAACTGTTGCCTACCAACGTCCCCCAGCTGGATTTGAGAGAGAAGATGGATTCCCTCTTTTCTTCCCATCCCACCCCATGGGTCCAGCTACCGTATTTTTTGCTCTATAAGACTCACTTTTCCCCTCCTAAAAAGTAAGGGGAAATGTGTGTGCGTCTTATGGAGCGAATGCAGGCTGCGCAGCTATCCCAGAAGCCAGAACAGCAAGAGGGATTGCTGCTTTCGCTGCGCAGCGATTCCTCTTGCTGTTCTGGCTTCTGAGATTCAGAATATTGTTTTCCTTGTTTTCCTCCTCCAAAAACTAGGTGCGTCTTGTGGTCAGGTGCGTCTTATAGAGCGAAAAATACGGTACTTCTGTCTGAAAGTAACTGCCTAGTGACAGTCTCCTTAGGAGTCAGAATCTCTTGATTCCTGCTCTGAGGGGACTGGGACCCCTGAAAATGCAACAGGTAGTGAAGCATATCCATTTTCTAAAACATTCACAAGAATAAGGATTAAGAAGTCAGTATACAGGAACAGCTACCATTAATCATCATAAAGTGGTCCTCCAGTTACTTGGATCAAATTTCTCCCTTACACTTATTAGACTCCCCTCAATACATGCTACAGATGCTCATAAAATATTCCAGGGTTGTTGGTTTTTGCTGCCTTACTTCAGAAGTAGTGTCACCATCACACTGCTAAGAAAAGAAGCTGCAGTGAAATTGACCCAGGGGGTGAAAATTATTATTATATTGGAATGAAAGTAACATGCTTTTTGACAAGTTTGACAAGCTAACAAGCTGGTTACCATGATTTTTTTTCCAGAGGCATACAGTACCTTAAAGCAACTTATCGTGTAACCTGTGGAGAAGGAAAAGCAGAGAGCATGGCAGCTTCAAATGTAGCGACTAACGGAGCAATTAACCTACGGAGATAGCACAGTATGTGGAGCAGACTGCAATTAGCTCTCTTCTCAATTTAAAGGCGCTTTCACAATCTTATGCTAGTCATGGAATGTCTAACAAAATAAACCCAGGTGCAGTTATTTGAGAAAACAGTCTGTTGTTGACTGAGGGTTGGGGCAGTGGAGAGGAGAAATCAACATAGTCCTTGGAATTTTAGACTTGAATGTGTCAGTTCTGGCATATTAATTGAAGCTCTAGAATTAATGAGATGTGGGGGGGGACCCCCCACATAAACAAAATCCAACTTCCATTTAATCAGGCTGCAGCAAAGAGGGCAACAGAGAGAATGGAAGTAGCCTCACTCCACCAGCTCTGCTGAAGAGACCAGCCCCGCTGGGCTTCTCCTCTCCTTGAAACATTTCTGTTCCAGCTGGTCCTTATTGCAACCTTAAGAACTGATGCCTGAGCTGGCTTGTTTTTCTTTCCGATCCTCACCCCTCTTTTGTGTGTGTGTGTGTGTGTGTGTGTGTGTGTGTGTGTGTGTGTGTATGTGTTTCATGCTTTTATATCAGGGATCAGA
The DNA here is from genome assembly GCF_964234715.1 of Podarcis melisellensis. NCBI lineage: Eukaryota > Metazoa > Chordata > Lepidosauria > Squamata > Lacertidae > Podarcis > Podarcis melisellensis. The sequence continues at coordinate 53,408,266 of NC_138529.1, forward strand.
TAACTTTTTCAGCAGGGGGCCGGTCCACTGTCCCTCAGACTTTGTGGGTGGCCGGACTATATTCTGAAGAAAAATAATGAACGAATTCCTATGCCCCACAAATAACACAGAGATGCATTTTAAATAAAAGGACACATTCTACTCATGTAAAAACACACTAATTCCCGGACCATCCATGGGCTGGATTTAGAAGGAGACTGAGCCGGATCCGGCCCCCGGGCCTTAGTGGTCAGGATCTGTTCTTAATGATCTTCTGGGAGCCTTACAGAAGAGCAAGGTGGAATCACACACACACACACATTCAGCATACATAGGAATGAAGACCTGTTGAAAGTGGCATTTACTTCCAACGAGAGAAAGCACTTGGCTGTACATTGCTTATTGTTCAAAGCAGAGCTACCAAATTCAAAGCAGAGCTACCTACATAGCACAGGACTGTTTTAAGTAGGTAGGTGCTGTGTTCTGAGAACATCTGCCTTGTAAACAGTGTTGTGTTAACTAGGACAGAGGAAAAGTGTGTGATGAATGTACCGCCTGGTCACATTGAAGTGGATGCTTAAAACGAAAACTGCCCTAGGGGCATCTGCTTCCTAAGCCTGTCTCCCCACCTCCCCATGGATATTGCTGCACTTGCTCCTGCTCCCTCTCTCTCGCCTGCTTTCATGTCACGGCTGCCTCATGTTGCTTCTTCTTTGCTCACCTGTTCCCTAGGGACTCTCCTGCTTTGTTGTGCACTATCTTTCATTGTAAAGTGTAGCTTCATTTCCACTTCATGCTCCCCTTCTTCCTCGTATCCCATTAGCTAGAAGTGTCGATGGTATCAAATAGAAGGAAGAGATAAATGAACCCTTCAGTTGCTACTACAGCCCGATGGAAATGATAGAAGGAGCCGTGGAAAATTAAAAAAAAAATGAGCAAGTATTGAGGAGTTCTTTACCAATATGATGGGTCAATAGATTCACTCTTCTAAAGAATGGCTGCCCATGATGTATTTCGGTCAGCAAATTGATTGCTTTGGGGCCTGTTTTAGCCACAGCATTGTCCAGCAGAAACAGTGAAGAATCTGTGGGCTTTTAACACTGACAGCCTTCTGTGGTCACACCCAGCACCCCTATAGAATTTTTAGACATTTTCCAGACAAGCTACACGCAAATTAAAACGAAGAGCAAATGTTTATTTATACATTTCCTTCATTTCTTGTGGCCAGATACTATGGGGGCAGGTAGTCACATGAAACACAAATTCTGCAGCTACGGGTCAAAGTTCTTAAAGCACTTGTTCCTGTCCAGTCTTATTGATACCAATGTGGTTGTTTTTGAAAAAGGAGTAAGATATAGCTAATAATACACAGCTAACATTAAACACACATACAAACGGGAAGGGAGAAATTGTCACAAAGGGAAGCTGAGTTCATCTTAGAACCCAACAGATAATACACTTTGCTTTCTTCTCACAGAAGAAAGCAAAGGAGATTAGCTGTGGGATGCATCCAGTGTTTGCATTCTGCTCACACAATAAACTTCCACTTGCACAAAGGTTCATTCTCCTTTTCTTTCCACACACACACACACATACCCCGCACACCTTCAAAATCTGCTCGAGAATTGGAGGACCCTCTGGAGCAGACTTTGGGGGTCACACAGGGCAAGGAGAGGACACAACCTCCTTGGTCCCTTGTAGGATCATGTAATAAACAGCCACCCTTCTATAAAATAAGAACTTTGGTTGTGCCAAAGTCATGGAGTGAGTTTCCATTTATCTGGATGAAAATAACTCTCACTCCTTTCACTATATAATACTTTGCAGCAAATACACACCTGTCTTTCCTTGGTAAAAATGGCTATATTATTTTTAAGTAGCAGGTTTCACTCATGAAGGATTCATTTCATATTCTAACACTAAGTGCAGTGAGCTAGGAGCGCATCTACCTCAATACACTGCCTCTATTGCCCAACACATTTGGACAAGAAGAATACTGTGCTCCTTGGCTCAGGAAAATCAATAGGGTCATATTCCCTCTACCCATCTCCTGGCACAAGTCATTTCTTTGGCAACGGCAACCAAAGAATTTCTTCTGAGAACTAGCCCCCAAAAATTGATTAATAATAATATCTCTGGTCTAGGTGCACCGCCTTGTTTAGGATTTCCTAGAGTTGAGCAGCAACCAAGTTCTGTATGCCCCAAGAAATGAAAACTAAGGGCACATGTATAATATTAATCAAATATATCTGCCGCACCCTCTTCACACAGGCATAAAAACTCATAAATTACAGGCATCCAGAGCCCTCAGCAACTTTAAACCACGTCAAATTAATTTAGCTTAATTGTGTAGATGATTCTTATATGAATTTTTGCAGCTTATGTGGCTTAAAAGCACCTACATAATAGTCTTCTAGTATTAAAAAATGCTATCAAGTGTTAAATCAAATCTCTTTCAAAATACATTTTCCTGTTTCACAGAGCAATGTGTTTGGTTTCAGTAGATACCCCTATCCTAGGATAAAGCATAGGAATTAATATTTCATAGCTACTTAATCCACTCATTCAGAAACAGAAATGCAGACTTTCAAATATTTATGCTTCAGAGGCAAAACATGGCACATTGAATTAGTGCATTGTGCTTTCTCCTCTGCCACTGACTTGTGATTCATTCCTGATCATGTAACTTTTTTAAAAAGGTGTTCTAAAAGGAAATGACAGTAAGACTGGGATATATATTGCTTTGTATGCAGCATTTTTTCCAGCAAGAAGTCTCTCATCATATCCTCATTCTTTAAACTTCACATTTAAAATATATGTAAACAGTTGCAATCCTCTACATATTTACTTAGTAAGTCCCATTGAATTTAATGGACCTTGCTTCCAAGTAAGTGGATCTATGCTAGCAGTCAGGAGGAGGAGGCGGAGGAGAAGGAGGAGAAGTAGCAGCTTAAAACAGCTCTAAAAAGCCACAGCAGAATCATTTAGGAGCAGAATCACAGTCGATCTGTTCATTCATTTAAATTGAGAAAAGTCAACTCAATTTCCTAATGCAATCTATCTGTGACATTAAATAATATGGCTACCTTGAATACAAGTATACAAAGCTAACTTTTCCACAGAGCTGACCAATGAAATTAATAGATCTAAGTTAACCATGCCCATTAATTTCAGTGGGCTGACTCTGGGTGTGACTAACATTAGATACAACCCAGTTACTGAGAGAAAAGAGCATCCCTTGTACAAAATTGATTAGTCCTGCTGTCGGACTCACAGCCATTTCTAAAACTTTACACAAACACAGTCATTGTGCGGCAAAGAAGAGCTCTGGGCAACTCTTAAGACATACATTTAGAACTGCTAAAAATCAGCAAGGAAGAGGTTTATGGGTGGGGGAAGTACAAGGATTTGTCTTATTGCAATTCAGTGCAGTATTTTCATGACTGGCAAGTGGTCTCAAAACACACATCGCAAGGACAGATTCATCACAAACCTTGGAGACCCCCTTGGAACTTGCATTCAACCAGCAAGTTGCTGGTGCTAAGCCAAGATGGCATGTGCTAGTTATTCCAGATTGATTGAATATGTCACCCAGTTAAACAGTTGAAGAACAAGTATTTGGATAATGACTGGTTAGAATCCTGAAATGTTTGTCCCCTGTGCTCCCTTTGCACTTACATCTCTCACATTGTTCTCTGACCACCCAAAGAGAATAACTGATTGGGGCTTATGAATGACACTTCCTGAAATAAAGTATATATTCCCTGAGGTTTCTCCACAAATGGCTTCCAGGTTGTCATCATCTTCAACTAAGCACACCTCTCTTAAAGTCACAATGTTCTGTAATGATCACTCTCTGACCACCGTTGCTCTCTGGATAAGCATTCTGTAGCTATGGCTGAATTCACAACCGCCCAAACAGTTGGAAGTACATTGTTTACCTAATTGCCTATTGTGTCAGATGAATAAAAAGGCCAATGATTCTCATTTTTAAAAATCTGAGTAAAAAGCCTACATTACCATTTAAATAGCTACTGTGGGGCTTTTTAAAAAAAGGATGCTGATTATTTACTCAAATGGCCTTAACAGCCCATTAGCAGAACAAATCCATATCTTAAGAAGTTTGGTCTTTAACCTGACAAACACTGTTGATCCCACGCAAGTTCATAAAGTTATATCATGTGAGTCAGAAGTTGGACATGACTGAATGGGAAAGGCAAAAGTTCATATAAGACTGATGTGCTCAAAATCCAAGATGAGGCTCCATCCTTCTCTTTGCTTCCTCTCTCCAATGAAAGAATACTTCTTCTTCTTCTTCTTCTTCTTCTTCTTCTTCTTCTTCTTCTTTGGCAATCACACATAGCCGAGTAAAATTGTATTCCATGAACACAGTCTTAACAGTGAGTCCATAAGTGATTGTGGAGCCCAATTCTGGATCTACATGTCCTTTCACAGTGGGAACATAAGTTTCCGGGTGGGAGTTGATCAAGGTGAGGGTTTGCCAAGTCTGCCTTCCTCTTAGCATGTTTCTCCCTTTCGTCCTGAGTTCAAGCGTCTTCAAAGTCCATGACACCTTTGGTAAAAGCTGTTCTCCAACTGGAGTGCTTGCAGGCCAGTGTTTCTCAACTGTCGATGTTTATACTACATTTTTATTTTATTTTTAGATTTGCCTTGAGAGAGTCTTTAAACCTCTAAATACATATACATATGTGCTTAATTTCATAAGTATCAGGAACATGGGAGGCCACCTTGTACTGAATCAGACCACTGGTCCATCTACCTCAGTATTGTCTACAGACTGGAGATCACCATCGGATCCGAATTCCTAAGGAAAGACTTGAACCTACCAAGCAGTTTAGAGCATGAAGAAACAACAAGTCAAAGCACAGCTTTTGGGACACATGGATCTGTTCTGTTTTATATGTGAGGAAGTTATGAAGAATGTAATTGCCAATCTCCCTCAACACATGGACCTCTGTGGAAGGGTGCTCTTGGGTAACGGCATAAGAAGTAGAAAACAATGTGAGAGCTGCATGATGTGCAGAATCTCTTCCGTAGGCATCTGAGTGAGTATGTTTGGTGTTTTTGATCTTTCAAGATTCTTGTTATACACTTCAAATAAAGGAATAAAATTGGAGAGAAAGGCTTGTGAACGTCAGAGCTGCCCCCCATCCCCACCCCAGTTTTCTTTGAGAGAAATTTGTACCATGTATCTTATGTTTGCCCTTATCTCCAGAGTTTGGCTGGATTTGCATGATTACATCAATGCTATAAAAGTAGCATGGAGGAGGGAGCCCTTATTTATAAAAACTGCTCTGTCTTTCAGCATTTGCTTTGGGCTAATGTATCCAGAAAATATTTCAAAATGCCTGGCAGGAGATTTGTTCTCTTTGGTGACAAAAAGGACAGTTTTCCCCAAGGGCATGTGAGTCTAAGCACAAGTTGTTGACACCTCTTGGGAACAAAGCATCCATAATTGTATCGGGCAGGTTCTCCTCGGTAGTTATCACTGCAAGGGTTTCAAGGAGAAGTCAGGAACAAGACAGCTATGAAACTGAAAAGGGGGTTGTTGTTTTTTCCGGGGAGGGGGGTTAGATATTGTGAAAGAAACACAGGGTGGGCGAGGAGGGTCAAGTTCAGGTTCATGTGTAGGGGAGTGGGTCATTTGAACACATTACTGTACAGGGAAAGGGGGATTATGAGAGTGACTGCCTGCCACAGATTGGCAAGAACAATGGCAAAAACAGTACTGTAATCGTAATTTATGTCCAACCTGCTTGAAATAAAAATAACAAGTACACAAGTTCAGCAGTTGGGCTAGCTGCATCTCAGAAGTGTTTAGTTTAAATCCTGACACCATCTGCTCAGCTAAAAATTTCCCCACTGTACTCAATATGCCAAATCACAATTATGTCAGTAAGGACAGAAGCCTCCTCGCTTACAAAATAACTTGCAACCCTGTTTGAATGAAACGAGGAACCAAAGGGTGGCCAACTTGGAGCACCAGAACTCGGCAAGCTTGCACTTGACTGAGATGGAATAAACAGGGCACACATGCTGTCGATGGAGCCGAAGAAACTGGCATCCTTGCAGAAAGCATGAAAAAATGTCAACTGGCATTGCAAGCCCTAAAGACTGAGCAAAACAGGGGGCTCGGCGGTTGAAAGTGCAGCTCATTACGCACACCGTACATGGGCATAACACTGGTGGGAGGGTGTAGGGAACTTTCCCCCTCCATCAGAGCAGAGTGGGAAGGAAATGCTCCCTCCCAGACGGACTGCCTGCTGGTGCCAAGTTTTTCTCTTTCATGCTCACGTGCCATGCCACTCACCCACTGAGGATTCATCACTGCGGTAAGAAGCAAGGGAAAGGGCTGCTTTATGAACTAAAGTAGTGCTAGAGCCCATGCTTTGCATCCAGAAGGTCCTGGGCCGGGCTTGGAAACTCAGAAAAGCCACTGTAGAAGGGCTATAACTCAGTGGTAGAGCATCTGCTTTGCATGCAGAAAGTACCAGGTTCAAGCCATCCAGAGAGGGCTGGGCGGGAGTCCTGCCTGAAACCCCAAAGAGCCACTGCTAGTCAATGTAGACAACACTGAACCAAGTAGACCAGTGGTCTGACACAGTATAAGGCAGCATCCTATGTCTCTCTGTAGGCTGTACCAAAACTAAATGAACTAGTGGTTCATCTTAGCAGAAGGCAGCTTCCTGCGTCTTCCCTAATCCTGCCCCCAGAGATAAAGCACAGCCTTTGAGATCAGGCTCCCATCTGGTTCCCATGCATCAATACTGTTTTCATGCCAAGATGCTGCATGGCTTCTTTAGACATGATGGTAGACACAAACCAGAGGAAACCATACCAGGAACCTCCAGTGTGGTCACTGATTAGATGGCTCTACCCATTTGGCATCCCAGGCAGATCACAAAACTGCAAGTTTCCTCATAAAATGGAAGGAGTGAGGAATTGAATGCCAGATCAATATTTTCAGCAGCAAAGAGAGACGCCCAGCCATCATAGGCACAGGTGTAAGAAGTACCATTTTACCAACTAGGGTGGTGGTACAGGTAGGATGGCTTGATCAAATTTTCAGGAGCAAGGAAACATCCATAGCTCAGTGATAGAGCAGCAGCTTTAGAGGCACATGGCCCCAAGTTCAATCCCCATAATCTCCAGGTAGGACCCGAAATTCTGGGGAGCTGCCAGGCAGTGTTGTCAATGCTGAGCTAGGACAACCAGTGGTCTGATTCAGAAGGCACCTTCCTATGTTACTAAAGGACACTGGATCCGATGTGCTAGTTCATACATCAGGTTGCAAAAGAAATATGATTTATGCCAGTCTCTAAAGATGATGCATTCCAGAATGGAGTAGCCAACACAGTGCCCTCCAGATGTTGTTTTACTCCATAACTCCCATTACCTCAGCCAGCCATGGACAATGACCAGGGGAGTTTCAAGCCAACTTCATCTAGAGACCACTAAGGTGGCTTCCTCTGTTCTACAAGGATGGGGTTAAATCTGGTATGGCAAAATGCTGCCAGACAAATTCAGAATATAGGGGGAAATGGGGCCCTGCATGTCAGCTGTGCTCCCAGTGCTCCTGTCATCATGGGAAGAAGCTTCAGACCAGAAGAGAGAATCTATGAGTATTCAGTTGAACAAGCTAGGAAGCCTCCCCACAATCACCAACCCTTCCTTATCAGGATTACCAATCATGGACAAGATTTAAAGGATGATCAGCTGAACATGCACAGAAACCTACTTTAGATCTTGGTCAGAAGTAGATCCATCACACATGGAGATACTCAGGGACAGGGATGTCTACATACTCACCTTCTAGTTTAAGCCCTTATATGTGTTCCACAAAACATCTGAAAGGGCATAAGGTTGTATGTTTTGTCCACATTGCAACCACACTTGGAAAAACACAAGTTGGAAGTGAGCTAAAATCTCAGTGGCAAGGCCACAGGTAGCAGGGGTTGTATCCCACAAAATCATTGTGCATGTGGAACAAGTTGCCACAAGTACAACAGAACTTGCCCTTCCTTTCCTCTCTTGTGCAGCTCTCACACTGCCCCCAAATCTGCTCCAGAGTGTTGGGGGGACAGGACTCCACAGTAGATTTGGGGGGGTACAGCAAGAGGAGGGGGAGTGAAAGTTCCGTGGTGCTGGCAAAAGTCATGCCTTAAGTGCAATGATTTCATTGGATGCAACCCCAAGTCCTGTGGAGTTTTAATACAGCAAGGTATGAAGTTTTAGTTTAGTTATCCTACTTCTGTAACAATTCTTCCGCCTCATACACACAAGCAACCATATTTCCTGATGTGTGAAAAGGTCAAGGTTCCAATCAACTACTCTATGCTTTTTCATACCACAATGTTTCTGGAACCCCAGAGGCAAAGTACGAGGTCAACAAGATCATGCATACTCATCCATATCTGCATGAGCTCACAGGCAGGTCACCGGAAAGTACACATAACAGCCATCCCATGTGACGAGCTTAGATCGTTAGGTGCAGAAACCCCTAAAACATCCCTGCAAGTACATTTATTCAGATTATTGGATGAGTATAAACAATCTCTAATTTAAATTCACTGCCTCAAGGAAACTGATGTATATGTTTTTCTGTAATTATTTATTTACTCTACATCAGCCAGTATTTTATCTTGTGGTCTGATGAGCTATTGCTAAATTTTCAAATCCATTAGTGCAGACAACATTAAGAAAACAAATCACTTTCAGAGGTTGAGCTCCCTCATTACTCAATTCCCCCTCCCTCTCTGTTAAAATCCATATTTTGAGAAAGATAACAGATTGAACAATTTTAATATGCTCATGCTGCCTTTAGACCAATAACAACAAAAAAATTCTCAGTAACAATGAGAAAAGTTGCTTGCTTTTTTTTTAACCCAAAACACTTTGGATGCCAAGGGTTTGTTTTTTTTATTTATTTGGAGAACTTCGCAATTTTAAGTTTTCACAACTTGTATTTCAAAAAAATGTATATGTTAAACTTCCTCCTAGATTGTCCTGCTTGTTTTGTGAGTTACATTGTAATGACCATCAGCTACAAATAATAAAAATATGATCAACTAATTGAACAAAATTCTAACATTGCCCATGGCAGTAGTACCATTCATTCTGAAATGTGGGCTACACTGAGACCTTGGGTTAGAAACTTCCTCCAGCAACAGAAAGATGCTCACCCTCTGTAGATGCCTAACATATCACTGTCCCAGTGAAAAAGACTGAAGAGGAGCAAGGTGACTGCAAACTCCTGTCCAGGAGCTTTCCAGGATGTGTGAACTAGGTCACAATATGCAAGGGGTCACCAATCTAGCCTTTGAAGACTCCAGGCTTTCATTAAAAGAAAAAAAGTAAGGTTCCCAAAATAATATATGGTAATATGTGAGGTTTTTTTCCAAGCTGATTCCTGCATCTATGCAGAATTTTAAGTTCTAACTATGAACTTTTTTTCAATTCATTACAATCTCAATGCTTGTTGCAATACAGCTGACTTTAGAATGTCCACTTTAGAATACAACTTCTGGATGCTCAACAAGTGTCTGATGGATAGGATAGTTTACTCAGAAGTAGGAAAGATCAGCTATTGATCTTGTACCTACAAATCAATCCTATAAAATGCATGGGGCAAACCACAGGGCAGATAAATTGGTTTGATATCCTATCTTCTGAAGAGGTCCTGAAAACTGTTATTCTGCAAAGGTGATAGGGAAATCTATCTAAGAAGATGGTCAACACCAGCACCTAACTACAAATCCAAGTATTTTGGAGGAAGAAAGTCATACAAAACTGCAGATAGGTCCATAATTATGAAGGGGAAAAAGGAGGAATCAATCTTTTTCCCTCCAAAGCACTTACATTGCATGGTTGTTAATTCACCACCTGCTTGAAATTAACATGAATAAAAATGCAAGAGATGGCAATGGAAAAGAAGAAACATCACAATTATTGGAGCTTTAGAGTCATTATAATGAATCATCATATACATAGTCTGGGGGAAGTCATTTTTTTAAAAAAAATCCAGGAGATCAGTTAGCACTATTTTCTAGGCATGACATTTCAGAGATTAAAAGATGACCAGTTTTTCTCAGTTGGATTGGCTGGTTTCCATTGGTTTCCATTGTGCAAGGATTTATTACAAGCCAATCAAACCAGTCAGCACAATTCTGCACCTGTTCATTTTGCTTTTGTTTACAAAGAACTGAAAAGCTCACTTGTTTGATATTCAATCTCTACCTTCATTAGGAAAACTTGCAATATATTAAAACTACAAGAAAATCAAAACACCCCATTATTATTTTTTACCTCCCTGGTATTTTGAGTGCAATCCAAGTAAGTCAATCTGCAAATGGAATTACTTATGCTGATGAAACAGAACCTCTCTTCCTTCTCTCCCCACCTTCACTACTTCCATACTTCCCCCAATCTGCTCTGGTGGGGTGGAGGAGCAGATCTGGAGGTGCAGGAGCGTGTGAGAGAGGTAGAAGAGGGCAAGGAAGTTCTGTTGAGTGAGCAGTTGTCCTGCTCAGGCAACTACTCAGGCAGCAGGAGGTAACAATTGGTTTGGGCTGTGGTATGGTGGGATGCGGGTGGCGCTGTGGGTTAAACTACATAGCCTAGGACTTGCCAATCACAAGCTCGGCGGTTCGAATCCCCGCGATGGGGTGAGCTCCCGTTGCTCAGTCTCTGCTCCTGCCAACCTAGCAGTTCGAAAGCACCCCTAAGTGCAAGTAGATAAATAGGTTTTCCGTGCGTTGCTCTGGTTCGCCAGAAGTGGCTTAGTCATGCTGGCCACATGACCCGGAAGCTGTACGCCGGCTCCCTCGGCCAATAAAGTGAGATGAGCGCCGCAACCCCAGAGTCAGTCACAACTGTACCTAATGGTCAGGGGTCCCTTTACCTTTACCTTTGTGGGAATGACACCTCCAAACACGCTGCATTCTGTTCACACACACAATCTGCAGCCTGAACTGGCTCGGTTCAGGAAAAGCTTGACCATTTGATTCCGCTACTTGTATATGTTACCATAAAGCACCAAAGCTGCAGCAAGCAAAGGCTATAGCAGCTAAGGCAGCTGCTTGTGGCTGGAAAGCCAAACAGGATGTTTGTGACTGTTGCCATGGGAACAAAGGGGCAGTCCATTCTGTACTGAGCACCGAATGTTAGCTCAGTGTGTGTGTCAGATGACCCGTACTGGAAGTACATGGGTGGGGAGTTTATTCTTACTGCTGTTGAGTGCAGACATGTTTCTCTGTACTGATGTAAGAGACAGAAATAAAGCATGTAAATAGATTTCTGTCTGCATCTTTCCCCTCCCTGGGGGACACCAAAGGGGAGAGAGGAAGAACGGTGTGTTCCTCTCACACATCTGAGGAGAAGAATCGCCGAGACCTCGCCTGCTTATCAGCAGAGTGGCGCAGCGGGGAGGTCGACAAGGAATATCTGCCGGTGCCTACGCTGTGGCACATTCCTCTGAATTCACTGTGAACGACTCTCAAGTAAGCATGCACAGGAGCATGTCTGCTCAGAAGCCCTGCTGTGTTTATAAGATTGCAGCCTTACAGTGCCCAGTACTCTGGATTCCTCAGAAGGCAAGCTGCCTGAAGTTTGGGAAATGACTGCTATAAGAGCAACATGCTGCTATAGATCTACTGAAGCTCTGGCTTTCAACACGCAGGCAAAATGTGAGAGTAGCATGACACAAAAGTATCAAGGTGTTCCAAGCATAACATAACAACACATCTAACAGTGTGCAGATAATGGATGTTTTTTCACAAATACTTCTTGGCTTTGAAACTTTGTTCTGTTAAAAGCAACAAATGGCAGGGTGGGGGGGTGGGAACTATATAGGGATTTGGATCCTGATACACATGCCACTGTTGCTAAGTATTTCCAAGCAATTTGCAGCAAAACAGCAACAGCCTTGTGCACATTAAAGCATGAGTAGGCAAACTAGGGCCCAGGGGCTGGATCCAGCCCAATCACCATCTAAATCCAGCCTGCGGATGGTCTGGAAATCAGCATGTTTTTACATGAGTAGAATGTGTCCTTTTATTTAAAATGCATTTCTGGGTTATTTATGGGGCATAGGAATTTGTTCATTTATATATATTTTTCAAAATATAGTCCAGTCCCCCACAAGGTCTGAGGGACAGTGGACCGGCCCCCTGCTTAAAAAGTTTGCTGACCCCTGCATTAAAGACTAAGGCATTTTGTATGGTATAAGCTTTTGTGGACTAGAGTCCATTTCAGTTTATGAAGTTCTGCAGCTTCATAAATCATGTTGCTAAACTTGATGAAAATTGGTCCTCCCATGAACTGACAGTCACTTGCAAAAGGAAGGAGCAAATGAACAAGAAAACAATCAGGGTTACCATATGCACGACCATTTCCAATATACACACCACCATATCACCAAGGAAGTTCAACATGCCTATTTTATAGTGTGCATTTATTAGGAAGCCATGGCTGGAACCAGGTTTTCACCACATGTGTATACAGACACAGAAATGCAATTGTTAATACATTATAGCAGACTTCCCTCCAGATTAATTTTTTTACTACAACTCCCAATGATGCCACTCAGCATGGCCAATGCTCAGGGATGATGGGAGCCAAAACATCTTGAGACAATCATGCTATCTTCAGATTCAAGGGGTTCAAGGCACAAAACACAATCCCAATCAAAGTGGAATAAAGCAGAGCTTTGTATGCCATTTGTAACAAAAGCAATTTCTTCGTCATTTGAAAACATCGCAAAAATCATGCCTCTTTTTTCTACCCCCAATCCAAGCATCCTTTCTAAAGCTAGTCCTGAGAAGTTCACACAGCAAGACAAAAAGCTGTCCAGCTTTGATGAGGGATATAGTCTGTAATGAATTCCAGATGTGAGCATTTTCTCCTAAAGATGACACTGGTTTACAATGAGTCGCTTTTGAAAAGATTGTACAATGAGGGCAATCTGAAAAAGCCACCCATGGTCTCAGTTGCTCAGCTTGATCTTGCAGTGGTCTTTCAAAACCACAGCCCAAGCCGTCCTCTTCAGTTTTGTATGAAAATGGATCTGTTCGTTTTGCAATGGTTCTTTAGAAACTGCTTTCATTCAGTTTCCATCAAGGTTCATATGGACATCACACATTTAGAGCTGTGAAAAAAAAACTCAAAACCTCACACCAAAATCCTGTTGCTTTCTCATCTGGTACACATCTCATATCCACCAGCAGCCATGCATTTAATAACATGGAGCCAATTTTATGAAACTCCCTCCCAGTTGAGGTCAGGCAGAGCCTTTCTGTGTTGAACTTTTGGTGCTTAGTGAATAATTTTTTTCCCCTTCCGGCAGGATTTCTGATTTTATTGTTTTAATTCATATTTAGTTTCATTGCATTGAGCTCCCTGTACACAGCTTAGAGAAGTGTGTGATTAAATGATATATAAATCAACGAAATAAATAAAATAACAAATAAATAGTTTGGGACCCCTGGAATGCTCCCTCCCTCTGAAAGACAGATCTTTTCAGCTGCACTTTCCAAAGTTGAGTTGCTGAAACCATTTCCGCTCTGCTGTCTCATCCATTTTGTGGGCTTAGGTTTCTCTTTGTGCCTTTAGAAAGGCAGTATTAAAATATGTTACATAAAATAAATGCAACATGCTCTTAAAACCGAGAGCTTTAGGGAAGAGAATATCTAGCATATAAATCCCAAAAATGCAATTCTTATTTGCTGAGAATCTCCCCGACACAAGAAACTAAACTTGTACAGCGGAATAATCTCATAGAGTTGTGAAATCAAGATGAAGATTGCTTTGTGCTATGCATTCATGAAAATACTCTGTGATGTCTTTTTTTGCTTTGAAAAATGTTAAATGGTGGTACAGTGGTACCTTGGTTCTCAAATGCCTTGGTACTCAAACAACTTGGAACCCAAACACTGCAAACCCAGAAGTTTGCAAACATTTTTCGAAAGCCAAAAGTGCTCTGTTTTGAGTGTTATGCTTCCAGTTTGAGTGCCACACTTCCATTTTGAGTGTTACGCTGAGGTCTGTCTGTTTTTGCTATTAATTTTGCATTTTTGTTTTTGCGGCTTTTTTGTTTTGTTTTTGTGACTGTGTGGAACCCATTTCAGCTATTGATTGATTGTGCGGCTGCAATACATTATTGCTTTCATTTTATGAATCAATAGTTTCATTAGATAGTAAAATTCATGTTAAGTTGCTGTTTTAGGGGTTGTTTTTAAAAGTCTGAAACGGATTAATCCATTTTGCATTGCTTTCTATGGGAAAGCACATCTTGGTTTTGGAATGCTTTGGTTTTGGAACGGACTTCCGGAACAGATTAAATTTGAGAACCAAGATACCTTTGTATCTCCATTTATGGTATAAGCTTACAAACACCTTTTTTAAGAACTGGAGTGAAAGATGGTAAGCTGCTGTTTATGATTACTTTTAAATTGTTTTATTCCCTGTATGCTTTATTTTCATGTACACCATGGTGATTCAGTGGTATCTCTCAACAACGCACCGATAGTGGCTAATTCTAAATGAAAACTTCCCCTTTAAATGAAAGCTGAAATGGTGCTTGTGAAGTGATTGTACACCCTTTCTGCCTGCTGGATTCCATCCCAATGCCATTTGTCATGGCTTCCGCGCACCTCTCTGCTTTAAAAGCCAAGATGTACCTTGTAGTGCTAAGTGCTTTCTCCTCAGGAACTCTGAAGTGGCAAAGAGACATCCATACACTCCACTGCCCCGAAGAAAGCACTGTATGAGTTCGTGGCTTCAGTCTGCTACAAAAAGGGTCTCTCAAGTGCTGGGAGAGAGCTAAGTTCAACATTCACTTCATCAGCTTGGCTACTAAGTCAGCTACTCTAGCCTTGCCACCCCCACCAACCATGCTAAGGGGTTATCAAAGTGCACTCAGTAAGTCATCGTAATATATACTGTCTATATCCCCCACAGCTAATCAGCAAGTATCTAAAACTTGACGATCATTTTGTATGATGGCAGATTCAGTCAAAGTCTTGGGGAGGGGGGAGATCCAACATTAGTAGCGTAAGAACCACCCTCCTCAGGCTGTTTGTCAGCTATTGCTGTGCCGTTTTCACATCCACGTCAGGTTTAAAGTTTACACATGAAAAGCCACTTTATATGACTAACCTTCAGCGGTAAATTGCAAACAGGCTAGGAAAAGCACTCTAAAAGGATGGTTTGTATTCACAGGGACCTCAGCCGTTAACTATGACCAGTGGCTGAGAACTTAAACTTGTTAGCATGTCATGAGAAGATGCGTTTAAGTTTTTAAAATATGTTACTATTAGAACGCTAATGTGACTGTTACCTTTATGACTACCCAGGTTTGGGGCCAGGACTGAGTGGGCCCTTGGCATTAATGCCTCTGATGATTCTCTATGGTGGAATTGCTGGCGTCCACACCCACTCACCCCACAAGCAAGGAGTACTGCTGCTGCTGTAGATCAGCAGCATTAAGGAAAATCTGCACAGCAGTATCCACATTGGGGGAGAGCCCAGTCAGGATAGGCATCAGCACCAGTAGCCCATGCCAAGCGGTGCAGTCCTTGGCAGCTGCCTGAGTGTGCTGGCTGTTGATGCCAGCCAGGCATTTGGAACTGTAAAGGCAACAACATTTAGCACCTGCTACAGCACATTGCTAGAGATGAGCTTACAGCAGATCTAGACCCTGGTAGAGATTTGTTCTGCATGTCACCATGGCCAAAGGGAGAACTTGCAAGGCCTTCAAGCACCCTTTTGAGCACCAGTAGTCCGGAACACACCATCCCTGATCCTGTTCAGGGACTTTAATCTGGGTTGCATGCTGCCCAGGCTGCTCTGGATTGCTCTCTTTTGGGGGGGGGGAATGGGACTGTTGGAAATTTTGCTTTTTACAGAATGATCCATTTATTTTGATTGTTTTTTTTAAAAAAAACAAACAACCCAATTTTTGTGCCACATTCGCCTTCCTTTTCCTACTCCCTTCTAATTCCAAGACTCATTATAGGAATCAGGAATTCCATGTGGAATTGCTGGTGTCCACACCAACTCACCCCACAAGCAATGAGTAGTGGTGCTGCTGTAGATCAGCAGCATTAAGGAAAATCTGCACGGAATTCCACACGGAGGGTGGAAAAATTGACTGGCAACAGCTCTCTCTATTCCTGTTTGTACTGTAACCAATTTAGGAGGAGTGAGAAGACACAAGAAGGGTAATTGCTAGGTGACACCATCCTCATATTGTTCGATACCTGATGGACAGGCCTGTGAACAGGCTAGAGTCTTTGCATCTGCTTGTTTGGGTGGTGGACATAATGGCTTAGGGGGCAGAGTGGACGGGATGCAAATGACAAAAAGCTTTTGAAGGAAGACACATTTAAGAATCTGTTGGCATTCTTCTAACTGTTCCTCATCACCTCCTACAATATGATCCATTAATTAAGTCACATGAAGTTGGTTATCTGGGCCAAAAAGAGCCCAGTCCAAATATCATATTGCCTTTAGCAAAGGCAAGAATGTGAATGGCTTGGCTGTTTTTAAGAAGAGCCTAAGATGAAGTTCCAAAATAATCAGTTCTGCTAGTGCAAGCATGTTAGAACATTTCTGCACTCTCAGTCTTCAAGAGCATTTTTGAACTCTTCAAGTCCATATGTGTGTTTGTGGTGTGTGTTATATAACTAGAACAAGTAAAGGAATTTATCGCTGGTGCTACTTTTGTGTCAGCTGCAAGTTCAGAATAAGAACACCCATGTTCTCGTCCTCTGTTGTCCCCCTCAATTCCTCCCCCATTTTAATTCTTTTAAGCAGAACTGCACTAAACAAACTACCGGTAACCTTTTATTTTAAAAAACCCTAAACTTATTAGACTAGAAAGAGCACCAAAGAACAGATGGTTGTTCAGCCTGAGGAGAACATGCAAAATGACAAGTCAATCAGTCAGCCATTCACCTGCATCTTTAATTTCCCTCAGCAAGATTTACTCAGAATGCCCAGTGTTAAGCCCCACTTAATACAAGTTTGCATAAAGGAGCTCTATAGTTACTCAAGTTGTAGTTCACTGATAGAACATCTCCTTTGTATGCAGAATGTCACTGATTTGGTTCCCACCATCTCCAGGTAGGCCTGAGAGACACTCTGCCAATCAGTGTAGACAATACTGAGCTACATGGACCAATGGTTTTGCTCAGTATAAGACAGGCTGTTATACTATGCCGCAGTAGGTTATTTCTAATTTGCATGAATTTTTAAATTTGATTCAATGGCACCCACAGAGTCCTCATCGTCATTGCATCCTGGTAAATCCCGGCTAACATCAAGCCTTATCCAATTAACAGTTAGAGGAGAGATTGTTTTTCTTTTTAGCTGCCAGTCAAGAAGGGATCTTGGTGGCATGCATATGATCCCCCAGTGATGGGGATCTTTTGGCCCTCCAGATGTTGAACCACAACTCCCACCACACCTGACCATTGGCCATGCTGGCTGGGGCTCATGGGAGCTTGAGTCCAACAACATCTGGAGAGTGGCAGGTTCCCCATCCTTGGGAGAAAGCAATGTTTGGAAGAGCTGCTATGGAAAGAGAGTGTGCCTATTATCCTATTTATATTCTGCCATTGCCCCAAAGAAATAAGGATTATTAATATTTTATCCAATTTTAATGTCACCACAGCCTTGTGAGATAGGATACCTGAGAAACAGTGACTACTTAGAAAGCCTTATGGTTGATAAGGGATTTGAAGCCAGGTCTCTGTGGTCAAAATGCAACACTCTGTCCACTATATCACACTGGCTTTCAGCTTAGAATCATAACAGGGGTGGACTTGGGTCTTTCAAATTTCAACGCTGCCCTGTGCAAGACCAAAAATTAGGCACCCCCACTTCTTGCCTTCCACTCTGCTCATGCATTACATCATAGCTGCGGTGCCCTGCAGACCCCCCTCGGCGCTGCATTGGTGTGGTTTTTTTCCTCCCCCCCTTCTTTACAGCCCAAAGCAGAGGCAATGTTACACATGGTAGGGACACAGGAGCACTCCTGCCCTGCCACACATATATGGAGGACCCATTCCAGAGACTGTGTGAAGTGTGCCTGTGTCCTAATAAGAATAATAATAATTTATTATTTGTACCCCGCCCATCTGGCTGGGTCTCCCCAGCCACTCTGGGCGGCTTCCAACAAAGATGAAAGATACACTAAAATGTCACATATTAAAAACTTCCCTGAACAGGGCTGCCTTCAGATGTCTTCTGAATGTCAGGTAGATGTTTATTGCTTTGACATCCGATGGGAGGGCGTTCCACAGGGCGGGCGCCACTACCGAGAAGGCCGTCTGCCTGGTTCCCTGTAACCTGGCCTCTCGCAGTGAGGGAACCACCAGAAGGCCCTCGGAGCTGGACCTCAGTGTCCGGGCAGAACGATGGGGGAGGAGACGCTCCTTCAGATATACTGGACCGAGGCCATTTAGGGCTTTAAAGGTCAGCACCAACACTTTGAATTGTGCTCGGAAACGTACTGGGAGCAACTCCACTAGAGAAAATGGCCAGCTCAAAGCTTCAAATGGCACAAACAACACAAATCACTGAGCAGGCAAAATACCCAGACCAGCCAGTCTGATCTTAGTGAACATTCCCTTCCATCTAGCACTTAATATGGATAGGAAATGAAGATTTCCTCTCCGCTTAAGGGAACACCTGCCCTCTATAAGGACAGCGTTTCGGTTCTTTCCATCCCCATCCTGTTCACAGTCTGTCTTGCACTCGAGAACTGCATAAACCCAACAGCATTTGAACTTCCTCCCTCCCACTCTTCCTCCTACCCACTCTGCGTACTTCAGAACTCCAGCTCTCATGAGAGATCATTAAATTTTGGAACAATCAGCAGTTCATTTTGTATATTTCATTGTGCAGTGCTGGAACTTTTTAAAATGTGCTTTGCCATTAAATAATACTGTGGCACTATTAAGGAAGGGGCAGATCTTAAGACGCTTCTATCTGGGTGCTGAACAATGCAGTAGTGACCTCCCCACAAGAACACTCCACATCAGAAACAGTAATGAATATGAGTGGTATTTTTCAAGATTTCACTGCGTGCAGAATGAACTACGGATGGGGGAGAAATTAGATAAACCCAGTTTGCATTTAAAGATGAACCTACTGAATCTGAACTTTCCAAAACAACAGGCAAACAGGAACACAACCATCTTTCAGAATTCACCCTTCTCTGATTTTTGCAGTGCGGTTCCCCAGCCATGTGATGTGTACAAAATTGCACATGCCAGGGTACATTTAAAACAGCACATAAAAATTCATGAAAATAACATGCAAACAATTATTCTATTAGGGGAAATTGCTTTGGGAAAATGTATGTAACATGCAAATTTGCATACAAACATGTGTATATGCAGAAATATTCACACTAAAATGTGAATAAATTTTCAGGGAGACTTAAACAAAATTCAAAAACTGATGTTGAAATGTGGAGAAGTGAACTTAAGACTGTAAAAGGGGGGGGGGGACTGAGAGAAACTGAAATTGACCAGGGCGCAAAAATTGACCAGTGAGCACTGAGTCCCATTGATGTCAACAGAAGCCAGTCATACCATGGCTCAGCTCATGACATCTTGTTGCCTGAAGCAAAATGGCACTTCCCCCATTCCACATATAAGACAACTAGAGCAGCAGCTGAATATTACTTCAACAATGACAACAGGAAGTCTTTCAGGGGCCCTGAGGCCAGCACTCCAGTTTAGGGTATTTCGGACAAACCAAGCACCACACATACCTCTGTACTCCAGGAGAAGGGAATGCTGCCCCTTTCCAGCATTTGCTGCCTCAGGCAGTTGCTTCACTGTGCCTAATAGTCAGGCCAGCCCAAGCCGCGTTCCCTGTCATTCCATGCTATATTGCTGCTTCACAGCACAGTGCTGGAGCCAAGGCAAGCATCCCCACACTGCAAGCAAAATGGATCGTTGTGGCTGTGAACAACCACAGTCAAAGTCCAAAAAATATATGAAAGAATCAAGGAGGGATTTTTGTATGTGTGCTTCTCCTGAAGCCTAATTTTACAGGGAAGATTTGTGTCAGCCATACACTGGCCTTGCTCTAGCTGGACTACATATTTACTTTGGGTAAATATGTGAGATAATGCTCTTCTGCAGTTAATGTATTGATGTATCCTTCTTGAGTAAATGAAAGTTGCCCTCAGAGCTGTTTGAGTTGTGCACCCTGGCTTTAATATATCACTGGGAATGAGACATACCTAATTGACTCAGGCCTGTAGTCTCTCTCTTATATTTTCCTTGCCTTTTAACTTTACTGGGCAATTACAGATAGACAGACAGATAGTATTGAAGTATAACATACAACAATAAACAATAAATTAAAACACTCCAGTCTGCATCTTTTACAAAAAAAAAGTAAATTGTATTGATACAGTTATACAGTCCAGTCAGAAATACCTCCTGCAAACCCATCTTTAATTCTGCTATAATACGTGATGTCAGGTGAATGACAATGGCAGAAAATGGTCATGGGGGCCAAACTGGTCTGCTTGACAGGTCTGATTTGACCCTTGGGCTGGAGGTTTCCCATCCTACACAATATCCATGCTTATTTTTTCCTACCAGTTTTCTAGGCATGTGTGTGATGAACCCATCTTGACCCTAGAAGCCCATGCCACAATCAATTTAAGGTGCCATGAGACTCTTTTGTCATTTCTCTCAGAGATCATGACATTATGCTGACAACGCAGCGATGCTGTTACTGTTACAAACAAACTCCACCTCAGCAAGCATTTTGTGGTGGGGGTGCCACATCTTACCATTCTAGTCACACTGTATGTATATGAATTTAAAATGCACTTACTAATTAAATGCTGTCTCAGGCTTTGTTCAAATAGAAATGGTGACATGTTTTGGTTGGTTAAATTAATCTTAGGTAAAGTATGCCATCCGGATATACCCTTGGGATTTCCTTCGCATCTGTTGTTAAAAGGTCATAAATCTGAATTCTAAGTAGGCACCAATTATTGCACACATTTTCTCAAATACCAGCCCCTATCAAATAGCATACGTTCATTTAAACACGTATAATTTGATGAGTACCCCATAACTATCTCTTAATATTCATAACAGACTTTAACAGCAGAATGAATAAACCAAACAGTGCTTTGTCAAAATGGTAAGGTGAAAAATCAGGCCACAACCCACAGGGAAAGCATAATGAATGAAAGCAGCCAATGACTCGAAGGCTCACAAAGCCTGTCAATTAATTTTCAGCCTACAGTCATTTTGCTATGGATGTCTCAAAGTTTCCTTTGAACATTACAGTTACCCAAGATGCTTTATATGTGTGGTTATGAAGGCAAGGCAAGCCTTAAGGAAATTTGCATAATACTCTCAAATTAAAAAAGAAGGAGGAAACTTTCATACTTCTTCAGACTTTTGGAAAAATATCTCTAAGAATAACGGGCACATTCAATTGGAGGTATATCTGAACTCATTATGTAAATGGGTAATATTGGATCTAGCTCAGTACCTCCCAGCTCTCATTACCTTAACCTGGAGGGTTAATACCTCTACCCAGTCTTTTTTCCAGCCATTTCCCAACATCTATCATTTATATCTGTTTGCATAGTTTCATTTCCACTTTCCCGAGTGCTGCGAAATGCAGAGTAGCCCAAAGCAACCTCTTTTTTGAGCAAAGATATGCATCACAACATTCAGAAAGCATGAAAGGCAATGGATAACTAAGGCTGCCAATCCAGCCCCACTTACCAGGGAGTAAACGCCATTGAATTCAGTAAGGCTGACATGATTAGGGTGGTGGTGTAAAATGGGGCCATGAAAGATAAGCCACTGTTGAGTCAGCTATGGGCATTTATTGATTTCTTTATTTGTCACCCAAAGCCCAATGGTCTGCTTTATAGAAGGCAGCATTGCTTTAAAATTGCAGTGTTGCTACATCTTTATATAGCACTGCCACATTCCCCAAGGGGAAACACAGCATTTTCAATAAGTACATATGTATGCTACTTAATACAAAGGAAAACATATTTAATCTTCTCCATAGTATACTGCTGCATTTGAGCAAAATAAAACAATTGGGTGGAGCTGAAAAAGGCAGACAGAGAGATGAAAGATGGAGAGCCTGTTTCATTCCATTTTAAAAGGGTCCAATGTTGAAACAATACAAAAATGTGTTCTTTCTAAACATGGATGTCATGGCAGTATATCTGCCACATTTACAGAAAAAGTCAAAGAAGAAGCTGTAAAGTCTGAGGGCTGATCCATATGTTGCCAGAGCCTTTATGTAACTGTGCCTCGCACCATTTGTATAACATTTGTAGACGCACAGTGTGGGTCACACAAATGCTATAGGGTTTTATCCAAAGTTAGTTCTACTCACAGCAGACCCATTGAAATTAATGGATTCAACTAACTTAGGCCCACTAATTTCAGAGGGAAGAATTCAACACTGTGCCAAGGGGATCAGTCCATCAGGGCAAGTACTTTGGCTTGCCAGGCAGAACGAACAACCCTCTCCTTCCCCCATGCACTGTTCCAGGAGTTCTCCCATCCCACCCCCAGTCAATGGAGAGGTGCAGGGGGAGGAGAGAGGGGAAGCCCCATTGCACAAGCAGTGCTTCCACAGATCGTAATCCTTATTTGAATCCTACCCAATGAGTCTACCCTGAGTAGAACTTATTTGTATACAGCCCATAATTATCTTCCATACCCAGGGTCAGCATCAGCACTTGACATCCTTGAACAGCTGCCAGTTCCCCTTACCCCAATGGGGCCCACCACTGTTGTCAGCCTGCCCACTTTTAATTCCCCACCCCATGGCTGCATCTGAGAAGCACCAGACAGCTTCTCTCATTAGCATTGTAATTTCCCCCAGTTCTCCCAATATAGTGTCACTGCATTGTGGGAAATTAAGATTGTAACTGGACCCAGCTGTCCAGTGCTCTTCAGAGCATTGCTATGGACACTGTTTCCAGAGCCATGTGAATCCATTGATGGAGCAAAGGCCACACTAGGGGACACTTTGAGCAGGGCCTCCTCATACCTGCACAGCCATCATTGAGCCCCCAAGGACTGACAAAGGATTGGCCACTGAGGAAAATGGTTGGGAGCTGCCTAGTATCTGGTAAAGCCTATTTTGTCTTTCCTTCACACAGGACGGACCAGCTGAGGACTGACTGTGGGGCAATGCAACAGTTGACAGAGAATGGGTCGGAAAGGGACAGGACAACTAACAGAGGAAAGAGGGAGGTTGACCCAGCCACACATTCAGATTAACCACAGGTGACAGGGGAGGGGTGCTTTGGGAAATCGCCACACCAACAGAATGCTGGAGCCTGTGTTCCATTTTGACTGGCAACTCGTCCTCTGAGCAGGCTTTTATTCCAACAGACACCACACAAAGAGCCTGTAATCCCTGGATCTGTTAAATAATGGACCCAGCATACACCAAGGCACACAGCTTGCTTCCAAATTCCCTCTTGTGCTGGCCTAGTTTAAAGTTGGAGCACAGCCCAGCTGTGCTGAACACACACGTTGCATTGTCATCCTAGTCTTTTGCTCTTCAGCTCCACTATCCCCACTCACCCAGCAAAGCAGAAACTGTTTTGCTGTGCTGGCTGCCTTCATTGGCTCCTGAAAGTGCAAAGTGAAAAATGAATCTCCCACTAGAATTTTGGACGCCTACATCTATCAGCCATTTTTTTAAAAGCCAGTATCAATCTATCTATGTCACTCATCTGAGATGTTGCTAAATACTCTGGCACTATTAAAACTGAATTAATCCACCTTTCTGTTGTATTTTCCTTTAATCCAGCTGGATACTTTGAAATAGGTTGATAGAAGTGTGCAACATTGTTGGCTTAAAAAATAATAACATCACCAATGGCTTAATCAACAAAGGATCTGAAATATAAGAATTACAGCAGCTTGTCTCACCGCCTTTTGAAACTATGAAATCTTTCCATCGGCTTTCCAAGCTCCCTGTGTTGTTGTTTCTCTTTCTCTCTCTCTCTCTCTCTCTCTCTCTCTCTGTGTGTGTGTGTGTGTGCGCGCGCACACACACACACACACACAGGAGGTACTTAAGCTGATCAGCACAAAACATCTTTGCATGTAGCTAACTAGTTGCTTCAGAATACCTCCCACTGTTTCGGCCCATTAACCCCAGCACAACAGCTTGATGAATTAATGCTTATATAGGCACAGTTGGCAGCTTCTAATTAAATAATTATGGTTATACAGCTGCAAAGAAGCTGGAATGTCCCATCGGAAAACCAGCTGTCAAGTTTTATTGGTCCTGAGAGTTTTTGAAAAAGAGAATTTTAGGAATTTGATGTGAAGGATCTCTGACCACTCTAGACTCTCGGTGTGGATTGCCAACAATCTCATATTAAAACATCCAAGAAAAGAGTGTGTGCATGCATCTATATAATTGCTGTCTCCCTTCAGAGTCGTACATTGTTACATAGCACGTATGATATAAATTATTGTCATCACTACAGCAACTGCTCAAATCACCTGCTGTTGCATAAGGCAAATTTGCATTTCGGATTTTGGCTAGCTGTTTCAAACTGGTAAATGCAATGAAGGAGTGATCAACAGAATCAACATTCTTAAGACAAGGGCTTCCTTTTTTTAAGAGCAAGGTATCACTACACAATAGCCACTGAATACCACAAACAGCCATTATAATGACTCCCACAAGTATTTTGCCAGCTTTACCCTGGGAGAAGCAATCTGAGTGAATGTTAACATGTGAATCCACAGAAAGGGTCCTGAACTGGGAGAGATGTTAGGTGTGGATTCAGCACATCAACCACCACTGAGAACAGATCAGAGGAAGGAACTACAGCACTGCAGGGAGGGGGACCCTGCAGCCTTCAAGATGTTGCTGGACTACACCTCCCACCATCCCTTATCATTGGCCATTCTAGCTAGGGCTGCTGGGAGCTGGAGCTCAACAACGTTTGGAGAGCCAAAGCTTCCCAATCTTTGAACTACAGGGTGCCCAGTTAGACCTCAAACCTTCAAGAAAATTATTGAGCAGTGATGGGATCAGGCCAGGTAATGTCTCCGTTCCCTGATCTTTATATTAAAAAAAATAAAAATCAGTTCAAGCCTGTTGGTTTGGTCTCTGCCTCAGAGCCTTGCATTTGGTCACATCTCAGTCAGCTCCCATCTTGCTTGCTGTATACGCTGGTGAAAAAGTGCCAGGAGATATGAAGCAAGGAGACCAGCTCATGATTATGATATGGCACAAAGGGTGCTATCTCCCAGTTGGGGAGCTTTGAGGCTGGGTTCAGCAACTCTGTGGCTTGCACCAGTGGTCTTCCTCCTCATGGGTGCTTCTTGGAGCCAGGATCTGACTTGTAAGGAGCCAGATCTATTAGTTAACAGCTACTGAGGTAAGAGCAGACCACCAGCTTGGATCCCCTGAATGGAGTGGACACAACTGTCCCCAGCATGCTGAATATAAGGAGCTGAACAGCTTTGCTGCTGATTTATTGAAGAAATGTCCTATCTGATTTTACCAATATTGTAAAGAGGCAAATGAACATAAGATTTCAGACATGGGTCAGAAAGAAAGGGAATCCCTGAATGTAGAGGAGGTGGGGGAGGCTGTGTTCATGCGTGTACAAGATTTGTCAACTGAGGTACATCTAGTTTAAGCAAAGGTAATAGTCTCTCAAGGGACGCAGGTGGTGCTGTGGTGTAAACCACTGAACCTTGGGCTTGCCGATCGGAAGGTTGGCAGTGCAAATCCCCAAGATGGAGTGAGCTCCCATTGCTCTGTCCCAGCTCCTGCCAACCTAGCAGTTCGAAAGCACGTCAAAGTGTAAGTAGATAAATACGTACCGCCCCAGCAGGAAGGTAAACGGCATTTCTGGCTTTGCCAGAAGCGGCTTAGTCATGCTGGCCATACGACCTGGAAAAACTGTCTGTGGACAAACGTCGATTCCCTCGGCCAATAAAGCGAAATGAGCACTGCAACCCCAGAGTCATACGAGACTGGACTTAACTGTCAGGGGTCCTTTACCTTTACCTTTACCTTTACCTTTAATAGTCTCTCATACACCATAAAGAATGGGTGGTGGAGTTACAAGCCATCTGCATGGAATCTGGTAGCTTGCATATCACATCAAAACATTTTTAAAGCCTCTCTGTCAAATTGTGCATTTCCTTGCCACTTGGGTGAGCCATATCTACACCTTTAGATAGTGCCAAAACTTTCTTCAGAGCATCATACAAATGTAGTTTTTCAATTCACTTAAGACAGACACACCTCATTTGATAATTTTGGATGCAAATCTAGAATTCCAACGGCTGATAAAAGCTAACAAATAGTCCCACCTGCTAACAAATAAAGAAAGTTGGCTGGCCATAGTTTGAAGATATGTTCATCAAGAATGGTACACATAATGAGGAATCTATGCAGAAGATCTAATAAATAGGTTGAGCTGAAGGTTCGATCAAGGTATATAGGCTGGCAAATGAGACAAACTTTGGCTTATGAATAAGGCATGGGGTTAAAATATATATTGAAGGAGAGAGACCTTGGGGGAGTCAGCCAATAAGGGAGGTCCATTAACACAAGGGCTTATGACTATGCAATGGAACTTCCCTTGCTTCTCTTCTCCCCACATGCCTCCCAAATCTTTGTGGGGGTTCTCCCAATCCTTTGGATAAATTTTCAAGAAGGTTGCAGAGGGCACACAGGGAAAGGGGAGGGAGAAGTTCCATTGCACCGTCCGAAGTTCTTCCAGAATTGAACCAGTTTGTTGGGCACCACCCTTGGTTTTTCCACTTGGTTCTAACCAGAAAGAATTAGAATAGCACCATCAGCAGTATCATAGAATCATAGAGTTGGAAGAGACCACAAGGGCCATCGAGTCCAACCCCCTGCCAAGCAGGAAACACCATTAGAGCACTCCTGACATATGGTTGTCAAGCCTCTGCTTAAAGACCTCCAAAGAAGGAGACTCCACCACACTCCTTGGAAGCAAATTCCACTGTCGAACAGCTCTTACTGTCAGGAAGTTCTTCCCAATGTTTAGCTGGAATCTTCTTTCTTGTAGTTTGGATCCATTGCTCCGTGTCCGCTTCTCTGGAGCAGCAGAAAACAACCTTTCTCCCTCCTCTATGTGCCATCCTTTTATATATTTGAACATAGCTATCATATAAGCCCTTAACCTCCTCTTCTCCAGGCTAAACATGCCCAGCTCCCTTAGCCGTTCCTCATAAGGCATCGTTTCCAGGCCTTTGACCATTTTGGTTGCCCTCCTCTGGACACGTTCCAGTTTGTCAGTGTCCCTCTTGAACTGTGGTGCCCAGAACTGGACACAGTACTCCAGGTGAGGTCTGACCAGAGCAGAATACAGTGGCACTATTACTTCCCTTGATCTAGATGCTATACTCCTATTGATGCAGCCCAGAATTGCATTGGCTTTTTTAGCTGCCGTGTCACACTGCTGGCTCATGTCAAGTTTGTGGTCAACCAAGACTCCTAGATCCTTTTCACATGTACTGCTCTCAAGCCAGGTGTCACCCATCTTGTATATGTGCCTCTCATTTTTTTGCCCAAGTGCAATACTTTACATTTCTCCCTGTTAAAATTCATCTTGTTTGTTTTGGCCCAGTTCTCTAATCTGTCAAGGTTGTTTTGAAGTGTGATCCTGTCCTCTGGGGTGTTAGCCACCCCTCCCAGTTTGGTGTCATCTGCAAATTTGATCAGGATGCCCTTGAGCAGTATGATAGCAGGCATCATCCATATCTTGGGTGCGTCACACTTCACTGTGAGACACAATTCAAGACGCCTTAGCTCTGGCAAACCCCAAGCCTCCTTGGATTTCTGAGTCTACACTACCCAACATTTATGCAACAATTTGAGCCCCAGCTGCCTCTTCTCAGATCAACAAGACACCATAAGCAAATGGAACCTGTTTGTAGGCTAGGAACTGTTGCAACTGTTCCCATCAATTATAGAAACACCATCAGGGTGTTTGGGTGTTTTGCTTTATTTTAGCATGTACATTGGTTGGGCCAGCTCTCAGATCCAAGGATGGCTGTGCCAGAGGTTTGCTCAGCTGCTTGCACTGGGCAAGTGAGAAGGGAAGGTAGAAAAACTCATCTGTGGATCATGTCCTAATTGGAAAGGTGCTGCATTTCTTTGTGAGCTCTGCCTGATAAGCAGTATAAAATGCATTAAATAATTAAATTACATAGTCTCAAGAGCAGTTTTACATGTCATTTCCTCAAATATCTTCAGGGGGGACTTCCTTTGC
The DNA here is from genome assembly GCF_964234715.1 of Podarcis melisellensis. NCBI lineage: Eukaryota > Metazoa > Chordata > Lepidosauria > Squamata > Lacertidae > Podarcis > Podarcis melisellensis. The sequence continues at coordinate 53,436,572 of NC_138529.1, forward strand.
TGTATTTTCTTTTCTTTCTGTTTCTCTTTTCTTTTATATCTGTCAAATGACCATTGATTGTAACTTGGGAGTGTGTTGGGGTGGGGGTGGGGGAATTAACAAAAGTCCAAAAGAGAGAGAGGGAGAGAGAGAGAGAGAATAGGGATTTAAGGTCAAGCCTTAATAAGTTCCTCTTTCAACTTGTGTCTGCTTTTAAAAAGTTATTTCTTCATGGCAACAAACATACCAAAGAAAGTTAGGAACTAATGCGTCGAGTATGAATTACATCAACTATGAAATACTAGTAATCTCTGATGTAATTTTAATCAGACTCTAACTTTAATCCTAAACTTTGGGCAAATAAGCAACTAAAAAGTCCAGCAGCTTTCTGGATCTTTATTTTGCCAAAACAAAGCAAAGCAACTGTCAACAACAACAATCATACCAATTCCTTATTTCTCCCATTATTATTTTCAATAAGTCAGTGTTTTATCTTAGGAAGAATTGTTTTGAAATTAATTAATACCTGGGCGTATTAACAATTTCATTTATATCATAAACACAAGATACAGGCTCCCAATATATGCATCTCAGACTAGATGCTCACATAATGCCTTAAATTTGAGTATTTGCATCTATTACTAAGCCTTCTCTCAATTTTCTGCACTACTTTTCAACATCAACCCTCATAATCGTCTTCCCTAGCTAGTTATGCAAAGTGCAGCAAGTCAGTTGGATAAGACACCTCTACTTCACATTTGTCTTCACAAAACACGTTTGAAGGGGACAGGAAAAACCTGGTTGTGATAATGAACCAATTGATCCTTCTCCTTTTTGAAGTAAAATCACAATAAAATACTGCAGCCACACACATTGAAGATCAGACAAGGCCTTTTATATAATAATTTACGGAAGCAAAACTACCCTGGTGTGACCAGACAAAAGTGTTCCCTATACAATGCCAAAGCTTCAGATCTGAATCCAATCCTCTGATGAGATTCCAGACAGCAGAGTAAAATTATCCAGTTAAATCAGAGTTACCATAGCAAGATGCAGTATACTCATTCTTAGGCATCCACTGTCTATTTCAATATATAGACCTTGTCTATGAAAAAGACCCCTGCTGAAAAAGAGCTAGGATGAGTAGATTTCACTTTTCCTTCTCTGCATATAAGCATATCGCTTTATTCCTAGATGGCTTGGCTGGCAGTGTGTGATTATTACCAAACACCTATTACCATTGCACAGTTTCTATCACTAAATCAGCAGCGCCTTTTCGCCTATTTTGAATGAGCACTCAAAATGCACACAAGATAGTTAAACTGCTGGTTAACTATGGCGGGATAGATGCATCTCTGCATGTTTGTGTGCGTGTGTGAATGTCTGTCATAGGAGCAGAGAAGGGAGGAAATTCCAGCAGTCTGTGCTGCCCCCTAGCCAAGACCATACCACTGAATTCACCACCAGTGTATGCTCAAAAGACTTGCACTAAATACCCTCTTTGCATCCCGATTCAGAATGAAATTTCAGTTAGCAGAAAGGACACAGAGGCTTGATCAAGTCAGGATAACAACCCAGCTACCAAAGGAAACAGACTCCCAGCATGCATCAAACTCAAACAGTCGCCACAGCAGATGTACTTACGATAAAAGACGTATTCCGTGTAGCTGGACCAAACTTTGTCATCAGTGTATTGATTGACAAAAGAAGCCGTGACTGAAGAATTGCAGGCCACCATGTGGAATCCACATTCTGACAACATATCAAAAGCCCTTTCCAGGTGCCTGAACTTCAGGTAGAACCTGGAGGTGTATCTGTCGGGAGCCCGGTCTGGGTCCCTGCTCTCATTCAAACTTTCTCCAAAAACTTCTTTGACTAGAGCAATCCTGCCGCAAACCAAAATCCGCGGGACCCTCCTGAACTTGGCATCTGCTTGGGTCTCCCGACCCATGGTGCATGACCCCCGGTAGCCAATGGTAATGAAGCCCCACTTTCGATCCGAGGGCATGAGTGACGACGGGGCACATATTCTCGTGTCACTGCTTTGGGAAACCTCCTCATAATCACTATGGCAATAATCGTCGGGGCTCTGCTTAATCTCGTCCGGACTCAGAATTTTGACCAAGTCTGGCAGCTGAAAGTACTCGGCTTCCCTTTTGAGCCTCCCTCTTTCTGGAAAATGGTCAGGCAGGACCACTTGCTTGTCCCTGAGATAGTCCAAAATGTAGCGGAACAGGAAGCCATCTCTGTCGATGAATATCCTTCCCTTGGAATCTTTTGCAAGATCGTTGGCCGACTCTCTCTTGGAGGTGAACATTTTCCAAAGCAGGGTGTGGGGAATGCCTGTTAAAGTTGAGAGGCGAGTGAAATAAACCTGGCCGCCCACATTCAGCTCTATCACCTCTGGGTAGGATTGTGCAGCTGTTGCTTGCTCTCTGGGAGGGAGGTAAGTCCTGCAGTTTCCACTCAAGGCCATGATATTGTTAAACAAGCCAACCACAAGCTGTGGGGGAACTCGCACTCACATCCAAGGTTTTAAGAAGGCTCCTTATACCCACTCCCCCAGGGGTCTCCTAGCATTTAAGGAGACTGGGATGGATGGGTGGGTGGGGAACAGGAAACAGAAATGAGGTTACAGGATTTATTTCCCAATTGTCCAGAAATGGGTGATCACAAAAACTGACAAGGTGACTTGAACCTTACAAAAACAAAGAAATACGAGAATTGAAGAGGGCTCCCTTCACACAAGACAATCACATAACCAGATCTTCCATCAAAGCCCCAAACAGTAGGATCAAGCCACGTTTCCTTATCATTCACAAGCCTGTTGAATAAAAAGAAAATGAGAAAGAATTATTCCTCTATGCATGGGGGGACCCACACTATTTTAAAAGAGTAAAAAGCAGCTGAGTTTTGAACGCTCAGCATACAACCTATTTAAGGGAACATTTACCTTGCTCTATCATTTTTGTTTAGTTTAAAGAAAGGTTGAAGGAGGTTTAAAAAACACATTCCAGGTTTGCACAAGCATCTCATTTAGATTATGCAAATGAGGGGATAGAAGCATTGAGCCTTACCTTGGTTACACAAATGCACAGTTCCTGCGAAGGGAAGCGACATTTCCTAAGCAACCCAAAAAAAAATCAGCACTCAGGGTTGAATCTGGTATAGAAGCAAATCCAAAAGCAGGAAAGGGACTGGGGTTTGCGGGGAAGAGAGCAGCTCACTTCGCAATATCCAGGCAGAACTTAACTGTTAAAACCCTTGCACAGGAAAGTTAACCAGGCTGGGCATCAGAGAGAAACGAAGCTGTGCAACAATAGCTGAGACCAAGAGAGAGAGAGAGGCAAAAGCAGCATAAATCCCAGGTCAGGACTCTTTAGGACAGGAGAGAATTTCAGGAGGAGGACCTTGCTTCAGATGACTTGCAGAAAGCCCAGATAATGTGAAGAGCAGTGAAAGGCAGTTTCAGTGGCATCCCACAGTGGTACCCTCTCCATCAGGAAGGGCAGAGATCCTCCCATGTTCCCAGCCAGGTTGAGAGAGCACAAGCCTGCAGCAGTTTGAAGTGGAGTGGAGCGGGGGTGGGTGAGAGGAAAAGGATGCCCAGGGAAGCTGCTTGCTCTCTGCTTTCACTACCCAGGCTGCTGCCTCTGGTTGCTGGGCTGGGTGGTTCCACAGTTCCCAGTGCAGTTCGGATGCTGTTGTTTCAGCAGTGCAGGGAAGAAACCATCCAGGGAAATGACTATTACATCATCTTAAAGGAATATGGCTTTGAGAAAGCCGAGCAACCTGGAGGGGGTGGGACTCGCGCGCTAGTTCGTTTCCCCTCTTCTTCATTTTTTAACGAGTTGCAGGAGGAGAAGCACAACGTGACGCTGCCACAAGCAGCTCCCCTGAACCAGCAGAGAAGCTCCAGGAAAGCTTATGCTGCTTCAGCCACTGGGTGAAAAAGACCAGTTCCACATTTTGTCCCTTGCAGAGCTCTGTATCTGAGAGTATTTAAGTTCTCTCTTGTTCTAAACGCAGCGCTCTCTCTCTCTCTCTCTCTCTCTCTCTCTCTCTCACACACACACACACACACACACACACGTTTCTGTTGCACATTTTTCTGCCTTGATAAACTTGATAAACTTGTGTCGCTCTGTGGTGCGATGCAAAATGAAACCTTATGGTTTGAATTCTGCTCCCCCGAAGACACACAGTACAAATTAAACGACACAAATATGCAAATCGAAGCTTTGATTTCCCCACACACATACACAGGGAAATGTCGCCCGTTTACAACAAATTAACTCATCAGGATCTGTCAAGCAGAGCAACCAAAAATCAGGGGGTGGAATGGAAAGCAAACAGAAAGAGGCATCGTGCAATAGTAATAATGGTCTCGAAAAGTTAGGGAAAGAGTCCAATGATAAAGCATCGTAGTAACCAAGTTTCATTGTGAAGTCTGTAGGGTCCTAAAATGTGCTTTTAAAAGCAGTAGCGCCTGCACCCACTTAAGTGCAGAGAATCCAGCAATTCAACACAGATATTCAAGATTTTATATTCTGCACTTTTCAAGGATGAAGTCGTTGCTAATTCTGTTACTGCTGATGATGTTACAAGGATTGGATTAAGCTGCCAGGTAATTTGCTTAAAGGCTTTGGCATTTTCTGAACAAGGTCTATAAGCAGCTTCCAAAAACTTTATTACACTGTGTGTATTTGACATGTGTTAGCTAAACATTTGTTGTAAAAGGGGGGTAAAACAATGCATTTATAAATAAGATGAGACACATTTAAAACATGTTAAAACAATTTCAAACATCTAAAAACATTTAACACAACTAAAAACGTACAAAAGTCACATGCTCTCACGGATAATAGTTTCAAGGCTGTCAGGAACAGTTTCTTTCACCTATCAAACACTCAGGTAAACAGGAATGTTTTTAAGTTCTCCCTGAAGCTCATAATGAGCAAGACAGACACATCTTCCTAGGGAAGTTATTCCAGAAACAGGAAAGCACCACCCAAAAGGCCCTGTGATGGATTAGTGCCCACCAGGTAGCTTTCACTGGGTGTTCTGCTACAATATATTTGGGTGCTTCAGCCTGGTTTATAGGGCTGAGATTTCAAATCTTTACAATCTTGACCAGGGACTTCAAAAACATAGATCTCTGTCCTAGCAAAACTGATAACTAAGAGTGATGGCTAAGAGTGATCAGCAAATTCTGGAAATTCAACACACATGTGCACGTACACACACACACACAAACTTTTAGTTGCATTTAACTTCAGTCTTGCTTTGGCCATAACATATTTATCTGCTGTTGCCTCTGTAATAATTTCGCTCCAGCAAAATAAAATAAAACCTTCTGCTGGTTTTATTTTGCATGTTTACAGCACCACCTCATGGCCAAATGAGATGATGGCAGACTTTTTAAGAACATACCTTCTAATATGTAACCTAAATTTGCTGGTCTGTGATTCAATCCCACCAAAAAATAGCAGCAGTCTAGAAGCAACCGCTGTCGTCTGTGGTCATCTAGGATGTGTTGGGCTCAAGCCAAAAAAAAAGAGCACGAGCCACAGATAACAGTCCTGTGAAAAAGAAAATATCAGCGACATAGATTGAGAAAGCTTACCATGACTGAGCTTGCTTCACTTTGACGTAAATCTGATTCCCTAGAAACTCCAGGTTAAATCCATCCCAGTTCATAAGTCATTACACCTTGGCTTGTATCCAGAGCTGTGCCTCTGCTGTCAGAAAGCCTCTTTAGCTTGTGGAAAGGCTGATTCTGATCTAAAGTAAGAGTGCTGTGTGAGAGAAAAATGACCCCAAGTCTAATAATAATAATAATAATAATAATAATAATAATAATAATAATAATTTTATTTATACCCCACCCTCCCCAGCCAGGAGCCAGGATCAGGGCAGCTAACATCAAATTATAGGATACATTAAAAACATAAATCAAACAATCGATTAAAATACAGCTTAAAATCAAATTTGCAGCAGAATAAAATCAGATGGCAACCCATGGATTATAACTATAGGGGTTGGGAGCACTGAGTGCTCACCAGGTCCAACTGTTTGTGCTGGTCTTATATGAGCCAGTGGAAAGGGTTAGGGAGGCCACTTACATACAGGGTATTATTTTAAAAAAATAGTAGTTATAGTACTAATAGTAGTAGCAGCAGTAGTAATAATAATAATAATTTTATTATACCCCACCCATCTGCTCAGCCACTGTGGCTGGCTTCCAACAAAATATAAAGGTACAAAATATCAAACATTAAAAGCTTCTCGAAGCAGGGCTGCCTTAATTGTTCAACACTGACATCTGATAGGAGGGTGTTCCAACAGGACAGGCTCCAGAGGGTTGGGGGAAACCCTAGATTTGGAGGGCGTGTGTGGAGGAAACCTTTCCACTGACAAGATGCATTTGTTGGATACCACCCATTGTAACCAGTGCTACAGTTCTAACAATAACCTACTTCTGATAAGCCCAATTGAGACCAACTGGACTTACTTCAAAGTATTTGTGCACAGGGCTGTACAAAATCAATCTAATCTTTTACATGTGATTAGGGATGTGGGTGGTGCAGTGGTCTAAACCACTGAGCCTCGGGCTTGCTGATTAGAAGGTCAGCGGTTCAAATCCTCACGACGGGGTGAGCTCCCGTTGCTCGGTCCCTGCTCCTGCCAACTTAGCAGTTCAAAAGCACGTCAAAGTGCAAGTAGATAAATAGGTACCGCTCCAGTGGGAAGGTAAACGGTTTTGCCAGAAGCGGCTTAGTCATGCTGGCCACATGACCCGGAAAAACTGTCTGTGGACAAACGTCGGCTCCCTCGGCCAGTAAAGTGAGATGAGTGCTGCAACCCCAGAGTCGTTTGCAACTGGACTTAACTGTCAAGGGTCCTTTACCTTTTCTCGTCTTTTAAAATGTCCAGTAAGTGACGCAGAACAACAGTGTCCTCCCCCCAAAAAAGTGGCTAGAGAGTTTATATGCATGGTGTTTGCATGCATAAGAATGGCTCAGCTTTTTTGCATAGTATGGCTACGTAATTATCAGCGCTAGACATTTGAATGTGGTGTGTGTTCGTAAGACTGAAACATAATTTATGCAAAGGCATGATTACTTGAAATTATTTATGCAGAGTTGTGCTTGCAGTTTACAGAGGCTAGCCCCTTTATTAAATTTAAATGAAACATCACAAGTAGTATAGCATTGTATTTTTAGGGGGAGGAAGCAGGGGTGCGTTCCTTATTAACTTCAACAGGCTTTTTAAAAGACCAAAGCAGCTGCTAGGGTGGAAGGAGATTGCGGTGTGACCTGTGGCACTGAGTCAGAGGGGGTTAATCCTTCCCTGTGTCATGCCATTTTACCAACTAATATCTGGCCCACTTTGGAGCAACAGCAGCACACGGAGGGGATGGTGAAAATCAGATTGGATTAATGTTGGATTCCTCTGTTGCATATCATTAAAACTCGCCTTTGCACTAGCGAACAGAGAATACAACCCATAACGAAGAAAACACGTTAGATAAACAGACAGGCCTTTCTATCTAGCCCATCATCATTTCTTAATCCCAGCAGTTACAAGAGAGGAATAATGTCCATTAAGAATAACAACAAACTAAAAACAATTTAAAGGGTAAACAATTAAGTTCAAACCAATAAAACAATAGCAGAAGCCAATCTACAACTTATATCTGTTCCCCACAAAAAGTCTAAGGGAATGGAATTTTTTTTAACTGGCGCCCGAAGATGAAGGATGGTGTCAGTCGTATCTCAGGGGAAGGGAGTTCTGGAGCTGAGGTGCCACCGTTGAGAAGGCCCAATGCCAGGTGGGCTTGTCTCATTCGTGGGACCACAAGACGGTGTTCTCCACTGCTTAAGGCAGTGAGGGCCAAACTTAGGTCTCCAGCTGTTTTTGGACTACAACTTCCATCAGGGAGCTAACAGGACAGTGGTCAGGGATGATGGGAATTGTAGTCCCAAAACAGCTGGTGACCCAAATTTGGCCAACACTGGCTTAGGGTGAATTTGGCCAACACTGGCTTAGGGTGCCGATTAAATGCTTTGAACATTTAAAACATTGATTTACTTCCCAAAATATTAAAAGCCAGCACAACCCAAACTTACTCTAGTTTATACCATTTCTACAGGCCATAGCTTATCTCCAAAGGCCACAGAGAAAACTAGTTCAAGGCCCATTTAAATGTAGTGAGGAGTGGGTCTCTACCCCTTTTCAGTCTCCCTTCTGTTTCTCCCTCCTTTCTGTCCCCCACCCCCGGTTAATATTATAAATTGGCAGACTGGATTTGTTCTTTTTAGCTCAACTAATATTGATGCAATTTGTCAAATAATATTTATTTTTTTATAGTGTAACTTATTATTGGATGTCATATTTCATAAAGTTCAATAAAATCGTTTTAACCCGAGCTTACTTCTGAGAATAATTAATTGCAAGTAAGGCAAAGAAACAAAGAAACAATAAAATTACTCTGGGGAAACATTCTCAGAACATGCCTCATGACCCTGAGGTTTGGGACCAGCCCCTTCTTCAGGGGATGAGGACGAGTACTAGGAGTTAGAGGGAGCAGCCCCAGCCCCAAAAACACTTCCCTAGTGCCATTGGCCCCTCCAGCCCAAGGATGCTGCATTGCTGTTCTCTGAATCAGAGAAGCCCATTGCAGAAAGCCTAGGGAAACCAGAATCTCCCTGCTACTCCAGTGGAGTAAAAGACTGCTAGGCCCTTTTAGCTGAAGAAGCATCTTTCCATGAAGGTAGAGCTTGCAGCTCAGTCTAAGGCTGACTGGTGCTGAAGCAACAGCAGAGCCTTCCCCAAGTCAGGTTTGTCTCACTGAAGAGGTTAGCTTTCACAGCAGGAAAGCATACTCTAGTCATTTCTGTTTGAACATGAAACCATTGAGTAAACAAATCATGGAATTTAATCGATAGTCAGAGTCTACAAGTAATACTTTCAATCAGGGGGGTGAGTGCATCACTTTGATTTTAGCACAGTTGATTAGTGCCCATTTTACATCCACATTGCTATCCAAGTAAAAACTGAATAAGTCAAATTTCAATTAAGGATGTTCACCAGGAAACTCTTGAAAATCTAGCCAGGCATCTGCTCTAAATGTGTTATGCGACCATGGCACATATAGGCCTGATTCAGATATAAAATGGTGGAAACCATGGTTTCCTGCTACAACAAGTTTTGGGTTTGTGCATGCTTCCTTTCCTTTCCTCCTCTTTTACATGCCAGAGGTGCAGACAGGAAGTATCTTTGTTTAAGAAATCACAATTTCCTTTGATGTCCAAACTCAAGGAATTGTGGCTTGTTGTAGTTCTAATTGAACAATCTAAAGCTAATAACCCAATTTGATCCTGGTTTGTTCTCACTAATTAGAGTTTAAGCAAACCACAGTACTCCAAGTTTAGACATCACAGGGAACTGTGGTTTGTTAAAAACCTGGAAGCAAAAGTTTCTGATTTCACAGAGTCACTGCTGCTCATTCACATATCAGAAATCCTTGGTTATTCAACATATTTGAACTAGGCCATAAGATGCAAGCTGCTTCATAGTACAGGGTGCTCTCCACCCCCACCCCCCATCCCACTGCCTTGAATGCTATATGTTCCCTAGATCTGACAGACAAACTGTTAAGGGAGTGTGACAAAATGAAGTGTAAATTATCCACTGAAATAAGAGGTTATCTATTAACATAGTGGTAAGACTTACAAGTGGTAAATGTCTACTTAAATGCAGCTGAAATCCTAATAAAAACCTTTCACCGCTTAATGGCAGGCTTTATCCCAAACCTGGCAGTCATCCGTGTAAGAAGCTTGAGTGCCATAAAATATAATACATTCCAGCAATTTATAGTGTGATATTATACAACTTTGCCCCAGATGCCAAAGAAAAGAATGTCTTCCCCAGCTGTTCAGTTGGGGGGGGGAGAGCAAGAGAGCAAGAGCACAAAAGCAATTACAACACCGGGAAAATAAAGAAGATAAAGCTTCTTCACATACCTTTGAAGCACATCTTCTGAAGTATATCATTTTCATCCAAGAATTCTGGGCTCTGGAGTTTACCCTACACAGAGTTACAATTGCCGGCAACAGCTAACAAACTACAGCACCCAGAATTCTTTGAGGGGGGAGGTGTTTTAAATGGATAGTTTGTGCTCAGCCACAATGTTAATGAAAATGTGTAAACGTGGTTTTGCACAGAAAATTGCACATTTCATTTCTTTCACATCAACTGCCATTCTTAGGACCCAGACTCTCCGAAAAGGGAAGACATAGCCTGTATTGTATGTCAAGATGATACGCTGGTTTCAGAAGGATGAATCTTTTGTTGGCAAAAGAAGAAGAAGCCTAGACAAGGGGTCAGCAAACTATGGCCCGGGGCCCAGATGCGGGCCAAAAGGGTTGCGAATCTGGCCCGCACTGCCATTTGAAAACACCCACCAAGTGTCTGAGGCTGAAAGGCCGCATCAACATTTACCTCAACATGGGGCGGGTTGGCAAGTATCTCTAATGCGGCTTTTCAGCAGTGCAAGGACTGATTTGTCAGTCCCTGTGCAGCGCTGAGGTAAACTCCAATGCGGCCTTTCATTCATAGAGCCGCTGCCAACACGCCTACCTCTCAGTGTTATTCTTTGGAGGTTCACGCCCAGCCCCTCAGTTAGACTCTGGGGTTGTGGCGCTCATCTCGCTTTATTGGCTAAGGGAGCCGGCATACAGCTTCTGGGTCATGTGGCCAGCATGACTAAGCCACGCCTGGCAAACCAGAGCGCACACGTAAATGCCGTTTACCTTCCCGCCAGAGCGGTACCTATTTATCTACTTGCACTTTGATGTGCTTTCAAACTACTAGGTTGGCAGGAGCAGGGACCAATCAACGAGAGCTCATCCCGTTGCAGGGATTTGAACCACTGACCTTCTGATCAGCAAGCCCTAGGCTCTGTGGTTTAACCCACAGCGCCACCGGCATCCAGGTGTTTTGGCCAAGAACCCTGTACCCTCATCAAAGAGAAAAGCCTTTTACATTGACTTAACCATATTGAAACTCTGAAGTACTAATACTTTCCTGCTCCTCCACATTGAAAATGCTGTTAGTAATACAAAATGGAGGAAACTGGAGAGGCATGACAGTTCACCAAAGATCAAGAGCACTGTGTGGTAAGTTGCAAATGTCTCATAGAAAATTGCATTTGAAGCTGAGTTTAAAAACAGCTTGTTACGAAATGAGGTTCAGATGTTCATAGAAAAGTTGTCAAGAAATCCATCATGTGCAGACAAACCCTTGGACAAGTTTAAAGTAGTTAAAGAGGAAGGGCCACATGTCATTGTTGTTTTGCATGCTGAAGGTCCAGGTTCAATCACCAGCTTTTCCAAAGAGGGCTGGGAGAGACAGTTCTCTGAAATCCTGGAGAAACACTGCCAGTCAGTGTAGACAATACTGAGCTAAATGAATCAATGATCTGATTATTACACAGCTTCCTGTGGATTCTATCTGTAAACATGCATGGCATTTTCAGCACAGTAAAGCCAGAGTAAAATTCAAATTGGGCAGTCCAGCAACAACAACAACAACAACAACCATTTATTATTTATACCCCGCCCATGTGGCTGGGTTTCCCCAGCCACTCTGGGCGGCTTCCAACAAGAGATTAAAAATACATTAAAACATCTGTAATTAAAAACTTCCTTAAACAGGGCTGCCTTCAGATGTCTTCTAAACGTCAGGTAGTTGTTTATTTCTTTGACATCTGATGGGAGGGCATTCCACAGCCTCCAATTTTGGAACACACCTCTCCAACAACAACAAAAATGCATAAAAAACATCTCTTAGAGAAAAATGTGCAAAGAAATGTATGTTAGTGAAAAAAGTATACAGGAATGTATTTTTAAGGAGAAATTAATTGAGGAAATGTGTGCTTTAGGCAAAAATGAATATGGAAATGTGTTAAGAATTTTTGTCCATACATAAAAAAAGAATTCCAATTAAATCAAGATTAGAAAATGAGAAACTGAAACAAAGATTAATAGATTCACTCATCCAGTGAACAAAGGATCTTCTATCATCTATGTTTAAGACAGCATCTTGCCTTAATTCCAAACATTTTAATACACTGAAAAAGCACAAGGGCCTCACAGTATCTGAATAAAATATATACAGATGGCAGTTAGAATTGCTGGATATTCTCCGAATCCAAAGCAGTTTGGGTTTTTTCCATCCGTGATGGGAATACTGAACTCTCAAGCTTGGAGTAGGGATAAAATAAAATAAGCCTTATTCTTGGCTACCCAATAGATTCCAACCTTCTTTTAATGTTACTAGCCTTTACTTTGCTTTGTGGATGGTTCAAGAAGACAAGGAAACTATGAATTATTCTGAAAACTGATAATAATGTTAAGAAAATTAATTGAACATCAAAAACAGAAGCTGATGGAAGTATGGACACTCCCATAAATATTAAAACTCATCAGAGCAAAAAGTCCTTTTAAAGTTATTATTTCAATTTACCTTGCAACATCCCAGAGTGCCGGGCAACACCATTAATGGCCTTCAAGAGCCTTAAAAACTCACTTGTTCCAGCTGGCCTTTAATTTGGATGGTTTTTAGGTTGGTGTTGTTTTATGCTATGGGTTTTGATCTTCCAGTTTTAGATTGTTTGGCTGTTTTATGTTGTAAAAAAATACTTTGGTAAAAGCGTCCCCAAGCTGCATCCCCAAGTGAGGTGGAGCCTGAGTCTGCTCTTGAAGGCTGTGTAATTTGCTGCCTGAAAATCAGGCAAGAGTGGTCATGTTAATTGGCCTCCAGTTGGTCTCAAGTGTGTCACATGCCTGTTTTATCCACACTTTGGGAATGAGTCCTGCTCTTGTTACTTTCAGAATTTTGTGTCATTTTAGCAATATATAAGAAGGATTTAAACCACAATCTGGTGTGATCTCACTGAAGCCAACGAGACTGTTCTGGAGAAAGCTTGTGAGAGAAAGAATCTGATTTATAACATACACACACCTGTCCAACAACAACTTTGCTTCCATAGTCACCTGTAATTAATAAATAATACAACAAAACGCCCCAGATAAGCTGAGAACAGCTATGGAAGCAGAAAGACACCTCATTGAAATCCATACAATGAACTTTGATATTTTTGACATAAAAGCTTAAACTGAAGACTTTCTTACTTGTACAACATCGGGTGAAATAAAAGTGTGTATCCCAATGAAAAAGAGTTACAGAGTTCAGTATAAATAAACATAGTGGATCTGGCATTCTCTATAAGCAAGGCAGAAACACAGATGAGCTTGAGCTTTGCAAGCCATAATAATAATGAATAATATGCTCACTAAGGGTGAAATTTGCATCACCTGAACAGGGCTGGGGTAAACTGACTTTGTAGAAATGAAAATGAGAAAGAAAGGAGCTGGTAAGGTAAAACCAACTTTTGATCCATTGCCAATGTATAAGGCAGCTATACTTTCTTCAATATTTCATGTCGTCTCTTCCTAAAAAATTCAGTAGGAGAAACATGAAACATAGCCTTTTTTTCCTTGGGGGCACATCTGAATGTGTTCTCATGTACCATTCCTAATCATATGTTGAAGCTTGAATAGATGAAAGTAATAATCTTTTCCAACACATGGGAACGCATAAGTAGGAAAAAGATATATATGTTTCCATGTTAGGAGCAGTGCAATGCTTTTTCTTTGCATGATCACTTTCAGTTTGAGAAAGATGCTTATCCATAGATGACTCCAAGCAGCAAACGACTCACAGTCCTTTGTAGCTTACATAAATGCAGAGGTCTGCTTGGCTCTGTGGTCTAAACCACTGAGCCTTGGGCTTGCCAATCGGAAAGTCGGCGATTCGAATCCCCGTGACAGGGTGAGCTCCCGTTGCTCGGTCCCTGCTCCTGCCAGCCTAGCAGTTCGAAAGCACGTCAAAATGCAAGTAGATAAATAGGTACTGCTCTGGCGGGAAGGTAAATGCCGTTTCCATGTGCTGCTTTGGTTTTGCCAGAAGCAGCTTAGTCATGCTGGCCACATAACCCAGAAAAACTGTCTGTGGACAAATGTCGGCTCCCTCAGCCAGTAAAGCGAAATGAGCACTGCAACCCCAGATTCGTTTGCAACTGGACTTAACTTTTGCCCCCTTTTAATATGCTTTTCATTTTAGAAAGGTTTTTTTAAAAAGAAAAATGGTCTAAAAATACCAACAGCAAAGCTTTATTACTTCTTAATATGTTTCAAACCTTGGAGGAGCACATCTGTACTATATATTTAAAACATCATCATACCACTCTGAACATTCATGGCCTCCCCTGAAGAATAGCTTGTTAAGGGAGCTGAGCGTTGTGAGATCCCTTTTCCGTTTACAAAGTTACAATTCCCAGAGTTCCCTGGAGAGAGAGATTGCTTTTTAAACCACTCAGTTTAACACATAGCAACCATATGGGTGGTGTCCCTTACAAGAGAGTGTGGGGGTCACTTTGTGGTCATACAAATCTGTCTCTAGACTGCTTTTAGAGCATGCAGAATGTTAAGAAGCTGACTTAAAAAAATAAGATATCTATTTCTTGAAATTGAATTTCCCTCAAATCTTTGCAAATGTTATTTTCATAAATGTTCTCAGATACAGAGTGTGTCAAACTATAGTACTGCAACTCACAATAAAATAACAGTGTTTTAAAATAAATATGGTATATTCAAAAGCAGTATTTTGTCTGTAGACAAATTATGTGGATCAAGATAAAGTGCTTTGATACAGTTCTGATAGACTGAAGTGTAAAAAATCTGAGGTTGCTCTGGTGTATAAATCATGGCAACCCTGAATCTAGAACTCATCCTTCTGACACACAAAGGAAGATTTAAGCATGTGGTAAAACCAAGCGAGACATATTGATCAAAGGATGCCCAGAAATATCCTTCATACAGGGGGGAAAGGAAAGAAATGATGGCCACAAATGTTTTCATAACCCTAGAAAGTTGTACAAGCTCAAATTCTAACAAACCCCTTATATCAAAGTATGATTAAATATCAGACAAGGACAGAGGGCTTCTCAAATACCAATAGCATGGCTCTCCTAAGTTCTCCACAAATGGCAGTGGTGGCGGCAGTGGAAAGGGGCTGTTTCCTTCAGCCTGGCTTTGCAGAAGGGAGAAGCAGTGCAAGGGACTCTGACTTCTGTAAAAGTCCCACTTAGACCATACCAAGGGACACTTCATTGGATGCCAGCATTGGACACTCACCCACTCTTCTGTTCAAAACAGGAGAGATGTGGAAATAGCTTCTCTCTATAAGCGTGATGATGTGAATGCTTTCTTTCCATTTAAGGGAAATGATGGGAGCCATGCTTGTATTTTTTCCCCTGCTCTTTTAGATGTGAAACTCATTTTGTATTCTGTCAATCTTTCATGGCAACCATTTTGTGATTGGCACCCTCAACACTTTCTCAGGATTCCAAATATTGTCCCCACTGGCCCATAAAGGTTGGCAACTGCTGTTTTTTATCATTGTGTTGATGTGCAGAGGAAAACATGAAGGAGCTTAACACTGCTTTTTCACCTCCTTTGTACACACTCCTCTTCTCTGCAACAAATTGAGCATGCGCTACTTACTCTACTTCCAAACACTCGTGTGCGTGTGTGTTTGGATTGCTTGCAATATATATACAGTGTGTGTGTGTGTGTGTGTGTGTATGCCAGTAAACATAAAAAATGGAACCAACATCCTGAAATAATCAGGGGCTTAGGCAGAAACAGAAATGGAAGCGAGGAAGAAAGTGGAAGTAGGTGGAGTTGAACCACCCCACACAGGAGATGCAAACCCCCACTTGTTCTTAGTTGCAATTTGCTCTGAATTTTCCCCTCCTTTCCAGATTATTGTCAGGTGAAGAAAATCTGGATTAAGGGAAAGAAAAATGTGATAGCAATGATTCCTGGGGTATGTCAAACAGACATAGGACATTTTAAGGGTTGGACAAGAAATTTCTGATCCACTTTAAAGGAAGGTATGGAAGGGCCCCATGTCCTGCCTGAAACCTTGGAGAACCAATCCCAGTCAGTGTTGACAATCAATAGTCTTGGCCAGGTATCTTCAACTTTTTCAGACCCAGCACCCACTTTTAACCCATTTAGGGACCCATTTCTTAAACCTTTACCATATATTTGTGTGGTGTTAGTGCTCCTGTTGTGACCCTCCTTGGATCAGACTGTGACCCACTAATGGGTCCTAACTCACCAGCTGAATACCAGTGGTCTAGACTTAGCAGAAGGCAACAGCCAATGTTCCTAATCCTATAACACAATTATTGATGTTGATGCTATTTCTGTGGTTGATTTTGGTCTGTTTCATTTTGTATCATTTTTTTTAAATGTATGAAATCTTTATATTCTACTGAACAGTCTCCTTCCTTCCTTTGGTCCCCTCACCCTCCCCACCCACAGGTATTCTGATTTGTAGTCAGTTGAACAGTATTTTCATCTTTGATTTCAACGCTAACAGAATAACAATCCAACAATAATGCAATTCTGAAAATTGATTCCACACACAAAAAGGAATCATTATAAAATGACAGTTCTCTAACAATGCCTCCACTGTAAAGAAAGGCTTTTTGTATTCAATTATGAATATATATATATATATGTAGGTGCAACCAATTTGTTGGCTTCATTTCCTTCAGTCAAAGTAACATAAAATTAATTTTGCTCCAGGGTTCTCGTTGTAGTTAAAATAATTCTTTGGGGGTTTTTTAAGGTAAAAAAATGTAGAAAGGCATTTAAATCCAGCAGGCTTTAAGAAAAAAAAATCTCTATTAACTTTAATATGAAATTCTTCTTAGGAACTGACAAGCAGTTCATTGATCTATATGTCTCAAGCCACCTACAGAATTACATTTCTAAATTACTGAATATATCTAGCAGATAAATTCCTAAAGGTTACGTGTATAGCATGAAGCTTCAATAGATTATAGGAGACAAGAAGGCCAACACTAGGAGCCTTGTGGTATCTCCATAGCCCATGCACCCAACAAAACGCTCCACTGCCAGCAGAAGACTGAGAAATTGTCCTTCCACCTGGAGCACAAGGACCAGGAGCATTATTGTGCCCTCAGTGGTGTTCCACCTACCTCCCATGAGCTGATACTTCAGCTATGGGAGCAGGTATGGAGGCCAGTGCTCTGTGACTGATGGTGGCTCACAGGAGGTGTGGGCCGGGGATCAGGGAAGCTTGGCATGGGTAACCAAAGAAGAGTTGGCTGCACAACTGTGCCAAGGCTAATCGCTTGCCAACAGCCCTTCTCACCCCATAGCGGCCATTACATCTGAGCTGAGCAGCTTACCACCACTGCATCAGGCAAGAGCCACCTTCTCATTGCAGGTCCTCAGCAGCAACTCTGAGGTAGTGGCAAGGCAGACGCCTTCTCCAGCAGTAACATCTGAGTTTGAAGAAGACAGAAATGAAGGAGAGCAGTGAGAGAAGAGCAGAAGCTGAGGCAGCCCACGCCACATCACATCACATCACACCATCAGCATCTACCCCCTCAATACTGAAGGAAGCCCTCTTACACCCAACCATTTTTCTTGCAGGAAATCCACTGCTTTGAACCAGGATGATGTTCCTGTAAATAGTTCTTCTTCTTCTTTTTCTTTTTCTTCTTCTCCCTATTCTCAGTGTCTTACTTGGCATTCATGTTCAATGGGTTAAGCAATTTTACTAAATATGAATCCACAAGGGGAAAGTTGAGAACAGGTGAAGTACTGGGAGACTGGCGGCGGGCAAATGTCATCTCCAGAAAGAATTAGGGTCCGCAAAGTAAAGGCTTATGCAACTTACTGACTGGTCATCTTGATACCTAGAAAGCTCTAGAGCAGGTCAATAATTTTCAGTTTGTGAGCAATTTAGAAGATAATGCTATGATTACAAAGAGCCAGCTTTAAAACAAGACATACTAATCTGAGTAAGAGCTCAATAGATCAAGAGAATGCTGTGGATACAGCATCTCTTTATTCCAGCAAGCCTTTCTACAGTTGGGTGGATTTCTGGCTGGTTGGCGGAGTCCTCCCCAACTTGGAAGAGAAGTGGCAAGTGTAGCACAGCAGGGAAATACTGTGGCTTGGAATGTGGATTCCCCACGTCAGCAAGAGGTTGGGCTAAAATGGCCTTTGAGGCTTCAAACTTCTCTCTAATCCCATCTCCATATTTTTCCCAGTGAAATGAGACCAAGAGCATTCGGTAGACAAAAGAAAAGCGACACATAAAGAGAGCGCTACGTGTTACACACGGCGTCCAAAGACTGCCGGCAAAGCAGATCAGCGCGGTCTGTTCCGAGTTTTATAAGGCCATGCGACGCCAAAGAACTAAGCCAGCATCCCAGCCGCACGAGGGGTTTCCTAAATAAATCCTCCTTATCGGAAATGCCTCATGCACAGAAGAGGGAAAGCGGGCCAGCGCGGAAAGGAGCAATGGGCGCCTTATCGCAGGTCAGCACCTGAGCCAGCAGCGCTTAGGAGCACAATGCACATTAACCTCCCCTCAGAAAATATATATATATATTTAAGGACGTTATCTTTAAAGCTCAAAAACTAGAAAGGATCATCGTAAGAAGCAGCTTTAAGGCAAAGCCCTCTATTTTCGAAGAGGCACAACAAGAAGGGGTGGTTTCCCTTTATTTAACATATGCGTTTGTGTTCGTGTATTAACCGTCCAGGCCGCGAGACCCGCAGGCTCATTCCGCTCTGCGCATGCTCACGGGGCGCCAGAAGCCAGGCAGCCCCCGGCGAGACGCCCACGTTCACGCCGTTCGGGTTGCGGCGCGCGCTGGCGTACGTTCGCCCGTCCTCGCCTCGTCATAGAGACGCGGGGAAAGACCGGCTTCCGCTGGAGGAGGTTGAGAGTGAAGACATCGGCTCTGCACTACGCATGCGCTGTCGATCCGGAAGTGCTTCTCCTTGGGCGTCTGACACGTAGCGTCTGAGCGAGCGGAGGGGTGAGGGGTCTTCGCGGGGTTGCGGCCGCCGGACGTGCGCGTAGCGAAGGGGGTCTGGTGCCCGGGCCTGAAGGTGAGCTCGGGGGGCTCGTCACACCCGCCGCCCGCCCTCTCTTGGCAACCACAAGCGCCGTGGGAAAGGGAGGGAAGAGGCTGGGGGGGGGCAGGGATTCCGAGCTCCACTCAGCTTTAAATACCCCTCCAGCAGGCAGTTCGTCGAGAGACGTGACCCACAATCCGGCGTCATCGCCTCCCCCGTTCTCTGTTGTGTAGCACGAAGGTCTGCAGTGCTGATGTCCCCGCCCCCCCCCCAACTGGGTCTGTTCCTAGTGGCTTCCAAGGACCCGCATCCCAATTTCATTGATGCCAGAGGTCCTAAGAAATGCTAAAATGATCCCGTTTAAAACGGGTTTTAGCGGAGGCAGATAACCTCGCTCAGAACGTCCTTTGCAGTAATGTCATGCAGCTCTGTGTGTAGTGGTGATGGTGGTGGGGTTGTCTTTCTTGGATAAATTGAAATAAAAGGGGAGGCATACTGGATAAAACATGGTGGGTGGTGGCTACATATGCCCTGGCATATTTCTCAGTGCAATGATGGCAGTGTAGAACCTGCCAGGGGGCGGGATCTAGAGTGCTACAAATGCTCTGGGGTATAATTAACAACAAACTGGTTTAAAGAGGTTTTGTTTTAGAGAAGAGCGGTAGCTGAGTGGTAGAGCATATGCACAGCATGTACATGATTCCATATTCAGATCTAGTTTAAAGGTCTTTGAGTAGCAGGGCTAAACTAGCCTTCCCCAGCCTGGTGTCCAGCATGGCTAATGGGCGTTGTGAAACAGCTGGAGGAGAGCACCACATTGAGAATGGCTGGAGTTGACAGTGCAGAGCCAGATGTGTCAGTAGTCCTACTTGGATACAGAACCTGAGACACTAGCCTATACTAAGTTAACATACTTCTAGTCTTTCACTTGAAGTTTCAGGCATACCATTTTTCAAGAGGTCCTGTATATGCCACTTACTATTTGATTTGGCAATACAGTAGTATCTTTCTGCACTTAATTGATTTCTTTTCTAAGAGCCATTTTATATCTGTGATTGATTATAAGAACATGCAGTGCTAGAAATGGAGATATGAAAGCTAGGAGCTAAATGGCACATTAAACATAGGTTTAATTATGGGTGCAACAACAGAATGTCTAGGCATGCTTTTTTATAACAAGAATACAGAGCTAAAAATGAATGAACTGCAGCTAAAGTATTATGTTAATTTTTCACATGGTCTAGTCCTTCCTATGCCCACCCCCTAATATTTTTAAGAGGGTCTCTTCTCCAGTCTTCAGAGAGTAGCTAGAAGTGGGGAGACAGAAAAAGGTCCCCATTTCCTTCCACTCTGCAGTTTTAATCTGAAATCTTAGGCCCAGAACTCAGAAACTGTTTGCGCTAATGAAATTCTCTGTCGCAAAATGCACCTAGAACAATGGGGGTTTCGAACACTGAGAACATGTGCTGTTGTAGTGCTAGGGCTTTGTATTCAGCTTGAAGGAGCTTCAAAATTACCAGTTACCTCTTAAGAGTGAAGATATAATTAGTTGAATTGTGTTAACTTTTGAATACATTGAAATGTAATTTATTTTGCAGACAGATTGCAATGTCTGGGTTTGACAACTTCAATACAGATTTCTATCAAACAAGTTACAGCATTGATGATCAAGCACAGTCCTATGGAGGAGACTATGCAGGAGGAACATACAACAAGTAACTTGAGTTTATTTTATTCTTATAGTAATCATAATAGAAAATGAAAATGAAAAATGCAGAAATTATTTAATTCCTTAAGATAAACATAGGACATTGGTGCCATAAACAGGCCAGTTTTTATATGCAAGTAGAGTGTTTAAAAGTTGGATGCTTGTAAACATTCACTGTTACTAATAAAACTACAATGCTCTTTAATTACACTTTGCTCCAGTTCATAAAAATTCACATTTAGTCCAATACATTTTATACT
This sequence comes from Podarcis melisellensis, assembly GCF_964234715.1. Classification (NCBI taxonomy): domain Eukaryota; kingdom Metazoa; phylum Chordata; class Lepidosauria; order Squamata; family Lacertidae; genus Podarcis; species Podarcis melisellensis. The sequence goes on from NC_138529.1 coordinate 53,457,562, forward strand.
GTTATAAGTAGCTCATATATAGGGAGCCCTGTTTATGTATCAACTGTTCATTAATAGCAAGTCTTGTACATTACTTACCAAAAACTAACTTTGTAAATAAGCCCATCAGTGATACCAGCCTGCCCATTATTCTGCTTACATTTTCTAGCTGACTGCCATGGACAAGAAGTCTTATTTTCAGCTATCATTGAAATGCAAGCTACTACATAAGCCATTAGTTTTTTAGTGGATTGGTTTTTTAAAAAGGAAATGGTCTACAGCCAAGCAGAGGAAGAGACTTTTGTTTTATTGTGGTTAGCACAGAAACCAAGGGAAAAGGGGACTTGGCAATCTTGCCCTCTTCCACCAACCTACACTCACTCATGGTATTTCTTGTTGCCTGTGGCAGCCTGGCAGCCAGTCATTTTATTCAATGCAAGCCTGTCTTACAAGGTTTAAAGGGCAGTGAGCCTTAAAATGAATAAATACAATGCATCACTTAGAATGTGTCCTTAGAACCCAATTCTGGATAGGTTCTGCATTCTTGTCTGTGAAGAAGCTTGCTTAGAAATTAGGGGAAAGTACAAATACAAACAACCCAGAAGGCCAGTTGTGGTGGTTTGTGTCATAATAGGTACCAGGTCATTGTGCATGTCACAGGTGTTAAAACAAATGCTACTATCCACATGATTCATTCAACTCTTTAGAATAGGAGAGTAAGGTGACTTAGCTTAGGTCCTCATTTAAGGTCCAGAAATATGTTGGACTACATTAAGAAACTTGTAACCAAGCCTTGACAACAATCTCAGTAATATAATCTGAGTATGCAGTTGGATTTGTCTGGAAGTGATCATTGAAGGGGATGGGGGCGAGGAGAGAAATTGTCAGGAACATTTGACAGGAGGCAAGCACTGTACAAATGATGGCTTTAAAAAAGAAAACAAGGTTTTAATAGGACTGATAGTTGTGAGGCATTCCAAACCATTGAATTCCAGATAAACAGTGGTAGAGATCTTTCTGCTTCTCCTTTACATGTTGTCGGAATATATTCGTACAGCCATCTTCTAGAAATTACGTTCCAAGAATTCATGTCTGCAGTGTTGTATTCACTGATATTGTATAAAGGTAAAGGTACCCCTGACCATTAGGTCCAGTCGTGGACGACTCTGGGGTTGCGCGCTCATCTTGCTCTATAGGCCAAGGGTGCCAGTGTTTGTCCGCAAACAGCTTCCGGGTCATGTGGCGAGCATGACTAAACTGCTTCTGGTGAACCAGAGCAGTGCATGGAAATGCCGTTTACCTTCCCGCCAGAGCAGTACCTATTTATCTACTTGCACTTTGACATGGTTTTGAACTGCTAGGTGGGCAGGAGCAGGGACCGAGTAACGGAAGCTGCGGGGATTCGAACTGCCGACCTTCCGATCGGCAAGCCCTAGGCTCAGTGGTTTAGACCACAGCACCACCCGTGTCCTTGATATTGTATAGGGAATGTTTATATTGTATAGGGAATCTTTATAAGGAAGTGTCTCTTGTGGAGTAGGTATATAAGGGCTTTGAAAGAGTTTCTAAAATTCCTGTGTTGTAAGCATTCATCTAATACTATTTTTTAAAATTGCTTTCTGCAGACAGTATGCTGGCTACGACTATTCTCAGCAAGGCGGATACGTCCCTCCAGAGATGATGCAGCCACAACAGCCTTACACTGGCCAGATTTTTCAGCCAACGCAAACATACACTCCATCCTCCCCACAGTCCTTCTATGGAAGCAATTTTGAAGATGAGCCACCCTTACTAGAAGGTATGGTTTTTATTTATTGCAGATCTATTTATCTGCTAATATATTTGGGGGATGCTATAAAGGAGCACTGACAGTTGATTTCCAAAAGAATACATGCATATATATTTTTAATTTATCTTTACTTAGTAAGACAACTGCTATTGAGTTTTGTTAGCAGTTTCTCTGGTCTCTGGTTTTATTCCATTAACTTGCCTCTTACAAACTGATCTTGTGTGTTTCAAGTGGAAATTAATTACAGGGCTGAGATAAGGTTGAATATGGCCCTACCCCATCCCCCCCCAAAAAAAAACTTCTGGGTTCTTACTTTATTTTAAATATATTTCATAGTGGTGCTATGCTATCTTTTATAACACATTCATACCTTGCAAATATTTTTCCACAATTAATATTTCTTGTTACAGCATGTCTAATATCTTGTTACAGCATGTCTAATATCTTGTTACAGCATGTCTAATATCTAGTGATGCTTGTGACTCATTGTGCCAGTCCACAAACATATTACAAATCTGTTGATTTTTTTTTTGCCTCCCTTCTTTCACCCTTACATAACTTGTAAACTTTCCAATTTCTGCACATTCAGATACAATTTTTTATTTCCATTCTCTCACAACAGGTACATTCAAACTTTCCCCCAGTGTTTTGCATAGCAGAATTTTGCAGCTGCAACCATATCTAAGAGTTTGTTTGTTTTCTTTTGGGTCACTCCATGCCTTGCAAGTTTATACAGCAATCCCTGACTGCTTAAAACAACATGTTTCCACTGATGACAAATGTTAAAATACTGTTCTTTGTTTGATAATGCAGAACTAGGAATCAATTTTGACCACATCTGGCAGAAAACTCTTACAGTATTGCACCCGTTAAAAGCAGCAGATGGCAGCATAATGAATGAAACTGATATGGCAGGGCCCATGGTCTTCTGCCTAGCCTTTGGTGCCACATTATTGCTGGTAAGATGTCAGTGGTATACATATGGGGGTGGGGGGCATCAATCTAAAATACGTTGGGCAAAAACAAAAGTTACAAGTTAAGGCATTTCTAGTAGGTGTGGTTTCTTAAACGTATAAATACATAATGAGGCTGTTTGAAATGTAGAAGAAAAATACAAGAGTAATTTTTGTGTGTGCATACTTTCAAAATATAATAGCTTTACAGAGGCAATGTGGTGAATATGCATGAATGTGAAATATTTTGTTAGGACCTTGTTGGACAAGTTTCAGAGAATCTAGATCTAGTTACACAGTTATTCAGATGAAAAAGTGAATTGGGTGGCCTTTTATTTATTAAATTATTTCTATGCTTTTGATCAAAGATTTCATGTAAGTATTTAATTCTCAAAGACCAGCTGAAAAGTTTCTCACCCACCTTCAGAAAGTGAGCAAGGATAAGAAACTTCTTTAAGAAGAGGATTCAGTAGTTTGTGGGGCTGCTACAGACAAGGACTGGCTCCTGGGGGAGACACATCATGAGCTGGGTCTCATATAAAGTTCTGCACCTGGAAAAGTCTTTTTTATTAATTTACAGAAACTATATCTCCCCTACCCCATTACAGTGCTCTGGTGATGTATGGCTCAGTGCTTTTTGCTTTGGAAAGATGACTGACCTGGCTCCTTGTGGTCCACTCACTGTTGGGAGTATTTATCTCTTGCATTGTTACTCACCTGGTGCCTTGGACCCACCTCACCCAAAAAAACATGCACACACAGTTTTTTCTTGCAACATCTTCCCCATTCATCTTTTTTATAAACAAATAAACAACCTAGAGTTTTAAAAACTATTGTAAACCTAGTAAGTAAAAATACCAAAACGGTAAAGAAAATGATTCTGCCTGAAATCCTTAATTTTCACTGTTAATAAAAAGTAATATTTTCTTTTTCTCCCTCTTTGATTTTACTCTATTTTCCCCATTCTCCAAATAGCTCAGAGTAAGGGGATCTAATATACAAAACTCCTAATAAGACAATGTGGTTTGAACTTTTGATTTGGATTCTCTCCTTTCTAGGCTGGCAAAATTCAGTTTGGCTATGTGTATGGGATTAGTGCAATCGGATGCTTAGGAATGTTCTGTCTCCTGAATTTAATGAGCATGACGGGCGTTTCGTTTGGCTGTGTTGCCAGTGTGCTAGGATACTGTCTCCTTCCTATGATCATACTTTCCAGCTTTGCAGTTGTATTTTCTCTACAGTAAGTATTGCCGTCAAATATTATGTTACACTGATATATTGATGTTACATCTATAAATTCTAGCGGTGGGAAAATCTACAAAAGCAGCTTGTATTAACTTAGGGCTGTGCATTCACCTTGGAAACAAAGAGCCACACCTTGTAGATATTAGGATCAGATCAGGTTCCAGGCAATATGAGCTCACCTTGGAGCTTTGAGGGGGCTTCTAAGATTTTGTTTGCCATTTGCTGTATTTTTGTAAAAGGGGGAAAAGATGCTCCCCATGAATACAATACACCAGGCAAAGAGGTAGGGGTGTAGTTCTATGACTGACAGCTCTGCTTTCCAATCAAGTGATTTACTTTGGTTCTTTTCTCTTCTGGTCATAGTGCTTTTATTTAGGTGGCAATCCTAGCCCATGTCTTGTTGTGACGGGACTTGTTAGAGCACCGCAACCCACAGTGCCCTACAGAAAGGGAAGGGGGGAAATGTCCCTTCACTCCCAGGTTGGCACAGTGAAGAGACATGGATTAGACATGGATTAGGCCAAGCTTCCTCAACCTCGGCCGTCCAGATATTTTTGGCCTACAACTCCTATGGTTCCTAGCTAGCAGGACCAGTGGTCAGGGATGATGGGAAATGTAGTCTCAAAACATCTGGAGGGCCGAGGTTGAGGAAGCCTAGATTAGGCTGTGTCTGTCACATAGTGGTGGCAGGATTTGCCAGCAAGCTTCCCTACTGATGGTGGAGCTTCCCCACTGATGTCAGAGCTCCCCGAAAAGCTGAGGCTGGTAGGGCTTGGGCAGAGGTGCACCTCCACCTCATCCAAAACCTGTCTGGCATGGCAGATGGGAAGTTTGGATTGCTCTGCTGGGTAAATTTGTATATTGCTTTTCAATTAAAAAAAATTACAAGCCACATATTAAATGTATAGTAAAAAAAAAAACCACAAAGCACCCCTAATATTTGAGAACAGTATTTCAAAATATTACTAAAAGACAAGAGGATCAACACAGCAAAATCAGGTGAAAATCAGGGAGTTCTTCAACTTGGATTAAATTAGTTCCCAAAGGCAGTAGTTAAGATCTACATCTTTAATGCCCATTTAAAATCTGCAAGGGCTGTGGCTTATCTGATGTCCTGTAGAATTTCATTCCACAATTGTGGAGTCACCACTGAGAATGCCATTGTCCCTGTGTTAGCTGGTCTTTTATACACAGTTATCTCTGTAGGGCTTCAGCTAGCCTTTCTTTTGGGAGGAACATAGAAAGACTTCCTTCCTTCCTTCCTTCCTTTCTTTCTTCCTTCCATTCTTTCTTTACTAGTGGACGGGCTTAATTGAGTGATATAGTTGTATTTTGAAGCCCCAAATACTGGTGGTAGCATGCTTGAGAATGCTGCTGGATACATTTTTTTATCCTTCCCCGAAATATGTTTAAAAGCCATAGCAACTGGAATACCTTTGAAGAATGCACAGGACTGTTTTGACGTGTGCACTGTGATGCGAAGCTGTTACCCAACATTGTGTTTAAATCATTTTGTTTTTCAGGGGTATGATGGGAGTTATTCTTGCTGCTGGAATTATTGGATGGTGTAGCTTTTCAGCTTCCAAAATCTTCATTTCAGCCTTGGCAATGGAAGGACAACAACTTTTAGTAGCATATCCCTGTGCTTTATTATATGGAGTCTTTGCCCTCATTTCTGTGTTTTGAGCTGACTTATCCTTATTGTTGGACTTAAATGGGCCAAACTGAAAAAGCCTTCACTTTTGAGACACTTAAAACTGGGACCAGAAACCAGCTCTTAGTCACTATCATGCAAGGTTAATGCTTGAATTGTCGTCTGGAGCAACAAAAACAAACGAGCCTTTTGTGTTCCTTTTTATAGGACTCTTGAATACAGTTTTGAACTGTCCTGTAATGTCTATACCTTTAATACAGGTTCATGATTATACTGTTTAAAATGTAACATTTCTTTCCCAGTCCAACAGCCTCTGGCAAAATATTATTATTTTGAAAACTTTTGTAGTTCAGAAGTTTTTATAGATAAGAGGAAATGAAACCATGAACTTTACAGTTGCTTTCCCATGGTAGCATGCAACTACAATCCTAAACAAAAGATATACATTCCCTTTTTTCCTACTAATTTAGCAAACTAGAAAACTATCTCAATAAAACATAATCTTGAAGCAAAGCAGAATGAGTCCCACATATAACTTTTGAAGAGTTTACAGCACCAACTTAGATTATGTTTTTGTTTACAGTAAATGGTCCAAAAGGCTTTCCAGGCTCAAAGCTACCACATTTATAAATGTTTCAGTTTGTATGTATTTTGTAAATAGCTCTATCATAATTGTATAAATCTGAGATGTTCACTTTCATACTAAAAAATCAAAAATAGACTTTCAAATGGTTTCCCAAAAACAACCTGTTTCAGAAAGCGGTTTGGGTGAATGTTGTCCTACACCAATTAAATTGTCCCCAAATTGCTCTTTAAAAGTGTTTCAATTTGACCATTAACAATATATCTTCCCAGTAATGTTGTCCAGCCTTGAATAACAAAAAAAAAGCCTCATTTATGCAAAGGAGGATTTGTTCCTATTGAGCAAATGCTACATTTCAATCACGGCGTGCTTGTATCCAATGTGGTTTATCCAAAGACATCCCTGCATGAATGGAGCATAGCACAGGGCTTCACCTTCCTCTCCTATCCTCTTGCACCCCCATGTGTGCTGTCAAAATCTGCTTCAGAGGTTTGGGGAACCCTTGAGCAGACTTTGGGGTCTCTGGGAGCTGCTGGAGAAGAAGGTGAAGTTGCTCATGCCAAATGTTGGGTTGCACCAATGGCGTTCTATAATTAGGCTTCTTAATTGTAAAGCAAGTGTTGGAATCCTATCCAAAATGACAAACAAGTACTTACTTCACATGAAAAACTTGCATGTCTCTGAGAAAGTAATAATTTTGTCATCCTTTGTTGAGAAATGGAAGTAGCTAACAGTATTGGTGAACCAGTGTAACTTAACAAATCAGCCTCCTTGTCCGCAAATACCTGGTCATACACTACTTTTTGCTCCTTTCCATGCCTCTGCACAATTCTCCATGTGATCTGTTTTCATGTAGCCCACAGATATTGGCTAAACACTTTAAATAAATGTTGTGCAAGAAATTCAGATAACTTTGCACATTTAAATCTTGGGTATTTGCAAATTAAATTCTGTGCTTTGGCAGTTTTTCCTCTGAAATATATATATACAGTGGTACCTCGAGTTACATACACTTCAGGTTACATACGTTTCAAGTTACAGACTCCGCTAATCCAGAAATAGTACCTCTGGTTAAGAACTTTGCTTCAGGATAAGAACAGAAATCGGGCTCCGGCGGCGTGGCAGCAGCAGGAGGAGGCCCCATTAGCTAAAGTGGTGCTTCAGGTTAAGAACAGTTTCAGGTTAAGAACGGATCTCCGGAACGAATTAAGTACGTAACCCGAGGTACCACTGTATTGATCTTTCATTAGTTCTATTTTAGCAGAGAATGGACGGGACAATTTTTTTCCAGAATTTGACCATGATAGGGGAGCAATCCTCGGATTCATACCCATTCTCCCCACATTGAAAAATAATCTACCTGTGGGTAGCAGGTTCAATGAGATGCATGGTGAATGAATAAATGAATAATGAATAAATTTATTACGGTCATAGACCAGAAAAAACATAAAAAACAATAGTTTACAAAGGGAATAATGGTGTCAATTAAAAATTGTAAAATTATACATAAAAGCAATACACATATGCACACACACCCACACACACACACATATATACACATATATGCACTACAGTATATGTATAGACTTAAAAAATGGGGGGGCTTGTCCAGGGGTCAAGTCTTTTACTTTTTTACAGCTAATGCCCTCCGCTTGATCGCAGCCGCAGAAAATTTGGCCACTTTCAGTGTTACTTCTGGGTTTTTATCTCCTAGTAGGATTTTCAGCCGCTGAGATTCAGATCGACCTGGAAATTTCTGAACGATAGGGTAGATAAACAGTGACCTAATATCCCCGTAAAGGTCGCAGTGTAACAACACATGTGAAGCCGTTTCCACCTCTTTCAGACCACATGGGCAAACTCGTTCAGCATAGGGTGTGCCCTCGTATCTGCCCTTTAGTAAGGCAGATGGCAGTACATCAAATCTGGTAAGGGTAAACGCCCGCCTGTATTTTGCGATTTGTAGATCCAGCAAATATGGTGTTAGATTAAACCCTTTTCCATAATCTTGGATAGCTGGATATTTATCTATCTTGCTCATATGGTCCTGAAGCTCTACATCTCCTATTCGCTGGCTCACCATCCTTTTAGCCTTTTCAAAACCTGAGGCTATGAGTTCTTGTGGGGAAAGCCCCAGGCCCTTCAATTTTTCATAAAGCGACAATCTCCATTTAGACTGGAACGGGTCTAGTAGAGTCAATGGAGCCACTCCCACTGGGAAAAATATGAGTTTTAGCCAGAAGTGAATCTTCAGGATCCATATCCTGGCATTAATAGGGAGTTGACCTACCTCCAGCCTGATGGCTGTGTTGGAGACACAGGTAGGTAACCCTAGTAGGGAGCGGTAAAATTTAGTTTGTACAGATTCCAGGGACTTGAGTTTTTGACAATTAAATATCTGGGTGCCATACATCAATTGTGGAAGTATTTTTGCAAAAAAGACCTGGGAGGCAGCAGGAACATATTGACCTCCTTTTCTGTAAAAGAATCTTATGATAGCTCTGGAAGATCTTTGCGCATTTACAATGGAATTCTTAATCTGATGGCACCAAGATCCCTTCTCATCAAAAATTATTCCAAGATATCTAAAAGATGTTACTTGCTCAATAGGTTGGTTATTAATTTTCCATTTATGTCGGAGTTTTCTCTTGGAGAACACCATAATTTTTGATTTAGTGTAATTTATTATTAGGTGTTCAGCTTCGCAATACTCTGTAAGAGCTCGTAAAAGTTTTCTTAGACCCACACAAGAGAAGGAAATAAGTGCCGCATCATCTGCGTACAAAAGGACTGGGATTGGTATATTATTTAGGTTTGGGGGATGAGTGCTTGCTTCCTCCATCTTTCCGACTAAGGAGTTTATATAGAAGTTAAATAGAATAGGGGCAAGAACACAGCCTTGCTTGACACCATGGAAACTTTGGATTTCCTTTGATAGGTTCCCATAACGGTCGCATCTAACACGGATCCGAGTATTTTCATGTAGTCTACGGATAAGAAGCAAAAGACGTCTATCGATGTTTGTGGCATTTAATTTTTCCCAAAGTCTGTGCCGGGGTATCAAATCGAAAGCTGATTTGAAATCTACAAAGGCTACATAGAGGGAGCCTCCTTTCTTTGAGGTGTATTTCTCCACTAGATGTTGCAATACCAGTCCTTGGTCTAGAGTTGATCTATGTGCCCTGAAACCAGCCTGGGCTTCCTTTAGGATGTGCTCCTGTTCCAGCCAGTCCGCAAACTTTTCACGTAAGTGAGTTGCATAAAGTTTGCTAATGATGCTTAAGAGACTGATTGGTCTGTAATTGGCTGGATCAAGTTTACAGCCTTTCTTGAATATGGGAACGATGATTGCCAATCCCCAGTCCTCTGGTATTATTGCTGTTTGATCTATGCTGGTGAATAGGGTGGCAAGGACTGGGGCCCACCAGTCAATATTGGCTTTGAGAAGCTCAGGAGAGATATTATCTGCTCCCGGGGCTTTTCTGTGTTTGAGTGCCTGAATAAGCCTCCTGATCTCCGCAACCGACACCGGAGGCCACTCATCACCTGCCGCACACTGTATTAGTGGCTGTGTCAAAGGCAGAGCTGAATATGAAGATTGGAAAAATGCCTCCCAAGTCCCTGCAGGTATAGTATACTCCACTTCTGAGGAGGTAGATCGCACTCCATTTGCTACCAGTCTCCAGAAGGTGGCCGAATCTCTCTCTCTGGATGCATCTATTAGGCATTTCCATTCTCTTTTCTGTGCCAGGAGTTTTTTGTTTTTGATCAAGATTTTATAATTTCGTTTATCTTCAAACCAGACCGTGGGGAGTTGGGGTAAATTGGCAGATCTATAATTCTTGTATTTTTTCAGTAAGTTTAGCTTCATGTCCTGACATTCTTGATCAAACCAGGGTTTGGAGTTTTTATATACTGAGGATTGCCTACTTGACCTGTTCCTTTTTTCCTTCAGGGAATCTTGAAGGAGTGAAATTAACTCCTGAAATAAATTTATCTTTAATTCATGGCTTGAGGAAGTTATAAGGTTTTCTCTCTTAGTGAGGAATTCCTTTGAGCATAGCCTACTTGAAATTTCCTTATGCAGTTCATCTGTCCATCTGATACGAGAATATCTGAGCTCCAAAGCTGTAGGGCTCGAATGTTCGATTTTCTCAGCGCAGGATAAATCCTTTCCCGCAGCTACGAGTGCACTTAATGGCAGATGGTCACTGTCTAAGCGCTCCTCCACTTTGCATTCCAGAACTTTGTTTTGAAGATCATACGACACGATTATATAATCAATTGTGGAGGCGCCATTGTTAGATATAAATGTGAATTCTCCGACCTTCTCCCCCTCTGTACGGCCATTTAGTATAACCAAGTCCAACTTGTTGACCAAGTGTAATAGGCATAAGCCGGCATAATTGCAGCCTTTATCCTTTGAGATTCTAGCTGGTATTGAGTGGGCTTCCTCTATAATGGGGGCTGTTTCATGGAAATGGGCATACAAAGCCTCATCAAATTGTCCAGTTCTGGCATTTAGGTCGCCTGCCACCACTACAGAGGCATCAGGAAATTGAATTGATAGTTTGTCAAGATACTGTTCTAACTGAGCCCAAGTATTTCTTATCAGTCTTTTCTCTCTTTGTGGGGGTAGGTATACGTTAATCAGCAGCAAGCTGTGGGTCCTCCACTGTACTTGCACAGCTGTGGCCAGATGGTCTAGTGGGTCTAGTTTTTTAAATATGGCCCTTAGCCTTGTTGAGATTAAAGTAACTAACCCACCTTTAACTCGCCCCCCTCTAGTACTTAAAAGACCTGGGAGGGAGAACGCAGAAAAGCCATTTAACTCCACTTCACTTGTGCTCCAGGTCTCCTGGAGAAACACAATGTCATGTCTCTGGATATATTTAGCAAAGGATTGGTCAGAAACCCTCTTTTGCCAACCTGCAATATTCCAAGTTAGCAAGGCAAGGTTGCACGTTGTCTTGCCAAAAGTTGATCTTAGTCAATTTGCCTTTGAAAGATTTTTAGGGCCTATCTTTTTATCTATTGGTTGAATTTCGTTCATTTTGGCAATGTCCATAGATGTATTATCGCCCAGGTACTCAATGGAATCAATTGAAGGGTGCAGCGTGCTAACATTAGTGATCAGTACTCCTTTTTTTGGCGAATCTACCTTGAGGTGTTCTATTTGACTGATACCAAGTTCATCCTCATCCAGGTATCTCATGCTGGTCCAAGAGCGCGTTGTGGTTGTCATAGGGATGGTTTCCTTCTTAGATGGTAGATTGTTGCTGTCCCTTACGCACTGTGTTAGATCTGTTGCTGTCAGGTTTATCTCTGCAGCTGCAGAGGTATTATAAAGGTAGTCTTTCATGGTTGTCATAGGGATGGTTTCCTTCTTAGATGGTAGTTTATCCCTTGCGCACTGTGTTAGATCTGTTGTTAACAGGTTTATCTCTGCAGTTGCAGAGGTATTATAAGAGTAATCTTTCATGGGGTCTGTCTTGGCTTTTTCAGAGAGGTTCTCTTTCTTTAATTGGTCCGTTGCCGGTTCTTTCTCTCTTTTTCCTGAGCATTCATCTCTGTTAGCTTATTTCTAAGGGTCTCCAATCTTCTCAAGATCTCAGATTGGGCAAGGAAAGGCAACAATCCAAACTGATTTATTAATGCCTTTTCTTCTGGATAGAAGTTATCCGTCCCCTCATTAGGCAGTCTCATCTCCTGTCTTAGTTTCAAGGACCCTTGCTCAGTATGTTCCAGTTTGTCTTTTGAGTGTCCTCTCTCCTCCTTTGGTTTACAAGTAAATCTTATCTCAGCTGTCGTAAAATCATCAGGAAACAAATTCAAACATGTGCTGTTTTCAAAATATCTTATTACCGTTATCCTTTTCTTTAACAGCAAATGTCTTGATCTATATATATATTTAGCCAAGTTTTGATCTTTGAAGGAGGCAATCACTCGCAGAGAGTATCCATTGTAGAATATGAAATCTACTGAGGTAATGTCATTTAATTTTATTTTTCCTGGCAGCATATCATCTAAAGTATTCACAAAATGCACCGAGCGTTCTTCCTTTGTAAGGAAGCCCTTTGGCTTCGGGTAGTTTAGAAAAGCTAGCTTCCTATCTGCCAGTATCAGTTTCCATCCTTTATCCTGGGACAGATCTTGCCCTGCTACTGGCTCATCTTGAGATCTGCCATAATCAATGGTATGGGATGAGTCTTCTTTAATATTTATGGATCCTTGAGGTTTCAGCATAGAGCACCCGGGTAGTGATTCCGTTTCCTCACTTGTTTTGTTAGGCAGCAATGGTGTTTCTTTCAAAGACTTCAGCTGGATCTTTTTTTCTGGATCCACACTGTTGTTCTCTCTGCTGCCATGTATAGCAGGTTTGTTAGAGTTTGTTTTTGATTTTGTTGGGATCAGCTTATATAGTCTTTTCCAACATACTTTACATGCACGTCGGTTTATAACAGATTTCCTTGCAGTTTTTATGTTCTTACTTTTCTTTTTAGTTTCAGCTTTCTTCTTATGGGATCTCTTACTGATGCCTCGCTTCTTTTGATTTACTTCGATAGGAAATTCGGTTTTGGGGACAGAGACATACAACCCTATGTCCTTTCCTTGGTGTAAGTGATTTTCCGCTGATGATCCTTGTGTGCACTTGCTGGTTGCTGGTTGCTTTGTATATTCTGGCTCTTGAGGGGTGGTTGGTGGATCAACACCATGAAATTCTGAGCCTTTAGCTTGGAGGGGATAATTTTCCACTAGTGTCAGGAGCAGCCCATTTGTTATTGTTAAATATTTTTTCATAGCTGCCAGATCCAGATTTATAGAGAGCAGCCAGTCCTGAGGGTAGCAGTCATTGTTTTCCGTCTGGGAGCCCATAGATGAAGTCTGGGATTTCTGGGAGTTTCGGGTTTCTTCCTGTAACTCTGAAGATAATATCTCAGCCAAGACTATTTCATGGGCCAGGCTCATTGTATTTCTATTTTGGTTGTTATTCTCCGAGTCCTGTATTCCTCTAGAGAAGGTTGAGTGATCTTGAGCAGCAGAGGGAAAAGGAAGGGCCTCATCCTGCTTCAACTCAACCATCTCAGCCATCTTTTGCTCATTTCCATTTCCATTCTCGTTGTCCCTTGTATGTGAAAAGTATTGCGTGATTTTACTCTGTTTCTCATAACACTCCTGGAACAATGGGCTTGTCACTATCCCCAGGTCCCTACGTTTCTTCCTAGTAAGTACCATTTGTAAATCTTTGTTACCAATCAGGGGTTATTCTTCCTCTTTCAAAAACTATGTCTCTTAGGAAGTCGGGAACTCCACCCAGCTGTAGACTAAGGTCCAAATTGAAGCAAGATTTGGGATAGCTGTTTGTAGTTTGATAGCTTATAGTTCAGAGCATAACACGGAGTTGGCAATAAATCAGCTGTCACCCGTTTTCCTTATTGTCGGTCAGACTTGAGGAGAGTGGCAGCGTGGGGAGTAAACCCTCCGGACATTAAGATAACAAGGTAACAAGAAGGGCTTTTTTTTTAAAAGCAACAGCTAAAAGAACTATTAAAACTATTTAAAAACTCTGGAGGAGTTAAAATATATTATAAAAGGGGTTTCAAAGGTTGGCTCGGTGTCGAGCCTATTTAAAAAGCAAATTTAAGAACTTGCCTCAGATAACCTCCAGAACTCTGCAGCTAGTTCGGCGGCCATCTTTTCTCCGTGAATTCTCTCCATGGTAAAGATACATTTCCAGCGTCTTCCACTTATAGTTTAAAATTTGAGTCTCTAGTGCCTCATTCTTTCTTGTATTGAACACAGGTCTGCAATGAATGGTTTCTCTCTGTGTGTTTCTCTATTTTCTAACTTAAAAGATATCTAATTTTCATGTAATATTTCCTACCATTCTACTGAGGGATATCCAATGTAGCATACATTGAAAAATGTTTTTAAAAATCATTGGAAGATAAAATTAACCGAGGGAGGCTCTGCAACTAGAAATCTGCACAATAAGTAGGCTAGCTATTAATACTTTGGCATTGATTGTGGAGATTGCCTACTATGAGTAATCTGAGCTTCTGCACTTTTATAGTGTGCATGTATTCCTGGCATTAGTATAGCATGCCCTTGGGAGCTCTGTAAGTGTGCATTGTGTGAAGAATTCAGTCACCAAATTGTTCCTAATTACGTTTTGGGTAACCTATAAAAACTTTTAACTGCAATAGGCAAGCAGCTAATGATGGATTAGAACATTACCTGAGCACAACCTGAGACATAATTTAGGATGGTATAAATCAAGCTGTCTAACCCTTACAGTACTTCTGCAACTTGGAGTTAATTCATATCCAAAGAAGGACTCAAGGCCTTTCATCTATTTGCCACACATTCCCACCTGTTTTGTTGTTGTTTTTTAAGTCAGGGTTGGGTAGCCAGTGTGCTTCCCATATACTGCTGTAGCTTTAGCTCCCATCATGTCCAGTAGGCATGGTCAAGGATGGCATTTGTAGCCCAGAAAAATCTGGAGAACACAACATTGACTACCCTTCCTACAAGATATGTGCAGATATGTGTACTTTCCTTCTCAAAATGCCCAGAATGCTGCTATGACAGCAGGCGAAGCTAGTATAAAATGGGGGGGAGGTGCACAAGGTGTCTTGTGTTTAACACAAAGGCAATCAGAGAGAGGAAGAAGGAAATGAGGACTGCACCCTTGCTGGAGTAACAACATAGGTAAGTGAGGAGGGAGGTGTGAGCATGGCCTGGCAGGATTCGGATGCCCAGGGCTTGGGTACATGCACTGACTAGTGAGGACTCATGATCTGAGTGTCAAAGTAGATTTGACATATGTCACATAGCTTGTCCTTGCCTAGTGTGTGATTTGCTGGCATAGGTCTAAGCCGGACAGGGACCGTGATCTGGGAAAGGAGAGCTTTAACCCTTTGCCTCCTCAATGTCTGAATCGGAATTTGACACACACACACACACACCAAAAAAAGTTACTGCCCGCAGCCAGAGGGAAGTTGCCATTCAGGGGTGTAGGAAAGGCACAACTGGGAGTTTCAGACAGACAAAGTGTCTGCAAAAAGGACCGTTTCTGATATATCACTGTACCTGTAATCCAGTGGAGTCTTAAAATTTCACAAGTTTCAGAGTATTAAGATGAGTTACAGTCTTGAGAAGCTTGGGTTGGTGCTAGAATGGAAGTGAATTTTGAAATGAGCAAAAGAAGGATGAATGTTTATCTCACAAAAAGAAGCGAAGTGGGCAGTGACAAGATCCTGGTATTTAAACGGCAAATGGCTTAAATTAGGGAGGGGAAATACACATGCTAGCCCCTTCCTCTATGACCCCCCCCAATATTTGCATATTCATCCCAAATATATGAAGAGGCGTTTTAAGCACATTCAGCTGAACACATTGAAAACACCTTGGGTTTCTGTGGTGCATGTGTGGACATCTGAAGTGCATGCCTGGGGACATCAGGGCTGGGGTTTGCATGCCCTGTCACCCTTTCTCATTTAAACCCTTTGTGTTCTCTCGAATGCCTTTGCAAGGTGCCTTATTGAGTCAGGACACGGAGAAAGTGTAGGTTTTACCAGTTCCAAGAGATCCTAGGCCAGTATACTGAAGAAAGGACAACACTCCTGATCTGTCTCAATGTAGGGTGGCAGCAGGAGAGCCAGTGTGGTGTAGTGGTTAAGAGCGGTAGTCTCGTAATCTGGGGAACCGGGTTCGCGTCTCTGCTCCTGCAGCTGCTGGGTGACCTTGGGCCAGTCACACTTCTTTGCAGTCTCTCAGCCCCACTCACCTCACAGAGTGTTTGTTGTGGGGGAGGAAGGGAAAGGAGATTGTTAGCCGCTTTGAGACTCCTGAAGGGGAGTGAAAGGCGGGATATCAAATCCAAACTACTCCTCCTCTTCTTCTTCTTCAAATGCATTCTTCCCCAACTTGCTAGTATTTCCAGGCAGAATGGGAGACTTCTGAGCGAAGGTGATTAGGTAGAGGCCCAAAATGGAAACAACAATGTATTGTCCAGGAGCCGCCTGCTTGGAAAACCCGATAGACCAGTGGTTTCCACCATAGTTCTTACTCTTTGTTGACTACAGTCATCATTCGGTTTCACTGCAGCATTTTGCCCATCTGTGCATTTAGCATCTAAAAAGAAAAAGCATTTGAACCACAATTATGGGGATAGTGTTAGGACTGGTGGTGATGGAAATCCTTGAAAGTGATCCCTGAAGTCTTCTGGATCCTGTCCATAGGCAGCAGCAATACAGCACTTAGTTCCTTGAAATTAATCACAAGGGATTTCATAAGGCTCTTTTATTCATGACACTTGGACATTTCGGCTCGTAGCCATCTTTTTAAATCTTACGTAAAGCATTCTGCCAAAAAAAAAAGCCCTGTGTTGCAAAGGAATGCAGAAGAAGCTATTCTAAAAACGTTAATTTCAACTTTTGCTGATTAAGGTTTACCCACGTCCCTTTGATCTCTTAGTCATGCATCATGACAAACCTGATTATAATTTTAAAGAGTAGTTTTTAACTAGAAATCGTATATTTTCATTGTATCCTGGTTATCACTGTACATCTGCCCCGGTGCACAAAGTTCTTACTCTGCTTTAATGAGGAACATTATCTGTTCATGGATCACAGTGTCCTGTTTCTGCGCAACTAAATTAAAATGATTACTTTTTCAAATGAGACCTAATTGTATTCCAAACTGTTCTGATAAATATGAAAGATCAAATTCTTCTCTGAGCACATCAAGTTCTAACACTAGGATATTGTATAAGGTTAGTATAGCTCACTTCAATTTTATTTTAAATTTGGACCTTTTATGGCAATTAGCTCTTAATTTTTCAGCTAGCTTGCATGGTGACGGACTAGCTGTTATGAACTTAATTTTCAATGGTGTTAGCTCTCTCTTTTCACATAGACGTGTTAATGCTTGGAAAAGAAATCTGATACTACTGGTGTTTGAATTTTCTGAAGCTGAATCTTTAGAATACCAATGTGGGTGGTTATTTTTAAAACCTCAACTGAAACATAATATTAGCATTATTATTTTTAAGGCAGCTTTGTTTGTCCATAAAGGGGGGTCCACAGTTAGTGAATACTGTTGTGAGGATCAATTAAATTGCAAAATAGCATGCAATAATTTTGACTTCCCCAGAAATCTCTCAGGCACAACATTACACAAAGCTGTAATTTGGAGAACGGGGAACTGGTGTGAAACAGTAGAATGGGGGGGGGGTGTTGCGGGTCGTTTTGGTCATATTAAGATGTTCAGATTGACACATGCATCATAATCATTGCATATAATGGAGTCATTGCATATAATGGAGTGGTTAGAGTGCTGGACTGGGACTTGAAAGACCAGGGTTCAAATCCTGCCTTGATGCTCACTGGGTGATCTTGGGCCAAGTGCCTTCTCTCAATCTAACTTATCTCACATGGTTACTGTGAGAATAAAATGGGGAGGGATAGAAGCATGAACACTACCCTTGAGCTCTTTGGAGGAAAGGTGGGATTTCAATGCAACAGTAAATGAGCAAATGCATCAGTTCTCAAAAATGTCAGTGGAAGTAAAAATGCAAGACAAGCATGGGTGCAACAGAGAAATCTACCTAAAATGAAGATAGAAGCCACATGTTCAGATTCTAGAACGATGTGACTATAATTTTAGGATTCTATGACTTGTCAAGAGTTGGAAGGGACCACCAGGGTCATCTAGTCCAACCCCTTGCAGTGCAAGGAATCTTTTTCTGCCCAACATGGGGCTTGAACCCACAACCCTGAGATTAAAAGTCTCAAACTCTACCAATTGAGCGATTCAGAAACCAAATATGAATAACCACAAAACCGTTGTGAGGACAGGTTTAAAAGCAAAATCTGTGCAGTGAAAAGAACTCAGAGGTTTTCCTATATATAGGCACCCCATGAAGCATACATATAGTTCTAGTGTACATATTGTCTTTTCTATTCTACTTGATTGCAGTCCCAGCTGAGCAGGGGCATCTGTACATGCAAAGAGTTCCATGTGCACCTTGAGAGGCCCTGGAGGTTTCAAATAGACCCAGCATTTCAAAAATCTGCAATATGTACAGTGGTACCTCGGGTTACAAACACCTCAGGTTACAAACACTTCAGGTTACAGACTCCGCTAACCCGAAAGTAGTACCTCAGGTTGAGAACTTTACCTCAGGATGAGAACAGAAATCGCGCACCGGCGGCAGCGGGAGGCCCCATTAGCTAAAGTGTTACCTCAGGTTAAGAACGGACCTCCAGAACAAATTAAGTTCATAACCAGAGGTACCACTGTAAACCAGAAAAGCTTCATACCATGACCGATAGTTGAAAGGCTGCCCCAGTGTTAATCTTTTTTCTTTTTTTCCCTTTTTTATTGGAATTTTATTTACAACATAATACAAACCCCCCAATATACAGATCCACTCTCATTAAACATGAGCATAACATACAACAATACAAACAACCAAATAAAAGACTTCCTTTGTCCTGTATCTGGCCTCCTTATTTACTTCTTATAAACTGTTTCCTTTATGAATAATTATTCAGATTTTTCTAATTACAACTTAAATATCCACCCCATTTTTGATAATCATTCATATGTGGTTCTATCTCTGGCTTTCTTGTTCTGCACCATGCAGCTGTGAAGGATGCAAACTAAAGCAGAAGTTTGGTGCACAAGGGATGAGGAAGGATTTTTAAAAACGATTTCCTCAAACCATTTCACAATTAAAAAATCACCTAGCAAGCTGCTTTTTGCCCTGAACAGGGACCTGTACTATATTGTGTTAGTCGAGAATGGATGAGCACTGCTAATTGCCTGGTTTTTCCTTACACGGCTTGGATTTTCATGCTTCTGAGAACCTAGTGAGAACCTAGTGTACTAGTTGGGAATTTTATGTGGTTTATCTCCATGGCTCATGGCATTTGAACAGCTGGCATGAACTTAATATAAAATACATCCCTTATGAATGAACTGTGACCCTGGTACAAGCACCTACATTATCTTCTTCTACATGATTTGGAAAGAACAGCTAGCACTCTGATCCTAATGGTTGCAGAAAAGATCAGAACACTAATCCTTGTATTTGCCAGGAAGGCCTGTTTACTGTTTATCAACCTCCTGTAAGCAGGAACCAGACTCCAAAAAGACAATGAAGATCTTTTTAAAGATAAATTTATATTCAGGAACTACAGAAATATTAATGTTGTCTTCCCAAAATTAAGGCCCTGTCCTCTTGAAGCTCATCTCACAAAACACAATAGTACGCTAGAGGGAACTCATACCAAAGGATGGAGTTCTCTGTTATCCCTTCCCTCAGAATCCCCACCTCTCCTCTCCATAGAAATTAGGTAGAGTCAAAGTACACTTAAAACTTCAAGGTTTTCAATGGTTGGTTAGCTCACAGCTTTCCAATAATTATTTCTAGAAAAAAGCCCATGGCTCCCTCATGAATGTTTGCAACAGCAGGAACCACAAATAGGCAAGAGGCAAGAATTTTTGGGTGGCCATGATTCCTTCAAGAATTGTGGGGTCTGGTTCAACCGTGGAGACAGGACAGTTATGTCTAGAGCAGGCATGCCCAACCTTCAGCCCTCCAGATGTTTTGGACTACAATTCCCATCAACCCTGACCACTGGTCCTGTTAGCTAGGGATGATGGGAGTTGTAGTCCCAAAACAGCTGGAGGGCCACAGGTTGGGGATGCCTAGTCTAGAAGGCTGCTTTCTATAAGGCTGATCAAGCTGTGCTCTCTGCCATACAGAGAAATGGGATGCCAAAGTGAGTTCACGTTTATTTTAATAACAGACTTTCCATTACAGATCCAGCAACAAACATTCCTGTGGGCTTGCTACACGAAGGCCAGATGATGAAAATAGTCTGGGGATCTCATTGTGTATGATTCCCTCAAAGAGTCCTGGGAGCTATGGTTCATTAAGGGTGCTAGGAATTGTAGCTCTGTGAAGGGTAAACCACAGTTCTGAGGATTGAATGAATGAATCTTTATTTGTGTCAGCCATCGGCCACAGCAATAAAACAACAATACGATATACAAAGAATAGAAAGAAAAGTCAATTATATAAAATATATTTTAGGGTTTTGAATCAATAGTCTGTTAGTGGATCTTATTATGATTGCCCCAGCTAAAAACCTTGCAACCTTTGCTGTCACCTGCTCATCTTGATCTGCCAAGAGAAAGGACACTGTGGCAGTGGTTGGGCGACCCGGAATGGACAATAAAAGAGGGGTAATAATCTCATTCCTTTAGTCTTTATAAAGAGTCCAAGCCAGAAGGCCATGCACCACCGATTCGGTACTGCCATCTCCACAGGGACATGAGCATTTTCCATGTGGGATCTGTTGGAATCGTCCCTCAAGTGCAGCTGAGGGCAATGCATTCAATCTTGCGAGTAAAAGCACATCTGATCAGCATTTTCAGGATATTGCCAGAGGGAACAGTTCTGAGGATTCTTTGGGTAAGACCATTTGCTTTAAATGTGCACTAGATGTGCTTTAAATGTATGGTGTGGATGTGACCCTTATCTTCAGACACCTATATAACTTTTCACTCTTTGAGGGATATATTTTGACTTGGCAGTACGGAGCACTGCCCCACCTCATGTTTATTTGATCCCATGGGATTATTCTTCAACAGCGCCAACCTTTCTGCCCAGTTCTATAGTCCTAATCATTGAATGGCATCTGTTTTAAGCAGTGAAATGGGCTTACGTACCAGCTATGCATACCAAGAGCAAGATGAGTGCCGCAACCCAGAGTCGTCCGCGACTGGACTTAACTGCCAGGGGTCCTTTACCTTTTATGCACACCAAAAGCACAAATCTATCTGCTTAAAAAGAAATAATTCTATTTCATGTTCAACCCTTTACAAAACCATCTAGTTTGATTCACTTCTCAGTTCAGTTTAAGTTCAGCTAGGGTTGCCATATTTTGAAGAGCAAAAAAGAGGATGTCCTGACGACTCTCATTTTAAAAAGCCCTACTATGTGTAGTAGGGCAGTTCATAAAAGGCTTTTTTTCTTTAATGCCTGCTCCAAAGGTCTTATCTTACTACACTAGGGATTATATAGCTATATCTGAAATTTCATGCATATCGGTTAATATCTTGACACTGCTCCACTGAATTGAAATTTCAGCCTTCATGACATAGGAAAACGGCCAAGTAAACAGCTATTTTCATGGAGGAGGATCAAGATATTAACTGATATGCATGAAATTTCAGATATAGCTATATAATCCCTAGTGTAGTAAGGTAAGACATTTGGAGCAGGCATTTTCAAAAAAAAAGTTTTTTATGAACTGCCCTAATACGTAGGCTATAGAAGCTGTAATATATTGCTGAAGGGGGCAGGAAAAAAGAAGCGGAAAGCACGTCTTTATCCACCAATTATGTCTATGTCTCATCTGGAAAGTATAGCCAGAGACATTTTCACAAATTTAAAAAATCCACCCAGACAGAAATTTTACCCCTGAAATAGAGGACATGTCCTGGAAAAAGAGGACACGTGGCAACCCTAGAAATGAGCCTTGGCCAAAAAATTCCTAGTATTCAGAATGTTGCATGGCACCATGTTGAAATATAAAGATTTTTTTGAAGACTAAGAAAACATCAAAACACACACATAGTGGAATGCAAAGTGTGTGTGTGTGTGTGTGTGTTTGTTTGTGTGTTTGTGTGTGTGTGTGTGTATCTTTAAGCGTAAAGCCCAAAGTAGCATTAATTAATTCAGTGAACTTGCTTAAACCAAACTAGTTCATTCCAAGTACTGGCTTTATCCTATGGTTTCTCCATGTTATGCTTCAAAGTGCACAAGCGAAAGTCAGCAATGGTTAGATATAATCTTAAACCTCAATAAGTAGTTTATGGGGGGGGAAAGCATTTTGCAGTGTTTACATTTTTACTTGTGTCATGTTCTAGTTCTCCACTGGGTGGGCCTATAGCATATCTCACAGAGTCTACTTTACAATTTACTCATTCACAGCTAAATCCAAAGCTGCCACAGCCGATACTTAGAAAAGATTTATATTCTTCTTTCATCCTAAATTCTATCCAGAGGAATTCACCAAGCGAGTTGCTAAATTCACCACTTTAGCAATTCAGGCCTCTGTTTCCTGAAAAACACAAGGGATTTGTTTTAATCATGGCCTTTCAAATTAGCACAGATGCTGTTGCAAGCCTGAGTGAGCTGGGTAACCCTGGTGATGGGTGAGAAAGCATTGCTACTTCATGGTATGCTTAACGCTCCAGTTCTGCAGTTTAAGCCAATCCTCTCTCCCTCTCTCTTGTAAAATCAGCTTTTTTCCATTCCAAAAAGAATTCTCTTGCCTTCCTCCATTCAAAGTTTCCTTTTCTGCATAATTTCAAAGTTATTCTCATTTTCCTTTGACAGTATTATTAAGAGGGATGGAGGAGTTGCGTGTGTTTTTTGGTGGGTAATAATTTTATTTATATTGAGCTCCCACCCCAACACAAAGAGTTATTACATAAATTTGTGTTAAGCTATCCTTCATGCAGCACAGAGAGCTAGGATTCTCTCACTAAGCCTATGTCAGCCTTTCAGTCCACACCCTAGTCTCTGCTCCTCAACTAGAGTAAATCCTCTTTCCAACACTATAAAAATAAAGAAGCTTCCTCTCCACATATGCTCACAGTCTGATACACACACACACACACACACACACTGTAACGTAGCTCTCTTTTATAGAGCCCATTAGCAAGCACCAAAGAGCATTTGTGACTTGTGTTATTTTCAGTGCATCATGTGCGCTCTGAACAATTTCTCACCTGAGGAATTAGAAGGAGTAACTTATACAAAAGTGAAGAACAGAAATCTTACTTATGTTTTTGCAAGCTTAACATTCAAAAAGATTGGTAATCAAAAAAGACAGATCTATTCTTTTGTTTTTCATGCTAATGCAGAAACAGTTTCAGCTGCCTGTTGTGGTCACAGCATTCATATCTCCCTCTTTGCTTACGTCACTTCCAACAAGAGAAATCTTTGTTTTTTCGGTAGAAACAAAGACATACTCTGATAAACACTGAGCTTGATGTTCTTTAGCTATTGTTGCACATAAGTTTAAGAATCATTAGCAATGGAAATCTACCAAATTAACAGGGAAATATTATCTCTGAGATGCACTTCTGAGGTGAACAGACACATTGGAATACATATCATGTGGGAAATTGTACCAAATAATTTTTCCAATAGACAATTTCAACCTGACATTTTCACCACACTTTGTCATTTTTATCACTGGAAAACTTGCCAATGTTATTTTATTTTTAATTTAAGGGAAAGTAATACATTTGCTGTCATTAAAAGCAAATACAGTGGTACCTCGGGTTACAAACACCTGGGGTTACAAACACTTCGGGTTACAAACTCCGCTAACCTGAAAGTAGTAACTTGGGTTAAGAACTTTGCCCCAGGATGGGAATAGAAATTGTATGCCGGTGGCGCGGCAGCAGTGGGAGGCCCCATTAGCTAAAGTGGTACCTCAGGTTAAGAACAGTTTCAGGTTAAGAGTGGTCCTCCGGAATGAATTAAGTTCATAACCAGAGGTACCACTGTATAGCACTCCTCATTTCACAGGTAAGGAAAGCCATAAGTCAAACATCACATAACGGCACATTACTAATCACTCCAAGGTAGCAATATATGATTTGATCCAAACATGTTAAAAGTTCCATTGGTTTTAGTAAATATGTGCACATTGGATTGTCAGAATACAGAATATCAGGCATTGCCCACCATACCACTCAAAAACAACCCCTATGTTGCATTACAACTCAGTGCAAATTACATTCTCACAAACACATTTTTACAAATGAAGTCAAGGTCAGGACTGAAAAAGCCCCATTCAGAAAGTGCTACCATTTTCAGCCTTTCACATGGTGTTGAATCTTGCTCAGGTCTGAGAAAGCAGGATTTGTTTCCCAGCCTGCATTGAGAAGTGGGGTTAGAAAAGGACCAGCGAATGCAAAGCCCTGTGGCCTTCTGCATCCCCTCCCCTCTCCACAGCAGCCCACAAAAGTGGGAATGCTAATGGCTGGTTATATTGCCAGTCACAGTCAGATTGCAGTGTGGATTACCAGTAAACTATGGAACCAAGCAGTTTGAAAGCATGTCAAAATGCAAGTAGATAAATAGGTACCGCTCTGACGGGAAGGTAAACAGTGTTTCTGTGCGCTGCTCTGGTTCGCCAGAAGCGGCTTAGTCCTGCTGGCCACATGACCCGGAAGCTGTACGCCGGCTCCCTCGGCCGATAAAGCGAGATGAGCGCTGCAACCCCAGAGTCAGCCACAACTGGACCTAATGGTCAGGGGTACCTTTACCTTTACCTTTATGGAGACAAATACTAAACATTTGTTGGATGGCCCATGATAACTTTAATGGACTCAATCAATGCCTTTTGCTTTGATGACTTAATTTTTGCTTTATTAAAACGAGGCCATCAGCTGATTTCACCATCCGTTATTGCTTCAAATGTTAATTATCAACAGGAGAAGTTAATCTAGCATCTTGGCAAAGACATGTGGCAACTATGGCATCTTTATTGGATCACAGCTGGCAATGTTTAAATTCAGTATAATTTTCTTGTTCTGAGGCTATTTGTCCTAATTAGAAGTTCTTGGTTCAGACAAGGTTAGGAGATGCAACGTATAGACTCTACAGAGAGCCATACTTAGCCACAGTCAGTGACAGATGTCAGATTTCCCTCCCCTCACATCCTTGTGGCTCTCTTCCCAGATTCACTTTACAGCATTTAGGCAAGCAACTAATTGGGTTTCTGTTTATAGGAGCCCCAAGCTGGCTCTTGAAGGTTCCAAATGTAGATATATTCCCCCATAGGGCACTGTGATATCAACACGTACAGTCACCCCATTTCCCTGATCCTTCTATAAACCCGGATCTCATTCGCGTAAATAGCATAGCAAAGAAAATGAATGATGAAAAAACTGGATTGTATGCAACAAAGTTATCCTGTTCTCACAAGGACTTCTCCTTGCACAGCAGAACTTACCTTTCCTCTCCTCCCACCGCGAAACACCCCACATCTCTTTCTGCAGGTCCCCAGCAACTCCCTAGAGCAAACCTTGTTAGAGGATTACAGGGATAAGAGAGGGATGGGAATGTTAAAAGGGGGGAGAAGAAGAAGAAGAGGAGGAGGAGGGGTTTGGATTTGATATCCCACTTTATCACTACCCTAAGGAGTCTCAAAGCAGCTAACATTCTCCTTTCCCTTCCTCCCCCACAACAAACACTCTGTGAGGTGAGTGAGGCTAAGAGACTTCAGAGAAGTGTGACTGGCCCAAGGTCACCCAGCAGCTGCAT
Source organism: Podarcis melisellensis (assembly GCF_964234715.1). Lineage (NCBI taxonomy): Eukaryota > Metazoa > Chordata > Lepidosauria > Squamata > Lacertidae > Podarcis > Podarcis melisellensis. The sequence goes on from NC_138529.1 coordinate 53,483,131, forward strand.
GTGGAGGAGCGGAGACGCGAACCCGGTTCCCCAGATTACAAATCTACCACCCTTAACCACTACACCACACTGGCTCTGCTTGGTCCCCTCCTCCTCTATCAGCCAGCTGGCAGCCACAGCAGTCCACTCAACGTCATTTTCACTTTTCCCAGCGGGTGCAGTGCTCCTGGAGCAAAGCTCCAATTACCGTATTTTTTGCTCTATAGAGTGCGCACCGACCCCTCTCGCTCTCCAGGCTTCAGAAATAGCTGCCTGAAGCCTTTGGAGCGCAGCATGAGTTCCCGCTGCACTCCGAAGGCTTCAGGTTCCTTTTGCTGAAGCCGGGAGAGCAAGACTCTCCTGGCTTCAGTAGAGAGGGAGAGCTGCTCAGCGCCCCTTCAGCCAAGCGGGAGGAGAAATGGAAGGGGCTCCATTTCTCCTCCCGCTTCGCTGAAAGGGCGCTGAGCAGAGAGGGGGAGATTTTTTTTTCTCTTGTTCTCCCCCTCTAAAACAAGGTGCGTCCTATGGTTGGGTGCGTCCTATAGAGCGAAAAATACGGTAGTTGTATACATTCTCTTCAGTCCTCTGAGGTACTCAGTTCTCCAAGTGGGGTCCAAAAGCAAGGAACTAAAGGTGGAGAGGAGGGCTTTCAAAGCTTCACTCTGACAGTAGCACATCCACTGTGAAAAATAAAAAGAAAGATGTTGTGGAAACTGCAGCTATGACAGTATTGTTTGGGAAGGGAAGGGCTACAAGCCTTTAAAGGCCTTAAGGTGATCATACCTGCACCCAGCAGTCTAGCCCTAGCAAAGGCATCCCCAAACTTGGCCTTCCAGCTGTTCTGAGACTACAATTCCCATCATCCCTGACTACCAGTCCTGTTAGCTAGGGATGATGGGTGTTGTAGTCCCAAAACAGCTGGAGGGCCAAGTTTGGGAATGCCTGCCCTAGCAGCACCACTATTGATGTAAAGTGATGAGACTTATAAAGCACACCTCTCCAGAAGACATGCTGTATCACCATGGACCCTTCTGTCATTTTCTCTAAGAATTCTGCCAGCAGTTCCATTCTTCATGTGTACACAGATGTATATAATAATAAGCGGTGGTCAATGTTTCACATGAGTTTGTGTTAAAGCTATGAGTTTACGTCAAAAGGACAAGAACTGACCATTACAAAGTGATAGCATCCTAAATATTTAGAAAGGAGACAATTTGTTACCTCTCAAGGAGAACTATAGTTCAGAATTAATGCTAGATCGGCTATGCTGTGTGTCCTGTTGCATGGAACATATAATTAGGAAAGGCCAATCAGTGGTTTTCCAGCTCGTGACATTTTTATATGAGTCTGCCATCTTGGTTCCACCTTAATCTGCTAGGTTCATGGAAAAGTCACATTTGAATACATATTTCTAAACCTATGTTCTCTCAAACTAGGCTTGTATAAATGTATTTTTCCTCAGACATTATTTTTACACGTAGTCTGATATGTTTAAACTACTGAGACTACTATCACAACATTCAGGAAGTACAAAGCGCAGTAGTAGCAAGGTAAGTTCCAAATAGAACATGTGTCCAACAATCCTTAAGCTTCCCAGCACAACAGAGTCTGTTAGCTAAAGTGACCTTTTAAATGACATCAAAAGAGGTTTAGAATTGACTGCAATCCATATTAATTTTCTTAAGCATAGAACTCCTTGTGGCACACCACCCATGTTCAGGTACACTGCAGCAATGCCAGTCTGGTTCCACAGCTCTGCTATGGAATGATGCTACTTCTTCTCAAATGAAGGTTTTCTTGGCGTCAGTGGGTAAGAACTTTATACTTTTTAAAACCAGCTTGGACAGCTTTTATATTCCATTGCATTGACTGAGAAATAATACATTAGAGCTTGCAGTATCCTTAGATCATTCAGTAACGTACACAGAAGAATCCATAATTCTATGCATGTTTACTCAGAATGTAAGTCTCATTGGGTTCAATAGGACATACTCTCAAGTGTGTTTAGGGTTGTAGCTTTGAATTTTTGAAAGTTATTAATACTAGGAAATGCTTTTAACATGCCTTTGGGGAGGCAGCTAAGATGACTATGAGTCCCTCCAGAAGTCATTTTTATTGTGCATTCAGGATGATTTGTGGCCTTAACGGTGTTGGGGTGGTCACTGTGATGGCCTGGGGCTCAGGCTCAGACTCAGAACCAGAGGAGTCTCAGTTTGCGCTGGATCCTTTGCCTCAGGCATCAACTGAACCAAGTCTGGGGCCTGATCCTGAAGAGTCTCAGTCTGCACAGGTTCCCCTGCAACAAACACCAGCTGGGCTGAGTCAGGGGCCTGAGCCTGCCCTGGCTCCAGATGTGGGGATTACCTTGTTGCCTCCAGCTGGGCCATCACTTACAGCTGCTCCACTACCGGTTTGGTAAGGGGAGGCTGAGGTGGCCCCTGAGTCTAGTAACCCACCGACGTCTTCTGAGCTGCAGAGACTAAGGTTTGAGCAAAGGAGAGACCTGACTACTCGTGGGAGGAGTGCTCGTCTCTGGGCAAAACAGGGAGGTGAGTCTCCGGGGGATCAGGACCGGCCATTACCCCGAAAAAGATAAAAGGCTGTCAGACCCTGCCCCAGATTGTGGGAGCAACATTGCTGTATGCCAGATCCTGCCTGAGATCCTGTACCTGTCCTTGCCTGGTTTCTTGCCTTGTGTCCTGCCTTGGCCCTGTCTCCCAGTGGAGCCTTTGGATTCTGGACCGGACCTGGACCATGTTTCTCGGGCTACCCCCGGGCCCAGCACAGTCACATGGCATAAGTAGAATTCTGTGTGTGGTCCATAGCTTCCAGCAAATATCCTGAAAAAATTATACCAGAAATGCTGCAGTGTTGTTTTCTGCAACCACCTTTGATGCATTGTGGCGCCACGGCATTGTGCTGTGTTGAAGTTGCTTCTTCATGACATTGCTTCTTGATGGGAATGACAGGGCACAGTCTGAAGGCCATGATGTAACCACCTTTCTGAAGCAAAACAGGTTTGGCTTTGGTTGGTACCTGGATGGGAGACCGGGGAACCCCATGTATATTGTCTTAGGTTCCATGGTGGGGGAAAGGTGAGATAGAAAGCTATGGAAACAAGTCATTCTGATCAGCAGAGCCTTCAGATAGGAACTGGTTGCAAAAAATCTAACAGGCAGAAGCCCATTTCAGCCTGACAGTATCCCTGATGAAGCCCAGGAGCAGACTGCCTGATCTAAGCCCATGCACACTGGATTGGTGCATATAGGCCATATATTGAAAGTTGCACTCTTGTGCAGCTGTCCAGGAACATTGGAGACCGAGCAAATGCACCAGGCGGGCTGGTGCACTGTTGCTACTCATAATAAACATGGTATCAAACCAGGGAAAAGCATTGTCTGATCTGGTCAATTACAACTTTGGGTTCATTTTGATGCAGTGGTTTCTTATTTATGTCAGAAATACATATACAGTGGTACCTCAGCTTAAGTACTTAATTCGTTCTGGAGGTCCGTACTTAACCTGAAACTGTTCTTAACCTGAAGCACCACTTTAGCTAAAGGGGCCTCCCGCTGCTGCCATGCCGCCGGAGCACGATTTCTGTTCTTATCCTGAAGCAAAGTTCTTAACCCGAGGTACTATTTCTGAAGTGTATGTAACCTGAAGCGTATGTAACCCGAGGTACCACTGTATGTAGATCTTTATCCTGGTTTTATGTTAACATTAATATAAATGGTACAAAACATGCAGACCCTCCAAGTGTCCCTATTTTCAACGTGATCCTGGAATGTCCCACTTTTCCTTAGGATGGCCCTATTTTCATTGGATAAATGTTGGAGGGTATGGAGTTATGTGACCCCTTGAGCCAAGCAGATAAGTAACTATACAACCTTAGAAGACATATGAAGGCAGCCCTGAATAGAGAAGTTTTTTTAATGTTTAATGTTTTATTGTGTTTTTATATATGTTGGAAGCTGCCCAGAGTGTCTAGGCAACCCAGTCAGATGGCTGGGGTATAAATAATAAAATTATTATTATCATGGAATAGGATGTCTTTTTTTATTGGAGAAATGTTGGAGGCTATGAACACGTGGTTCCAACTGATTAAACTGGACCGGTTCATACATTTTTAAAAAATGGAACATTAAAAAAGAGAGAAAATCTTAATCTTGGAAATCTTTCTGTGTTCTTGGTGGTCATTATTACTTTCTGGTATGGGAACATCTGACATGTTCATACAGGAGGTGCAGAATTTCATTGTAGTGACTGACACAGCTGAATAAAATATGAATTGGACTGTATCATAACTCAGAGGACATCTTTCACCCTTTACCCAGCTTTTCCCCTTTTTACTGCTATCATATTTCACTGCAAACTGCCTAAACTTATGGAAACATATGGATAAAGAGAACAGTTTGCAGATGTGCTTTTAAAAAAAACCTGTTGCATGTCTGCATTGATTTTCTTGTGGAATTTCTTGTGGGAAGGAGCCTCAGAAAGGTCTCCAAGTTTCATAATGAGGTAAACAGCATTTCATAGCGTTTAGTTAATAAAAATTAAAGACAAAGACAAAGGAAAAAAAGAAAAACAATTCCCAATGCATTGTCTGGATCAGATGTTCCAGTATTTAGTCAGAGAATGCACTTCAGGAGGGAATAAATTTCCTTGGCTTTCCTACACATTGATAAATCACTATATACTGTATAGAATGAACCAAGGATATGTCAGTAAGTTAATTCACTGGAGACACTTTTTCCATGGCAACATTTTGTCCCAGAACCATATAGGCAAACAGGCTTATTCCTGCATATTAAATAGCTGTGGGATGGAAATAAATAGAGTGTTCAGATTCAAAGAGCAAACATGAACATTTAATTAACTGTACAATGCCCCAATATTCAGCCTCTGAAAATAGTGGCTTAATTGTCTAAAAAGTGTTGCCAATTATTTATGAATCTAATCATATAGAACTTGCATCTGCAGACATAGTGTGTTGGTTCTTTCACATTGTAATATTTCAACACTATCATCATCATCATCTTCTTCAACTGTTTGATTACTGTTTCATCTTTGAGTGTCTAGTAATACTTAACAACCATCTTAATGGTGGTGTCACTGTTTTCATGTTCACATTCAAGTTTGCTAGATGTTACCACACCTAGAAATTGGCTAGAGTTATTCCAAGTTACAACGGCCTAGGGTGGTTCAGATGGAATAATTTGAAGACACTATAAGCCCTCATAAAGTGGGGAGGAAATGGGTGTTTCCAGAGGAAGGGAGAGGAAAATTGGGGGAGTTGCCAACTTTGACTGGCTCCTATCTTCCCCCAGGCCTAAGTCCCACCATCCCACCAGTATACATTTTATGACAGCAAAAGAGCTGTCCACAGATGAAGTGATTCAATGGGAAGCCCCAGAAAGCTGCCCTGCATACCTCCTCCCATTCCAGCCAAATTCAGCATAGTATAGAAAAACCTGACAGGAAAACTACAGCTCAGAAGAAGCCATGTGGTTGGTATGGGGTTGTCACCGACGTGCACCTTATTTGATCCTCGCATTACAAGGGGTTGGATTAGATGACCCTTAGTGTCCATTCCAACTTTACAATTCTATGATTCTGCCATTTTCTGCTGAGTCTATCCATAGGGGAACTTTGATGGCAGGTATGATCATGAAAGGGCTCTTGGCACACAAAGGGAGAACTCTCTCTGGCTTCATAACAAATACAGGAAGTGCATATTGCTGGTTTCCTGCTCAGAACACTTATCGTAGCCTGCCTCAGAAGTCCACACAGTTGGGGATGAAGAGACAAAACACCCCTCAGATGTAAGCAATTAATTGCCATAATTGATTGTCATAAGAGGCTGTATGGAGTCACCGGGTGGAGCTGTTCAACATTGCAACTGGGGATCGTGGGAAATCATCAATTCTGCAGAACTGTCAAGCTTTCCAGCTGGGAAATGTTTCCATCACCAGGTGAAAATGCCTTTATTTGTCCAGTACCTTTAGCTTGAGTTTTTATATAGTGTTTGTGTTTGTTTGTTTGTTTGTTTGTTTGTTTGTTTGTTTCAAACCTCACTCATTGGTTCATTCTGCTGCTGTTTCACCCTGTCCTTAAAAAAAAGAAGGTGGTGATATTCTACTGAACTTTATTAAAAAAACAGACCTACTGAAATTAATGGACAGACTGTAACTTAGTCAAGTGCATTAATTTCAATGGGTCTGCTCTGAGTAAAACTTAGTTGAATACCCCACCCTACCCCAAAAATATCTTGTGTTTTTAGTTCTGCTTGTTTCACTTCTGTTAGCTATGCTGAGAGGTACTTTACCTGACCGATGTGATGTATGTTTTAAATAAGACAAGCATTCCCTCTGGTGCATGTCTTTGACGTTTCTTCCTCTGTTTTCTCCCTTAAGCAATTTGTTTTCTGCTGTCTTGAGGAAAAAGAGGGCAGCAAGAAGGGGGGGGGGGAATCCTGGATACAGCTGGCTTCCGGATAGCAAGAAGTGGCAGAGTGCTGGCAAAAGCCTATCCATTTTCTGTACTTAAAATCACCCTACTGAATCTCAAAGCCCTGCTTTCAGGTTTTTTTACTCCACGTAGTAAGGCAGCAGGAAGGAGGTTTTATGAGAATATTTTCCATGGAAACTGACAGCGTAATCCTGCACATAGCTCTTTCCGTTATAATATATACAGGCTTGGTGTTTGGATACCAAGCAACTGTGTCAGCTTGGTTGCTATGGCCATGTTTTCTGTTTTCTCCCCAGCTTTGATTAAAACAACAGCAGTGAAGAAAACATTTGGGCAAGTGTGATTCCAGTATCTGAAGCCGACATCCAGACTATGCTAGCAAGCTAATGACAGGCTTGACACAGACGGGCCGGTTTGTACATTTGAGCACTTAGCAGTTTTTGGCCTCGTACGTGCTTGTTGTCATTTGAGTCCTGTGCTGTCACACAGCTCTGGCAAAAGCATCTTAACAGTTGATTTTCAGTCCTGCTATGTATAATATTTTCCCACACACACTTTTAAGTCTACAGTAAGTTTGCTCAAAGATGTCAATTAGAAGTCCTCAAATATTCTATGTGACTGCAAGCGTTGCCATTCCAAGTTTCCTTGCCAGTGCACATGGCACGTGTACAATGCTGGAGTTCTTCCACAAGTTCTTTCCACACATCATTAAAATTCACTTCATACAGAAGTGGCTGACCTTTTCTGGCCCCAAGGCTGCATTTACCCTTGGCCAACCCCTCAAGGGCCACGAGGGTGTGACCACCCCCCTCTCTTACACTCAGATTCACTCTCACACACAAACTGAGTTGTGCTATCTAATGACCAGGGAGGGGGACATCTACATCCCCCATCAGAGTGCCCCAGTGCTCCATCTACTTTAATTTCATTTTTCTTTTTGTCACTGCTGCCAAAATTGGTGGGGTCTTGCAGAGAGAAGAAATATTGGGGCCCAGTTCCAGGTTAGCCACCCTGACTTTAAAATTTAATACATCTTTACTATCTCTGAGAATATCTGTATTGGAATCTCAGAGATGAACTTGTATATTGTAAAAATAAATAAAAAATGCAACTAGGAAAGTAATCTCTGAAGGCTGGTGACAGAGGATATATAGCACTTTATTCCATGGAACTGTTATTTCAGTGAATGAATGAATGAATTGAAAATTCAAGCATGAAATTGTATATTTGAATAATATCTCAAATAGAAGGTGATGAAACCTGATTGAGGAAGGGGAGACAGAATTATGAGGCTCTGAAATAAACGGCATGAAAATGCAGAATGCATCTGCTTCTCCAGTAATAAATCTCTGGATTTAATATGAACTTTCCACAACAGTAATGGCAACCTGAAATATAAACACTTTGGACTGTATCCAGTGTAGTCCTGCTCAGAGTAGACCAATTGAAATGAATGAAGATCACTAGCTGAGTGATAGCTGAGTGATGTAGAGAAATTACTGGCCAGAGAACAGGGGATTCACAGAAATGCCTCCCTGAGCCACATTCAAACGGATTATTGAAAGGTGTGTGCAGTGGCGTAGTGTGGGTTGTCAGAACCCGGGGCAAGGCAAGTAATTTGCGCCCCCTAACCCGTGGATTTGCGCCCCCTAACCCATGGATTTGCGCCCCCTAACCCCCAGATGTTGCGCCCGGTGCGGCCGGCCCCCCCCTGCACCCCCCACGCTACGCCACTGGGTGTGTGGGATAGAATAGAGTGTGGGTTTGAGATTTTGGAGGGAAACTTTAAAAATAATTGCTCGATATTTGGTTTAGTAGGGCTAAAGTATGGTTACCCTGATGAACAAGCTTTAATCAGGGATTACAGAAGAAATGAAACAGCATAACACACCAAAATACTAGAATTCAGCAATGGCAAGTCACTGTTTCTAGTCACACCTCAAAGGTATCTTCTCAAATTTACTAAGGACTTGGGAGGCCCTTAGCAGCTGCCCTTATTAGATGCTTACTCTGCATGCTTATAAATCCACCACTGCTGTCTGCCACATCTAAACATGCCACTCTCCACTCTGTTTGAAGACCCTCAACTCTCTGGAGCCAATTTTTGAGAGTGCTACAGGGAGGGGAATCAGCAAAAAATTGCCTCCTGTCTTCTTTCATGGGCCGAGGTATCCAGTGAAGATGCAATGACACCAACTGGATTCCACACTTGGTATGCGCAGGCTTGCAAAGAATCTGATCCTTCATTGTGGGGAGTTATGTTTCTGTACAAGAGCTAAAAAAATGCACTGGAAGTGAATGGCAGCAAAGCAGCAGAAGATAATTGGCAAGCTGGTTGGTTACGTATTTGGCATCAGGTATGCAATACAGGTAAACGACAAAGAACACCCTTGCTAGCCCTAAGCCCTAAAGTTTATAGTATGGGAATACTTTATATGTCTGAATCAGATTCTGATCAGGCCAGTTCAGCATGCTTTCTGTAGTTACATGTTTGTTGGTTTGTAGAGAGATGACAGAGTGGCCTTCACCCACCCCAGCACACCCAGGCACCTGTCCTTTTAAACAGCTGCTGATAAATTCAACAAGTGCAGCTCTTCCCAGTGTGGAGATGATACAGTGATAGGAAATTCATGTACTGAATTTCTGCCTCTCAGGCAGCTGTAAGCAACAGGACTCGAGGGAGAGGGACAGCCCACACACAAACAGTTTGACTTGCACTTAAAGGAGGAAAACTTTATATTTCTCCCAACTAGAATAACTTGGATTTATTTTATTTCAAAAGAAAATATTAGAAAAGAGAACTTGAAAATGGCATAACACCTACTGAAAGTAAATACTGTACCTCATAGTTTTGTCAATAAATACATGTACAGCTATTTAATTGCTTCACTTACCACTAGGGGCTGCTTTTGCACGAAAGTTTGCTGGAAATTACTATCACTGGAATATATAAATGGAGGGGTGGATGGAGAGGACTGGGTGTGGGGGACAGCCTTGTTGTGTCAGGATTTGGGTTGCAGCTGCAGTCCTCTTATAAATTGTAATTAAATTCCCATGGCTGGAGAGTAGTGGTGTTCGTGAAGGCAACAGTTGATGAGGACAGACTCTCTTCAGCTGTATTAATGCAATTCACCAGGGAAGATGGTGGAAAAGGCATTCGGAAATATCAATTCAGCACTGCAAAAAGAAAAAAGAAAAAAGGACAGAAAAGTTGCTTGTTGTGCCATCATCTCAAAGTGAATTTCAAGCTTCTAGCATGCAAGCTGTACAGCCCAACTCTAGATAAGTTGACTCTGAAATAAATCCCAGTGTGATGACACTTCATCCCAAGTTAGCATACATATAAGGCTACAGGTTTAATTGGTAGCTAGTTCAACCAAGGTTTCTGTTTTGATGAATAAGTGGAGGCAGTTTTAAAGAGGGTGAGTTTTAATTGTGGGGCTAAGAAGTAAAGGCTGCCTTGAGGTTATTTCGATTCTGGTGTGCTACTGAAACAGGAAACAAAATAAATTGCTAAAGGTGCCTTTCCTTTTGACAGTTAACTCTGACTTATTATGTTGTAAATTCTTCCTCTTTCTTCAGAATTTCAAAGGCACCAATGATAAGGTTTTGACTGCCATCATCCCAATCACCTTCTGACTCATTGAAGGAAGCCTCTTGAAGCGGGGAGCCTTCGTAAAGGTTGCCTTTCATGAGTTGGAAGGTTACCAGAATGGTGACACATTCATGTTTATGCCTCCCGCATTACAAGCTTCAGAATAATATGTCTTATTTTTTTATTTGGAATTTACATGAAATACATAGGGCATGAAGGGACGCGGGTGGCACTGTGGGTTAAACCACAGAGCCTAGGACTTGCCGATCAGAAGGTCGGTGGTTCAAATCCCTGTGACCTGGTGAGCTCCCGTTGCTCGGTCCCTGCTCTTGCCAACCTAGCAGTTCAAAAGCATGTCAAAGTGCACGTAGATAAATAGGTACCGCTCCAGCGGGAAGGTAAAAGGCATTTCCGTGCACTGCTCTGGTTCGCAAGAAGCGGCTTAGTCATGCTGGCCACATGACCTGGAAGCTGTACGCCGGCTCCCTCGGCCAGTAAAACAAGATGAGCACTGCAACCCCAGAGTCAGTCACGACTGGACCTAATGGTCAGGGGTCCCTTTACCTTTACCTTTACATTGGGCATAGGTTCTGGTGCAGCAGCAGTTGTGCCCAATCCATATTAGGACACCAGCAAGGGTAACACCATCCTTGATGAAACAGCGCTGCATGGAGACCTGTGTGCCTTTGCAAAGAGCACAAAACAAAGGGGTGCAAGATGTAGTCCCATGCAGAAATGACCCTCCATTTTACATCACTCTATTAGCAAAATGTTCCAGGGGCTTGGAGTGTGTGGCCTTTTGATTGATAGTGTTGTAAGGATGAGGGCTGATTAAAACTGTGGGTGCTCATTTGCAGACTAGCACTGTCTGACTAAATCCCTCTCTCAACCTGCATCTTTGTAACTAAACAGATATAAATAAAACACCATACATCTCCAACACTTTCTTCTCACAAGGGATGCTGCCCCTGTAAAAAATAATGATGATGAATCGGGGTAATTCAAGACTGCCACCTGAGATGTAGAGAAAGACTAGGAAAACATTGTTCAGTTTCAAGATGCAAGTTCAAATGATGAACAAGGTCGGCATATGTTATTGGTAGGAAAATTATTTGCCCCTTTCCCACTGATGTTGCTGAGCTTTTCAGGATGCGGTGGGTTTTGTGAGAGGGTTCTGTGGAAATTTGAAAGCTGGGTGGGGGAACGGCTACTCTTTTCAATTAGCTGGAACAGAAACTCCCCACAGACATCTCAAAATATATTCTAGGAATTTCCCATTCTTTTCCTGCCGAGCTGCAAGTCATATTAGGTGTTCCCACAGCAAAATTACACATTGGGTCTCTGTACATCCTAGAATTTCAGGGGTTGAACTGTTCTTAACACTCTCTTCCTCATGACAAGTTAAAACGGAAGGTCAGGTCACAGTCAACTGATAGTACAATGAATTTTCAAGAGTTTCCCTCCCACTTGTGTGCCAGTTTAGTATTGCTTGTCATATGAATCAGCAGGTGGGGATTACAGATAGGCACATTTCAGAAGAAATGCATATTGCTGCCTTTATGCAATGAGACAGGGTTCTGTTTTCTGCTGAGAATGGTCAAAGAAATAGATCTTAAAACTGCAAATTTTATTTCTTTTCAGCACATCTCTCCAAATTAGCTCCTGAAACTCCTTTGTAGTATTCCTTTGTCAGTGCCAAATTGAATAAGGAAGAATGTCTGTCAAGACTTGTTCGTCTACATTTAAATAAAAAAAAACCACCTGCTGAATATTACCCTCTATTACCCCAAAGCAATTTACCACAGGTGTCAGTACAGACCTAGTGACAAGGAAACTGTAGGTGTTAGTTGCATGGGGGACGGGGGGACGGGGGGGGGAGAGTACCCATCCCATCTCATAAGGGTTTTGATAATTGGAAGGAAATTGTTTGCTGATTTTCAACCAGTGGGAGTGGGAAGCTGAGCAGTTCAGCAAAACTTGATGTAAATCTTTTCCATTGAAATATATCATCAGGATAATTTTAACCGAAATGTATATTTCCAAATAGAGCTTTCTCGGTGCTCTATTGTTTTCCATTGTTATTTATTTCGGTTTTTGTAATTATGGTTCCCCACCCCCTAGGGATAGGGATGAAAAGCTAAAACAGGGTCAGTGTGAAATTGGGGAACGGAGAGAATTTTAAAATCAATATATTGTGGTTTTTTTAAAAAAAAGGATGTCAAATTCAAAAATAAATTAGGTGGAAATACTGTTGTTGCTGCTGCATAAATCTCAATTGTTCGTGCTGCCTCTAAGGCAGCTTCAGGAGACCAACACATTACACAATGGAAAAACACTGAAATGACTTTATTTCTTTCAACCAGTTGCACCCACATTAACCTTTTTGGTAGCATATAGCTTCCATACAAAACCACAAGCCTAATTCTTGCTACTTCTCAAAAAGGCCAAACAGTCAATTATGTCAGCAGCAGAGGCGCTGGGTGGCTAAATTTAAACAGGTGAATTTCCAAAGTATCTGATGCTATAGAACACAACAAAGACTTAATGTGAAAATGGTGTTCTTCGACTTTCACAACACAGGTGTGAAAGAGACCGAAAACTTCATCATTCTGGAAGAAAAATAAAAGCTTGTCACTTTCAGTAACCGTCCAAGCTAGGAATTTGTAGTAAACAGAGCTCCCTTTCTAAAGCAGTAGAGGCTGGCTCATTGAGGTGAATAGGGCTCTGCCTAACACCAACCTGTCTCCCTTCTACCTGCCAGTCTCCACCTTCCTGCCTTCTTCCTTAGAAACAGCCGCAGGGGTGACACTGGCTGTCAGTTACTGTACTTCCTCCTCCTTAGTCCCTAAACAACTCAAGGGGGAGGAGGATGGGACTAAACTAGAATTGGTTGTCTGTGCCTGCCCTCAGCTCTGGCTCTATAGGCCGGCTTGCCTTCCGCCTTACAGCCCCCATGTACACCACCCACCACTGTTCTGAATTTAGTCCAGTCACTGAAGGCCCAAACTCAGTAAAAAAGGGGGGGGGGAACTATCTATGGAAAGAGTGCAGAGTAGCTTTGTGCACAGTCATGTGGGAACCTGTGGCATTCAAAGCTCTCTTCAGGTTTTTGGAATCTGTATCCATGGAGAGAGTATGCTGCTGTGTGAGCCTGCCCTCTCCACCACCCAGACCTTCAATGTTTAGTAAGAATTTTTGAAGGGGGGTTATATCTGCATCTAGCTGAACTTGTATGCAGTCTTCCCCATGCTCGGGAACTCTGTGGTATCAGGGTTCCAAAGTGTGGGGTGAATTGTGCTGACAACCCCCCTCTAGACCTTCTTGCTCATCGTATGAAGATTGGGAGTGGAGGGAATGGGCCTGGCTTCACAGATACAAGGATGTCACTGCATGTGCTAAAATCATAACAAAGTTTTCTTCTTCCTAGGTCAGTGTAGGATGATGGAGAGCAGTCCTGTGCCGTAAGGGAATATTCAAGTTGCTCAGTTCTGCAGGTACACTTCATCTCTGAATGTTCTCTGCTTCCTTGTCTCTGTTGGAGGAGGAAGATGTGCCACAAAGCTCCTTTGCTTGAGCTCAGAGATTTGCTGTCAGTAATACTTTGGCTGCAATGGAAGACAGGGAGCTGAGGAGGTGAGAGAAGAGGCTCTGTCTGATGCATGATCTTCTCCTTCCTGATGTCCTGCTAACTTCAGGAGTCCTATATACCCAAAGTCCATGCCAATGTGGGAGCAGCCAACTCACTAATCTCCTGTCAATCAGATTCAGCTAAAAGACAGGACTTGGTGTGACTGACCTAGGGCTCCAAATTATATAGCCAAGGTAGCTATGAACTGTAAAGGTGATGAATTTATTTGATCCTATCTATCTACCTCAGGCTATGCTCTATCTTTGTCACCACACTCTGAGTATAAATTGCACACTGTATTAATTGATATTGTTTTTAACATTAGTGACCATGTGATGATTTTAGCTTATGAATTTTATTGTTTAATGTTTTTATTTGTACATTGGGGTATTTTTATAGCTTTGTTTAGAGTACGTAATGTTTTAATAATATAAATATTTTAAGTCTTTTTTATCAATTCAGTATATTTTCTTTTAACTGTCAAATAATTCTGTGTACATTGCGGCAGGTTTTGGCTATGTGCAATAAAACTGACTGAGACTGACTGACCTAGGGCTCCAATGATGTCTTCCAATAGAAAAAGCAAGCCAATCCCACTTGACTACTTTCTCGTTTGACTGCAGCTGAAGCGCAGCTCATTTGTTCTGAAATGAGGCAAAGTCTCACACAGTAACTTTACTTTGCAATTTTCATGTGGCAGGAATGCTCTCGTAAAAAGTTCCATGTGGAAAGATAGAAAAATAGCACATCATCACTGAAGTGTTTTGTTGTCATTGCTGCAGATGTTGTAACCAAGGTCACATCCACGCAATACATTTATCAGTAGTTTTAGATTGCCTGTTGTAAGCACCACAGCCAAATAATTCTGATCTACCACAGCCCCCACAGAGGTCTTGGCCCATGCAACCATAGTTGCCATTTGAATTAAGCTAGTTAGTACACCTAGATGACTGCCACCTAGTTGAGTCTCATCAGCTGCAATAGTAGGAATTGTAAGGGACCCAGCATTGATCTCACTGTACTGATTGCTGGTGCTGGTGCTGGGCCTGATGCATATTAGCAAGAGCTGAATCATTTATGGTACTAGCAATTGTCACTCCCAAGTTGAAAGAACCCAAACAGGAGTCGCAAGAGTGATCATGCCGCAGGGAGTTAGAAATTCTGCTCCTTAGGCAGAAGATGCTGTTTGAAAATCTCCAGAGGAAAACACCACATAAAACTTTGTAAGCTCCATAACTGATTTTAAAGACAGAAATACAAAATAATGCCTCAATAACCAGTTAAACTGATGCCTCGTCTGGGACATATTTGTTAGGGTGAAGGGTTTGACTGATATCAAGTCTGGCTTGACAATAACTGTTAGCAGCTTTTAAAAAATGTATGTCTTCCTGACAGCATTAGACAAAACAAAGAAGTGAAATCCGATCAAGGCAGCCTCTGTCTGACTAGGCAGATCTATCAAGTTATGTGTTCAAGCAGAAAAAATAAATGCCACAGCCTGTTTTGCAGGTGGGAGGTACGGACAAGGTAAAGGAATATTAAGATTCATTGAGGTAACACAACCCAAGTTAGAGGAGGTACTGTAAGCTTTCCTATTGATTTATAACTTGGACTTGTATGTCAATGCTGCACTGTAATTATATAACCCAGGGATGGATTACCTGTGTCCCTCCAGATGTTGCTGGACTCACATTGCTCCTGACCATTAATTAATTAATTAATTAATTAATTAATTAATTAATTTTTCATACATGTATATACTGCAATTCATTAAAAAACAATATCAGACTACTGTGAGACAATTATATATATTGTTACTGGCCACCCCAACTTGGCACTTAATCAGGGTTTTTGTTTCCTTCAGTCTCTGTTGTGCCATTATGAAATATGAATTATTCACACATATTTACACTGAGTCTACTGTTGAGGAAGTTCCTAGCATTCACACTTCAAGAGTGGCTTGCTTCCTGCAGGAGCACAGCATTGGATTCAAAGGCATCCCAAGCGACCTCTCTGTGTCTCTCCTCCATCTTGCCTCTGCCAGCCTGACCAAAGTTCTCCTCATGCCCCCCCTTTCCAAACCTCTTTTTTTAAAAGCCACATTTTTTCCCCTCAGCCTATGTCACCACACACTGCCCACCTGGAACTCCCCCTCCCAGCTTACATTACCGAACACTGAAACCCTAAACTGGCCCACTCAGCAGCCATTTCACTCCACTCTGGTTAGATTTGCTTCCTTCGTGAAAGCAAGTTTTATGAATTGGTTTATTGGATCTGTATATAGTGGGCATTGTACAGTGGTACCTCAGTTTATGAACTTAACCCGTTCCGGTAGTCCGTTCTTAAACCAAAACTGTTCTTAAACTGAGGCGCCCTTTCCCTAATGAGGCCTCCCACACCAGTGCCCTTCCACCGTTCGGCTTCCATTCTTAGACTGAGGTAAAGTTCTCAAACCGGGACACAACTTCCGGTTTTGTGGAGTTCATAAACCAAATTGTTCGTAAACAGGACTATTCTTAAACTGAGGTACCACTGTAGTAAGAAATGGCAAAGGTTCCCTACACATAGTTACCCACACAGACAGAGTCTCTCTTCATAAGGTATTTTGTTGTATTATCCATCTAGGACTGCCAAGGGCATAGATTGAAAGCATAGTTCTGTGAAGGCGACTCTTAATAAGGCAGGTGGAAGATTTGTCAATTATCTGGCTCAAAAGTGCATCTTTTTAGTAAGCAGAAACCATAGTGAACACTTAGAAGAAGTGATCATAATTAAGTCTCTTTCTGCTTCAGTCCTATAAAGGCAGTCCCTTAAATGCCTCTTAGGTCTTTGTTTCTTCTCCCCATCCCCTCAGGGGAGGAGGGGCTCATACTCTCTGTTGCCCCCCCACAGGATAACTGTTTGTGTCAATTACCCATTATCTTCCTTTGTACTACATGATGGTTCTTCTTCCCAGGTGATTCCTGGCCAGGAAACTGATTCAGCCTGCAGTTTTATACTGCTAAACTGTCTCTCACCTGGGTGAAGGCTTCAAGCATTCCGTGATCTCCTACATTTACTAAATTATGGGGGTGGGATATGTCCCTCCCCTACAAACTCATAACAACACAATAAAAACCACATTTTTAAAAAGTGCAGATCAACGGGCTGTTACAGAAATAATTTCTCTTAATTGCCTGCTTACACGGTTATAAGGGTCTCCTCAAATTCCTACTTAGCCCAGCAAAACAGTGACTAGCCATTCCCATGCTACCTCTTTAAGGAGGGTTTGGGTGTGCTGCCTCTCGGAGAAATGGCCTGAGCTGCTGGAGATGGAACAAGCCTTTTAAGGAGTAGGCAGGTTGACTGCCACTGGTTGTGGCTTCCCACTCTTCTGGGTTAACATGCCCTGAGGGTCAGTGAAAAACTGCTCACTCAGTGGATGATTGAGGGAGGCACACTAGATTTAGAATAGTAGGTACCAGGAAGAAGGCTTTCCATTGCTGAGGAATGCTCTTCCTCAGGAGCTCTGCAAAGCCCTTTCTTTGTTGCATGTGGGGCAAAGTTTTTATTCTATAAATGCCTTTCCCTTTTTGGAATGATCTGGTTTTATGAATTTTACAGCTGTATTTTCACTTCAACTGTTGTTGTTTTTGGTGAGCCACCTTGAAAGTACTGGTATTCTTAAAGACAGGATATAAACTAGGTATCAAATTAATATTATTATTGAGAACCTTCTGACTTGTGCAGTGCACTGGCTTGGAAATTGTTAAATCTTTTTACATTACTTTCTGGGGGTCTTATATAGAAAGGTGTCATTTCAAAGGAACAGTGTCATATCTGAGAAGTAAGCAATTCTGGATTTTCCTATCAGAAAAACCACATTTGGTGGTTTCTGCTTCTGCTTAAACATACTAAATATGTCCAAACACTTCCAAGAAATGTTTCAGGTACAGTAAGATATTTGCTTTGACTGATGAGTTGTACTTTTTTGAACTCTTCGGCTATTTCCACACACTTCCTGATTGATGTTCTTTGAGTGATTGCTGCATGGGAATCACTTAGTTGGTTAATTGTTTTCCTTCCTGAGCAAAAGGGTTCTGAATGTGGTCACCTGGAGTGGAAATTGCAAATAAATGGTCTTATCATTATTTTTTAAAGGTCTTGTCATTGTTATTTTTTTAAGGTCTCTCATGAGCTAATGCCCTAGCTCCCGTGCTGAATGGGCAGTTTTAGTGCTTGACAAAATTTTGGGCTAATCACAAAGTGATGCTCTCTGATCTGACAAATCTAACAAAGAAGTAAACTGACCCACAGAATGACAATGCTGGGGGAACATTGATTATCAACCCCAGTTAGGTGTCTTATGCAATGAACAGTCTATGTATCAAATTCCATTCTCTGCTCTTATGAAATGTCTCAAGTCATCTGGGGCTGTAGAAAGATGCAAGCCCATTGGGGGAAATGCAGCACTACCCCACCAGCCTTAGTCTGCTCTCAGCATGCCACCATCTGACTTCCTTCCTATGTAGGGGGTGGAACTGCCTCTCAGCTACTGTCTCCTTAGTCTCAGTGTTGTCCTCATAGAACTTAGCATGGACAAGTATGAGAATAAAGCTAGAATCAGTTGGCTGCACTTGTTTCTGCCTCTGTCTATTGTTGGTCTCCCTGCCTTCCACTGCATCAGTCCCAATGGGCACCAGCACCACTGGAGTAGGAGCTGAGGGGAGGATCTCCATTCAAAGGATGTTTTGTCAGCTCAAGGACAACTTAGTAAAACAAAACAAATAGCTCCAGCAAGTGGGGAAGGCTCCACCTTCTAGAACAGACATGAATACAATTCAAATCATGATTCATCAAACCATGAATACAGTCGTACATTGGAAGTCAAATGGAATTTGTTCCGGAAGTCTGTTCGACTTCCAAAACTTTCAGAAACCAAAGCAAGGCTTCTGATAGGCTGCAGGAAGCTCCTCAGCCTATCAGAAGCAACAGAAGTCCTGTCGGACGTTCAGCTTCCAAAAATAGTTGGCAAACCAGAACAGTCACTTTTGGGTTTGTGGTGTTCAGGAGCCAAAACGTTCAAGAATAAGCTGTTTGAAAACCAAGGTACGACTGTATGCACAGCAGCTTATTGGTGGCAGTGAACCATTAGCACATAGGTTTCTCAATCTGTGGTCCACGGACCTTTGGTGGTTGGGAAGCTTCACGCAGGTGGTCCACCGTGTGTTTGTAAAAATACAATTAAAAATAATTAATGCCTACTGCAACAGGCAGGAAAGGTATTAAGTGGTCCTCCAAGACTCTCAGCAATTTTCAAGTGATCGGTGGTGGAGGAGGATTTGTGAGCCAGTGCACTAAGGGGTTGGAAAACCTCCTGCTTTTATTGGTTTAGCTGCCTGATTGAGGAGGGTTCAGGCACAATACATAACTGGTGGATTGCGTCCAATGTGGTGGGTCCCAAGCTGTGCAGGTCTGCACAGAAAAGGGCAAAAAGAACCTCCAGGTCCCTAGATAGACTGATTTCACTGAGTTAAAAGCATTTCCCCTGACCCTTGCTTCCTAAATAGCACAAAGACTATTTGATATCCACATTCTACAGTAGCATCATCTTTTATGTACCAACCATATGAGGGCAACTGGAGACCCATAAAGAAATATGGAATAAAGTTATTAGCTATTAACTTGGCCAATTTGGGACCAGTACAGAGAGCCACTCTTTTCATTTTGCTCCTACTGACTGCAGATGAGTCATCTAAGTAATTTGCCACAAGCAGAACCTGGTGTGAAAAACTGCAGTCTTTGTGACGAATGTTTAGCCTCTGAATGGAGAAGAGAAGACTAGATTTTTTGGTCACTTTCACAATGCTCTGGTGTACTTCTGAAATGTAATGGTGGTGGTTTGATTTTCAGACTCCTTCACTTTATTATGCATTATGTGTTTTCGTGCCATAGTCCCTCTGTGATTGGTTTTAATCAAGAGCAAGTTATAAATCACCTAAATAAACACATACATAACTAAATAGGTGGTATGCTAGTCATCTTCAAATATTTGAAGGACTATCACATACAGCTGGCGTGTGACACTTCTTTTCAGTCCTAGAGCCACATTCTCATAAGAACAACTTTCCTAGGAGCCACTTTCCAGTGGTGGGTGAGGCCCGAGGGGAAAGTAAGTGGAGAAATGGGTGTGGCTACACATGTACAGTGGGCTACGTTTCAACCACAGTGTGTTCTATAGTCACACATCTGTCTCCATCCTCCAGCTAAGCAAGTAAATGGCAGCGTCACAGTTCAATGACACGTTTCAGTCAGGCAAAAGTAGTCGAGGAGAGTGTGGAGCAGAATTGGTGAGGAGTGTGGTCCAGAGAGCAGGAATGTGGTCTGGGGATGGGTGTAGCCTTGGGGATGGTTCCAATAGATAGAGAGGGCTGGAGGGCCACAATCAGCCCCAGCCCTGACATAGATGATGAAATGAAATTGTTTCCTGTTGCTCCAAAAGGTAGGGCTTCAACCATCAGTCAAACTTCCAAGAGAAAGGAATGAGACTAAACATTAGGAAGCAGCATAAGCAGTTCAGCAGTGGAACACTGTTGCCTTGGAAGTCAGTGGGCTTTTCTCCATTAGGGATTTTAAGCAAGGCTGGATGGCCACCTCTCAGGGATGCTGTAGTCCTGTATTTTCCCAGATCAGCAGCAGGTTGAACTAGAGGGCCTTTGATGTCACTCCTAACTCTGTGATTCTAATTATTCTGATAACAGAAAGCAGAGGGTAAAAAAAAATTAATCATCTGAGTAGTTTTCTGCATTGACTGACTTTAGGATTAGCTTAATAAAAGGCAAGTTTGGTTAACTCTAGCAGTTGTACATTGATATTTGGAAGCCCATCTTTATCTAATTTATTCCCTGGTCTGCATACTGATTGAAATGACCAGGTTATGACCTTACTCTGCTAAGTGCAAAGCAAGCCTGCAAATCTTGCTGAAGCAATGAGAACAGCTCGCATTGTGAGCCATTTAGTTAATCATATAGCTCATTATTGCAAAGAATATTATCATTGTTTTCTTTTTGTCACAGCATTTTGATCTGAGAGATCACATTTTTATTTCAGAGAACCAAAATAGCCTCTGAACTGACATAATTAAACAAAGTATTCTGAAGAGAAAAAAAGTCATATTGTCTAACCCCTGTAAAAAAGGTTTGTAACATAATGTAAAAATGTCACACTTCACACTAAGCACACTTAATTAGCAGTCACTCTTCTCAAACCTTCTTTTTTATCACAGTACTGCCACTGAAATGGCATTTTCCCTCTGGATTCCCACCCCGCATTGCTGATTTCTTTAGTTTTGTCAGTCAAACCAAGGAACTTCTGTACCAAGTCCAAAACATAATTCATTCTGGGCAGAGATGCCCTGAATAAAAGAACAGCATTGCTTGTGACAATATGTTGTTGCTTAAGGCACTTGTGAAAAAGCAAGCAACATAGCATGTGGATGGGCCAGAGCCTGCAAAACAAACAAACAAACGACTCACCCAATCTTATTCCGAAAGAGCCAAGCTTTTGAAACTTCAAAAGGGAGCTGTGAAACTTGTCCATCAGCTCCATCGCATCTGAGATAAGCCAACTCGTAATTCAGCTCAAATCAAATGAAACTTGAAATGATTGCAGGAACAGAGGTAAAGGGGAAGAGGGCAATATGATAAGAGGAGGGGCCATAAACTGAGGTCTTATTAACATAGTAGTAGCTTAGTGCTGTGGTCTAAACCACTGAGCCTCTTGGGCTTCCTGATCGGAAGGTTGGCGGTTTGAATCCCCACGGCAGGGTGAGCTCTCTTTGCTCTGTCCCAGCTCCTGCCAACCTAGCAGTTCAAAAGCACATCAAAGTGCAAGTAGATAAATAGGTACCGCTGCGGTGGGAAGATAAATGGCATTTCCATGCACTATGGTTTCTGTCATGGTGCCCCGTTGTGCCAGAAGTGGTTTAGTCATGCTGGCCACATGACCCGGAAAGCTGTCTGTGGACAAACGCCAGCTCCCTCAGCCTGAAAGCGAGATGATCGCCGCAACCATAGCTGTCAACTTTTCCCTTTTCTTGCAAGGAATCTTATTCGGAATAAGGGAATTTCCCTTAAAGGGAAACATTGACAGCTATGGCTGCAACCCCATAGTCACCTTTGACTGGACTTAACCATCCAGGGGTTCTTTAGCTTTACTTTTTACCTACACAGGGTTGTCTCTAGCAGCCCCAAAAAAGAGGAACATTTACCTGCATGTGAGCTATGCGGATGGTTATTGAAAGAGGCAGAAATTCATGTCTGTAGGCACCATTATACACATATGTATGATGGATGTGCATAGTCAGGCAAGACATTTAATGAAACAAATTTGAGACAAAGGAAAAGAAAGAGTCCTCTGCAGATTCTGAGCAAATAATACAGTGGCCATTGCAGAAAGGGACAGTAAAGTTCTGTTTCTGTTAAATATGTGAAGTAAGGTGACTAGGTGAAAAAGGGGACAGTGCAATGTTCTCTGGCCATGAGCCACACCATCAGGCTCAGAGTCAGACTAGGAAGAACAGTAGGCATCCCCTGGATAACAATCATCCACCACTCTGAAACCATCTAGGAGATGGCCTTGCTTGAGTGCTTTGGCTCATATGACACCCTTCCAGTACAGCAGTCCTCAGTGGCTCTGCAGCAGCAGCCAAAGTATCTTTTCAGCCATTATAAGGACTCATAAAGCTTTAGCATGTTGTTGAAGCAGCAGCTTTCCCTGAGAGGTGTAGGACCGCAGGGAGCTCTCCAGGGTACTGTCCACCTCTCCTGTTCATCTGGCAGCACCTATCTGTATTGAACTGGACTTGCCCTGTCCTTTGAGATGTGGCACCTTCAATTCAGTCTCCCTGGGACCTCGGTATAGGAGAAGACAAAACAGGTACGAATCCTAGGTGCTTAATAATTGTCTAGAAGAGGAACTTCAGAGGAAGTGCAATGCAAGTTAAACCTGTTATAATTTCCTCTTCTACACAATTGTTAAAGATGTGGGAGCACTGCCTGGTTTTTCATCTGGCCACCTACAAAGAGGAGCAGAGAACTAGACTTCTGAAGGGGCATCATGCTATGAAAAAGCAGCTATTTCCAGTGTGTGTGTGTGTGTGTGTGTGTGTGTGCATGCACACACCCACACAGTAGGAAGTAACTCCATACTGAAAATTGAGGACATTCAACTTCAGAAATGCATGAATCTCAGCCCTTGAGGCTGCAATCCAATGTTTAGTTTCCTTTTTTAAAAAATAATTTTTATTAACCGACCAATCAAATCAAATCACATCACATAAATTCCGAATTACAAAGCCGAATTTTAATTTTTTTGTTGGGGGGACCCATATTTCAAGTTCCGAAGGGGATTCCAATCATCTTCTTGCTGCTGCGTTAATATCCACAAATCTGTCCAGATAATGTTCATAATTCTATCCAGTCCTATCTTGCAGTTCCCACATCTCATCTTATTCATATATTTTTCTTTTTTCTTCATGATCTCTTCTGATAATCTCCTTAAGCAGGTAAACACCGATTATAATCCTGTGTGAATTTTTCCATTCGTCTGAGCACCATATCGAGATGGTTTCCATATATCATCACTTCCATAAATAAAAGCACTCTTTCCCTCATTAATCTTCGCAAATCTGTCACCTTCTTTAGTCCCTCTGAGGAGGCTCGCCCACAATATGAAAACAGACCCATTCCTCCTCCCAGACATAAGTCTTTTGACAGAACTTGCCAAGATGGCGATGCTATTTTTTACTGTGTCATTCCAAAGCTCTTATACTTTCCACGATCTCCTTAAAACATGCTTTTGGTTAGAAAATTTTCTCCACACAGTCTTAAATCATCAGCTTAAGTCATTTAAATGGCATTTCTGACTTGTGGGGGGGGGATTCTTGGTTAATCACATAGAGAAAAAAAGGGAAAGTTCCCCCCCATCCAGTCCTGTTGCCGACATACCGAGCCTTGGTGTGTCTTCTCATGATTTATTCCTGTTCATCCGACCCGTCTTCTTTCTCAGAGATCTCTTCAATTAGCAGTCTTTACTCCCTTTCTTCCTTGAAATATGTGCATTAGCTTCCTCCTAATTGTTTCTTTTGAAGTTGCTGCAGCTAGAGGCGCGAATCAGAGACAGCGTCCAGGAGCGCCGAAGTCCGCACAAGGGCTTTCTGCCTAGTGCCCCTACCTCCTCAGGTTCGGGGGTGGTATAGGGCACAGCAGGCAAGGGCAGTCCCCCCCCCCACATGCTTGGGGGGCCGGGAGGCTGTTTACTCCCATCACAGCCTCTTAATTACCTCTTGTGGGTCAGAGAGATGTTATTGTCAGCCATCTTCTGATGTGCCCCTAGTGGCCCTCCCAATGTTTAGTTTCCTGGGAGTAAATTGTCATTGAACACAGTGCATTTCTGTGTAAACATATGGAGGAGCAGGCCTCAGATGTTGACCTGACTTGAATGTGTGAGTAGCCACATTCATGAAAAATAAGTCTTTTCTATATTCTAGTCCCTGATTATATAACTTTAAAACTGCCTAGAGTTGTGCCTGTGACTTTTCTTAAAGTGTCAAGATTAATCACAGTACAAGTCATATAAGGCCTCATAAAGGGAAATGACTGCTAAGGAACCATTCAAGTTAAACCAATAATGAAAGTAACTCTAATTACCAAGTATTTTTAGGCACTGAACTCAGACATTATGACAATTTCTTGAAGAGACTCCAAAGCTTTTAGAGGATAAAAAGGCTGAAGACAAAGGATAGGCCCCATGGGCACTATTACCACAAAGATATTGGGCAAAATAGTTAAATTAGAGATGAATGGCCAAAATACATTCAATTAATGGTGAGATTTGGGCAACTGGAGAAATGGAAAATGACTAAGTAACCGATTAGTCGTTGTGAAGGAGGTCACATTTCAGTAATCAAAAACTTCTCAGCCTCTGTGACAAAATTGAAATCTGCATAGACAATGATTGCCCTGATCTCCTGACCTAAATCTCCCATTTAAAACACTGCTTTCAATGTTGTGCAAGGACTTGTTTTTAATGGACATTTTAACTGTGGGTGTATATTTTAATGTTTTGATGAGATGGTTTTATTATGTATTTTAATTATGTGGATGATCGATTTGATACTTGCAAACCACGTAGAAGGCACATTGGCAATTAAGCAGTATATTAATTAATTAATAATCAGTCCAATATTTCAGTTTTGATTATTACTACCATCTTTAAATAGTTTTTAAAAACAACAACAATAACAACAACAATAACACCATGCTTCATGCTCTTTAGTCAACATTTGCTCATTTTTAACATGTCTCTTTCACAATGATGTCCTCTTTTAACTATATACTATGCAAAAAAGTACTTTATTTTGCCTGGCCTGACTCTTACAATGTTATTTATTAATATTATTTATTAACTGATATATAATTTACATGCAAAAATGGCCATTCCATTCAGCGTCATTGGACAGCTCCAATTTGCAAAGCTCCCACAATTCATCTCCATAAATACTTTGTGAAATAAGTTTTGTTTCAAGGATCCATACACTTGGACAAACTAGACCACTCCCATCAAACCTTACAAAACAACAAACTGCCTGAATTAAAGTTATGGGTTTGGATTTTACAATCTCAGTCCAGAGATGAAAAACAATTATGCCTCGATATGGCGAAGCATTCAGCTTTTTCAGTCTTATGTCTGGCTGTACTGTATTTCAATGAAGCACTGGGAAGAGCTTTTCCTGACCTGCTTCTCCTGACCTTCTGTGTCTTAGTTACTTCCAGAGAGACTGATGAAGCACCAATGGAGACTGGACCCTCCTTGAGACCTTCGTAAACAGAACACACACAAAAACTCCTTGTCTCCGCCATCCCTTGGTCACAGCGACATATGTGTGTGCCCTGAGAAGGACAGGACAGCACACTACACTGAGAGCTCAATGTGCTCAAGCATATCTAAACAATTCAGCTACAACTGAGACCTGATTCATGGAAAAGAAATTACTCAACCTATCACCTGTGAGTCGAAATCATGATCTTTGATAAAGGATAAACTGTTTGGTAGCCTGAGTCATGACTGGTAGCATAGATATTCTCTTGAAATGTCCACTCTATACTTAAAGGCACCATAGTTCAGTGATTCCTTCATGGAGAACACTGTAGGTCTGTGGTTGAGAGCACACTTTTGCATGCAAAAAGTCTCCAGTTTCAATCCCTGGCATCTTCCATTTAAATGATCAGGTAGCAGGTGACGTCAGGGGATGGGGGACACTCTCTATCCCTCAGACCTTGGAGAGCTCTAGTAGAAACAATTGCAGGAGGAGCCAGTTTGCCTGGGCAATGGCGCACACATGGCCTCCTGGTGGGGGAAGTTGAGCACTGTGCAGGTGGAACTGGTGGGTCAATCTGGTGGGTCACAGCTGCTGCCTTGCCCCTCTCTCCCTCCCAATAAGACTCAGCAGCACCAGAGCCGGGAGGCCAGGCAAACACCACCAGCTAGTCCTGCCGTACTGGACTAGACAGACAAAAGGCAGAAGGCATTGCTTCCTGTGTTCCTTAAATCAATCTAGGAGCATTGTATGCTTCTTTTCTATGTCCTATGGATCTGAATGTTTGGATATGTCATCTTTAGTGCCCGCTTGCTTACTGAGCCCCCACCCCAAAAGATGCTCCAACTATCTCATACAGTGGTACCTTGGTTCTCAGACTTCATCCGTTCCAGAAGACTGTTCCAAAACCAAAGCGTTCCAAAACTAAGGTGCACTTTCCCACAGAAAGAAATGCAAAAAGGTGAAGATGATGGACTTTGCAGAACAGGCCAGACTGACTTGCAGGATTCGAGATCAGGACGATCAAAAATGCCAAAGGGACTGGAGTAAATTTATTGTATATTTGCATAATAATTGCAAAAATCTGAAGACACTAGCAGGACTGAAACAAATCCTACAATGTGGATAATAGGTTAAAGATCGAAATTGTGAGGCTGGATTTGAAAGTGGAAAACAAATTAATGTTTTTTCTTAGCTGCACTGATGATAGTCATTGTTTGGATGGGGGGGCGTTTATCCATTTCCGCAGTCACACAATCAATCAGCAGCTGAACGGGGTTCCACACAGTCACAAAAACAAATTAACTGAAAAAGTCTCAAAAACAAAAACATAAAATAAATAGCAAAAAAAAAAGCGCCAAACTTAATCCATTCCAGAAGTCCGTTTGACTTCCGAAATGTTCAAAAACCAAGGTGCTGCTTCTGATTGGTGCAGACACCCCAGAAACAATAACCAACAGTCACATCAGACATTCAGCTTCCGAAAAGTGTTCAAAAACTGGAACACTTACTTCCAGGTTTTCAGCATTTGGGAACCAAGGCGTTTGAGTATAAGCTGCCACTGTAAGTACAAATATGCTATTATTATTATTATTATTATTATTATTATTATTATTATTATTATTATTATCATTAATGTATTAACCACCCTTCACCCTAAGGTCCCAGGGTGGGTCACAACATTAAAACACAACATTGCAACATTAAATGTTTTGATTCTCTCCCTTTCACTGTTTGAGTCTTGTGCCCTCACATCCATTCATAGCTGCCACTTTTTAACCAGGTCTTTGCTTAGCCTGGATAACAGGTGTTTTGCTTTCCAGCTAATCTCTTGCCTCCATTATCCACTCCAGTTAATTCCTCTGAGAGCTGTTCTGTATATACTGGGTCTTGACATAAGGATTACATTTAATTTTTATTTTTATTATCCAAAGCCTAAGGCACCTTGGTAACAGTTTCAATCCACCCTACTACCAGACTGTTAAAGTCTTTGAAATGATTACACAGTAGAACACCACAAGAGCTGAAAATGAAAACCACATGTTCCAGACGTCTGTGTTCCTGCGCGTACGCCATAACTTCAGGCCGCGTTTCCCCAGCTGTAAGCATCATGGAGGAGAAAGAAAGAAAACGTGCAGGCCAACTGCTGATGGCAGGTTTGGACATTTTCTTTTCTCTTGTATCGCTGACTGTCTGCAACTTCAACGGTCTGCAGGAAACCAGACCAGAACTGTCTGGACATTTGTGGCATTCACCCCCTATAAGTAATATTCCAATTTTACTTGTAGATAATAGCTCTAATTCAGGGATTTTCATGTGCAGCTCTGAACACCTCCTGCCAGTGCTCCCCCCCTTAAAAAAAATGTTTAGGGGTACTCTCATTTTGACTCAAGAAAATCACCATTTTATAGTTCAAATCGGGGGAAATAAATACAGTAAATGGACAAAAGTGCAAAGAACATTCATTACCCGTATGAAAATACTGCCCCTCAATGAGATCACACTTTCATCAGTAAAACACCACACATCCACATTCCACACTGCTTCACACATTAAATGCTCGCTTCCATCTGAGACTCAGGAAACACATGGAAAGGAAAGGAAGTCGCCATCGGAGGTGGTAACAACAAAACTGACCAATCACTGTGCTATTCAATGGAACTGCCAGTTCACCATGCTGGAGAAGAAATTAAAATTATTATTTTTTTAGTTTCTTCACCCGTTAGATTCACGAAATGTTCAGGGTTATGTATACCCCCGCCCCCAGAAAAAGCACTGCCTCCTGCTATGTGCAAATAATAGAGGGAATTCCATCTGCACGATGCTACCACAGAGAATGCCATATCTATTATCACCAACCACTCCAATAGATGGGACATCAGGCAAGCCTATCCAGATTCCAGACATGTAGAAGGATATTAAAAACACAATAAAACATCAAACATTAAAAAAAAATGCCTAACAGCAGAAGTGGCTCTGAATACATCAATAAAATTTCTTGACAATCATAGAACGCTAGACTTCCCCCATATTAGAAATACTGTGATGAGGAAGATGGGACATACATGCTAGAAAATAATATCCTCTATAATCTTCACTATGGGAGACATTTATGGAGGCACTTCCCTAGAAAGCTGAATGGCCTGAAAGTAAACAAATACACTCAAAGGAGATTAGACCCAGATTCCCTTCTTGTTTGCTGTTCGTCACCACATGGCTAAACCAGAAAATGTGGCTGATAATAACTGGATGGTTAAGTCAGACTAGAAGGAAGTTTCAGCATATTTCTCAATTAAAGCTGATGAAAATTATATACATCTTCTAGGAATAAACAATGCAACTATGGCAAGGATGTCGGAAGGAGGACCATTGCATTTCCTTTGCCAAGTCATTGTGAGCACCAACATGGCATTAGGTTTCTTTGCATGCCGCCTTCCTTTGGAGGAGCAACAACATGTGCTGCAGGCAAGCAGATCCAAGGCACAACGTTTCTTCGTAAAAGAACGAGTCTCCAAGAGAGCAAACAACTGGAGATCTGGGAAATGGCTCTGCCTATTGTTATGTAATGCGGCGGCTCTTAATTATTATTATGTTGCTTTTCAACTGAGTCATTAAGCAGTTGGTGGACACAGCAAGGAAACATGACAAATCAATGCCATTCAGAGTGCATCTGAATAAATTGCCCATACAGTGGTACCTCAGGTTACATACGCTTCAGGTTAAAGACTCCGCTAACCCAGAAATAGTGCTTCAGGTTAAGAACTTCGCTTCAGGATGAGAACAGAAATCGGGCTCCGGCGGCGCGGCAGCAGCAGGAGGCCCCATTAGCTAAAGTGGTGCTTCAGGTTAAGAATAGTTTCAGGTTAAGTACGGACCTAAAGAACGAATTAAGTACTTAACCTGAGGTACCACTGTAGTCTAGTCAACACAGCAGTTGCCAGAGAAGGGGTTCGTGGTGGAAAGGTAGAGAGGCTCTGACGTGCTATTATTTGTGGCTACAAGAGCATGCTAAGGAAATTCATTCCAGTGAGGAGACGACCAGTGAGAGGAGGATGGAGTTACAAACTGTCGTAGCGGAGGCAGGGAGGAGTAAGTCCAGTGGTCTCTTGGGTGGCTCTGGGAATCTAAACACAGGACTCAGCTATACAGCTGCCAATAAAATGTTTTAAGTGCAATATACTATGTGCCACTAGTTAGCAATGGGGAGCCTTATGGAAATTTCAATGTATTTTTTTAAAAAAAACACACACCAAAAAAAGCATTTTCAGAACCTTTATGTGTATGTTTGTAGATTCCACCACAGTGATAGATAGCACTGGATTCCGTGATCTCTGCCAGAAACAAATATTACACTGTAAGAATGGGAGGGAATGCTTATTTGTGTATTCTGCACTCAGCAATGGATCACAGCCTGTTCAAAAGTGGTTCATAGCAGCAGCACAACCACCATACAAATGTATGGTGAGAGAAAGAAAGAAATGGAACCCCAAATGCAAGTTTGGGTGGGTCCTGAGGTAGAAGAGGTTGAAGACTACTGGTCTAGACCACAGCAGTGCTACTCATCTGGAAAGACTGACCAACAGAAACATTCAGGGAACTAGCAATAAATAAATATAACAGCCACAGATGCAACATTGTGCAATATCTTTCCCCCCTGCCATTTAAAAAATAAACATTGCTGTATGGATATGATAAACGTAGCAGCCACAATCTAGCCACAGAACTAGTCATGCTTTGGCCCATTGAAATAAATCCCCTTGCCTATGCTTAACACTCTGTTGGACTATGGCCAACACGTCTATAATTTCAGAAGGAATTGCATTTGAGTAATTCAGTCATTGTCAGGCTGTTATTTTTAATGGTGTCTTCTTGATACGTTTCCATTGGCTTCTATGATTCATGTGTAGTTGTTGTTTTTTATAGTAGTTGGCTCAAGGAAAAAAGCTCCATGCCAGAACTAGAAGTGATTTATATCCATGAGTTTTCAGTAATTCTCATGTTTTGAGAACAACCGGTGAGCGTTTTTAGACAGCTTCTTGTTTTCCATTTAAAGGCACAAAGAATCAGGCCTGGCTTACGGTGAAATCCTAATACTTGGAAAACTGCAGACAATGGAGGTTATTCCCTAATACGTGTGCATAGAATTGAACTCAATTCGCAAAACGTTTTGTAAAGGTCCTCCACTCTCCCCACCAATGTATCCGCTTTAATGTTTGGAATCTTGTGCAATATTTGTGACACACTTGTGAATATGTAATTTTCAACATTGTGGTGGTGGTGGGAAGATGAAATATTTTTCTTGCTTTTTGTAGGTCATCACATTGCGGCATTTCTAACACCAAGTGTTTTCTTGATGCTAAATGTTTAGTCAACATACAAGGTTTCCTGCCCCCATTTGTTCTAGAATTTTTAAAGATTAAAAAAAATAAAGTTGAAATTCATCCAGAAAGAGAATATTCATTTCAAATGCTGATTCCTCAGTAAAACCGTGAAACTTTAGATCAAGGCCTATGATCAAAGCCTATTGACCACATACAATGCAAGAATTTCATTACCGGAGAAGGCGAAACCATGATGAACTTTATGATAAAAGATATAAATAACTATCTAAAACACTCTCAGTAGTTTTGTAGTCTATATGATTCAGTATAATAGACTCCCTATTTCCAGTGGCTATGCTGCTAGGAAATGAATAATTTCAGGCAAATGTTATCAGATCTAAAGCTTATGTTTTTTGTGCATTGCTGTTATTGTCCAGCTTCACATAATGTTCTTAACACCTCAAGGCTAGACCCTTTAAAAACCCTTCTTTGTGGAAATGCGGGTGGTGGGTGGAATCAAGAGGTCTGTGTTATTATGCTAGGATGAAAACATGTAGTAGGCACACATAAAAACATCTAGATAAAATTCAGCCATTGGTAGGTTAGCAAATGAGGATTGCAAATATCTGTATTGCTTGGAACACATAAAATGTATAAGGGCTAAGCATCAATATTCATTTGATAAAGGTAAAGGTAAAGGGACCCCTGACCATTAGGTCCAGTCGTGGCCGATTCTGGGGTTGCGGCACTCATCTTGCTTTATTGGCCGAGGGAGCCGGTGTACAGCTTCCGGGTCATGTGGCCAGCATGACTAAGCTGCTTCTGGCAAACCAGAGCAGTGCACAGAAACACCGTTTACATTCCCGCCGGAGCGGTACCTATTTATCTACTTGCACTTTGACGTGCTTTCGAACTGCTAGGTTGGCAGGAGCAGGAACTGATCAATGGGAGCTCACCCCGCCGCGGGCATTCGAACCGCCAACCTTCTGATCAGCAAGTCCTAGGCTCTGTGGTTTAACCCAGAGCACCATCTACGTCCATTTGATACTCCATTACAAAAACAAGAAGCACAGTCTACATTGCTGAAAAGCTTGTGAAAGCCACAAAGACAAAAAACTGTGTACATCCACCGTTGCTCCATTGGCAGCATTTCTTTTCTAACACTTGCAACACATCTACATGCCCCTTGAAGAAAAGTTAATGGAACTCACCGAGTTCTTTCATGATGACATAGCAGAGAAATATTAAATCTCTTCTACATACAAATTTTGGTGTCAATGCAACATTAATTAAAAATAGAGAGGAGTACATTTTGTCCATGCAGGTTCTGTTGTTTTGAGTACTCTTTCAGTAAAACACGTCCACCTGAATATTCATAGT
Organism: Podarcis melisellensis; assembly: GCF_964234715.1. Taxonomy (NCBI): domain Eukaryota; kingdom Metazoa; phylum Chordata; class Lepidosauria; order Squamata; family Lacertidae; genus Podarcis; species Podarcis melisellensis. The sequence continues at coordinate 53,515,362 of NC_138529.1, forward strand.
CATTCAGAATGCAAGCTGACTCCACAAGCTCAACAAATAATTTCTACTGAAACCTAACTTCTGCCCTCATTAAAACTTCACCATCATTTTACATTAGACTAGGAAGCAGTTTAAAAAGAAAAAGAGAAAGCCAGGTGGGGTGAACTGTTTCAAATAAGCCATTTGTAAATCAAAGTTGCGTAGGGTTACACCATCCCCACCAGCTTCCTTCTACAATGGAGAATATGATTATAAGATTGTTTCAAATCTGCATTGTTAATCTGCAACTGATGAATTAAGCAATCTATCCGTTAATGATTTCATCCAAGTTCTTAGAGGCCATATTAACCTACACTCTCATTTTTAAACAATTATGTTATCCTGCTCTATTTACACAAATATAATTTTCTATATCTTTCCCGTGATGGGCATATTGAAGCAAATGTCGCATACTGATAATATTTTATTCCATCCTTAACTAATGGGCCCATGCATGCCTCTACAATTATTTTATTTTAATTTAGTTCCTTCCATTATAAGCTTGCCCTTTGTTGTTTAGTGACACCAGGGCTGCTGCTTCTTCATATTGTAGCAAGAGAGGTAGGGGGAGCAATGTTTGCAGCAGGTGTTGACTTTTTTTCTGCACTGAAAGATATTAACATAGTGATGCAAGTCCCAATTTCAAAGAACAATAACAGTATTATTTTTAAAAAGCAATTTCATATTCTGGAGCAGGACCCAAATTCAAGAGTTAAGGGTTGACTTTCAGGCTGCCATTCAGATCTGGGCTGGTTCTTAAGCGCATTTGGGCATTTGAGAAGGGAAACAATTCAGTTCTGTCAGGGAGGCAAATAATGTGGGTGGGGAGCAGAATATAGAATGATGTCTTGTGTTAAAAGAAGAGGGAAGATGGCTCTTTGGCAAATATATTGAGATAAATTATGCCTTTGGTTACAATTCACTCAAACCAACTGAAGATTCATATGTAACCAAGAAAGGTTTGGTCCAAGGTATTGATATCAAGTCTAGAAAGAGACCAGAATGAATAACCTGTGTTGTCCTACAGCTGCAAAAACAATAAAGCATTTGAGTTTGAAATAAATAACTTGATAATGTCTTTTCCCCCTCTAGGAGTGTTTAGCAGGGAACAGATGGTGCTAAGATGCTGTTGCATCTCAATGTCACCTCAGATAATCCTTCTAAAAGTTTTCAGATACCTCAGAAATATCCCCTTGCCAACTTGATCGGCTAATGCAGAGATTAAATTCTAGTTCAGCATGAGAAATTTTGACAGAAGAAATAAAATCAATGCTCTTTATGATTTTTTTTAAGCTAACAAAAAGCATTGGACAGCTGCTCAAGGTTAGGTGGTTATTAAAAATGAACATTCAAATAGCCTTGGAAGGAATATAAGATTACCTTCTTGTGGCACCGGACAAAGATATTATTTTTAATTGTGTATGAGATGTTGTAGTCAATCCAATCACAGCAGTATAGGAAAAGAGACCATTCTTCTATTTTCCTCCTATCAACCAATTCTTAATCATAATCATAAATAATTAGGCTAGACTGCCATTCAACAAAAGTGTTCAATGCAGTTTACAAAACAAGAAATATAACCCAAGATGAACCAGAATAAAATCAAGTCAAATCAACTTTGGTGCAATCCAAACCTAAGATTCCCCAGGTTGAGAGAGTTTGAATTTGATGAATGATGGGCTTTTACCCGCTGAGCCCCAGGAAGTCTCAGCCAGCTGAGCTGAAGCTGGCAGAATTTATGCTGGCATAAATCCTCCCCCCCCCAAAAAAAAATAGGGTGTGGCTTGGATGTGAAAGAACAAGAAGAGAGAACTGAAAAGGGCGTGGAATAACTGGGAAACTCTCCTTGCCTTTTCACATCCCAGCCACTCCCAATTTTGGGGTGAGGGAGTTACAGCTAGTAAAATACCATGATCCATCAAATTTGAACTGCACTGTGAGTTTTTCTTACTTACATCACCTTTTGCCAGCTAGGTTTCGCTGGGCTGATGTAAGCAAAATTTATCCTGAATGGAGTTTGGAATAGGAGTAATTTAAGCCAGTGTTGATAGTACCAGAAGTGTGCAGAAAAGTAAAAAACTGATAGACTTAAGTACATATATTTTATTGGCCATACTCTGAGTTTGACTGAGCTGGACACTTACATTTTTTATTAACTTTAAGTGCTAATAGAGTAATCCTAACTATAGACTTGCCGAGGAAGAACATTTCACAGCTCCAGAGTCACCACAAAAAGTTCTTTGCCATGGTAGATGGCAACCTTATCTCCAGGGCTTATTTTCAGTGAAACTCAGTTCTGACACCTCACAGTAGGAGCCATTGCCACAATAAGAGAACAAGTGAGTTCCAGCACCACTTTTTCTAGAAAAATATCACTGCTTATCTCCCAAAGTCATGGAAGCTAAAGCAGAGCTTCTTCAACATATACTTAAGCTATGAAGGCAATAGATGAACCAGAAATCAAAAGCTTGTCTCCACCCTCCTGGTGGAAGATGCAGTATGGAACCCAAGGAGCATAGCTTCTATTAATTGAAAATTCAAGACAATTTACAAAAAGCTTACTATTGTAGTTATAGGACCACCTGTAAAATTGAACAGCTAAGTCTCCTCCAGACTGTCATATTTTGCAGCAGGAATACTGCAAACTATGAACTAAGAATTTAGGTTTGTTTGTGTAAGGTGGAGTAAAGCACTCTGCCACTCTGTCACAACAAATCCACTCTTAAAAAACGAACAACTGTTTGCAGTTAGGAAAGTCATGTGGAATTGCACTAAAAAGTGTGGGATAATGATTGCTTGATATTTAACCTTCACATACGCACAAACAGTGCTTTTTTCTGGGGGGACGCAGGGGTGCACTTACCCCTAAACATTTTGTGAATCTAAGTTTGGCCTCATTGAGGGGCAGAATTTCAATATGAGTAGGAAAATGAGAATACCCCTAAACGTTTTTTAGAAGGGAAAGAAAGCACCACACACAAATCATTCTGAATGTTCATTCTTATATAACCTTGCAGCAAACAAACCAGAACAAATGCTCTGTAAAAAGCAGATATTATATATCCTCCATGTAAATTTTGCACAAGCAGATCAGGATGAATGCTCAATAAATGTGTAATCTGGAACATCCATTCTTTAGACTATAAAGCAAAAAGAAAGATGAATCAATGGTACCAACATGCACATTTGCTCCTTGGAAAGGGGGGTAGGTTGGGTTTCTGGTTGAAACAAACGTCAGAGACAGCCTTATAGATTATATGTAATTGTTGCTGTTGTTGTTGTTGTTGTTTATTCATTTAGTCGTGTCCGACTCTTCGTGACCCCATGGACCAGAGCACGCCAGGCACTTCTGTCTTCCACTGCCTCCTGCAGTTTGGTCAAACTCATGCTGATAGCTTCAAGAACACTATCCAACCATCTCGTCCTCTGTTGTCCCCTTCTCCTTGTGCCCTCCATCTATCCCAGCATCAGGGTCTTTTCCAGGGAGTCTTCTCACGATGTGGCCAAAGTATTGGAGTCTCAGCTTCAGGATCTGTCCTTTCAGTGAGCACTCAGGGCTGATTTCCTTAAGAATGGATAGGTTTGATTTTCTTGCAGTCCATGGGACTCTCAAGAGTCTCCTCCAGCACCATAATTCAAAAGCATCAATTATTTGGCAATCAGGCTTCTTTATGGTCCAGCTCTCACTTCCATACATCACTATTGGGAAAACCATAGCTTTAACTACAATGACTTAATTTGTTTCATCCCCAATCCATGACAGCTAGAAAGCCTCAAAATCTGCCAGCCACACAGGATTATAACATTTCTTAGAAATCAAATGCAGGGATTTCAGTGTAGTACTGACTCTGTTTTGTTTTGTTTGTTTGTTTTTTGTTTGTTTTGGAACTGTTTGTCTAGAATCTTGAAAGCAGAGGCTTTTCAGAACAGACTGGAGTAGGATCATCATTATTGTGTTTGATAATGGCACCTGCTCTAATCATTCACCTGTACTGACTGCAGTCTTCAGTCTATTCCTTCTTAACCTGCAAATATACAAAGTCCTTCTCTTTCTGCTAATTTCCACTAATCCATTAAGATTACAGTCCTTCCATCTTGAAAGGAAATTTATTATAAAAAGGCAAAAGTGCAAAATCACGATTACAGAGGAAATGCTTATTGGGGGCAGGATGTGGCAGTCACCTCAGGCAGCAGCTGCTCTTGGGCAGCAATGAGGTGCTGGAGGCAGAGGTGTGCGATCTGTCTGTCCAACACTCCCCCAAACTAGCTTGTTGTTCTAAAGTGCAATGAAGGACGTAGTC